>NC_060149.1:162795048-163532123 GCF_021461385.2 Schistocerca piceifrons
AAAAATGGCATTCCACCAAAAACTGGCGGACAGTTAAAACTTGGGTGCAATGTGTGCAAAGTGGTGGGGTAGCACCACTTAGCAAATGATGATGGCTAACAAGGCAGTGCAAAATACAAAGCCGAGTTAAAATAAATCTCCTCCCCGTGGGAGGGCCAAGAGGTGGTCATCCAAGCTGTTGGGAGAGGCTTAATCAGCCGGAGCTTATTCTCATGAAGGGAGGACGATTGGCAATGGCAAAGGGACACCACCTCCTGACAGACAGCAACACAGATATCATCGAAGTGAATGTAGGTACTCGTGGGCTGAGGAATGAGTACTGCAGCCTTGGCAGCAGCATCAGCAGCCTCATTTTCTGGCAGACCAACATGACCAGGAACCCACAGAAATAAAACACTGGCTCCACCAAGACTGAACAAGTGACAGTTTTCCTGGGCCCACTGCACTAAGGGACGGGCAGTGTACAGCGGACATAGACTTTGAGGGGCGCAGAGTGAGTCTGAGCAGAGGACACAATTGAAAAGGATGTGCCGCCGGATGTATTCCGTGGCCTGATACAAGGCGAAGAGCTCGGATGTAAATACTGAGGAGTGTGCCGGAAGCTGATATCAAAAGACACAGGTGCCAATGACGAAGGCACACCCAGCCCCATGGTCATTCTCAGAGCCATTAGTGTATACAAAGGTACTATTGTGAAGTTCCATGTGAAGGTCGTGAAACTGAAGGCGATAGACTGAGGCTGGAGTAATGTCCTTAGGAGGCAAATGAAGGCCAAGGTTAGCATGGGCTGCTTCACAGATCCAAGGTGGTGAAGGGTTCACACCCACTGGGAAAGTTGCAGATAGTGTCAAGTGGAGCTGCCGTAGCAAGTGCTGAAAGCAGGAGGTAGCACAGAAGAGGGACGAGACCCATACTGACAATCAAAGTAATCATCCAAGATGGTGTCATAGGAAGGGTGGCCACGCATGGCAGACAAATGGAATGCATACCTGCTGACGAGAAAGTCACGGTGGTAGGACAGTGGTAGTTCAGCTGCTTCAGCACACAGACACTCAACCGGGCTGGTGTGAAAGGTGCCCGTGGCCAAACGGATGTCATGATGGTGGATAGTGTTGAGACAGTTTAAGAGGGTTGGGCGTGCAGAAGCATAAACAAAGCACCCATAGTCGAGTTTTAAACAGACAAGGGACCAGTACAAATGGAGGAGGGTGGTTCGATCAGCACCTCAGGAAGTACCATTGAGGACACGTAGGACATTGAAGGATCGCGTACAGCGAGCTGCCAGATAAGATACATGGGAGGGTGAAGAGTGTTTCCTATCGACCATAAGCCCCAGGAATTTCATAGTTTCAATGAACGGAAGGACAACAGGCCCAAGATGTAGAGATGATGGGACAAACCATTTGTGCCGGCCAGAGTGGCCGTGCGGTTCTAGGTGCTACAGTCTGGAATCGCGTGACCGCTATGGTCGCAGGTTTGAATCCTGTCTCGGGCATGGATATGTGTGATGTCCTTAGGTTAGTTAGGTTTAAGTAGCTCTAAGTTCTAGGGGACTGATGACCTCAGCAGTTAAGTCCCATAGTGCTCAGAGCCGTTTTTTTTTTTAACCATTTGCGCCACCATAAATTCATAAAGATGGTTTTGCCAGTGGAAAAGTAAAAGCCATAGTCGATGACCCAGGAGTAAAGACGATCAAGACAATGCTGAAGATGCTGCTCAGTGAGGCAGGTTCATGGAGAGGTGCAATAGATGGCAAAATCGTCAACAAAAAGAGAACTGGCTGTGCCCGGCAGAATACAGGCCATTACAGCATTACTGGCGATAGCAAAGAGGGTGACGCTCATGACAGAACTCTGAGGCAAACCATTTTGCTGGATAAAGGTGCCTGACAAGGCAAAACTCACATGAACCTTGGAAACTCGGTCATGTAAAAAAGTCCGAAGGAAACAGGGCAGGCCCCCACAGAAGCCCCACATGTAAAGAGTACTGAGGATACCAGTTCTCCAGAAGGTTTCATAGGCCTTCTCAAAAATGAAAAACACGGCCACAGTCTGGGATTAATGCAGAAAACCTTTCATGACATGGGTGGACAAAGTAACAAGATGGTCAACTGCAGAATGCCGCACTCCAAGTCCACACTGTGCATTGATTAGTAAATTGTGAGACTCAATCTGCCACACCAGCTGGGCATGAATCATATGTTCCATCACCTTGCAAAAGCAGCTGGTAAGAGAGAGGGGGCGGTAGCTACAAGGAAGGGTTTTTCTCCTTACCAGGCTTACGTATGGGTATGATGGTGACTTCACGCCAGTGTCCGGGAAATGTGCCCTCTGCGCAAATGCGGTTGTATGTGTTAAGCAGAAAGTGCTTTCCCGCAAGAGAAAGGTGTTGCAACATCTGAATGGGACAGTGTTTGGCCCTGGGGTGGAGGATCGGGATGAACTGAGAGCATGATCTAGCTCCCTCATAGTAAAATCGGCATTGTAGCATTCACGATTCGGAGAAGAGAGGGATATCGCCCGAGCTGCCTCTGCTCTTTTGCGATGGAGCAAGGCAGGGTGATAGTAGGAAGAGCTCGAAACTTCCGCAGAATGGTGGCCCATGGAATTAGAGATAGCAATAGGGTCCATGATGACATCGTGAGCTACTGTCAGGCCGGAAATTGGGGAATGGATCTTGGTTCCAGAGAGCTGTCGGAGGTTGGCCCACATGAGAGAGGGAGGTGCGGAACTGTTAAAAGAACTAGTGAATGACATCCAACTAGCTCTTTTGCTATCCTGAAGAACATGACGACACTTTGCACGCATCTGTTTATGATGAATGCAGTTCTTCGAAGGTCACCAGGGAGGAGTAAAGCTGCCAGTCAGCCTTAGGAAGCTGCCATTTAGGCGTGCACACACATGGGTTAGGAGTCAGCAAATGGATAGCACACAAGAAATGGTCGCTCGAGTAGGTGTCAGAAAGAACAGACCACTCAAGATGAGGGGCAAGCTCGGCAGTGCACAAGGGGGGTCCAAATGTGAATAGGTGTGCAAGGAGTCTGAGAGGAAAGTGGGTGCTCCATGTTAACACAGAAGAAGTTAAGTTGGTTAAGAAGGTAAGCCAAGAGGGCACCTCTCTGATAGGTCCTGGAAGAACCCCAAAGTGGATAGTGTGATTTGAAGTCACCGAGTAGCAAAAATGGGAGCGGTAGGTGCCCAATAAGTTGAAATAAGTCTGACATGGTGACAGCGAATGATGGAGGGACATACATGGTACAGAGGGAAAAAGTCAGGTGGGCAAGGAAAAGGTGAACTGCAACAGATTGAAGATCGATAGTCAGGGAGATGGGTTGGCTATGAATGTTATCCCATATGAGCAGCAACACGCCCCCATGAGATGGAATGCCGACCTCAGGGGGAATGTCAAAATGAATTGGTAAGAAATGTGTAAGCTCAAAGCAGGCGTGAGGGCGCAATTTCGCTTCTTGAAGGCAGAGTACAAGGGGATGCTGCAATGCTAAAAGCAGCCATAAATCATCTTTGTGGGACCGAAGACCACAAACTTTCCATTAGAGGAGAGTCATGATGAGGAATAGATGTAGAGGTGCCACCTCAGCAGTTGACGAGTGACAGCCGTGGAAGTGGCGCTACTACAGGGCACAGAAACAGGAGGATCCTGCTCCATGGGGTCCACAGAAGCATCAGATTGCTTGTGTGGTCAGTCTGTGGTGTCCCATGCTGAAAAATGGTTGTTGGTGTGCACCAGTGACACGGAAGCTGGCCGGGCTAAGGTGTCAAATGGTGATACCGTCAAAGAGGAGCTTAGAGGTGGCGAAGGTGGACTTCTTCGAGCCTTTCCGATTAAAGAAAGACTCAGGTGTTTGGCTGGAGGGATGGAGGAAGTCTTCACAGGAGTACTCCTCCTGTCCTTTCCGGCCTACCTCAGAGGTGATTTGGGGGTCGTATGTCTGTGTGGCACTGCCCTATAGATACCAGACGGGAGAAGACAGAGTTTGCGACTAGCCAGTAACTTGTGAGTGACTGGTTGAGGCTCCTTTTCCTTTACCTGGATCTCTTGAACAGTCTGCTCATCGAGAAACACTGGACAAACCCAAGAGGAGGCAGGATTGCCGCCATTGCAGTTGATACAGTGGAGAGGAGGAGGTGGACAATCGCCCATGTGCACATCCCTACCCCTTATGACAAATTTGGCTGGGTGTTGACAAGACGTTCTAGTGTGTTTGAAACAATGACACTGGTAGCGGTGCATTGGGTTCGGAATGTACAACTGGACAGTGATAATTTCGTAGCCTGCTTTGGACAGAAGCACCACTCTATCAAAGGTGAGAAAGAGAGTGCGGGTGGGCACTAAGGAGGAAGCTACGTTTTTCACTACGAGATGGATGGCAATGACACCATGTTAAGAGAGGTAAGACTGGATTTCAGCCTTGGTTAGACCATCGAGCAGCCTGGTGTAAATTACACCACAGGAAGAATTCAAAGTTCTATGGGCCTCAACAATAACAGGATAACCGTGGAGAAGTGAGGCAGCAAGCAGTTGTGCTTGAGGATCAGAAGTGGTCTCCACAATGAAAGTGCCATTCTGTAAACGAAAGAAGGATTTCACATTGCCAGCAATTGCATCTACACCTTTCTGAATAATAAACGGATTTACCGTGGCAAAGGACTGACCGTCTTCAGTACGTGAGACCACAAGGAACCATGGTGCAGCAGAAAGGATCTTTGAATCATTAGCCTCATTATGTTTACGTTTTGTAAACGTTGAGTGGGAAGATAATTGACTCATCATGAGGAAATCCCCCATGATTGCCAGCATCTCTGATGGCATGCTCCTTCCAACTGAGGGCCCCCTTCACAAGGGGGCGACCGAGCGAGGTGGCACAGTGGTTAGCACACTGGACTCGCATTCGGGAGGACGACGGTTCAATCCCGCGTCCGGCCATCCTGATTTAGGTTTTCCGTGATTTCCCTAAATCGCTCCAGGCAAATGCCGGGATGGTTCCTTTCAAAGGGCATGGCCGACTTCCTTCCCCATCCTTCCCTAATCCGATGAGACCGATGACCTCACTGTCTGGTCTCCTTCCCCAAAACAATCCAAATCACAAGGGGGCGCACCCACCATAGGGGATTATTTACACCTCATGTCACACCTACCGAACACCTGACAGAGGGACCAATTGGCAATTTGGGAAGGTTACAGCTCAGGCAGTCACCCCTCCCTGGGTCTGGCCTGTACTAAGGGGTACATGCGAACCCTACCTGTTGACCTGGGGCTGGGAATTACATGTTACTCAGTCTCCTGTCATGCATCAGACATGTAGGCCAGCCTTCAGGAGCACAAAGGGAGAAGAAGAAAAAAGAGGATCCTCAAATGCCGAATCGGAGGAACGAGAGGAGAAGGGAAAAAAAGAAAGGAAAAGGGAGCGAAAAACAAAAGTGAGACTGTATGTCAGCAACAGAATGCAGAACATTCCCAATGATACCCCAGACATGTTCCTGAAGGGGGGGGGGGAATAGTAGGAGTATAGATATGCAGCACAGAAGGGAAAGACTGCTGCAAAGGCTGGAGCCTCGTGGTAGCCAAGCATGAACCCGCCAAAGAGTGGCGAGCCCCTGGGGGGTAAATTCATCTTTGATCAGCATAACGTATTCCATGCAAGCTGACGTGCTTGATTAGTCACTGCATAAATGCTACAACAGTGGCAATCAGTCTTGTAGAAGAGATGGGAGTATGTTTCTGATGTTGTTAGTTGGTTGGTTTAATGTTCCATGGATGTTTTATAATCGGTTGCAATGGTGTCGAAGAAGTGATTTTTTACAATCAAGTTACATATTCATATGTAAATATAGCTACATGTTTATCATCTACAATTTTTTTTGCAATTGTTAGTTAATGATTCCTCCCCTCACATTTTTCACGTCAAAAAATTAGAAATTCTTCTATGGAAAAGGAGGAGTTGTAAAAACGAGACTTTTTATCTCTTTTTTCAAATTTAACTTTACTGTCTGTCTAACATTTTATATAGTTGGTTACGTGATAAAAAATTTTGGTAGCAGCAATGTGCACACTTTTTTGTTGGTTGTTAGTAGGTTGTTTGAGGTTTAAGGGACCAAACAGCAAGGTCATCAGTCCTTTGTGTCAAATATGCTCCATTCCGCTAATGGGACATCTCAGTAAAGTCAGAACAAGAAAACGAAAAAAGGGAAAAACGTAAAAGGGCAGTCATGTTGTCATTGGTCAAAAAACAAAATGAGCGAAGTCGGCAAGAGAACGAACCCAACACTATGCTGAAGCAGCATAGGCAAGACCACCTGTGACTTAAAAGTTTCAACTGCTATAATGTAGAAAGTACGTATGGGAATAGAAAGACTAACCAAGCCTTAAAAAAAAGGGTAAAAACAGAGTAAAAGGGGAAGAAAAGAGGATTTCGGTCAGGGAGGTGAATCGGGAATCTCCGAACACTGCTTCCAGTGAGACACCCAAACACTCACCGCCCTGCCCCAATACCAGAGAGAGATTAAAAACCTTAAAACTGAGAATAAAAACCACTATCCCGGAGGAAACCGAGAACCAGAGAGACCATCCGGAAATCGTCAGCCAACATCAAAGGTAAAGTGTGGGGGAGTCTGTACTTAGCACGCAGAGCCAAAAGAAGGGGGCATTCAACCAAAATGTGGGCTACTGACTGGAAGGCTCCACAACCACACAGTGTGGGTGGCTCATCACGCAAAAGAAAACCATGGGTCAGCCTGGTATGGCCAATGCGGAGACGACACAGTGTGGTCGAGTCCTTTCGGGAGAGGCGAAAGGAAGAACGCCATGGGCCTGGTGTCACCTTAATTGCACGAAGTTTATTAGACAGGGGAGTAGCCTCCCAAGAATTGGCCCATGACTGTGCGAAGTGGGATTTGATGTGAAGCCGTAAATCCGCTGCAGGAGGGGTTACAGAAAACGGCGGGTAAGTAACTGCTCCCCCAGCCAAACGATCAGCGAGCTCATTACCCGGGATACCCACATGGCCAGGGACCCAAAGGAAGTCAATGGAACAAGCAGCACGGTGAATATCAGCGAGATAGTCATGGATGGCAGAGACCAAGGGATGGCGCGAAAGCCCGCATTTCGTGGTCGTGCGGTAGCGTTCTCGCTTCCCACGCCCGGGTTCCCGGGTTCGATTCCCGGCGGGGTCAGGGATTTTCTCTGCCTCGTGATGGCTGGGTGTTGTGTGCTGTCCTTAGGTTAGTTAGGTTTAAGTAGTTCTAAGTTCTAGGAGACTGATGACCATAGATGTTAAGTCCCATAGTGCTCAGAGCCATTTGAACCATTTGATGGCGCGAAAAACACCGGTCAATAGCAAGAAGGCCACTCATCGAGTCCGTACATAACAAAACGCGGTTGTGTTGGGATTGTTTAATAAAGGTAAGGGCCTGGGAAATTGCCATCAATTCCGCAGTAAACACCCCACATGTAGGTGGCAGCAGATGACTTTCTGTTCCAACAGAGAACGTGAAGGCATACCCAACATGATCAGCAGATTTAGAGCCATCAGTGTAAAAAAACAGCATCCTGAAACTCCCATTAAATTTGGCGGAAAAAGGAACGGAACACCACCGGGGGGATGGAATCTTTCGGACCTCGGCGGAGATCCATCCGAATTCGAGGCCGAGTAACTAACCAAGGAGGGGTGGAGGGGAGGGAGCGAGGAAGACAGGACAAAGAAGGAAGCTGGAAATCACGGCAAAGAGACACAAGGCGCAGCCCAACCGGTAAACCCGCCCGAGGGCGGGAGTCGGGTGGGCGACGTCCATGGTCTGGGAACAGGATAGAATAGGAAGGATGAGTGGGAGAGGAACGGATAGTGAGTGCATAAGACACCAGAAGCTGGGACCGCCGAACAGAAAGGGGGGGGGGGATCCCAGCTTCAACCAGGAGACCATCAACAGGGCTAGTAGGGAAGGCACTGGTGGCCAAACGGATACCACGATGGTGGACTGGATCCAGCACGTGCAGTGTGGAAGGAGCAGCCGAACCATAAACTTGACAGCCATAGTCCAAGCGAGAAAGAACTTGAGCACGATAAAGATGGAGGAGGAGGGAACGGTCCGCACCCCAAGAGGAGTGGGCAAGGAAGCGAAGGACATTGACTTTACGGAAACATCCTACCTTCAGGAGTCTGATATGGGGCAGCCAAGTGAGCTTGTTGTCGAAGAGAAGACCCAGGAAACGAAACTGTGGGACCACAGGCAATTGTTGTGCAGCGAGATAGAGCTCTGGATCAGGGTGGTTCGTAGTACGGCGACAGAAGTGGACCACTCGCGATTTTAAAGGAGAGAATTGAAACCCATGTGAGAGGGTCCATGCAGAGGCACGCCATATAGTCACCTGGAGCTGCCGTTCTGCAGATGCCATCGAGGAGGAACTAACCCAAATGCAGAAATCATCCACATACAGGGCAGGGGCGACCAAGGGACCGACAGAGGCCACAAGTCCATCGATAGCAATGAGGAAAAGAAGGACACTCAAGACAGAACCCTGTGGGATGCCCGTCTCCTGGGTCCGTGGAGAACTAAAAGCAGTACAAACTCGAACTCTGAATGACCGATGGATCAGGAACTGGCGGATAAAAATCGGGAGTGGGCCCCGAAGATCCCACTGATGAAGGGTAAGTAAGATAAGATGGCGCCAGGCCGTGTCATAGGCCTTGCGAAGGTCAAAAAACACTGCAACCAAATGGCGGCGCTGGGAAAAAGCCTGCTGAACTGCGGATTCCAAGTGAAGTAAATGATCGATTGGAGATCGTCCCTCTTGAAAACCACACTGGTAAGGGGACAATAGATCCTGAGATTCGAGGACCCAATTGAGCCGACGGGCTACCATCCGTTCAAGACACTTACAAACAACATTGGTCAAACAAATTGGCCAATAGCTGTCAACAGATAGGGGGTTCTTACCAGGCTTGAGGACAGGAACCACAATGCTATCCCTCCAATGAGAAAGGAAGTCACCCTGGAGCCAGATACGGTTAAACACCCTAAGAAGATGTTGCCGTTGTGGAGCACTGAGATGTTGAAGCAGTTGGTTATGAATGGAATCTGGGCCAGGGGCCGTATCATGAGAAGATGATAGAGCAGAAAGAAATTACCATTCAGTAAAAGGGTCGTTGTAAGATTCTGACTCACAAGTGGTGAAACATAAGGTGGGAGCTTCAGCCCGCTGTTTTTGATGAAGGAAAGCAACTGGATAGGAGGCTGACGCTGATGCCACTGCAAAATGGGTCGCAATATGTTCTGCAAGAACTAATGGTTCCGTACAAATGTCATCTGGGAGGTGAAGGCCTAGGAGGGTGGACTGCCGATGGCAACCTTGGAGAGAGCGAAGTGTAGCCCATACCCGTGACAGAGGGACAGTAGAACCAAGGGAAGAAACGAATCGTTCCCAACATATCCGCTTGCTCTGTTTGATTAAATAACGGGCTTTAGCGCGAAGGCGTTTAAAGGTAGTAAGGCTGGCTATGGATGGGTGCCTCTTGAAGTGTTGCAAAGCTCGACGGCGATCACGGATGGCAATGGCAATGGCCATACTCCACCACGGGACTTGCCGACGACGAAATGGTCCAGATGAGCGCGGGACAGCAAGGCTAGCAGCGCGAACAATCGCGTCAGACACATCACGTAGGACGTCATCAATACAACCCGACAAAGAGGGAGAAAACACGAGCTGTGCAGCGTATAGAGGCCAATCGGCGCGTTGGAAAGACCAACGAGGTAACCTGTCCATCGGGGAGCGGGAAGGGAGCGTGATAATCAACGGGAAATGGTCACTATCACAAAGGTCGTCGTGTGGCGACCAGTGTAATGAAGGGAGGAGAGAGGGAGAAGAAAGAGAAAGATCAATGGCAGAAAAGGTACCATGACCGGCACTGAAATGAGTAGGGGAACCATCATTAAGAAGGCCCAGGTCATGGTCAGCAATAAATTGGTCTATAAAAAGACCTCGGCTAGATGGAAAGGCACTGCCCCACAAAGGATGATGAGCATTAAAATCCCCGAGGAGGAGGAAGGGAGGAGGAAGTTGCTGAAGAAGGGCGGTTAAGGCAGCAGGTGTAAGAGTCCTGTCAGGAGGGAGATAAAGATTGCAAACTGTGACTGCAAAGTCTAGGTGGACCCTAACAGCAACCGCTTCCAATGTAGTTTGAAGAGGAATCCACGTGCTAGCAATGTCTGTATGGACCAACGTACAAACGCCACCAGAAGCCCGAAGGTGTCCGACCCGATTTCGACAGAAAACACGGAACCCACGGAGGGTCGGTGAGTGAGCATCAGTAAAATGAGATTCCTGGAGAACCACACAAGCCGCAGAGTAGGACGAAAGAAGGGATTTCAATTCCGGAAGGTGGCGATAGTATCCATTACAATTCCATTGGAGAAGCACAGAACGATGGTTTAAATGGGGGCTGAACACGCTAAATCCAGTCATACCGCCGGGTCCTCACCCGTCACCGACAAGGAGGGGGCGACATCCATGAACGACAGGTCAGAATCCGGTTGTGAAGTCGGGGGAGGGACCTCCGGTGACACCAGAGGCTCTTTGTCCCGGGACTTATGTTTCTTCTTCTTTTCAGGCTGAGATCGAGGAGGGCTGTGTGGCATAAAGGAGCAAGATCAGGAACAGAAAGAGACCGGGCGACCTGGGGGCCGACAGACCGCGGCTCTCGCGGTCGTCGCGCGGCAGCAGACCTTTGGCCTGGAAGGTGCTGGGAAGGGGCATCCCGGGAGAGGCACCCTTGACTGGCAGACGCCGAAGGAGTGGGACACTTCTCCGACTGGGGAGGGGGATCAGCGCCCATAGGAGAAGGTGTGGGAGCCGCAGGGGAGGATACGGGTCCGGGATGGGGGTAAGGAAGGGGGAGGAAGGGGTGAAGATGTAACCAAGGCGTAACTAGATGTCATGGACACAGGGTGAAGTCGTGCATATTTCTTACGGGCCTCTGTGTAGGTTAAGCGATCGAGGGACTTATACTCCTGCATCTTTTTTTCCTTCTGATATACTGGGCAATCTGGTGAACGTGGAGAATGACTACCATGACAATTTACACATACAGGAGGGGGAACACAGGGACTCCCCTCATGGAGTGGACGTCCACAGTCACCACAGAGAGGGACCTGGGAACAGCGGGAAGACATGTGGCCAAAACAGAAGCACTTAAAACACCTCATAGGAGGTGGGATGTATGGCTTCACATCACAGCGATAGACCATAATCTTAACTTTCTCAAGGAGGGTATCCCCTTCAAAGGCCAGGATAAAGGCACCAGTATCAATACGATTGTCTTTAGGACCCTTCTGAACACGCCGAACAAAGTGAACACCCCGCCGTCCGAGATTGTCCCGAAGTTCCTCATCAGATTGAAGGATGAGGTCCCTGCGAAAAATCACACCTTGTACCATATTTCGGGACTGGTGGGGCGTAATGGACACAGGAATTGTGCCAAGATGGGTACAGGCACGAAGGGCCGCAGATTGGGCAGCTGAAGTAGTTTTTATCAGCAACGAACCTGACCGCATCTTGCTCAGGGAGTCCACTTCGCCAAACTTGTCTTCAATGTGTTCCACAAAGAATAAAGGTTTGACACTGGTGAAAGTATCTCCATCAGTCCTGGTGCAAACTAGATAACGGGGGAAAGGTTTTGCCCCTAGACAACGGGCCTGACCCTCTTGCCAGGGGGTAGCCATGGAAGGGAATGCCGAAGGGGCAAGAGAAGCAGCACTTGAGGAATCAGTTCCACGCAGAGAGACGGTCGCAGAAGAACGGCCAGAGTTCTGGACCCGTATGCGTTTCATTTGCATAGCATCCGCCCTGATACCACCCACTCCGATCAGGGGCTCTCCTCACAGGCGCCACCCAGCCACAGCAAGGGCCGTCTTGCACGGCGGCCATTGCCCGGAGTTCCGATGCTCCAGGATGGCGAGCAACCACTCCAAGGCATGCATGAGGAGGTCACAGCTCAGGTATCAGAAGTGTGATCCCTGTGTGTTCAGGGGGCTCAACCAAAAGGGTACATAGCGACCCCACCACACAGGCTGGCTACTGTGCTGGCTATGCACCCTAGTATCAGACAACGACGTGAAAGAAAAGGTGGAATGTACTAGGAGGGCGCACGTCGGAGACACTAGGTGAGGTGATCTTCCCCAAATGGCTCACACTATGGAGGAGAAATTTTGTAATGGAGGTCAAACCCCAGAGGAGGACCAAGGAATGCCAAAAGGAGGAGATGATTATGCAAAAAAGCCGAATTGGAAAACCAACAGAACCAGGAGGATAGCGGGGCCAAGATAAGCAGGGACACCAAGAGAGGGAGAGGAGAGGGGTGAGGGGAAAGGAGCAAGGAGGGCAAAGGATGGGAAGGGAAAGGAAATGCAGCCCTGGAGAGAAAGAAGGCTGCAATGGCTTGGGGCCCCGTGCTCGCCACGCACGTATCCACAAAAGAGTTGTGGACCCCCTGGGGGGACACTTTTTTGTGCTAAAGATATATCTAATGTGGCATAATGACTGTTTTTTTCTTCTTCTGGTATTGTAATTACGTATGTAGTTGTTGCTTTTGAACTGCAAAGGATTATTCATAACTAACTTCATGAGAGAATAAGTACACTGTGAAGCTGAAGTCAAAATGCCCAACTCCTTAAACAGATGTCTACAAGAAGATAGTGAGTGAGCACCACATATTATTCCTACAGCAGATTTTTGAGCAACAAAGACTTAATTTCTTAAAGGTTGGTTCACTCAGAACATTATTACATATGATGCCATGGGTGAAAATATACAAAATATGTCAACTTACTGATTTCTCTTTCCCCAAGATTTGCAATGATTCTAAGTCCAAATGATGTTAAACTAAGTTGTTATAGAAAGTCCAGTTTAGATTCTCATCAATATGGACCCCCAAAGAATTTGATGTTTCCATTCCAATTACTGTTTCCTCGCCATGTTACATGAACCTCCATTGCTTACATTGGTTGAATTATTCATAATAACTTTTTGAACCTTCTTTGTGAGGTATGACACCATCCATTGCTTGCTGTACCATCAACTCCATAAAACCTCAGTTAATGTAGGAGAATATTGTGATTAAGAGTGTCAGTTGCCTTCCATCACAGAAAATATGAACTGGTGCTATTTTGTCATTGAATGATTGGAAACTTTGGTAACTGAATATGTAAATGGCATTCTCAGTTGAGTAAATCTTCCGACATCATAACTGTTACTTACTGAGGATATTATGGTTGCTCAGGTGGGATACTATTCTGGAATACATGACCACCTCAAAAACTTTGGAAAATCGTACCAGTAGTGAAAAAGGTCAGTAGTTACTGACATCTCTCCTATCAACTTCTTATAGAGGGGTTTAACACTGGTATATTTAAATCTCTCTGGAAAAATTCTCCCACGTAGTGATGCATTACATATTTTAGGAAAGATTGTGCTTATTATATGGGAAGAAGTCCTTGTGCTCTGTTGGAAGCCAAATCAAATCCATATGAGCTTTTATTTTTGAGAGAGTATATAATTTTCTTCATTTCAGAAGGTGAAGTTGGTATGACATCCATATGATTGAATTTTATGTGAGTTGCTTGTTCAACATATTCTTTAATTTTTCTCTTTAATCATTCATAGCCCTTCCATTAAAATTAATAGTGATGTTATCCAGTTCTGTGGCTTCTTGTCCTTTCTCTCATTTTACAACATTCAATACAGCCTTAAGTCTGTTATCAGAATTACTAATTTCCAGCTTTATGTTCATGTTTTTTGATAGCTTTAGAAACGGTTACTGCCAAGATATACAATTTCCTTTTCCTTTTAGAACATACTTTAATCTCTCTAATGAGCCGTGATTTTTTACATGGCTGTTTATTGTCCTTTCTGATAAGATAATGCAGAAAGCTATAGACATTACACTGAAAATACACATGCATCTTGATGGCTTGAGTTACTATAAGCAACAGATTGTTTACACAGAAGCTTAGTAAATGGAAACGCTACGAGTGATATTTAGAAAGTCTGAACAGTTAGGAAGATGTTTAGAGTAATTTATTTCACGAAAAAAATTGAAGTTCATGTCTAAATCAGGAAAGTTGAGGCACCTAACTTCTTAATGTCATATTGAAGGAGAGTGATGTACCTCCAGGTATCTAGGGGTTTTATTCAAAAACTGTACCATTAACATAAGATGAGTCCAGAGCCCCCATTATTTCTTCTGGTCATGCTCCAATAACTTGGCTTAACATTTAAAGGTCAAACAAATAAAAAACAAAGCTGTTTACTAATTTTTTCTGTACAGACTTATATATGACTTGAAATGACCATGACAGATCTAAGTTTTGGCTAATTAATCAATAGTAAACACAGAACAACTAGATGACTACAACAGGACATGTATGAGAGTTAGCCACTCTGCAACAAGGTATATGCACCACATGCAGCTAAAATGGAGGAGGGGTCCACATTTAAATTTGCTGCCTGTCTCATGGTTCGCTGCTATAAATCATAATTTGTAGTATATACTGATTTAAGCTTTCTACTTCAGGCATATGACAAGCTCAGTTTTGAAAATCCTATCAACTTTACAAAAGGCAATCCAGACCACTTTCACCTTATAGTTTATTTCTTTTACAGTCTACTCAATTGTTGTATTCAACTTCCCTAAACATACAACCTCATAACTGGTTCAGTGGCTTCATGGTGCAATATCATGCCAATTATATCTGTACAGTGAAAGAAAAACCCTCACATTTAAGTGGGCTAAGGATAGCTGCCACAATCAATCACATAATGTGATTCTGTATATGTCACTATCACAATTCGTAAGTGTTGCCACAGTTCTATAGATGACTTATTTTTAGTCATGCTTCAGTTCCATCAGCAGCCTTTCACACTTTGCAGCTGAAAGCTGGTAACATTGGTGTCAGCTGTCAGGGCCTTTCTTTCACTGTAGTAAGTTATAGCTGCCCATAACTGCTGTAGTGCTATGCATGTTCTCTCCAGCACTATAATATTAAATTTTTTTGTATGTGCTACAGACTGAGACCAGTGAAGGAATGCAAGAGTAAGGCCACTAGCATCAGCCACGCAATTCAGTACCATCCTCAAACAATGAACATTTAATATACAACATGTGGCTCTCAGTCTGCCACTGGATTATGTTTTGTGTATCCCATACCATTTCCTTGAGGCAACTGCTCTATATAGTTGATCCAGCAGCAAGTCCTACTGTTCTCTTCCACATTTTTTCTGTCTGTATGTGAAGGCTTATCTCAGGAACTGTTGTAAGGATTTTGATATGATTTTCACTAATAAACTGAGTCATGAGGAAGGTTTGTGTACGGCATATAATTCATTAACTCTATGCCAGACAAGTCATCTGGATATAGTTACTTAGTGCTATGTGTGTTAAATCTGGGTGGGTCACTAATGTACCTCAACCTGTAAGCAACCTTATGGTGTATGGATTTATGTACTTCTTTTACCACTGGAACTGCCCCCTTCTCTGTTCAATTTCCAAACAGTGCATAGGAAGAATGCCTGTAGATAAACTTCTACATATACCCAAAATTCTCCAATTTTCTCGTCGTGGTCATTTCACAAGATCTATGTGGGAGGAAGTATTAGATTTCTCACTTCCTCTTGAAATGGGTGTTTTTGCAGTTTCAACAGTAAATACTGCCTTTGTCAGAAAAGTTTATGGATAGTATTTTTTTTTTTAATTTCTGGGTTTGGAATACTAACAAGGAACAAATGTTTTTATGTTGCCTGGTATTTGTGCATCCTTGAAATAACCTTGGCCATATTTCTGCGCAAACACGCCAGGTGACAGGGCTGTGCTTAGGAACACACTGTCTGGGTCAAAGACCTTGTAAAAATAGCTAAACTCACTTATGGCGCTGCAGTCGCGGGATAATTTGAACCTTCGGCTGGACGCCATTATAGTGGTTGTAGTCTGATGTGTTGTGTAGTATTGTTGTTTATGAAGACCCTGATTCAACATTGTATATTTGTTGGGGGGTACATACAGTATTTGTTACTCGTAATTCTACTGTCTGTACGTTCCAATCACAAGAAGTACAATGGTGAAGAGTTGTGCAGCGATTAATTGTACAAATAAATTCGAGAAAGGAACGAATATTACATTTCACAGGTATGTGGATATTTTAAGTTGTTTTGTATGTCAGTGCACTTGCTTAATAAATGTTTTTGTAACACGGTATTAGCATAATGTCTGTGCATCTATTTGCAGGTTTCCTTTCTCAAAACCACAGCTGTTACAAAAATGGTTACACGCTGTCTGGAGGCAGGTTTTCCGACCGACAGAATACCATTTTATATGTTCTGATCATTTTGAAGAAAGCTGGCTGATCGGTAGTGTTTTCATGGTCTAGGTTAGGTTGAAACTTGATAATTTGGTCGTGAGTTGCCAAAGCACTATGCCATATATAACGCACTTCTCGTCATAAAATCTAAAGCAAGGTAGAGTCAGAAAATATCTATTAATATAGTGGGCAAATCTTTGAGTATTTTGATGCATTTTGCGTACATCTATCGTAAATTAACTACGAAAAATGCTAGGGGTCCAGTACATAACTTTTAGCAATGGCAGATTCCATGTAGTACGTAAGATAAATTCATAAACAGTGACTAGTTGCTGTTTGTTCATAAATTGAAAAGTATGTTGTAGTAACGAATTTAAATGATGCATTATGTTTGTGACCTAACTCAAGGGAAGGCATTTTATAACCAAAAGCGATGTATAAACATTAGAACTCCGCGCGTCAGTTTACCACTCTAATGGCCGCCGCCCAGCTATTCAATTTGTCCGCTCTTCACAGTCGACCACTCGTGCGGTTGTGGGGGCCTGGTCTGGGTTCTTGGCACATTAGTTACTTTGACACAATGGATGCTGATTGTAAGCAAAAGCAAACATTAAGTTCTGCATTAAGTTCGAGAAAACCCCTAGTTATACATGAACAATGATTAAGCAAGCACACACAGGTGAGGTATTTGTTAGAAGTCATGTTTTCTAGTGACAAATAAGTTTTGTGAAGGCAGAGATTCAGTGCAAGATGATCTCAGAAATTGTCACTTGTCTACAACACATACCGATACAAATGTGGAGTATGTAAGGCAGCTATCGCAGGAAGACTGTCATGTAACTGTGTGTGATGTATCAGAAAAACTTAAATCGACTCATAATGTGTGTCGTAGGATTTTACACAAAGATTTCAGGAAACTGAAATTTAATGCAAAACTCTGTACCTCATACACTAACAGACTAACAGAAAGAGGAAACATGAATTTCTGCTGAGCTACTGATAGAACCATATGTGATCCCACATTTCTGTACAAAATTATTGCTGGGAATGAAAGTTGGTGCTACTGAATGATCCTCACACAACGTGCCAAAGTGCTGAATGGCAGAGTCCTGGATTACTAACCTCTAAAAACATCAACCAACAACCGTTGTTCTTGAAGACACTGTTAATCACATCCGTTGATAGTGAAGGGTGATGTTACCATGGCTATGTTCCTCCAGGTCAAACAGTGAACCAAACTCTTCACACTGAAGTCTTGAAACATTTGTGACAAGCAATTCAACATTGCCACTTGGATTTGTGGCATTTTCAGGACTGGTTCTCACTGCATGACAATGCAAGACCTCATAGTGCTGTATCTGTTACCAAATATCTAGCCAGACACCCTGTTAGTGCCATCCCATATCCACCATATTTGCCCGACCTTTTACCTTGTGATTGAGGCTTGTTTCCACAAGTGAAAAGGCATCCGAAAGGAAAGCTTCATCAAGATGTCGCAGACATCCAACAGGCTGTGACAAATGAGCTTCGAAGCACCAAAGTTGAAAATTTCCCTTCTTGGTTCCAAGACCTCCAGAAATGTTGGCAACTATGTGTAGTTAGCCAAGTGGACTACTTTGATAGGAGCTAGGATCATTACTTGGTATGTACAATTTTCTGCTTTAAAAAACCTGTTCTGGAACTTTTATAAAAAAAGGGAATCTCTGTGATAAGACAACACCTTTCTTGTAACATCAGTTTGGAGTTTGTTGAGCACTCCTGTAACCCTCTGCACTAACTAAGTGCTTCCGTAACAAAGCTTGTTCTTCATTGTATCTTCTCTAGCTCTTCTATGAATCCAATCTCGCAAGTGATCGAGACCTATGAGCAGTACTAAATCTGTTTTGAAGTGTTCTGTAAGCCACTTCTTTAGTGGGTGAATTAGATTGTCTTAAGAGTCTTCCAATGGATCTCAGCCTGGCGTCTGCTTTCCCTATAGTCTGTTTTATATGCTCATTCCATTTTGGGTCGTTCTAGATGATTAGTCCTACTCTTTTACAATTGTTACTGTATCCAGCGATCATCACCAAGAGAGTAACCCAAGAGTAATGAATCTCTTCGACAGTTTATTTGGAATATGTTATGTTTATGTACCTCCAAGGGCAATTACCAATCCTTGCACCAATCACGTATCCTCCACAAGATTTCCTGCATCTCGCTAAAGTCTTCTGATGTTCAATCTTGTAAGCTGTTCCTCCTTTTCGTTAAGCTAACTCATGTATTCTGGGGGTCTGAATTTTAATAGCCAATTGGACTTGATGGTTATGACAGGATGGAGGGTGAATTTACTCCTAAGGTACACGTGCCGGTTTGAGAAAGTTCTTAACCGTGTTTCTGCTGACATGTGTCCTATCGACAGTTCTCAAAATCGTAATTATCACTAATAAGACCAGGTTACATAAAGTTCACATTGATCTGACAGCACTAGGTTTATTGTACTTTAATCACAAGCAATATAACCCGTAAAGCCGGGTTCACTCACGCAACAGAAGTATTGCCACAGCTAGTGGCGCGGTCTAAGGCGCTGCAGTCATGGACTGTGTGGCTGATCCTGGCGGAGGTTCGAGTCCTCCCTCGGGCATGGGTGAGTGTGTTTGTCCAAAGGATGATTTAGGTTAAGTAGTATGTAAGCTTAGGGACTGATGATGTTAGCAGTTAAGTCCCATAAGATTTCAAACACATTTGAACAGCTAGTGGCATGTTGCAGTTGCGTGTGTGAATCGCCAGTTTTCAGCGACCCAACGACTCAACTTTCGTCGCGACAGTTCAGTCTGGCTGTATTTTGTTACGCAACTTTTTTCGACCACTGCTACCTGATGGCTGTATTTCGAAACATGAGCATTCTGTCGTTGTTTTCGTGGAACAATTGCTGCTGCACTCCATTCGATTTCAGTGCGTTTCCATTTTATTACTGAAAAAAGTCAAGACAGTGGCCGGCAGGTACATTTTAGCTGCTTCTGGAACGACAAGAACAGCCTATGTTTAATTGGCACTTGTGCACACGCGCAATATTTGCAAACCAATGATGTAGTCCTGTCATATAAGCTTAAACGCTTTTTGGACGAACTAGAAAAGTGAGTCGTGTAAACTTCGTGATTTGTGAGACCAAGCACAGTACAAATTGTGGATTATATGCGGGAAATGGCCCCCGAATGTGATGTGGCAGATCTTAAAATTATTGGAAATACCTACTTATAGGAATACCATACCAGTTCTAAAACGAGTGCCAGCATTCATCGCCAATGAACATTAGTCAGCATGAGTGCATGGAAGTAATCTTGAACACGAAGTAATCTTGAACACGATGGCATCCGAACAGTTTAAGAACTTACCCGATTCGGAAATGCTTCCACCCTTGGCCCAAAAGCCAATTACCATGATCCTTTCGATGTCATACAAATCGCTCCGTTTCCGCGTTACGACAGTGACTATGAATGGCCTGTCTGCAGATGATATTTTCGTGACAGCTATTGGTTATTTGGCCATAGCACACAGAATTTTCGTCTTCTCAGTGTATTTCTTTTATAAAGTGTCACCTGATTTATCCCTACGAGAAATCAATTTTCGGATCCAACATTTCGGTTTCGTCCTCCTTATATTTAACTCTTGTCACACTGGAACATATGCTTTGCATCGATTTTGTCATAGGTCGTCCATAATTTAAAATTATGCCCTGTTTAGATAAATAATTTCAGTTTCACATATTAGCCTGATGCCTTTTATTCCCGGTCTCGTACTGTTTGCACACTTACGATCTTCTTCTTAAGAAGGCTCAGGCGGAATTCCAAATATTCCCCAGTATCTCATTTAACACTGAATGATATGTCACCAATTAATCTTTCCACAAAAGTAATTCACATTTACCCATGATCGTGCAAGTGCGAGCACCCAGGACCTGCCCTGCAGGCTTGCTCAGGCTCAACTGTCTACTTATGCGCCAAGCCGAAACGTGGGTGCTAGGTCAAACACTTCTAGTACAGTTGTGCTTCCCCATCAGCGACACTAAATCGCTGGATCTGAGTTTCGTTAGGCTGCGGTCACGTTGGCACCGATCTCGGTGGCTTCCGCCAACTACCGACATGGGCCGAAGACTTCCCATCTTTTTAAATCAGTACGCCATTACGTGTGCGGTCACAATGCAGCCGATTTCATCGCCCGAATGTACAGACTTCGGACGACAATAGGAGAAAGTCATATCAGTGTGTTTTCTTCGGTCGTATTGACCGAAACAACACGAAACATGGACTGTAAGAAACTGATAAGTTTGTTCAAAGATGGAGTTTGTGGCATCCTGAGGATGTAAAATATAATCGGGATATAGTTCCGAAGCCATGGAATGAAATTGCAGGGTTATTGCAAACCACAAGTAGGCAAAATCTGTATCGGAAATTTTAGGCGTAAATTATAACCTCAAAAAATTTGTTCCAGTGAAAAGGGCGGTACATCTTACGCTCACAGCTACTATAGTTTATCTTTTTTGGATTGAGGTAGATGCACATTAGCTGTCTACGAGTTGTTATTACTGCTTTTTGGCGTTTTTATCCGATTAGGATGGTGATTCTCTTACACGGAGTGGTGACGGCGTCACTGTAAACTCAGCCTTTGGGTAAGTTTATGCTTCTGCCTCGCTGCTGGCACTTCGCATTTCGCTGTTAGCCGGTAGCGTTGCTGCCTTGCTCGCCGGGAGTAATTACGCTGCAGCTGTTCATATAACTAGCAGCGTGAAACACGGCACTGCTAGAGTGACCTTGAGGTATCCTAACACTGCTGAAGCGCCTCAGGACATACTGCGATGGTCGCAGCGCGGAACACACATCTTATCATCGCCTGATAACGATCGTAGCCAGCAGCGGTGGTGCAGGTTAATTAAATAGAGCGGTAAGATGTAGTGGATTTGATTCATCATCGTCGGGCCATGCCAGTGAGCAAGGAGTTGGGAGCATAGCAGCAGCCTAGTGTAGACTCACTCTGTCCAGGACAGGGTCGATATCTGTACACTTACAACCTGCCTACAGACAGTAGCATCGTCTGCTAACAGTCTTACCCTCGCGGAGATTCCAAAGCTATCTGCCAGATCATTTACATATTTTGTAAGAAGTGACCGCTGTGTAACACTCGCTTGCGGCACCCCCGAAATTACATTTTCAGCTCTAGATTTCGCCCCGTTAAGAACGCGTTGAGTGCTATCTGGTAGGAAGAACTGAATCCAGTCACAAATTTAGTCACTTCTTTAGCTGATCTCTGACTTGTAATGGAATCAGCAGTTCTCTCCAAGATCTTTCCTGATATCTCTAATGACGTGTGTTACGTTGCTGTCATAGTTCGAAAAGCTGCGTGATTATATGATGCTGGCTGCAAACAAACTTCCACAGATCTGCAAGCCTACCACTGATTGCTAAGCGGCATTCCGCACCCCACAAACGTACAGCGTGTTAAAACGTGACAAAGCCTTTCGTGTGGTTATAACAAGTAGCTTTCTTTATTTGCGTTATAGATATAATCTATTTTAAAATGGACGGCTTCTTTTCATTTAAACAGAGCAATCTGGCTACACAGTTTGCGTTGCTAGGCATGCGTTTTCGCGGTTTTCAGTCACTACTCATTTTCGGAGAAGAGTACACACCATAAAGCTGTAACTGGAATGCAAATATGTGGAAGCTTTCCACTGTGCAGTGTCTGCTAGAGCTGAATTGCACAAGGAGAGATCAATAATGGAGGAGGACCCCATTACGGCGCGAGACAGATCAATAGTGGAGAGCGATCTAGCGCTGTGTAAAACTTTTGTCATCTCCTCTGCATCCGGGAGTCACATACAGATGCTCTAAATGTGGTTGTCTGTTGACAGGCGACCCAGTCGGACTGATTGTACCCAAAATCCACTGATGTTAGCTGCGCTCAAGTCCCACACTGACGTGTGCGTCCTTTTTAAGTTATATCAGTCCTCTGCATCATAAGATGGAAGATAAAAAGAACACATTGTGATCTTGAATGAATGCAACATTAATCGGTGGCATCTACATGAAGATATGGATGACAGAAGAAATACATGTCGCTGAGAAGCACAGCCTCAGGGTCCGAGGTCCTTTCTGCAGTAAAGTCACAAATACCAGTCGAACACACTTTAAGTATTGATTTATTATTAGACATTCTGTACAGGTAACTGCCACAATAAAAGGTCTCTGATGGGCCTGTCGTTCGGTTTCGTCACGTATCAGATTTGCCTGGAACACTCCATGTCGGCTTCCCTGTTTTTTCATTTCTGCAAACGCCGGCGAACTAGCAGTCGTAATGTAAAAACTGCGTGATGAAGTTAAATGTTGCAGTTTCTGTCCGGTAGCGCCGAGCGCCCATTACGGCAGCATTTCCTTCTCACACGTCTCCGCACAGCACAAAGATCAATCTTGTCATTTAGATTTTTGTTTCTCAGTTTCAGCAATTGTTTTTTAAGAATGCCGATGTGAAGAAACAGCACACTAGTTGCATTAAAAATTGTTTTTTTTCTTTTTTTTTTTTAGCACAACTAATATGCTATTTCTTCACATCTACAGGGTGTTACAAAAAGGTACGGCCATACTTTCAGGAAACATTTCTCACACACAAATAAAGAAAAGATGTTATGTGGACATGTGTGCGGAAACGCTTAATTTCCATGTTAGATTTTGACTAAAGTTCAGTCTTGATCACACCATTTATGTTTCAATGACATAAATGGTGTGATCAAGACCGAACTTTAGTCAAAATATAATAATCTATTGATCACTGTATTCCAAAAAATGTTTACCAAAATTCCATGTTAGAGCTCATTTTAATTTCGTCAGTATGTTCTTCCACCTACGATCAATGGAGCACGTTATCATGATTTCATACGGGATACTCTACCTGTGCTGCTAGAACATGTGCCTTTACAAGTACGACACAACATGTGGTTCATGCACGATGGAGCTCCTGCACATTTCAGTCGAAGTGTTCGTACGCTTCTCAACAACAGATTCAGTGACCGATGGATTGGTAGAGGGGGACCAATTCCATGGCCTCCACGCTCTCCTGACCTCAACCCTCTTGACTTTTATTTATGGGGGCATTTGAAAGCTCTTGTCTACGCAACCCCGGTACCAAATGTAGAGACTCTTCGTGCTCGTATTGTGGACGGCTGTGATACAATACGCCATTCTCCAGGGCTGCATCAGCGCATCAGGGATTCCATGCGACGGAGAGTGGCTGCATGTATGCTCGCTAACGGAGGACATTTTGAACATTTCCTGTAACAAAGTGTTTGAAGTCACGCTGGTACGTTCTGTTGCTGTGTCTTTCCATTCCATGATTAATGTGATTTGAAGAGAAGTAATAAAATGAACATGGGAAGTAAGCGTTTCCGGACACATGTCCACATAACATATTTTCTTTCTTTGTGTGTGAGGAATGTTTCCTGAAAGTTTGGCCGTACCTTTTTGTAACACTCTGTATATCTTGTTATTCCATTCACACCGCCACCCCGCAATCGAACTATTTTGTGCCATCTATAGTTGCTTCACACAGTGAAAGAGAAGACTTGGATGTGATGAAAGCTCAAAAAGTAGTAAGACTGCTTCACACAGTGAAAGTAAACTTACACTGAAGCGCCAGAGAAACTAGTATAGGCATGCGTATTAAAATACAGAGCTATGTAAACCGCCAGAATACGACGGTGCTGTCGGCAACGCCTATATAAGACAACAAGTGTCTAGCGCAGAGCGGATACTGCTGTTACAATGGAAAGTTATCAAGATTTAAGTGAGTTTGAACGTGGTGTTATAGTCGGATAACGACCGATGGGGCACGGCATCTCCGAGTTGGCGATGGTGTGAGGGGGGGGGGGCGGGGGGGGAGGGATTCGCGTACGATCGTTTCACGAGTGTACCGTGAATATCAGGAATCCGGTGAAACATAAAATCTCCGACGTCGACGCGACCGGAAAAAGATCCTGCAAGAACGGGACCAAAAACGACTGAAGAGAATCGTTCAGCGTGATAGAAGTGTAAGCCTTCCGCAAATTGCTGCAAATTTTAATGCTGGGCCATCAACAAGTGTCAGCGTGCGAAACATTCAACGACACATCATCGATATGGGCTTTCGGAACCGAAGGCCCTTTTGTGACGGCTCCAAAACCCAAGGTCCTCGGCAGTACTTTTGGGGCAGCCACCGCAAATTGTATAAAGCTTCGGTAGTGAGCAGGATGTAGCTATGTCTGTTGGCCGAAAAATAATTAATGACAAGAATTGCGCCAGATAGAATGAAGAGATAACTTATCTTTATTTCTGACGAAACGTGCACCAGTAATACAAGTCCAAGTAATACCCAAGAGTAATCCATGTACTGAGCCTAGTCGAATACAATAGCAAATATCACACTGCAATGGCTCCGCTATAAACTCCACGAAAGGCTAGCAATGGACAATCGACAACAGACTGTCCGTCTCCGGTTTTTTTTTTTTTTTTTTCTTTATTGTATTTCAATTCCCCATCGGGGCGGGCTGGCAGCAGCATATGCGCTGCTCTTCAGCCGAAAGACATAGAACAAAACAATAGAAGACATATAAAAACAGCAAAGGAGAGAATAAGGTGAACATAGATACAACAAAGGGGGAACATCATGGAAGGTAATAGACAAAAAAACGGGGTGACTGTAAAGTGGAGATAAAAAACTGTTTAAAAGTAGCACACACAAAAAGCCACACACTGCGACGATTAAAAGAACGCAAGGCACAGTATGACTGGAGCATAAGGTATCGACGGATGGCGTAGCACAGAACGTGACACTGAAGGCGGACCTCAAGGCAATACACAATTAAAATCACACCTCTTGACGCACAGGAGAAACAGCACTAAACACAACACTGATGAGGCACACTGATGATGATCCATACAAAGGATCTGCCAGGCGCAAGGAGATGAGGGTGACCTGAAGAAGGGAGGGAGGGGAAGAGATGGGGGAGATGAGCGGGGGGCCCACGAAGGAGGGCCAGGTAGGGAGGGATGTGGGAAGGAAAGAGGCAAGTATGAGGTGCAGGGCCTCAGGGGAGGGGGGACGTCTCCGGGCCAGCGCTCCTCCTTATATGCAAAAGGCAGAGGGCGCTGCGGACCCGAGCTCAGCCATGGCGCGACCTCTTCCGTCGGCGGTAACGCCCTGAGACGCCGACGGCCGCGACAGGAACTGTGGCCAGCGATGTCATGGTCGGGCGCGCGTGCGCGAGTTGGTTGGTTGGTTAGGTCCGTGGATACAACAGGCCCACTCGCGTACCCTTGATGACTGCACGACACAGAGCTTTATGCCTCGCCTGGGCCCGTTAACACCGACTTTGGACTGTTTATGACTGGAAGCATGTTGCTTGGTCGGACGAGTCTCGTTTCAAATTGCATCGAGCGGATGGACGTATACGCTATGGAGACAACCTCATGAATCCATGGATCCGGCATGTTAGCAGAGGACTGTTCATGCTGGTGGAGGCTCTGTAATGGTGTGAGGCGTGTGCAGTTGGAGTGATATGAGCCTCTTGATACGTCTATCTAGATACGGCTCTGACAAGTGACACGTATGTAAGCATCCTGTCTGATCACCTACATCCTTTCATGTCCATTGTGCCTTCCGATGGGCGTGGGCAATTACAGTAGGACAATGCGACCCCCCCCCCCCCCCCCCCCGCGTCCAGAATTGCTAGAGTGGCTCCAGGAACACTCTTCTGAATTAAAACTCTTCCGCTGGCCACCAAACTCCTCAGACATGACCATTATTGAGCGTATCTGGGATGCCTTGCAACGTGCTGTTCAGAAGAGATCTCCACCCCTTCGAACTCTTACGGATTTATGGACAGCCCTGCAGAATTCATGGTGTCACTTCCCTCCAGCACTACTTCAGGCATTACTCGAGTCCATGCCACGTCGTGTTGCGGCACTTCTGCTTGCTCGTGGGCGCCCTACACGATATTGGGCAGGTGGACCAGTTTCTTTGGCTCTTCAGTGTATGTTCTATTACAATTTCAAAAGAACAACTCAGATGTTTATAGTAGTAGTAGTAGTAGTAGTAGTAGTAGTAGTAGCAGCAGCAGCAGCTTTATTCATCCGTAGATCTCTTTTTTACAAGGATATAGGACATGTCAAAGTATTTACAAATTTAGATCAATTTAAAATAAGCTAATGCGTATACACTTATATTTACAGAGTCCTAGTTAGAGACAATCATTAGGTTTACTCCTGGTATACAATACTTTTTTTACAAATAACTTATTAAATAATGCAATGCCACATTGCGCACACACACACACACACACACACACACACACACACACACACACACACACACACACTGGTGATTTCTGAGCTATTTTCTGTACCGCAACTTCCCAATTGCTATCCTGAAAAACTGAGTCAGCATCCCTCCATAATGAGTGAGATGTTGAGCTCAGAGAGAGGAAGAGGTGTTAGTGTTGTGCCATGCATAGCTTGGGGGTAAGTATTTCTAGAAGGGAAAAAAGAGAAGGAAAAAAAATAAAGTGAAGGTGTTATGTGGAATGTTGGATATTTTATTATTATTATTATTATTATTATTATTATGCCATATCGTCCACTCGCTGTCTTATCTTTGGAGACCTAAGCAATTAGTTTGAGAAACGTGGTGGGCGTAGAATTCAAGACCGTAACTGAACTGGATACATCCTGCCTCCTTGCACTTCAGAATCAATGTGAAATGTTGAAGTTAAAGCAGTTCAGATGGTTCAAATGGCTGTGAGCACTATGCGACTTAACTTCTGAGGTCATCAGTCGCCTAGAACTTAGAACTAACTAAACCTAACTAACCTAAGGACATCACACACATCCATGCCCGAGGCAGGATTCGAACCTGCGACCGTAGCGGTCGCTCGGTTCCAGACTGTAGCGCCTAGAACCGCACGGCCACTCCGGCCGGCTAAAGCAGTTCCCCAGCGTCCCTGTTGTGTATTTTACTTGACAAGCTTACTTTCTCCCCCTCTGTAGCTCTTTAACATCCATTTTCATAATAGCCCTAGAAGATACGACAAACTTCCTTAAAATCCATTTCGTTCCACAACTGGACAGTCCAGTATACTGGATAATTTCGCTTGGCGTTATTTCTTCTCCGAGGCGGGTATCATTATGAAAGCCTTTTACGGTCTCTAAAACTCCCGCAATTATCTTCAGAGCCAATTTTGATGGGGAAGGATGATATTTACTTAAATTTTCGATCTTAAATCATTATGGCAAAGAATTATTATTTTGCCCCCGTTTTATTCACAGAACGACTCGTTATAACCTCTTCGCTCCATCGATCCACGCGTGTGGACCTCCGTTCATTATTTTTGTAAACAGGTGTATTTTTCCGCTTATAGACCGATGGTCCGTGTGTGTGGACCTTGTAGTCGTTATGAAGCTTTTTGACAGATTAAAACTGTGTGCCGGACCGAGACTCGAACTCCGGACCTATGCCTTTCACGGGCAATTACTCTACCAGCTGAGCTACCCAAGCAAGATTCACGACCTGTCCTCACAGCTTCACTTCCCCCAGTACCTCGTCTCTACCTTTAAACTTCACAGAAGCTTCTGGTCCATAATTTTATAAACAGGGCGCATCACACTGAAAGGAACGACTCCCATCTTAATTTGTAGCTGGTAGTGCGCAGAAAATGGTTACTTCTACAAATCGAAAAGATGAATAAATAATTATTATGCCTAAATGTCAGACTGAAAAATCTGTGTTTTTTTACCTAACGTTCGCAAACTTTTTTAGATGTTGAAAATTAGTTCAGTTTTTCATAAATTTTGATCGTTAGTATGAAATAAAGTCCGCAGCTCGTGGTCTCGCGGTACCGTTCTCGCTTCCCTAGCACGGGGTCCCGGGTTCGATTCTCGGGGTGGCCTGGGATTTTCACCTGCTCCGAGATGAGTGGGTGCTGTTGTGTCGTCTTCATCATCATCCATCTCCATTACGGTCCGAGGAAGGCAGCGGCAAACCACCTCCATTACGACCTTGCCTGGACCTCCCGCATGGGACTTTATTTCCAATCCACTATGAAATAACATTTTCTCAAGGTCTGCGGACGTCGGGTCATAATGCATATTTGGAAATTTCAATTTGGACTTCGATAATGGAATACTGAAGTAACCGTTATTTCTACACTCTACAGCATTCGAAGAAGTATTAAATAATAAGCATTAGAAGCTCTTCTTACTGACAGCAATGCGGAATTATCTCACTGGGAAGATGATGAATTCTGGTTTTTGACTGATGATTGTCCTGATGAGCTGTATGAAACTGACTGGTAAACGATAAGAACCTTAAGATGCCATGGCAGTAGCTTGGAGAAGAGGTGAATTTCTCCGGCAATGAAGATACAGATGATGTAGATAATGTGAACAATAAGCCAAGAAAACCTGTGCTACGAACAATTTCGGAAATTAGGCATCATTTTGCTATTCAGCTACTAACATCTGCTGAACGTCTCAGATTGCAGGAAACTTGGCTGCAGTTCCAAGATAGGAGACACATTTGTCATATGTGGAATGCGTTTATATACTGTGAGAAATGATTGTTTTGAATGTTGTCATAAAACGGAAAGATTTATTTACTGGCGATAGCAAATTCTTACTTGGCAGAAATTATTTTATGATTAGCCTTTCTCGTATTTATGAAGTTGTTCCACATTACGAACACAAACCTGTATTGGGGAATTCATAGATTACAAAAACATTAACGTTAGAGTCCTATTTTCTGCGTGAATTTGAATATACAGGTGTGTGTGTGTGTGTGTGTGTGTGTGTGTGTGTGTGTGTGTGTGTGTGTGTCTCACGACACAGACTCAACAAGTCGTTGGAAGTAATCTGCAGAAATAATGACCCATGCCGCCTCTACAGCCATCCATAATTGCGAAAGTGTTGCCGGTGCAGGATTATGTGCGTGAACTGACCTATAAATATTCCATGGGATTCGTGTCGGGCGATCTGGGTGGCCAAATCATTTGCTCGAACTGTCCAGAATGTTCTTCAGACCAATCACAAGCAACTGTGGCCCAGTGACATGGCACATACCATCCATAAAAAATGTCATCGTTGAATGGTTGCAGAAGGTCTCCATGTAGTCGAACATAGCCTTTCCCAGTCAATGATAGGTTCAGTTCGACCAGCAGACGCAGTCCATTCCCTGTAAACCCAGCTCACGCCATTATGAAGCCACCACCAGCTTACACAGGGCCTCTTAGACAACTTGGGTCCACGGCTACGTGGGGTCTGCACCTTACTCTAAACCTACCATCAGCTCTTACCACCTGAAATCGAGTCACGTCTGATGAGACCACGGTTTTCCAGTCGTCGAGGTTCCAACCGATATGGTCATGAGCCCAGGAGAGGAGCTGCAGGCCGTGTCGTGCTGTTAGTAAAATCACCCGCGTCGTTCATCTGCTGCCACAGCATTTACGCCAAAATTCGTCGCACTGTCCTAACGGATCCGTTAGTCGTACGTCCCACATTGATTTTTGCGATTGTTTCACGCAGTGTTGCTTGTCTGTTAGCACTGACAACTCCACGCAAAACGCCACTGCTCTCGATCGTAAAGTGAAGGTCGTAGACCACTGCGATGTCCATGGTGAAAGGTAATGCTCGAAATTTGGTATTCTCAGCACACTCTTGACGACTTGGTTCTCGGAATATTGAATTCCCTAACGAATTCCGAAATGTAACGCCCACTGCGTCTAGCTCCAACCACCACTCAGCGTTCGAAGTCCGTCGGAAACCTTTTCATCTGATTTTCTTGAGTACAAATGAAGCTCCACCAATGCACTGTACTTTTATACCTTGTGTATGCGATACTACCGCCATCTTTATATGTTTACGTCGTTATCTATGACTTGTCACCTCAGTATGTATATAAATGGTTTTGATGAAGGAAGGGTAAACGTAACAAATGGTTCAAATGACCCTGAGCACTATGGGACTTAACATCGGAGGTCATCAGTCCCCTAGAACTTAGAACTACTTAAACCTAACTAATGTAAGGACATCACACACATCCATGCCCGAGGAAGGATTCGAACCTGCGACCGTAGTAGTCCCACGGTTCCGGACTGAAGCGCCTAGAACCGATCGGCCACCGCGGCCGGCGGAAACGAAACACAACGCAAAATCTAGTATGTTTTCACGGTAAGTGAGACTTGAGATTCACATATGTGGATCTCCATTTATGCCTTAGTGTGTCATCAGAAAAATATTTCATTTGCATTGGCGTCTTGCTTGTTTATTAGTTTGCTGTAAAGTATGAAAAGAAAAATTTGCTGCAAATAGTTTTTATATCGGGAATGAAAAGGTTAAGTAATTCTACAGGGTAGCTAACCTGTCTTACTCTCATCGTAAGCTGAATATTGAGCTCCTAGGTGGCCCATCTAGGTAGGTGGATATTTGTTTCAAATTTTTTTTATAATTTTATGGTTGATTCATGTCCAACGAAATGTTAGAAAACGGAACACGTACATGGTGTTCCAAGATGGTGTTTCCAACAGATTCATCTGATACCTCATGGATATGATTTCTACACGAATGTAGATAGAAACTTGGGGGTGCATTTTTAATTTTGCATAGAAAGAAGTTCATCTTGACACAAGTTGCAAATTGTCAGTTCACGTAATTGAATATTGTCGTCCTGGCGCCGCACGCTCATTATCCAATGTGCTGAGAGTCGAAATGGCGATAACGTATGAACTAAATTTTTGAACAGGATGGAGCGCCACAGCATTGGCACATGATTATGAGAGCATTTCTAACAATGAGCTGTCGTAACGACGAATCGACCTAATAGGACGTATCGATCTTTCATTGCTCTACTGGCCTCCATGGTCACCTTATCTCCTGGTATGTTTGAGTAGGTTTGTGAGAGACTCCACTTATTTGCCTTTCCTTACAATTTTGGCTAAACTTCAACGTCGCATAGCAGAAGAGCTGAATGCATTCACTCCAAACATACTCGCAAAAGTATGTGACAAATCTGACTATCGCATGGATGTATTCCTGTATTTGGTGGAGTGCACATTGAAAATTTGTGAAAGGAAACTGAAAACTTTCATCATAAACATATCATAAACACAACTAAAAAGTACCCCAAGGTTTTATGTTCATGTATGTGAAAGATACACTCGTACAGCATTGAGTGGCTCTTTCAAAAATGATTTTTGTTTTTACAGGTAAGTTAAGAATTGACATAAGGTTCTATCTCCATTTCTCTAGAACAGGCCTGTTTGGGAGCGTTCGCTCGTCGTCTAGATAGTGAGAGCTCGCAGTGAAATGTGGCTGTCAGACGTCATTATGTAGCGCAGGGAAAGCGCAAACCGTGCGCTGTCTTCAGACCAATGGCAGTTCGTTGTAGTTTTAACAGCAATCGTATATATTTTATGTCGCAGTGCGTAAAGTAGAGAGTAGCGCTTTTAAAATCAATGAAATCAACATTATGGCCGGGTGAGGAACTTCAAAGCGAAGGTCAGGCTCACCAGTAGCTACAGTTAGAATTTACAGACTTGCAGTGTGATAAGCAGTTGAGTGATAAATTTCGTGATAAATTAAGTCTTATAGACTTTTATAAAATATTCAGCATAAAATTTCACAACTTTATATGGTTGCAGCTACGTTTATGTTGCTGTTTGGACTTACGTATTTGGGCGACGAACTTTTTTCCGCAAAGAAGAGAATGAAATCTACCCACAAAGATCACTGACACACTTCAGTTTAAAAGCTTATCTTCGAATTAGCAGTGCTCAGAAAGTGGCACCAGACATTGATACTTTTACTGAATATCGAAATTAGTTGTTGCCTATACACTGACACCTATTGTTTCGCCGGCCGGTGTGGCCGTGCGGTTCTAAGCGCGTCAGTTTGGAACCGCGTGACCGCTACGGTCGCAGGTTCGAATCCTGCCTCGGGCATGGATGTGTTTGATGTCCATAGGTTAGTTAGGTTTAAGTAGTTCTAAGTTCTAGGGGACTGATGACCTCAGTAGTTAAGTACCATAGTGCTCAGAGCCATTTGAACCAACCTATTGTTTCTACTTTTAACGTGTGAATAAAACAGTGAGGAAATACCTATATATGCCGATTTAAACTTCGTCCGAAAACGGCATTAATCACAAGGTGCATCAATCTTAAACACGGTATCATGCTCTTTGCTTCACCAATTAAAAGAAATGTCAGTTTCATTTCATTGCCATTTCTCACCAATAGAGACAGGATTTGCATATTTGGCTCCTTTTCACTGGTAATTGCATATTTTAACTAAAAACTAGTGATGATGCATATTTTCGCTCTATGTTTACAATATTTTAAAAATTTAGACGGGTGGTCTCTAGCTCGATTTAGTTTTGATGTCTCACAGATTGACTGCGACCTAGAACTGCGTGCAATGGCTAACCGAGAGGCCACTGCCCAGCGAAATCATTACAGAAGAGGAGCAGGCACAGGCAGGCAGGGTCAATGCTCCTGCACCCGCACCCCTGGTTAATCCCCTCCGCCGTCATACCGTACGCTGCGCCAACAATTAAATTAAACTACGCAAGCTTTTAGTCGCACGTCCATTGTTTCAGTTTAGCTTTCTATTTACTTGCACACAGTTGAACGTGTTTACGACATGTAGTTTGTAACGTGTTGTGTGCCATGCCACCCGAAAAAAGAAACGTCGTTTCGTGGATAGCTGACCATCCTGGAACATTTAAATATGACGAATTTGTTTTATATTGTCGAGTTTGCGAGAAAAACGTTTCGTGCCAAAAAATGTTTCAAATATACCAGCATATGAAGACAAGTCTTCGTATCGCAGGAATGCAGAAGAAAGGACCACGACAACAACTTCTGACAACAGCAAGTTGCAGTAGCACGGATTTGTTCAAAGGTAACCAAAAAAAGTCGGTTTAACATGGATCTATGTGAAGCATTCATTGCAAGCAATATTCCTCTTCACAAACTTACAAACCCTATCCTCAAAAGCTTCCTCAGCAAATGTTGTTAAATCAAAATATACAAGATGTACCAACATTGCGTAAAAATTACATACCGACAATTTACGTAAATACGCAATGAACTCAAAGACACCATTACCTAGATTTCAGTTGACGAAACTACAGACACTTGTGGTCGTTACATTGCAAATTTAATTCTTCGTGCTTTAAAAGAAGAGCCTCCATCTTCCTATTTAGCGGCCTGCAAATAACTTAAAAATGTAAATCATTCCACGATAGCCAGATTTCTGAATGAGGTCATTACAAAATATTTCCAGAATCGTGTGCAGATGAAAGGGTGTTTGTGTTTGTTTATTTCAGATGATGCTCCCTGTATGATCAAAGCAAGAAAAGACCTCCGAGTATTTTATCCCAATTTGATTCATGTGACGTACTTTGCTCATGGAGTACATTGCCTTGCTGAAGTACGTTCCACGTTTGTGAATGTAAATCGATTGTTTCGCTGCAATTCACTCTCATTGCATCCGCTTATTAACGACAACAATAGCAAAGAAGGAACAATTCTTGAAAGACGGAATGCGTCCCCATTATGCAGATTGTTAGAAAACAATCGTAGAAAGACCCCCTTCTTAACCTCTACCAGCAAGTATTCAGAAAATGATACTAGTGTTGTAAATGTACCGATTTTTCGCCCAGCGTTCTTCCTCGTAACTGATATGGACATATTCGGCTTTGAGATATAATGCACGCAGTAACTACCAAGCTTTTTTTAATTATTTCATCTTTAATATTTCGACACTTTTCATGCATTTCTAAGGAGTTTCATGCATATTTGCATACATGTTTTAAGATTTTTATGATGCTTATAATCCGGTCTTTAATCGTCAATGTAACGGTTTTAGGCAATAATGTAATTTCCAAGAAGACTTGGTTATAGAAGTCGAGCCCTCACTGAGAGCAATATACCAGGGGCCGTTCAATAAGTAATGCAACATTTTTTTTCTGAAAGCAAGATAGTTTTATTCAGGATTCCAATACATCGCATATTATCCCTCACTCTCTTGGCTACAAAAGCCTAATCATCAACCTAATCTCCGTTCAATGTGACAACGGAGAGGTCCAGTTGAGCAGCGAGGTGTGTGTTCATGATCCGTCGATAATCTCGAATGAGAGTGTCCCTACGTTTCAACGTTGCAGTAGTCACAACTGTGTGCGGCCAGACGGCACGCTGGAGATCGGACAGGTTTGTGCGATCGTGTTAACGATCATGACAGACGCCTTGCCCAACGATGCACTGTGCGTTCGTTCACTGCCAGGTCTCCGTAGACTTTCTGCAAGCGCGTATGAATATCTGCGACGCTCTGGTTATCCACCAAAAGAAACTGAATGACATCTCTCTGCTTGGAACGCACTTCCGTTACTGAAGTCATTTTGAAGGCTAAATATGGTGTCTCCACCTATCGGAACGCAATGAAACTACAGTGGGTGAAGCAGGAATATTCCAACACGTCCCACAAATAATTCCGAATTTTTTCAGTCAAAACTGGCGTAAAAATGTGTTGCATTACTTATTGAACGCTCCCCGATATTAGATGCTCGACTGAGTAGGTGTTGACAACATAGACGACGAAAGACGAACGTTTTTTTTACTGAATGTAATTAAAAATGGAAGCACAATATTACTCGTTTACTTTACAGCAATGTAATAAAGAAAGCAGTAGTTTCACTTTTTTACTCATCGGAGACACTTTCTGGGGGGACAATGCCGCGTAGTTTATAGGCAGTCGGGAGCAACTGGATAAACTCTTGAAATGTCTCTCAGAAACATGGAGAGTGTGTCACACGGAACAGATTTCCCTGCGAAGCGTAAATTATGGAAAGACTTGTGTTGGAAGATATATAGTTCATTTCTCTGACCAGGTCGGCCCTCTCTCTTAACTGGTGATACAGTGATTTCGACAACAGCTTACTGTTTTGGGTGTGTACCGATAAATCGTCGGAATATACAAAATTCATGATCGATACCCTCTTTTTTTCAAATTTCGATACCATACCCAACCGTCTGCTATCACATTGGTAACTGTTACAGTGAAATGCTTTATTAAGGGCGCTCAACATAAAGCTCTTCGATTCCCTTTCGATGGCACCTAAAACACAAATATGCTCTACTTCGTTGCTAAGGGGACATCCTCTGCCGCACTTACGAGTGGCGATGTGCAACTCGTCAACTTCTACTATCTTGTTGTCGCCACCGTCAAGGACACTCCGTGCGGTCTAAGGCGCTGCAGTCATGGACTGCGCGGCTGGTCCCGACGGAGGTTCGAGTCCTCCCTCGGGCATGGGTGTGTGTGTTTGTCCTTAGGATAATTTAAGTTAAGTATTGTGTAGGCTTAGGGACTGATGACCTTAGCAGTTACGTCCCGTAAGATTTCACACACATTTGAACATTTTGAACAAGGACACTGTCCTTTGTCACAGCAACATAGCAGACCTCACGACACAAACCACACTAGTCGCACGCGGTATTCACCGAGGCTTCAGTTCCTGACGCAGTCGTTGTTATTGTGTAATCTTTTGCCCAGCATGAATGATCAATTTCGCACTATCAAACTAACTGATTTCTTTCACCGAAGTCTTTTTCTTGCATTTTGTGCAACAGAGATCGAAAGTAAGTCCGCATCAGCGGTCATCTTGTAGAACTTTACACACTTCTCACCGTGACATTCTACACAGTTCCCCTGACGCTAACTTGCCAACAACCCGTATTACCGAAACAACTCAAAGCATATCTCTGTTTGCATAATCGGCGAATTAACTTCCGCCACGTAAGAGTATTTGAACTGCATATTAGGACAGACTAACTTACGACTATTAACAATGTTATACCACGTTCCACTGTCAATGCAGGAGACAATATCCAAACTCGCCGTCTCGACAGGCAGGCATTCGATATACATGGTGGTCCATTAATAGTGACCAGGCCAAATATCTCACGAAATAAGCATCAAACGAAAAAATTACATCGAACGAAACTCGTCTAGCTTGAAGGGGGAAACCAGATGGCGCTATATTTGGCCCGCTAGATGGCGCTGCCGTAGGTCAAACTGATATCAACTGCGTTTGTTTAAAATAGGAACCCCCATTTTTTATTACATACTCGTGTAGTACGTAAAGAAATATGAATGTTTCAGTTGAACCACTTTTTTCGGTTTTTGACAACTGGCGCTGTAATAGTCACAAACGTATAAGTACGTGGTATCACGTAATATTGAGCCAGTGCGGACGGTATTTGCTTCGTGACACATTACCCGTGTTAAAATGGACCGTCTACCAATTGCGGAAAAGGTCGATATCGTGTTGATGTATGGCTATCGTGATCAAAATGCCCAATGGGCGTGTGCTATGAATGCTACTCGGTATCCTGGACGACATCAACCAAGTGTCCGAACCGTTCGCCGGATAGTTAGGTTATTTAAGGAAACAGGAAGTGTTCAGCCACATGTGAAACGTCAACCACGACCTGCAACAAATGATGAGCTCACCTAGGTGTTGTAGCTGCTGTCGCGGCTAATCCGCACATCAGTAGCAGGCAAATTGCGCGAGAATCGAGAATCTCAAAAACGTCGGTGTTGAGAATGCTACATCGCTTGCACCCGTACCATATTTCTATGCACCAGGAACTGCATTGCGACGACTTTGAACGCCGTGTACGGTTCTGCCACTGGGGACAAGAGAAATTACGGGACGATCACAGATTTTTTGCACGCGTTCTATTTAGCGGCGAAGCGTCATTCACCAACAGCGTTAACGTAAACCGGCATAATATGCACTATTGGGCAACGGAAAATCCACGATGGCTGCGACAAGTGGAACATCAGCGACCTTGGCGGGTTAATGTATTGTGCGGCATTATGGGAGGAAGGATAACTGGCCCCCATTTTATCGATGGCAATCTAAATGGTCGAATGTATGCTAATTTCCTACGTAATGTTCTACCGATGTTACTACAAGATGTTTCGCAGCATGACAGAATGACGATGTTCTTCCAACATGATGGATGTCCGGCACATAGCTCGCGTGCGCTTGAAGGGGTATTGAATAGCATATTTCATGACAGGTGGATTGGTCATCGAAGCACCATACCATGGCCTGCACGTTCACCGGATCTGACGTGCCCGAATTTATTTCTGTGGGGAAAGTTGAATGATATTTGCTATCGTGATTCACCGACAACGCCTGACAACATGCGTCAGCGCACTGTCAACGCATGCACGAACATTACGGAACGCGAACTACTCGCTGTTGAGAGGAATGTCGTTACACCTATTGCCAAATGGATTGAGGTTGACAGAAAACATTTTGAGCATTTATTGCATTAATGTGGTATTTACAGGTAATCACGCTGTAACAGCATGCGTCCCAAGAAATGATAAGTTCACGAAGGTATCACATTGAACAACCGAAATAAAATGTTCAAACGTATCTATGTTCTGTATTCTAATTAATAAAACCTACCTGTTACCAACTGTTCGTCTAAAATTGTGAGCCATATGTTTATGACTATTACAGCGCCATATATCACAAAGCGAAAAAAGTGGTGCAACTAAAACATTCATATTTATTTACGTACTACACGAATATGTAATAAAAATGGTGGTTCCTATTTAAAAAAAAAAACGCAGTTGCTATCCGTTTGACCTATGGCAGCGCCATCTAGCGCGCCAACCATAGCGTCATCTAGTTTCCCCCTTCAAGCTAGACAAGTTTCGTTCTTTGTAGTTTTTTTCGTTTGACGCTTATTTCGTGAGATATTTGGCCCGGTCACGATCAGTGGACCACCCTGCATATCGCTCCCAGTGAGGCGCGACTTCCATACCCAAGGTTTCTTTAAAATTACCGGAAGTAAATTTTCCACGAAAGGCATCAATTAGTCACCTTCAAGCGATACATCTCCGTGGAACTATCAGCGGCAGCAGAATACACTCGTTGACAACAGTTTCTCGTGCCGAGTTGCCTCGTCCGATTCCTCCTCCCGGAACCTCCCCTTCGCCTTCCATTTGCTCGTCGTGAGCCGGACGATTGCTCACTGCTGAAGTTTGAGTGAGAGACAGCTCGCACGGGCCTATCGGTGAACAATCTTGCTCTAGAAGATTTAGTTTTCTGAAATCGGACGAATCTTTTCGAAACACTTTGTGTAGTACAACTGAGTGTGTAGCTGCCCCTATGGCTGCCTGGCAACTGAATGTTTTGTTTCACTGGCCGTCCATCCCATCGGGCCGCAGATGACTTTTGAGGTTCAAAAGACGGCAGAGACCAGGTTTCAGTGTCACATCGACGGTGCGGAGAAGACTGGGAAAGGAAAGAGAGAGCATCCGTTCTATACAAATCATTTTTCGTTAAGCGGTTTAGGAGATCATAGAGAACATAAATCTGGATGGCTGGAATCACGTTTGCTCCGACTGCGAGCCCACCGCTTTGACCACTGCCCCAACTCATTCGATGTTGTTGACGAGGTTTTGAGGTTTCTGCCATCGTCTTGACAAAGACGGAACGCTAAGAGATGCGTCCTTTTTGATACACAATGTTCAACCACCGCGCAGAACTATGGTGGCGCAAGTAAGCGCAGAAGGCACAGTAGTAGAAGACTGGCAATTATAACCGACCACCAGGTCGTTCCTGGAGCAGAAAGTTAAGTGAGAGTCCTTTCGGCATAGTGCCCTCTGACTCCATAGACCACACAGTTGTCTTGACACTACTGCGAAAACAAACTTATTCCTGGTAATTTTCCTTGGGAATTATAACGTGATCTCAAACAACTAAGGTTTTATTTTGTGAAAACTACTCATGCAGACCATCTTTGGTCCAGATTCGAATCGGAGTCCTGAAGACACTTAGTTTCGCATACATCTTGAAAATGTGGCCCTTGCAATCATACCTTTTACTGACGTCTTCAACCAGTAGATAATGATTTTAAGACTAGTGAAGAAGCGCTATTTCTTCAGTTTTTAAAAATATTGAACATTTCTTCAGCTCTGAATGAACATTGCCGCTATTTGTGTACAGATGTACTATGTACTTAGTGTGGTGTCACCGCCAGACACCACACTTGCTAGGTGGTGGCCTTTAAATCGGCCGCGGTCCGTTAGTATACGTCGGACCCGCCTGTCGCCACTATCAGTGATTGCAGACCGAGTGCTGCCACACGGCAGGTCCAGTCTAGAGACTCCCTATCACTCGCCCCAGTTGTACAGCCGACTTTGCTAGCGATGGTTCACTGTCTACGTACGCTCTCATTTGCAGAGACGACCGTTTAGCATAGCCTTCAGCTACGTCATTTGCTACGACCTAGCAAGGCGCCATATTCAATTACTAGAAGTCATATCTTGAAGAATGTATTCTGAACAGATAATGTTGTGAATCATGTACCGTCAAGAGCGACGTTCATCATTAATGGATTAAAGTTAAGTATCAAACTAATTACGTCCGCTTTCTGAATTCTAATTCCTTGTCATGTTCCAGACCTCACGTCAGTATAGTCCTTCCCTCCTCACGCCAGCCTGTGTGAGCTAAAACGCGTGCATTTCGGCCTACACTAGTAACACGGTGTTGGCTCTTCTGCCAGCACAACATTTGGCGACGAGGAGTAAACACGGTGTTCTTATCTATACTGACATATGTCGTTGTGACTGCCCTGATTTCATTGTGTAATGGCTTCGCCACAATCTTTAGATGTACTGTCCGAATTTTATCGCTTACAGAATCAGCAGACGCAGGCATTAGTGGATGCCCTTGGACAGCTCGTCCAGGGTCAACGTGCAATGCAAAACGATGCGGGGGCCGCTGCTCCACCGCTAACGCAGCCACAACACGCAGTTGCACTGTCCGTCAGACCTTTTGATGCTGCACTGGAAAGCTGGACGGAGTGGTCACGCCAATTTGAATTCCATCTCGCCGCCTACAGAATTTAAGGTTACGAGCGGCAGCCTTTTCTTTTGTCGTCCGTCGGTGTGCAAACCTACCGTGTGATAGTCAAATTATTTCCCCGACGCGACGTAGCAACTCTGTCCTACGAAGAAATTTTGTCTGCATTAGATGCATATTTCAAACAATCAGTCAATGTAGTTGTGAAACGGTATACCTTTTTCCGTACAAAACGTACGGCAGGTCAGACTTATCGGGAGTGGATTGCAACCTTGCAAGGCCTTACTAGGGATTGTGCTTTTGAGTGTCAATGTGGACTCCCATATCCAGATACTACGGTGCGTGATGCAATTGCACAGGACGTATCTGATGTTCGTATAAGGGAACAGATTTTGAAACTAGTCAATCCCTCCCTTCAACAAGTGATGGACATATTGGATCGGCAGGACACACTTGACTTTGCTCAGGAATCAACTGAAACTTCGCCAGCCGTATGTCAGGTTAACCGGCTGCAACGGAGCAGTACACAGTAGAGATGGGTAGTTCGCGAACGAACGGGTGCAAAGGAACGGCTCACCAACATGAACGAAAAGACCGAGGAACGAATTCCAAGGAACGATCGGTTCATAGTTCACTTTGGTCGCGGCGGTCTACTTATAGTTCCCGGGAACGAGGAACGATCGGTTCACAGTACACTTCGGTCGCGGCGGTCACTTCGACAGTTCTCGTTCCAGCCTCGGTCGCGTGCTCGTCTCAGTCTCGGTCTCCCTCGGCCGCACTCGTTCTTCGCATGACCACCTGTCTCAGTTCCACTGCCAACTGCTCCTAGTTAGTTCAGTATCCAGTTGTTAGTTACGTTCACTGCGCTCGCCTATTTTACATGTGTTCCAAACTGTTCTTGCACTTGATTCTGGCTATTCAGCGTCCACAACCGGTAATCAAAAAGTATTTTATAGTAACGTAAATTACATAAAAATTACGTTGTATGTAATAGGTACGTCTTTTCAGGTAACAAAAGGGCATATCAGCTCACTTCATTATATCGATGAACAGCAGAAGACATACTTATAACAAGGCTAGTTTTTTTGTTATTCATATATTTTTTGGTTTCATCGACTTGATATAGCAGCTGACTTTCAATAATTTGCTTAATTTTTAGTGTAAGGAAATTCATATAAAACGATTTTCGTGTATCTTTCATATACAAAACATTACATTTAGGAAGGCTCTAATTATTTTTAAGTTTGGTTGTTGCCAGTTTGCATTACCTGCTACTTTGGTTTCTTTGAAAAAAAAAAAAGTGGGTTATGGGTCATTTTGGCTCAGTAGGAAAAGCGGTGCCTCTCCATTTGAAAAGACACAGATTGCCATAAAATGGTATTTACTTATTATCTCAAAAACATTTGTTCAGAAGGAGCTTTCAAACCAAAACCTTTATTACTGTGAACTTACGTATTATTATTATTATTGCTGCATTAACTTTAATAATGCAACATAAAAACCTAATTTTTACTAAGCATGTGACGCAAGTATGAGAAAACCACATTTAATTTTATGTTTCCATAAAGTCTCTACTTTGCCTACGAACTCAGAGACAACGTGAAGTATGTATAGGGTGTGAACGATTATTGTTTACAACGTAGCATAGCTATGTAGTGAAAGTCGAAACGAAGACTTTTATACAAGACACTTGCGGTCTATTAAGTTGGGAAACAGCCACCAACAGATGTACAAGACTATATGAGCTATAGCTCATGCGCGTCGCGTGAGATTTTCATGTTCTCTTCTCCAGCTCTCTACACACCGTCATCGATTGTTTCGCAATTGCTGCTTGCATTAACTTGTTATTTCTTCACTACCTAATTATTACATGTTTATCTGTTTGTTGTATCTGCTCGTAACGGGCGACACATCGTCCGTAATTGGCGAGCAGTCTGCACTTGGGGCCAGTTTTCCGTGCGCCACCCTGTATTATTTCCCTGCGATCAGCCACACAATGCTATGGTTGGCTAAACGAGAGGTTCTGCAGAATCACAGAAATTACCTCTAAAAGTGTGTAAGAATTCTATAATGAATAAAAACTCAACACTTCAGAGGTGAGGCAAGTGCCCTCTCTTGGTGCCCCCCATCCTTCACTCACCTACACTACTGGTTTTCAGTTTTTCATAAGAACCATATTGTGGTGTCACCACCAGACACCACACTTGCTAGGTGGTAGCCTTTAAATCGGCCGCGGTCCGTTAGTATACGTGGGACCCGCGTGTCGCCACTATCAGTGATTGCAGACCGAGCGCCGCCACACGGCAGGTCTAGAGACACTTCCTAGCACTCGCCCCAGTTGTACAGCCGACTTTGCTAGCGATGGTTCACTGACAAATTACGCTCTCAATTGCAGAGACGATAGCGTAGCCTTCAGCTACGTCATTTGCTACGACCTAGCAAGGCGCCATTATCATTTGCTATTTATCTTGTGATGCATGTACCGTCAGACCAATGTTCACCAATTATGGATTAAAGTTAATTATTCAAGAAGCTACATACTTTACTTGCTAGTCTCAATTACTTTACCTGTTCCAGACCTCACGCCAGACTGCGTGAGTTTAAACGCGTGCCCTTCGGCCTCCCGTCCTAGTGGATTGGCTGTCTTGCCAGTCCACAAAACATATACCAAGCACAAATGAACGGTGAAGGAGTAAAAATGAACGGTTCCCAAAAAAGAACGATCAGTAGTTAACTAGTTCCCAAGGATGAACGAGTTTGCCCATCTCTAGTACACAGACAACGCGCCCGGCCGCGCCGGTGCCGCCAGGCTCTCAGCCACGTGTGCCGCGCCGGCAAGCAAATGCAGTGCTCAAATCATGCCGGCGGTGCACTACTAACCATTCGCGAGAGAATTGCCCGTCACGCAAAGCTATATGCTTTTACTGTAATAAAAAAAGGACATGTTCAGTGTGTTTGCCAGAAAAAGCTCAGATCGAAAACTCAAAACCATTCCAGGTCCTTTGCTTTGCGCCAGAATCGGAATCGAACCAAGGATACTCAGGCTCGCGAAACTTCGCCCATGGAAATTCATGTCGTTCATTCCACTCCGCCCAGTGCCACTCTCTCTAATAGTGACTGTGTTCGTCCCACAAATAGTGTGCGTCGACATCGCCGGAACTCCTATCAAGTTGCATGTGATTTTGTACCAGTGTCAGTTCACGTTGCACGGGACAGTCGCTCTTGTCGTCAGCAGGAAAATAAACTTTTTGTAGACTTGGACATTAACGGCAAAGTGATACCATTCCACCTCGAAACCGGAGATGCAGTTTCACTGATCAATCAAGACACTTACTAACTGCTGGGCACACCTCCGTTGCGTGCCGTAAATGTTCAGTTAACTAGCTATTCAGGTCAAGACATGCCGGTGTTAGGACAGTGCAGCCTTCTTGCAACATACAAAGGACAAACAATACTTGTGTCATTTTACGTCCTTCGTTCTTCTTCTGCAGTGAACTTGTTTGGTTTCGATTCATTTCAGTTGTTTAACTTCTCTATAGTAAATCAGGTCCTATCAGTGAACCAGACTGTGCCTTCAGACAGTGTTTCTCGTCTATGTGAAGAATTTGCAGACATTTTTGCACCGAACCTCGGTTGCGCTAAGAACTATAAAGCACATTTGGAACTGAAAGTAAACACGCAACCGACATTTTTCAGAGCGCGCAATGTTCCCCACGCATTGTGTGATGAGGTCGCAAAAACATTACACGATTTGGAATCACAAAGTGTAATTGAACGTGTGCAGGTTTCTCTCTGGGCATCACCCTTAGTAATTTTGCCAAAACCTTCGGGAAAATTGAGACTTTGTGTATACTTCAAGGCAACAGTGAATCCACAACTAATGATTGCAACTTTTCCTTTACCCCGCCCGGAAGATCTTTTTGACAAACTATGCCCGGGCAAATATTTTTCGAAGTTGGGCCTAGCAGATGCGTACTTGCAAATACCGATGGACGAAGAATCCCAGCGCGTTTTGGTGGTTAACACGCATCTTGGTTTGTATCAATTCAAACGACTGCCATTCGGGTGAGCATCCGCCCCTGCATTGCTTCAGCAATATCTACAAATTGTCTGTGCGTCGGTCCCTACTGCAGCAAACTATCTGGACGATATTGTGCTCTGCGGAAAGACGGAAGAACATTTAGCCAATCTCAGAACATTATTTCAGGTCTTGCGACATAATGGTCTTCGCTTACGGAAGGACAAATGTGTGTTTTTTTGCTCGTGACTTGCCATACCTGGACCATGTACTCAATGCCCAAGGCATACCTCCCAGTCCCACGCACCTCCGTGCCATTCAAGACTTGGCTTCGCCGCAGAATTTCAAGCAGCTACAGAGTGAGCTGGGAAAAATCAAAACTATTATCACAGATATGTGCCACATGCCTCTTCCATTTCAGCTCCGCTTCATCGCTTACGCCGTATAGGTGTTCCGTTCGTCTGGACGACGGAATGCGAACGCGCCTTTCGCCGGTTGAAATCGGCGTTGCTTTCCAATACTTGCCTTACGCCATTCGATCCCCAGAAGCCCTTTTTGTTGATGGTGGCTGCATCGGATTTCGGGATCGGTGCTGTGCTTGCGCACAAAGATGGCTCGCGCGATCGCCCTATTGCCTTTGCGTCCAAATTGCTCTCGTCTGCGCAAAGAAACTATTCACAGATCGAGAAAGAAGCATTGGCTCTCGTATTTGGTGTTACAAAGTTTCATGATTTCTTGTATGGTCGTCACTTTACCGTAATCACAGACCACAAACCTTTGCATCGCTTTTTCATCCTAACAAGCCTGTACCTCCCCGTACAGTGCAGAAATTCATTCGCTGGTCTATTTTCCTCTCGCAGTACCGCTACGATATCTTGTATCGGTCCACTGCTAAGCACGGAAACGCCGATGCGTTGTCCCGTTTGCCTGTTGCTGAGGATAGGGCATTCGATTCCTCCGAACTTGCTTGCATGTTCATTGATTCGGAAACCGATGGCGTGGTCGAATCGTTTCCGATTGATTTTCGTCGTGTAGCTACTGCCACAACTACCGACTCTGTCCTTGCTACCGTTCTGCATTTTGTTGCTACGCAATGGCCCTTGTCAAAGTCACGGATCGGGGACACGTTGGTTCGCCAATTTTTTGCCCACAAGGAGAAACTTTTTGTTCGACGTGATGTTTTGCTGTTGCGTTCTGATAATGATCAGTCCAGGGTTGTGGTCCCACGTTCGTTACAGTCCTCTGTCTTGAAGCTTTTCCACCAAGGACATTGGGGTATAGTGAGAACGAAACAACTTGCTCGTCAGCACTGTACTTGGTTCGGAATCGATGCCGCGATTACGAATATGTGCTCTTCTTGCATGGTGTGTGCCGAACATCAGTCAGCACCACCGCGGAAATTCTTTGCATGGCCAAAAGCCACTTTCCCTTGGCAACATTTACACATCGGTTTGGTGGTCCATTCTGTAATGCTCGATGGTTGGTTGTGATAGATTCATTCAGTAATTTTCCTTTTGTTGTCCGCCTCTCTTCCACGACATCATCTGCCACCATCCAAGCGTTATCTGCTATCTTGTGCATTGAAGGTCTTCCACAGACAATTGTTTCCGACAATGGTCCACAATTCATGTCCGCAGAATTTCAGTCATTCTGCAAGGCCAATGGTATTCAACATCTGATGTCCGCCCCGTTTTCGCCACAGTCAAACGGGGCCGCTGAACGATTGGTCAGGATTTTCAAGTCACAGATGTTGAAGTTGAAAGATCCGCATTCTCGGGAGGACGCGTTATTGATCTTTTTGCCCTCGTATCGCTCTCAGCCCCGAGATGGTCGCTCGCCGGCTGAGTTGCTCCACGGTCGTCATCATCCAACCTTGATGTCTTTGCTACATCCGCCGCATCCGGTTCCTGTGCAGCGGCAGACACTTGCTTTTGCCCCAGGCGACGTTGTCTACTACCGCCACTATCGAGGTTCACGGCGTTGGCTCGAAGGGCGCATTCTTCACTGCCTCGGACGCGCTATGTATCTGGTTTTGGGGGTCTCTGGTGAGGTGCGTCGGCATCTCAATCAGCTGCGCCTCTGTCGTCGCACGGGATCTGCCGCTCGCCGTCTGCTTTCAGCGACGGTGCCGTCCGGTCAGCGCCCCGGGGACCCATCTACTGGCTCGCCTCAGCCCCAGGTATTACCGACGCTGCTATCCATTTTGCCCCATGGCGACGGGCCGCCGCCTGTTCTCCCGCCGGCGACGCCCACAGTGGACGCGTCGCTGCAGCCGTCGGGAGCCTCCCTGGGTCACGCGCCGCCGATCGCTTCCCGTGACCAGTTGTCCTCCGACATGGAACTCTTGCCCGCTCCGGACCGTATGTCATCTTCGCCCATCGGGTGCCCCGGCCCGATGGAGGCCGACCCTTCGCCCCGTCCTGTCTCTCTACGGGCGCATACACCGCATGTTGGCGTGCACTCTGGAGTAGGTTTTCAGGCGTTCCCTAGCTCCCCGCGGTCCAAATGGCAGGGTGCGGGTGGCACAGCCTCGCCTGTTGTTAGGCTTCTCACCTCGTAGCATACGTCTACATGTGGTCCTCCCCACGGCTGGCGGAGGCCTTATACCACAACCGTACGCCGATTTGGGGGGGAGGACTGTGGTGTCACCGCCAGACACCACACTTGCTAGGTGGTAGCCATTAAATCGGCCGCCGTCCGTTAGTATACGTCGGACCCGCCTGTCGCCACTATCAGTAATTGCAGACCGAGCGCCGCCACACGGCAGGTCTAGTCTAGAGAGACTCCCTAGCACTCGCCCCAGTTGTACAGCCGACTTTGCTAGCGATGGTTCACTTTCTACATACGCTCTCATTTGCAGAGACGACCGTTTAGCATAGCCTTCAGCTACGTCATTTGCTACGACCTAGCAAGGCGCCATATTCAATTACTAGAAGTCATATCTTGAAGAATGTATTCTGAACAGATAATATTGTGAATCATGTACCGTCAAGAGCGACGTTCATCATTAATGGATTAAAGTTAAGTATCAAACTAATTATGTCCGCTTTCTGAATTCTAATTCCTTGTCATGTTCCAGACCTCACGCCAGCCTGCGTGAGCTAAAACGCGTGCATTTCGGCCTCCACTAGTAACACGGTGTTGGCTCTTCTGCCAACACAACACTTAGTTTGTCTCCGATTAACCAATCCAGCCCTTAACACGGTTTATACCGTGCTAATTACTTGATGTAGGCCCGGAAAGAAGCACTGTCTTCAATCTACGAGAAGTGTTCAGTATGTAGTGCAACATTTTTTTTTTCCTGAAAGCAGGTTGGTGTTATTCAGGATTCCAACACACCATATTATTCTCCACTCTGTTGGCTACAAAACAATATTTTTCAACATAATCTCCGTTCAGTTCGACGGTCGTACGCCACCATACTGGGAGGGCCTGCATGCCCGCATCATACCACTCTACAGGTCGACGTTGGAGCCAATGTCTTGCTGCATCAATAACTCTCTCCATCATCCACATACTGCTTCTCGCGTAACACGCAAGCAATTCTGCACAGATAATCCTTCGTTGCTCTTTGTGGTCTTCCGTTAAGCGGCAAGGAACACACCTTTAAGAACCCAACCGGTGGACGAGAGTGTCAGCACTGAAAACAGACGTCCAGTTGTGTAGCGAGGTGTGTGTAATCCGTCGGTCACCTCGAATGACAGTATCCGCACGTTCGAACAGTTCATGCAGCCAGCAGATAAGCGGGAGGTCGACCTGGTTTTAGCGACGCGACCATGTTACAATAATGACCGACGCCTCGACCAACGAGTCATCGTACTTTTGTTCACCGCCAGGTCTCCATAGACTTTCTGCAAGCGCGTACCAATAACTGCGATGCTCTGGTTTTCCACCAAAAGAAACTCAATGACAGCTCTCTGCTTGGAACGCATCTCCGTTACAGACGCCATTTTGAAGGCTACGTATAGCGCCGCCACCTATCGGAACTCTACGAAACTATAGAGGCTGAAGCGGAAATATTCCACGATGCTCCGCAACAAAACCCGCGTTTTTTCAACCGAATGGCCGAGAAAAAATGTGTTGCATTACTTATCGAATACCCCTCGTATTTAAAGTTTACTTATTCCTGTTATGTATGTACCAAACTGATAATCTTTTCACTTCAGTAATGGAATATGTCACTCTCGACACACTCTTAGTCTACGCTCCTAGTAATGCTTCAGCTTTTCGTGACGAGAGATGTTTCATATTCTCATCCTCCAGCCCTGTTAATCTTTCTTACTATTATTTGACAGTTGCTGATAGGTGGAGAGAGAGAGAGAGAGAGAGAGAGAGAGAGAGAGGGACTTTGCACCAATACTCTATAATAAATGAAAATGCGGAGCGCCAGCGTGTGCCTTCTCCAACTAGACACGTTTCATAGTTACGGAAACTTTTTGTGGGTTACACTGTTTTGATCAGATAGCCGCGTTTCACTAAAAGGTCGTAAACAAGGCGGAGTACCAGTCTAGGCATCGGCCGTTCTCATGACGCTGGCGCGTATTCGCCTGACTGTAGCACAACACCTATCATTATAGCGTCCATCCAGAGGTATCAGGAAAATGGAACCGGAAGAACAGAAATCCATAATTTGTAAAACAGAGCCTCTGTTTGAGAGCTGCAGATACAAATGATTCCTGTTGAATTATAACAACAGGGGTAAATGACCACAGACAGGACTGAAGGAGAAGCGTGTGAGCAAAGTTACATAGCCTGATTCCGCTCATATGCATCTATCTGTTTGGATTTTTAAGCAGATGAATAAATAACCGATATCCGCGGACATTCGGTTGCTACTTACGGCGTGCGACACTCCATTACTAGTTCTAAGTATGCCAGAGGTAGGTCTAGAATTCCAGTACAGGTTAAGCCACAACTCCACAGCAGCAGGTTATGAATATTCTCGTGTTATTTCTAGGTCTACAGAAAGAGGTGTGAAGATAGTTTCATTAGAGACTAATATCAGTGCAGTTGCCTACAGCAGAAGAAAATTTATCATCTGTGAGAACAGAAGTTCAGTAGCGTCTGACTGAGTAACAAAGCACTGCCTGTCATTACACACGTCCTACTAAACTCAAGTTTTGTGAAAGTGTTGCTAAAAAATGTGGCCTTTTGCAGAGACAAAACAGAGTAATTTGGCAAATATACTTCTCCGGTTTGCCAACGGATGATGATGTCCCAAGGTTTTCATCGATACTACTGTTAGCCATCTTCAGGCGGTAGTAGCGGCTGTTGTAACTGATACAAGACGAGACTGATCATAATTCACCAGTCCAGTCTTGAATAGGTGACAGAAGCAGCTGTCACTACCTTAGGATGATTCAAATGGCTCTGAGCACTATGGGACTTAACATCTGAGGTCATCAGTCCCGGCGGAGGTTCGAGTCCTCCCTCGGGCATGGGTGTGTGTATGTCCTTAGGATAGTTTAGGTTATGTAGTGTGTCAGCTTAGGGACTGATGACCTTAGCAGTTAAGTCCCATAAGATTTCACACACATTCATCAGTCCCCTGGAACTGAGAACTACTTAAACCTAACTAACCTAAGGACATCACACACAACCATGCCCGAGTTAGGACTCGAACCTGCGACCGTAGCGGTCGCGCGGCTCCAGACTGAAGCGCCTAGGTTAGATTAGATTAGATTAGATTAGTTTTTCGTTCCATAGATCCGTGTTGAGGATATCCTCGTGGATGTGGATCACGTTCCTTTTTTTTTAAAAACTGAAATAACAATACTAATAGTATGAATATATACAATACATAATTTGTTTGTATTAAAAAATTCGTCAATGGAGTAGAAGGAGTTGGCCACTAGTAAGTCTTTCAGGCTCCTTTTAAACTGATCTTTATTTGTAACTAAATTTTTTATGTTTGCTGGCAAATTATTGCAGATGAGTGTTCCTGAGTAGTGGACCCCTTTTTGAACTAAAGTAAGTGCTTTTAAGTCCTTGTGCAGATCATTTTTGTTCCTGGTATTGTATGTATGAACTGAGCTGTTTGTTGGAAAAAGGGATATATTATTTAGGACAAATTTCATTAAGAAGTAAATATACTGAGAGGCAGTAGTTAGTATACCCAGTTCTTTGAAGAGGTTTCTACAAGACGTCCGTGAGTTTACTCCACAAATAATACGTATTACACGCTTTTGGACTCTGAAAACTTTTGTTTGACTTGAAGAGTTACCACAAATTATTATACCATATGACATTATGGAATGAAAGTAGGCAAAGTATGCAAGCTTTTCCACTTTTATGTCGCCTACGTCTGCTAACACTCGAAGTGCAAATACAGATTTGTTAAGGCGTTTCTGCAGTTCTGTGGTGTGCTCCTCCCAACTGAATTTATTATCAAATTGTAATCCCAGGAATTTAAGACTGTCAACCTCTTCTATCTGCTCTTTTTCGTACTTTATGAATATGCTGAGTGGAAACCACTTACAGGTCCTGAATTGCATATAGTGAGTCTTTTCGAAGTTTAATGTCAGTGAGTTGGCTTTAAACCATTTATTAATATCCATGAAAATATCATTAGCAGATCTTTCTAGAACTACACTCGACATACTATTTATTGCAATACTTGTGTCATCTGCAAACAAAACGAACTCTGCTTCTGGCAGTGTAACTGATGAGAGATCATTAATGTACATAAGAAAAAGCAATCGCCCTAACATGGATCCTTGTGGGACACCACATGTAATTTCTTCCCATTCTGATGATGACTGATGAATTAATTCACTAGTCCCTTGCACTGACACACTTTGTTTCCTGTTAGCGAGGTATGACTTGAACCATTTTGCAGCACTGCCCGTGACACCATAGAATTCTAATTTATTTAAAAGGGTGTTGTGGTTTACACACTCGAATGCCTTTGACAAATCACAGAAAATACCTGCTGCTTGTAACTTGTTATTTAAGGAATTAAGTACATTTTCACTGTAGGTGTAAAGAGCCTTTTCGATATCAGAACCCTTCAGAAATCCAAACTGTGTTCTTGATAATATGTTATTTGTGGTCAGATGGTTGAGAAGCTGCCTGTACATTACTTTTTCTAAAATTTTTGAGAATGATGGCAAAAGTGAAATCGGTCTGTAGTTTGATGGCATCTCTTTATCCCCTTTCTTGAATAGAGGCTTAACATCTGCATATTTCAGCCAGTCAGGAAATGTCCCAGTTATAATCGACTGGTTACACAAGTAACTTAGAATTGTACTAAACTCACAAGAACATGCCTTAATTAACTTTGTTGATATTTCATCATAACCACTAGAATGCTTTGTTTTTAAAGATTTTATTATGGAAGTTATTTCTTTTGGTGAAGTGAGTGACATATTCATGTACCTGAAGCTATTTGTAAAGGCTAGTTTCAGATATTCAAGGGCATTATTTACTGATCCTGACAATCCCATTCTATCAGTAACGGATATAAAGTACTTGTTAAATAGATTTGCCACACTATGCCCATCGGTTACTAATGTGTCATCTACCCTTAGTGCTATTTGCTCCTGTTCCTTTCTGGTTCTACCAGTCTCCTCTTTCACTATATGCCATATTGTTTTTATTTTGTTCCCTGACATTGCTATCTTCTTCTCGTAGTGCATTTGTTTAGATGTCTGAATTACTTTTTTTTAATATTTTACAGTATTCCTTGTATTTAGCTCCGGCCGGCCTCCTGAGGATGTCTAACAGTGTGGGATTTGCATAGTATTATTCGGCGGCAAACCCGAGAATTGTATTTGCAACAGATTCGTCGGAAAAGCTTGAAAAGTCACACAAAGTAATTTTGGTCATTGAAATGTTTGATTCGACCTCGTCGCCGATACAAGGACAGTGTGTGATTTACACTTTCCTCTGTTACACGGAAATGCGTCATAGAAACTCACGTGAGCTAACCTCCAGCACTCTACAGGCAGGTGGAAATCATTCGCCAAGTTACCATGCAAATCGTATATTACTATATTGTCTATCATGCACAAGGTAACAAACAAAGGTGTTTAAGGAGCAAAGGCAAACAGTGACTCAACTAAACATTTGGTTGGTCAAACGTCTTAAGGAAATGAAAACGAATAATGTACTGCGCTAAAAACGAAAAATCTGGTGCCTTTATCTGTTTAGTCTATTGGATGAAGATATACAAATAAACAACACTTACATAAGACAAAACTAGTTATCATCGTTCCTCCAGTTACTATTGCAAGAAGAAATCGCACAGCGAGGAAAACTGGGTACCACGGCACGAAAGCCACAGCTGTTCCCGTTAACAGCTGCATTATTACTCCAAACACCAGAGGCTTTTTCCTTCCAAATCTGAAAAAAAGAAATCGAGCCAATTAATGCCGTTTTTACAAAATGGAGACAGTCACATGTACGTCGGAAACTACTCTAACAGAATCATCGTGTTTTGGATCAGGTGAAGATTATGTTGTTTTTAGTCACGCTAATGTATCCTGTGCAATCCTCATCATCTCTGTAAAATTACGGCAACCTACATCCATTTTTACCTGCTTACTGCAGACAAGCCTTGGTCTCCCTCTACGCTTTTTGCCCCCCCCCTCCCCCCCTCCCACACACACACACACACACACACACACACACACACACACACAGAGATACACTTCCGTCCATGAAGGAACAGACGGTTGCTTCTGCCTCAGAATGTATCGTATCAACCGAACCCCGTCGTTATCGTCCACGTAGACTTCCATGCAAGGCTGCACTCCAGAGTAATACCGTGAGACTTCTTAACACTTAAATATATTCACAATGTTAACAAATTCCTCTTTTTTCAGGATTGCTTTTCTTACTATTGCCAGTCTGTCATTTCAAATCCTCCCCACTTCAGCCATGATCTGTTATTTTGCCACCCAAGTAGCAAAACTCATCGACTGCTTTTTAGTGTCTCATTTCCTAATCTATTTGCCTCAGTATTGCCTTATTTAATTCGACTACTTTCCACTGCCCTTGTTTTACTTCATTGACCATCATCTTGTTATCTGTTTTTCGAACATTATTCATTTCGTTTAACTGATCTTTCAAGTCCTCTGCCGTCTGACAGAACTGCAATCTCATCGGCAAACCTTCACTTTTTTATTTCTTCTCACTGAGCAAACATGCACGTCTGAGGGACAGTGTAATGTGAAGATACAAACACTGCGGAAAAACAGATATTTTAGCCGTCACTGACGTCAACTCGACGGGTTAAAATGACGATAAAATATTTATCTCGTCTTGTGCAAGAATCAACAAGGCTTGTGGACTCCGTGAAATATAGAAAATTCGGTCGGTCCCAGAGGCTTCCTCGGTTTGCCGAAGTGGTTAAAGCGACTGCTCACGGTAAGAGGAAAATCCGGATTAGAGTCCCGGTCTCGTACAAATTTTCATCTGTCACAAACAGCTGACGTCAGGCCGGATTAGCAAAATGCAATCAATTTCGTAATCTCAAAATATCTGACAGTGCTGTTTGAAGTCCATCTCATACAGTGTCACTCTACGAAAGTCTGCCTACTGATGACCTTACATTTGTCACTGTGTGTGCAAGATTTTTTCCTCTCTAAATCAGATAAGCTAATCAGTTGCACTTACTTTTCCTTTACTTGCACCAAGGCAGGTTTCAGCCCCCAAAAACATTTTCCAGTGGCTTCATGTATATAGTTGTCAGAGTACGTAATTAGGCAGACAGAGAGATTGCAGCCCGTTTGTGTGCTCTCTCGACTATAGACGTATACCAATTGGAATATGGTCTTAGGGGCAGAAATCAGTCGTGGCAATTAAAAGAAAAAATGCTGCTGGTGCTTTTATCTGATTGAAAATCAATACTACATTTGTAGAACCTTCCCCACACCTCTCCATATGTTGGACAAGAGACTTTCCATCTTACCAGTCGAATTATTTGTTAACAAATACCATTGCCATTCATAACAACCTCTTCCCATCACTAGAAAACGTACATTTACAAAGCTATTATTTCTAAAAGCGTTTCTTAATAATTCTTGGTTTGCCGATATCACCTTTAGTATCTACAATCTGTGTCTTGTTGAGTCGTAGATTATGTTCTCCTCATGCTTATGCATTGTCCACTTTGTATACAAAGTTTTTTTGTTCTTGTTCTTTTAATTGCCATGTTCCTACAGGAGGTAGTTGTGATCAGAACTAGAAGTAAAGTTCCTATAACTGTACGTCCAGAAACCAATACCTGATGAGTTATGGATAGTTTTACTTGTAACGAGTAATATGAAATACTTGGCGGTGTAGGCCGTTGCAAGAAGTGGTATAGTATATTACCACAATATGCACGTGTGGGAGGATGCAAACGCTGGAGCAATCATGGAAGTGAGGCATCAGAAACGTTTCCATGTCTGTGTATGGGCAGCAATTGTCGGTTACTGACTCATGATGCTATACACTTTACCAACCAGACTAAAAGTAGTAGTTCATCACAGATTTCTTCTCGACGAATTGCCAGCGCTATTGGAGGACGTTAACCTTCAAGAATGACAATGTCTGTGATTTATACACGACGGCACACCATTCCATTTTCTACGGATCGTGTGACAGTACCTCACAGCAATATAAAGTACACTCCTGGAAATGGAAAAAAGAACACATTGACACCGGTGTGTCAGACCCACCATACTTGCTCCGGACACTGCGAGAGGGCTGTGCAAGCAATGATCACACGCACGGCACAGCGGACACACCAGGAACCGCGGTGTTGGCCGTCGAATGGCGCTAGCTGCGCAGCATTTGTGCACCGCCGCCGTCAGTGTCAGCCAGTTTGCCGTGGCATACGGAGCTCCATCGCAGTCTTTAACACTGGTAGCATGCCGCGACAGCGTGGACGTGAACCGTATGTGCAGTTGACGGACTTTGAGCGAGGGCGTATAGTGGGCATGCGGGAGGCCGGGTGGACGTACCGTCGAATTGCTCAACACGTGGGGCGTGAGGTCTCCACAGTACATCGATGTTGTCGCCAGTGGTCGGCGGAAGGTGCACGTGCCCGTCGACCTGGGACCGGACCGCAGCGACGCACGGATGCACGCCAAGACCGTAGGATCCTACGCAGTGCCGTAGGGGACCGCACCGCCACTTCCCAGCAAATTAGGGACACTGTTGCTCCTGGGGTATCGGCGAGGACCATTCGCAACCGTCTCCATGAAGCTGGGCTACGGTCCCGCACACCGTTAGGCCGTCTTCCGCTCACGCCCCAACATCGTGCAGCCCGCCTCCAGTGGTGTCGCGACAGGCGTGAATGGAGGGACGAATGGAGACGTGTCGTCTTCAGCGATGAGAGTCGCTTCTGCCTTGGTGCCAATGATGGTCGTATGCGTGTTTGGCGCCGTGCAGGTGAGCGCCACAATCAGGACTGCATACGACCGAGGCACACAGGGCCAACACCCGGCATCATGGTGTGGGGAGCGATCTCCTACACTGGCCGTACACCACTGGTGATCGTCGAGGGGACACTGAATAGTGCACGGTACATCCAAACCGTCATCGAACCCATCGTTCTACCATTCCTAGACCGGCAAGGGAACTTGCTGTTCCAACAGGACAATGCACGTCCGCATGTATCCCGTGCCACCCAACGTGCTCTAGAAGGTGTAAGTCAACTACCCTGGCCAGCAAGATCTCCGGATCTGTCCCCCATTGAGCATGTTTGGGACTGGATGAAGCGTCGTCTCACGCGGTCTGCACGTCCAGCACGAACGCTGGTCCAACTGAGGCGCCAGGTGGAAATGGCATGGCAAGCCGTTCCACAGGACTACATCAAGCATCTCTACGATCGTCTCCATGGGAGAATAGCAGCCTGCATTGCTGCGAAAGCTGGATATACACTGTACTAGTGCCGACATTGTGCATGCTCTGTTGCCTGTGTCTATGTGCCTGTGGTTCTGTCAGTGTGATCATGTGATGTATCTGACCCCAGGAATGTGTCAATAAAGTTTCCCCTTCCTGGGACAATGAATTCACGGTGTTCTTATTTCAATTTCCAGGAGTGTACAATATAACTACCGAACGAGGTGGCGCAGTGGTTAGACACTGGACTCGCATTCGGGAGGACGACGGTTCAATCCCACGTCCGGCCATCCTGATTTAGGTTTTCCGTGATTTCCCTAAATCGCTCCAGGCAAATGCCGGGATGGTTCCTTTCAAAGGGCACGGCCGACTTCCCTCCCCGTCCTTCCCTAATCCGATGAGACCGATGACCTCGCTGTCTGGTCTCCTTCCCCAAACCAACCAACCAACCAACCTTTCCCTACATTACTACTACTACGAACAATATAACTTCTGCTCAATTTCAGTGCAGTAATATGCACCATTTCAGTGCAGTAATGTGTTCATTGTAAATAAGTATTATAGTAGTTCTATTACATGTTTATTACCTTATAAATAAAAGAACTTTTTTATATTTTAAATTCAGTGCGTTAGTGTTTCTAAAATGATTCTCTCATATAGCGTTCATTAAAAAATGACGATCATTCCACTTGGAACCTGTGGAAGGTACATTAGCTCATTTGTTTCGGTTGTAAATATTTGTCATTTATTATTGTTTTTCTGACATGTTCTACATCCTGGAGGACCTCACTACGGATCAGTTGGAATGAAAGTAAATCTAATCTAATGTCCAGTAACAGTATTTCAGCTCACCAGATCTGAATTCGTTGCATTTCTGGCTATGGGAACATTTACAACGTTATTTTGCACCATACCCATGGACGATGTGCAAACGTTACAGGAGTGTGTGACCAATGCAGGACAGATTGGCCCATGTCTTAACAGCAACTAGCTTCCGGACGTACCATGATAGGAATTTTTCTAGATTTGATCTATGCTACCTCCTGCAGGTATACATGACATTTCTTTTCTAACACGCTGTATCGGTGTTTCCATGGGACGTTGTGGCTATACACTGGAAAAATTAATTTCCTGTACGTAGGAGATGATTATTATTATTATTATTATTATTATTATTATTATTATTATTATTATTTATTTTATGGCCTTCATTGGACCACTCTTGTCAAAAATACAAATTTTTAAATGAGTTGTTACACAGGGATAGAATTTGGCTCAACAATAACTTTGTCTCATATTTTGGTAATATAATTATTAGAGTCTATTCTTATATGAAAGGTGTTTTGCTCTTCTGTCTGCCCAATATTTCTACGTTCTTTCAGATATTTTCTTTCTTTCTTCATCTGAGACCACTCTTCCTGTACTCCTTTTATTGATTTTCATTTGTAGTCTGGTTTGTGGGTCTTGCAGTATTCTGGTTTTCTCTGTCTTGTTTTTTAGGTCATCTACTGTAATTTGGAGTTCTTTTATATCTTCCTTAATTTCTGTGATCCATTTAATGTCGCTCTTGCTGTTCCACAATTTTTGTATTATTTTTTTTACTAATTCTCTTTTCTGGAGTTCTCATCAGATGTCCAAAGAATGAGATGCGTTTCTTCCTGATCGTGCTCATGACTGGTTGTATTTTCTTATATAACCTGTTTCATTTGATGCTATTCTCCAATGTCCATTTATTTTATACTGTTTATTTATACATGTTCTAATTCTTCTTCTTTCTATTTTTAGTATTCTGTCAATTTCTGCTGTATTAGTTGTTTTGAAGCTAGTTTCAGCTGCATACGTTATTTCTGGTTGTGTAACTGTTTTATACTGTTTTAATTTTGCATCTATAGATAGGCTTTTTTTGTTGTATGTAGTTTTGGTAATGTAGTTTGCGTAGTTTAGTTTTTTTATTCTATTCTGCCATGGTGGCTTCTCATTTAGATTGTATGTTATTATTTCGACTAAATATTTAAATTTATCAACAATTTTGATTTCCTGTTCTATTGTAATTTTGTATGCAACTGGTGTATCAGTTAGCATAATCTCCGTTTTTTCAAATGATATTCTAAGGCCTACTTTCTCTGCTATTTCATGTAGTGATTTTACTTGTTGCCTGGATTATTGAACGGTGTTGGCTAGGAGAGCAAGATCATCAGCGAATCCCAAGCAGTTTAAGCTAATATCATCTTTTGCACTTCCAATTCTTATCATCTTTGGATTGTCCTTGTACCATTCTCTCACTGTGTATTCCAGTGCACAGTTGAACAGTAATGGTGATAGGCAGTCACCTTATCTTAAGCCTGTTTTTATGAGGGATGGTTCCGAAATTTCTCCTCTAAACTTCACTTTTGATTTGGTGTTGGTTAGAGTGAGTTGTATTATTTTAATTAGTTTTGGATGGAGTCCGAGATTTCTTAAAATTTTTAATACTGAAGGTCTGTGGAGACAGTCAAATGCCTTCTGAAAATCTACAAATGTTATTGCCAAAGGTTTGTTCCGTTTCTTGTAGTATGCCATAATCAATTTTAAACTAATTATCTGCTCTGCACAGCTTCTCCATGGTCTGAAACCTCCCTGATATATTAAATAAATTACGCATAAAATGGTACTCTGAGGATCGGAGAGTCACGGTACCTGTCAGCCAGCATGCCGAAGAGCACATTGCCGATAAGAATGCCGAACATGAACACCGTCTGTGCAACGTTGGCCAGCTGCTCTCTGTCGCAGACGAGGTCCCACTGCAAAAATAATAATAATAAAAAAAATAGCGTCACGTAAAACACAAATAACAACTCAGTGGTTTGGTCTGAAATGCAAGCAGGGACTAATTGCAACCATTACTGCCACATTTTTATATACAGGAACTGAATGATCGGGAGGGGTTCGGTCTACTAGCCTTAAACAGTGTAAAACTAATGAAACAAACCAATACAGTCTATAGTCAATTATATTTGCAATATATTATTTAAAGACTGACAAACTTAACACAGACTTAATTATTCCACAATGTCTATACTGAATAAACACGTTTCTGTCCACAACTAAGATACGAATATTAACCTCAATGTTTGTATATACAAAATATCACAAAATCCCTCCAATGCACAAGCAACCAATAACTACCTGCAGCGAAAAGGCAAATTACCGAAAATCCTCCAGTACACTTGTTCGCCCACTGCTTGAATACCCTTCAACAGTGTGGGATCCGTACCAGATAGGGTTGATAGAAGAGATAGGGAAGATCCAACGGAGAACAGCGCGCTTCGCTACAGGATCATTTAGTAATCGCGAAAGCGTTACGGAGATGATACATAAACTCCAGTGAAAGACTCTGTAGGATAGACGCTCAGTAGCTCGGTACGGGCTTTTGTTGAAGTTTCGAGAACATACCTTCACCGAAGAGTCAAGCAGTATATTGCTCCCTCCTACGTATATCTCGCGAAGAGACCATGAGGATAAAATCAGAGAGATTAGAGCCCACACAGAGGCATACCGACAATCCTCCTTTCCACGAACAATACGAGACTGGGATAGAAGGGAGAACCGATAGAGGTACTCAAGGTACTCTCCGCCACACACCGTCAGGTGGCTTGCTGAGTGTGGATGTAGAAGTAGAATACCTAAGTCTCTTTCGACATTACTAGCACGATCCCGGCAGGCTGCGACCTCTCATGTTGCGCGGCTTCTCTCCAATGCACACTGCGTCCGACCACCTCCGACTCCCGTCATCAACTGCTCGCTCTCCACTACACGCGACAGTAAGACCTCAGATCAGAGTTTATGTATGCACACAGCAGAATCACAGATGTCCATCTTTCATAATCCCCACCCTCACTTAAGAATTTTGTGGAGTGATTCTTGCCTAACATGTTGGCAAGGAGCAAAAGCAAAATTCTTACATAATAATTTGAGAAGAATACCATCACATGTTTTAAAAAAGTAATAGAATACATAAACATCAGCGTAAGATTACGTAAGTACAATGTAGTCAAGAAAAAATACACAATTATCATCTTGTGCAGCTGACACTGATAGTACTTAATTTGACAGAATAACAAAATGTTATTTATAGTCCTCCAGGAGTGTAAAAAAGTCTTTTAGTTGTGTAGATACAAATATCACATCGAATTGCAAATAGTGCAAAGAGAGAGAAAATGTATATACACATATCATTGTGCTGGTGAGCAGTCAAATATGCCTGACTTAATAGTACACCCCACTCTGCATTGTATCCAGATTTGTTGAAGATGGCGGATCCAAGATGGCGGTTGGAGATATGGCAATGTCACAATGACGTCATGGCAGGAAGTTGAAATTTTGGCGAGAAAATAGTTCACTTGGGCTACCTCCACTAACCTAAGAAAGTGTTGGGAAAATAAGTGGTGGTGGTGGTTGTTGGGATGTTTAAGGGGGACTAAACAGCGAAGCTCATCAGTAGCCCAGGGAAAATAGGTCACTTGGGCTACCTCCACTAACGTAAGTCATCCAACTGTCACCTCTTCCTTGAAATTGGTGGGAAAAGGACTCAGCCTGGGCTGGGCTGATAGATAGGATGGAAGTAAGTCTTTATTTTGCATGCAGTCTTTATTTAAACAATTTGATTTGTCATAGGCAGTAGCTCCAGCCAGTGTGTTCACCATCAGGTCTCGAGTCCAACTGACCTAGTACACAGTACTGCCACCAGAGGGCGCTGTCGTCCCATGGCGGTCTGTAGGGGAGGGGGGCGGGGGTGTCCAGTTGCTGGAGAGAGGAAGGAGTGCACTTTATTTATTTTGGAATGATTTATTTAGGGGTGGATTTCACTTAGTTTATTTATTACACTGATACAAAACACTTGTTCTGACATGCTTGGGGTCACAACACACAGCCTGCAGACCTACAAACTACTTGTAAATCACGGAAATAATGCAGTATACTGATATACAGATGTGCAAACAACTAATAAATTGTCAAAATAATGCATGGATAATGCTCTGCAAACACGCTTACTAATTATAAACTGTTGAAATAATGCATTGCACAACACACACACATGTTCACAAAATAATGCAACAGACATGAAAACAATTCATAAATTTTCAAAACATAATGCATGTGTAACGCTATGCAAACACACTCACAATGCTTAAACAGCCAAAAATGATGCAGTGCACAAACACTCACTGCACATAAAAACACTTTCGAACTATGATCAACAGCAACGTATCAGCGAACTGTTCCCTACAGAATTCCAAGGTATGTATGCTTGGTGGCATGCTCATGTCGGTCCCATATGCGTGACGCTTCTGGGCCACGTTCACGTGTTTGCCGTTCCTGGTACAACGCCTTTCTATCTGCGGCCCAGCAAAGATCTAATTGCTGATCGACTCACCATTGTAAGTGTAGATAAAAGGTTGTCAGTGTTATACTGACGTCACAGGTCTATGTAAATAAGAGCCAAGTCTACCTCTCAGAAATCGTGAAGTGTTGCAGAAATAATTAACAGTCGCTTTTGTTGCTGTTGTAGGAGCTTTTGTGGTGTCTCAGCTTGTCGGCATTGAAATTCTCGCCCTAAAAGAATAACAACGAATGCATTCATCCTGATGGTCCTAATGAGGCATCCTGTGCTACCCTTCCTGGAAACCGCGACGTCCTGCTTTCAACACACGTCTCAGAAATGGTACACGTTCTCAGCGCTAAAAGCCTTCATCATGTATGTGCACGCTCGAGAAAACATTGTTAATCATAAAAGCATTCATGTTGTTAGGAAAAAGAGCATTGTCTAAGCACAGACGGGAAAATCAGAACAGTTATACAAACATAAGTCGAAGCACTGTCCTGTAGAAGAGAAAAAGGCTGGAATTTTCGGTGCTGCTGGATATGTCCCAATGCTACAATGGCGGATCCCACCGCAGATACCGTGCCCCATCTTGGTAGAACCAGTCCGTAGAGGCTCCTACGTCCCAGCACAAATGATGTCTTGTGGATGAATGGAGCATACTGATTGACTCTTACTGAATTTACCAGCTGGTGTGGGAGCACTGCCTGTCTTTCTTTTACTGCTGACAAGGCTTTCAGCGGCGAAACTATTCTGTACAGATCGCCATATTGCACTGACAGTTAAACCTTGCAAAAGTGGTCTTCAGATCGTCAAATATGGGAAGACACTTCCTCAATTACTCTGCTCTGCCACTGACGACGAAAGCGCCGATATTTCAGCATGAAACCGATCTCCAACCCGGCTCTATACCACCACAAACCGTATCGACGTAGTTGAAATGAATCTGAGCACTATGGTACTTAACTTCTGAGGTCATTAGTCCCCTAGAACTTAGAATTGCTTAAACCTAACTAACCTAAGGACATCACACACACCCATGCTCGAGGCAGGATCGAACCTGCGACCGTAGTGGTCGCGCGGTTCCAGACTGTAGCGCGTAGAACCGCTCGGCCACACCGGCCGGCATATCGACGTAGTAAACACGCAATTCATATCCTGCGCCATACATAGTCACCACTTCTGCATCCTGCATATAGCTAACAACCACCAGACACTCGTACGTAAACTGGGAAGACTGGTGCACAAATGCTGCGTCGGGTGCCCTCGGCACAATTTGTGCTTGCTACACTCATCTCCAGACTGGGATTACAGGAAAATATGTATTTTCACATGGTGTGCCAGAATGTCTTGCCATTTTCGCGATACTTTTGGATATCAAGCACATAGCAATATGCTACCGATCGCTTGCACAATATTATTCCGAAGATACAGACTGGAAATTTTTTCTGTACAAACCCACAACCTTAGTGAGGTGGAACATGCTGTAAACCACTGAGTAACTAGAAACTTATCCTGTCTACGAAGATCTTTACGTGAAAACTCGAAAAAAATAGAAGAATCTGATATTTCCATTTGTGAATATCGATGTCGGTGATATAACAGATTCCAAATTATGCTTATAATTTACAAAGTCAACTAATGTGTTTCTCATGTCTAGAGAACCAGCAAATGTGTCTTTCACCTGCTAGATGCACACACCACAATCGATGTTCTCTCAAACAAATGAAGGCAGGAAATGTGCAGAAACAGTCAATCAGACAATTTACATGGGAGGGAATAATGGTCCAGAGCAAACACACAACCATGTTGAATCTTCTCAAATTTCCACACGATCACAAAGACTGTCCAACACATACCAAGCATTAGTTCGCTATTCGGCCGTTTAGAGGATGACGTATTTAAGTCAGCTACATTCCTGCAGCCCAGCAGGCTTCTCCATTCGGAAGGCTCCTGCTGTTAGTGGGAAACGTGAATGATTCCTGCCACAGGCCACCACAGCCGGGCGCCACGCACCCCTAAACAGAATCGTCCTAGGAAACCAGTCACATGTAAATTTGATTGCTATACTTACAATTAAATATTACGATCGTGGTCTCAATTGGACAACACTCGACAATGAGTGAAGTATCGGAAAAACATCCTGCTGACAGCTGTGGTCCCAGAAATATAAATATCTGTATCATTCTTATAACTTGACATACTTTCCCCTTTGCTATTACTGTATTCCACGTCAAATCCATACCTTCCCTATGAATGGACATAGTAATTTCCCTTGCTCATGTCTGAAAACACACACACACACACACACACACACACACACACACACACACACACACTTTATAAGCTTGATGCTAAAGACGAATCTATCAAGTATACCTTACTACTAAGTATAATACTTCGCCAATAACTGATTGCTGGTGATATTAAGTAATACTTAGCAAAGATCAGCGATGAGTGGACATGTCTCATAAATTTTCTTGCGAGTGGTATCACTTCATCTTAGAAAGAGAAATGTAATCGTGTTACAAACCGCCAGATGTTAAAAAACACGTTCGCAACAACTACTGTATGTTACTGTCACAAGCAGTTTTGGTTTTACAGGTGCTCACAAGTATCCGTATTAAAAGCTATACTGGCTTTATAAAACGAGGTATTGCATTACCTCTGAATGAAGTGGTTTTTCCAGACAAATACTGCGACACTGAATATAGACGGTGATCGCCAGAGTGTATATTATTACACCAACAATGCGGTTACACGTCGCCGACAGTGCAACCTCGTAGTAAAATTACAGAATTTAGTAAGTGATTTGGATAAGGAACATGGTATGAAAGCAGTATTTGCAACTCCCTCATACCGCCGCTAGATATTTCTCCAGTAGTTGTAACGCATTCTGTCTCGATGCCACGTCAGAGTTTCAGTGATATATCCATGGGGTTATAGGCGATGGTTGATTGAAAAGGATCACAAACAGTAGATGGTGTGCTGATTCAGGTTGTATAAGAAATGTAAACTAGCTTTTCAGATCTCTAGTGCTATGCTTTTCGGTAGAAATGATGTCTATGGTTTGGAATCAAGTCTTTCCATTCAACCACATACATGCGTTTTATCCTATGGAGAAACCTTAACGATTACAGCCACTAGATAATCATTTTTCTGGCACTCTCCTATCTTGAAACGAGTCACCTTTTTTGAACCTATCTGCTACAGTAAAATTTTAGATAGTCGCTATGCCTCTTGCAACTGCTGCCATTCCAGCAGCTTTGCGGATGAGATCGTTCCAATTTAAGTCGGAACTGAGCAGAAGTCGGAGAGATCTATATCTACCACCTTCTGCAACCCGTGCAGAAACACAGAGACCTGAGTTAGTACGACAGGACCACGTTTTGAGCATTTGGTGAAAATGGGAACATGTTGTCATAGTTCCGCAAACAATGTACGATGTGTAAGATCAGCGCCAAACGAAGCCTGCTCCTGCAACATGAGCTAGTATAAAAGACATTAAGGGAATTTGGAAAACAATGGTTCAAATGGCTCTGAGCACTATGGGACTTAACTTCTGAGGTCATCAGTCACCTAGAACTTAAAACTACTTAAACCTAACCAACCTAAGGACACCACACACATCCATGCCCGAGGCAGGATTCGAACCTGCGACCGCAGCGGTCTCGCGGTTCCAGACTGTAGCGCCTAGAACCACACGGCCATTCCGGCCGGCGGGAATTTGGAGAAGGACAAGAATTTTGCTAATGTTTGTGGTGTCCCCCCAAACTACATACAGGTACTGTAGTCCAAAGCAGATCGGTGTCCCTCAGGGCCCATTCACGTCTATCACCCCAACATGCTATCATTGTTATTCTGTACCATCCAACAGAGAAAAAATTACGAACTATAATAGCTCCACTCACTTCATCCGATAGAGAACTCCATAAAATTTTTACTGCAGCTCTCTCTTCCCATGTATCGAAAACAAATACCGTCTGCTTGCAAGCATCAAGCACATGTGATGATCCTATTAAATATACAGGTATTGAGCCACTGCATAGACCGGTGTAAAGCGGTATCACCTGTACTGTAGGAGGATGATCATATCCCACAAACTATACTATAAGTCACAAGAGACGCTACCTGTGAAACTGTGTAGTCATTTAAAACATCGCTTTTTTCTGATGTAACTCACTCAGTACATTGCCATACATTTTGTTTTTTCTGCCATGACTTCGAGGTCTGTGTCAGGTTCTAAACTGACATTAACACATTCTGATCCATTACTTCTCACAGAAGAGAAGATATCACACAGTGTAAATCATGTTGTTACTGCTGCTACCATACCACACCACACACACACACACACACACACACACACACACACACACAGGATGATTTTAAATAAAAGACATTTACAAAACGAGGAAGAGTTTGGCGGAGTTGTGGAGCGTTTTCAAACTGCTGTCTGAAGGTGATTGACAACCTGTACAGGCCGGCTGGGGTGGCCGAGCGGTTCTAGGCGCTCAGTCTGGAACCGCGCGACCGTTACGGTCGCAGGTTCGAACCCTGCGTCGGGCATGGATGTGTGTGATGTCCGTAAGTTAGTTAGGTTTAATTAGTTCTAAGTTCTAGGGGACTGATGACCTCAGATGTTAAGTCCCATAGTGCTCAGAGCCATTTGAACCAACCTGTACATTTAAACTCATCTATCACAGTGACGGAATAGCTGATGGCTCTGCGTTCCATTTCAACCGATTCCTCATATTGCACTCATGTACGCGATCACTGTTTCGGTGCTAGCCATCCCCAGAAAATGTTGCCTCTATCCAAAACTCTTTCTCCATCTCAAACAAAAGATGTCAGTCAGTCATTACGTGGTAATCAACAGCATATCCGTGGACAGATGAGACAGAAAAAGACACTGTCGATGTACTGTAATAAGAAGCATCACAGTAGATAGTGCGAACAAATTTAGCAATTTTACAGTAATTTGAACACCGACCAATGATGCAACTGCTTGTTTCCAAATTTCAGTATCATTGCTAAACTGCCTCTTCTCTGCTTTGTGAGTATCATTGCGAATGTAGATAGATGAATATGCAGCACATCCATTCAGTGTTAATTTCTGAAGATTACATCATCAAAGCATACCAGACAGTGATCTACATAATTCTAGCACCTCGAGCATAGTGCATAATTTATGATCTCTCTCTATGCGGATGGGAGTCACAGGGAATTCTCGCAGTCATAGGATAAACTTAGAGACTGAAAGACCCCTGCGCACTGTCTTTGACCAACCTGTCCTGCGCCATCATTACCGATTTAATCTGCATCTGTCCAAAAGTAGACCGCTACATTCCGCATCTCGTGAATGAATGGAGCTTGCCGAGTCCTCGCCCATTCTAGTGCACAAGATTTATCCAGATGCACCCATGTCGAGGAGGTTAGCACCCATTATCTGTGTATAGTAATAGATTTGAAAGTGTTGTAATGTAATAGCAGACGGTTAAGAAGAACAAGAAACACGTGGTTTTTGTGGATGATGGAGCTCCAAACGTATCGAGTTCGAAGCATTTTACCTAAATTAAATTCGCTATCAATTTGAAAGTATTGTTAAAGTGTCTGGGATCAGTTCCGGGAGGGTGTTAGTAAGAGAGAAAATAAACACACGCACTCCTAAGGCTACACAGTTCTGCACTTAAAACAGGCTATAATGTTAGATCGCCTCAGTTTCCGACCTATTAGTCATGTGGAATCCAGCGCTGTTAATATTTCAGTGTAGGAAATATATTTCCAGTGCCTGACACACATCCTTCTTGCAGATTTCTCTACGATAAATTATGGTAACTAATAGTAAAATGAAAAAACTGCTTCCTTAAAATATCAATTCTGAGAGATATGTGCAGAATGTAGCTTTGCAGAGATATATAGTGTCCACTGTTCATGTCCGATCATGCTTCAGAAATTATACTTGCCCGCATCAGTCCTATATAAAATGATCGTTAGTAATGGGGAATACCTCTTATAAGGAAACAGATAAATGCATAGCAGCGGTGTTCGACATATGAAATTACACGTCATGCGGCCACTAACTGTGTAAATGACACATCTGTCAAGCAGATGTATACACAGGGATTGCAGTGCCTCACAAATACCTATCGCTAACTTGGAATCATCTTAATTATGAAACTGAAGTCTCGATTTTTATATCCAAGATGTGATAGGGGAATGGAGTACGCCGGCCGGAGTGGCCGTGCGGTTCTAGGCGCTACAGTCTGGAGCCGAGCGACCGCTACGGTCGCAGGTTCGAATCCTGCCTCAGGCATGGATGTTTGTGATGTCCTTAGGTTAGTTAGGTTTAATTAGTTCTAAGTTCTAGGCGACTGATAACCTCCGAAGTTAAGTCGCATAGTGCTCAGAGCCATTTGAACCAACCATTTGAATGGAGTAAATCGCATAAATCTCCGTTCGTTTACAGGAATGTATCGAAACAGGATGATCACGTTTCATCACACATGAGATGGAACTCCTCTGATGACCGAGAGGTCTGCTGTTAACGATCGCATGTGCTCTAGGCACATACAGAAAACGTGGTTTTATACGAGTCTAACGCTGGCTATGTCACTCAGCTCAAGCATCCTGACAGAACAGTGGAAAAAATGGCCAGTGACCTGCAGCAACATCTCTCCCCCTTTCTAGAATGCATCATCAGTCTGCCATTAAATCGTACCTCATTACAGCTCTATCTCAATCGATCACTCTGTCCACACTCTGTTATTCTTTGTTGCAGATACATGTATGTTTAGAGGCAGATGGCTCTCTGTTTTCCTGAAAAGCGTGAAATACAGTAGTCAACTCATGTGTATGACTGTTACCGCAATAGACATTCCATAGAATGCTGCCTCGATGGAAAAAAGGGACTGTTTTCCTGGTTCCCCTCGTTTCCACATTGACGTTATCTCGGATTTCTCTTGCTGTCGCATTCATGTTCCTATGGACGAGAACTGTTCTGCGCGAGCCAGAAGACTCACAAGTAAATCCTCAATTTCCCCGCATTTCGGTGTATTTTCCTTCAATTTATACGTATTTTCCATCATTTTTTCGCAATTTTATCGATTTTATGTCACTTCTACCCATGTGACCATGACATGCCCTCTCGTTCCGTGTTCTAAAATTGCTTGTAAATGCACTGTTTTTCTGATCGGGCAGCGTAGTATGTCACTGTACTCGATTGCATCCAGTCTCATCCACCCCCATATTTCACATTTGCAGTGTGTTTGCTCTGTTTTCTGTATGTCTGTGTATGTGCATGTGTTGCAGATGGCTCGGAGGGTGAGGAGGAGGTTAGGTTAGTGGAGGTAGCCCAGTTGAGCTATTTTCCTGCCAAAATTAGAACTTCCCACTATGACGTCATTGCGACGTTGCCATATCTACTGCTGCCATCTTGGTTCCGCCATCTTGAATAAATCTGGCAAAAATGCAGAGTGGGGTGACACAAACTTTGTCCCACTGCTGACACTGGCTGCAGTTAATTTGACAAGACAAAAAATGTTATTTACAGTTCTTTAACTCAGTAAAAATCATCTGGCAACAGAAAACCAGGCAAAGAAACACGTTTTAGGTGCAGCAGACTCAGGGACAACTCTCACCATATCCACTGACAACCACACCAAAATGTTATAGTGTGTCACTCCTTTTCATATTCAGATAAAGATACAGTACAGAATCAGTAGTAAAAGGCACAAATATACCTTGCTGAGCACCAAAGAATTCATGAAGATCATAAAAGCATTGACATTGTATCCCTTTGAGAAAACAGGTTCTCATAATTGACATAGGAGATAAAGAGTCTCATATATGACACAGTACCATAAACAAATCATAGTGAATAAATGAATAATAGTAAGTTATATGAATGTTAATATAGAAGTCGAAGTTATGTGAATAGGCACATAAGCTCTTTGCTCAGTAAATGACCAAAGATAATTACGTGTGACAAGTTCCTTAAAGTAAGTTGTAAATATGGAGTTAGGTCGATCACATAGTGGCAAACTTGCTCTACATAAATTAATCCTCCGAAGGTACAGTACATAGACTACCATAAAGAACATGTCTTGATTCAGAACACACAATATATGTGACATATAGTATCATTGAATGATATACAGATTTGTCCAAAGACATTAATGGTAACTATCTAAAAAAAGGGTTACAATTAATTGTAGATCCTAGAGTTAATATATACACAGTAGTTACATGCCATTTAAATTATTATATAACAGAAAATTAGCATTTCTCGTAGATACATTTACACACACAATCAAAATATGAAGTTCATATAATCCAGTTTCTGTGGTAGATATTCTTTCTTAAATATATGTGAGCATACATGCAATTCCTTCTTATAGTGTAAGTGACTTGAGCTCCAGTCAACATAAATCAGTTAAGAATGTCATTTCTTATGACTGCATGTTCAGTTTAGTTGTCATAACTTATTACACATTCAATCATTAAGTAATGGGTCTGTGATTATCACAAGTACTTCCTTATTATTAGAACATAATTATTTCATTTCTCAAAACTTATACTATCGTTTACATGATGATCATCATGTAGAAAATACCAGATAACGACACAAGGTCAGTATCATCAGATGTCTAATATCAGCTTGTCTGTATGTTGAGTCCGAATTGTATGGGCGTATGTAGTTAGTCGCAACAGCAAAATAAATATGACATCAGAAGACACATAATATAAAGCAACTAATAATGACGTAACTTACTCTAAAATGAAACACAAAAAAAGAAAACTATCCTGGAATTGTTCAGTATCAGCTGAAAGAAATGGTTTAGTAACCGAAAATGAAGCAATTAACTTCTCTTGAGCTTCAGTATTGCTTAATGAAAAGAGAAAAAAATCATCTTACAAGCATTAACGTGATAGAATCACTGCGCCACTGCTGTAACAGAGCGATAAGGGCAAGTCTGAAATAGAATTGTTTAAATAGAAAGACACTTAGGTATTGAAGTAACTTATTTTACGCAATTATTTTCAACATGCATAATATGTAGCTGTTCGACTTGCATCAAGACGTAACAATGCTACATCCTGAAAAGAAAAGGTTGCCAAATTGCATAACGTATTTACATACAGGTCATGGATCAATGTTTTTAGCACGGCTGGGTACTTCTGGAATGTCAAGTTCTCGGTAACAGACCACGGCAACATTCGTATTGTTAGAATCTAACTCGCTCGCTACGTACGTTGTACTCCGATGTGAAAATTATTGTTTAGTTCCTACAAATGCGTAGAGTTCTGTGTTCTTTTTATTGCTTCCGCAATAGAGAAAAATTCAATTATGATCATGTCGCACACAAGAAATTAAGTACAGTGAGTGTAAACAATAATAAGCAGAAAAACGTTTTTTCTTTCACTGAGGCAATATCGTTGCACAGCTTCACAAAGCTAGAAAATTCATTTCACGCATACCTCACATAATTCAGCAGTAGAGAAAAAAATCTTTGTAGAACTATCCACCCTCATTACTCGACAGATACATCCCCATATGCACTCTCATCTCCAAACAGGTGAAAAGAAAATGTGTTATCTGCAAGCGCTGGTGTTTCATACAGGTAAAAGTTGTGTGTTTTCTAGAGTTTATAATGTTTATAGCAGGTATGATTGGTACCTCAAACCATAATTATTTTTCTTTCCGTAATCTATAACACTTAGCGTCTTTATACATCTAGTTAGTAGCAACAAAACTTCAGTAGTACTTTCCACTCAGAAAGCCTTTTATAACAAAATACATCTCTTTTGAAGATATCACTGTGACTACCTTCGAATAAAGTGTGCACAAACAGAAAGCTGTCTGTATATAGTATAGCCTTGTCTTGTTCCATAAAGAGCCGCAAAAAATGCTTCCTCACTAAAACGTATAAACGCCTCGTCTGCCTACTTCAGAATAACATATTTCATGAGCATTCAGCACAGCCCGCCCGGTTGGCCGTACGGTCTGACACACTGCTTTCCGGGAGAGAATGCGTGCCCGTCCCCAGCACGAATCCGCCCGGCGGATTAGTGTCGAGGTCCGGTGAGCCGGCCAGCCTGTGGATGGTTTTTAAGGCGGTTTTCCATCTGCCTCGGCGATTTCAGGCTGGTTCCCCTTATTCCTGTTCCGCCTCAGTTACACAGCGTCGGCGACTGCTGCGCAAACACCGTTTCCACGTACGCGTACACCATAATTATTCTACCACGCACGTGTGGTGCGGCGGTGGGATGAGTGGCTTGTTGTGGGGTCGTGAACCACTGAGGGCTACGGCGGGGACGAAACCTCCCCGTCGTTTCTAGGTCCCCAGTTCAGTACAATATAATACCATACAACCTTCAGCATATTATCCTACGAATCATAATCCACATAATATACCATAACTGCACAATAATATACAATAGTTGCACCATAATAACGCATAGTAACATCATAAGCCTCACATGGTAATCCTAAAGCTAAATTCTTCGTCATATTCCATATCTATACCGCACAGTGTTCTCTAGATTCATCATGTGTGTGCATACAACTCTGAAATTATCACTCATCAAAATACTTCATAAATAGCAGAAAAATAATCAGTCAGAAATGTACCTAGTTAAAGTGACTGCCCATCAGAAATACCTTTCTCAAGTCACAACCACTCATACAGTCTTTTGTTCAAAATAAAGTCAGCTGTTATTCCTACGTCACAAAATATGTACCTACCGAAAGCCATCTCGTGTTCGTTCCTCAAAAATAACACAGTATTCTCTCTGGTAAAGGTAATGCAAAATGTACATCACAAATTATCACAAGACGCAAAAAACTTCATTATGTGTGCAAATTATCTTCCTGAAGAAACCTCAAAGCCAAGTATACTCTGCTATGCCAAGATCTCAAAAGAAAAATTCCACACTCATGAAATGAGATGACAGTATTACATTTCAATCACATACTTCACTCGTAAATTCACAATAATACCAGCTGAAGTGAAATTGTTCATAGATGACTTACCATTCCATATTGTCATAGTGCAAATACAGACGCAAAAAAAACTGCCTGATTTCACTATATTATTAGCTTGTCAGACTATGGTTAGCAAATTCAGAGTACTTTTATTCCCACAGCACAGACCATATATCACACTATTCTGTAAAATTCCGTAATAAGTAGATTTACAGAAAGAGATATGTTAACAGATACACAGAGTAGGTGAAGATTCTGAAACAGCGCTTAAAGCTAAAGTAAAAAAATGGGCTGCAACAGCTGGGGCACATATGCTCGCCACTGCATATGTTTACCTAAGTACAGTAAACTCCTAGGGTGCTATTCTTTGTACACTTTGATGTTCGAGACATGATGAAGACCTCATGATTTATGCGTGCGTATGGTTTCAAGTTCCACAGTATTTGCATGTGCGTTTCGCCATATTCGAAAAGGACTTTCATACACCATGAAAAACTTGCTGCTTAAAGACTTCCCTTTATGATATAAACGATGCGATCTGAGCAACATCTTCTGATCTACTTGTAAACTCTTGATGTTCACTCGTGGGTTCTATAGCTTCTTCGTTTTTTCGGCGCCTTTCTTGGTGTTTTCCAGTGCTAAATCAATTATTTCACAGCGCCTTAAACATCGTTGTGTCGGGAAGGCTAGTAAATGTTTTATACGATGTGGCGGTGGTTTATTCTTTAATAAAAGGAGTGGAGGTAAAGTTGTATAATTGTGCGGTAGTTTGTTATTGAGATTTTGAAAATCAGATAGGTGTGAATCCCAATTTCTATACTGGGGATAGTAATACGATTTGCAAAATGTACCTAATTCTTTCATAATGTGTTCTGAGGAGTTACAAGATGGCATAAAACTTGATATAAATATTGGTCTAATTCTTCTACGTATCAAAGTTTTTAGCCATATATTAGAACGAAATTGTTGGCCACTATCACGATTACTTTGTTTACATGCCCTACTTCTTTCAGAAAAATCTTTACGAATGCTAGAGAAACATATTTTGCAGTAGCTTTCCATAAAAGTGTCAATGACACAAATTTACAGGTAAGCTCACCAGCTACAAAAACAAATGAATGAAAATGTTCACATATCTTAACAGGACCGAAAATGTCAACAGCAGCCAATTCTTTCAGTTTCACAGGAATGATCGGACATAGCGGTGTTCTGTGCGTAACGGTAGGTGGTATAGCGTTTTGACATAGTTTGCATTTTCCTAAGACAGTACGAATTCGCTTTTCCATATTGCTGAAGTAACATGTCATTTCTGAAAACATTTCTTAGTGCCAAAGTGTGCGTAGCTGAGATGTGTGTACCAAATGAGTCTGTTGACAACTTCGTCTGGGATGCAGAATACCCAAGGAGAACTGTTAGGTCATCTACGTCTGAATAAAATATTATTACGTACAAGGTAAAACTGTCTTATCGCAGTATTTGATTTGTTGTGCCATTTCTCCTTTATCACTTTCCAGATAGGATCTTTCCCCAGTTCGTGAGCAATATCACATAACGAGGATGAAATGAAATTTTCAAAAGCTACTTTTTGCATATATAACAAACTGTAATTATTTTCTTTGCAATTTTCGTCATTACTTTGGACTAAACCAACAGGTGTACGTGAAAAAGCATGAGCAATAATTTTTTCTGGGCCCGGAATGTAAATCATGGTGAAACAGATTTCCTGAAGGAACAAAGCCCAAAGTCTTAAACGAGCATGATTCAACTTAGCTGTCATAAGAAACTGAAGTGCCCAATGATCGGTATATACCTTATTGTCTTTATCTTGAAGAAAGTAACCAAATGTGACAAAAGCCCAAACTATGGCTAATGCTTCAAAATCAGTAACATTTACGTTCGCTATGGTTAAGACTCAACTGGCAAAAGTTATACTTTTCTGTGTAAGAATTCAATTTCTTACAATTTCTTGAAACAGCTGTACACCAAGACCAGATTTTGAACTATCCGTCGAAAGGCAAAAATGAAGAGAGAAATCAGGATGCGATAATATGGGGACATTTTTTTTTTTTTGGTCATCAGTCTACTGACTGGTTTGATGCGGCCCGCCACGAATTCCTTTCCTGTGCTAACCTCTTCATCTCAGAGTAGCACTTGCAACCTACGTCCTCAATTATTCGCTTGACGTATTCCAATCTCTGTCTTCCCCTACAGTTTCTGCCCTCTGCAGCTCCCTCTAGTACCGTGGAAGTCATTCCCTCATGTCTTAGCAGATGTCCTATCATCCTGTCCCTTCTCCTTATCAGTGTTTTCCACATATTCCTTTCCTCTCCGATTCTGCGTAGAACCTCCTCATTCCTTACCTTATCAGTCCACCTAATTTTCAACATTCGTCTATAGCACCACATCTCAAATGCTTCGATTCTCTTCTGTTCCGGTTTTCCCACAGTCCATGTTTCACTACCATACAATGCTGTACTCCAGACGTACATCCTCAGAAATTTCTTCCTCAAATTAAGCCGGTATTTGATATTAGTAGACTTCTCTTGGCCAGAAATGCCTTTTTTGCCATAGCGAGTCTGCTATTGATGTCCTCCTTGCTCCGTCCGTCATTGGTTATTTTACTGCCTAGGTAGCAGAATTCCTTAACTTCATTGACTTCGTGACCATCAATCCTGATGTTAAGTTTCTCGCTGTTCTCATTTCTACTACTTCTCATTACCTTCGTCTTTCTCCGATTTACTCTCAAACCATACTGTGTACTCATTAGACTGTTCATTCCGTTCAGCAGATCATTTAATTCTTCTTCACTTTCACTCAGGATAGCAATGTCATCAGCGAATCGTATCATTGATATCCTTTCATCTTGTATTTTAATTCCACTCCTGAACCTTTCTTTTATTTCCATCATTGCTTCCTCGATGTACAGATTGAAGAGTAGGAGCGAAAGGCTACAGCCTTGTCTTACACCCTTCTTAATACGAGCACTTCGTTCTTGATCGTCCACTCTTATTATTCCCTCTTGGTTGTTGTACATATTGTATATGACCCGACTCTCCCTATAGCTTATCCCTACTTTTCTCAGAATTTCGAACATCTTGTACCATTTTACATTGTCGAACGCTTTTTCCAGGTCGACAAATCCTATGAACGTGTCTTGATTTTTCTTTAGTCTTGCTTCCATTATTAACTGCAACGTAAGAATTGCCTCTCTCGTGCCTTTATCTTTCCAAACTGATCGTCACCTAGCGCATTCTCAATTTTCTTTTCCATTCTTCTGTATATTATTCTTGTAAGCAGCTTCGATGCATGAGCTGTTAAGCTAATTGTGCGATAATTCTCGCACTTGTCAGCTCTTGCCGTCTTCGGAATTGTGTGGATGATGCTTTTCCGAAAGTCAGATGGTATGTCGCCAGACTCATATATTCTACACACCAACGTGAATAGTCGTTTTGTTGCCACTTCCCCAATGATTTTAGAAATTCTGATGGAATATTATCTATCCCTTCTGCCTTATTTGACCGTAAGTCCTCCAAAGCTCTTTTAAATTCCGATTCTAATACTGGATCCCCTATCTCTTCTAAATCGACTCCTGTTTCTTCTTCTATCACATCAGACAAATCTTCACCCTCATAGAGGCTTTCAATGTATTCTTTCCACCTATCTGATCTCTCCTCTGCATTTAACAGTGGAATTCCCGTTGCACTCTTAATGTTACCACCGTTGCTTTTAATGTCACCAAAGGTTGTTTTGACTTTCCTGTATGCTGAGTCTGTCCTTCCGACAATCATATCTTTTTCGATGTCTTCACATTTTTCCTGCAGCCATTTCTTCTTAGCTTCCCTGCACTTCCTATTTATTTCATTCCTCAGCGACTTGTACTTCTGTATTCCTGATTTTCCCGGAACATGTTTGTACTTCCTCCTTTCATCAATCAACTGAAGTATTTCTTCTGTTACCCATGGTTTCTTCGCAGCTACCTTCTTTGTACCTATGTTTTCCTTCCCAACTTTTGTGATGGCCCTTTTTAAAGATGTCCATTCCTCTTCAACTGTACTGCCTACTGCGCTATTCCTTATTGCTGTATCTATAGCGTTAGAGAACTTCAAACGTATCTCGTCATTCCTTAGTACTTCAGTATCCCACTTCCTTGCGTATTGATTCTTCCTGACTAATGTCTTGAACTTCAGCCTACTCTTCATCACTACTATATTGTGATCTGAGTCTATATCTGCTCCTGGGTACGCCTTACAATCCAGTATCTGATTTCGGAATCTCTGTCTGACCATGATGTAATCTAATTGAAATCTTCCCGTATCTCCCGGCCTTTTCCAAGTATACCTCCTCCTCTTGTGATTCTTGAACAGGGTATTCGCTATTACTAGCTGAAACTTGTTACAGAACTCAATTAGTCTTTCTCCTCTTTCATTCCTTGTCCCAAGCCCATATTCTCCTGTAACCTTTTCTTCTACTCCTTCCCCTACAACTGCATTCCAGTCGCCCATGACTATTAGATTTTCGTCCCCCTTTACATACTGCATTACCCTATCAATATCCTCATACACTTTCTCTATCTGTTCATCTTCAGCTTGCGACGTCGGCATGTATACCTGAACTATCGTTGTCGGTGTTGGTATGCTGTCGATTCTGATTAGAACAACCCGGTCACTGAACTGTTCACAGTAACACACCCTCTGCCCTACCTTCCTATTCATAACGAATCCTACACCTGTTATACCATTTTCTGCTGCTGTTGATATTACCCGATACTCATCTGACCAGAAATCCTTGTCTTCCTTCCACTTCACTTCACTGACCCCTACTATATCTAGGTTGAGCCTTTGCATTTCCCTTTTCAGATTTTCTAGTTTCCCTACCACGTTCAAGCTTCTGACATTCCACGCCCCGACTCGTAGAACGTTATCCTTTCGTTGATTATCCAATCTTTTTCTCATGGTAACCTCCCCCTTGGCAGTCCCCTCCCGGAGATCCGAAGGGGGAACTATTCCGGAATCTTTTGCCAATGGAGAGATCATCATGGCACTTCTTCAATTACAGGCCACGTGTCCTGTGGATACACGTTACGTGTCTTTAATGCAGTGGTTTCCATTGCCTTCTGCATCTTCATGTCGTTGATCATTGCTGATTCTTTCCGCCTTTAGGGGCAATTTCCCACCCCTAGGACAAAAGAGTGCCCTGAACCTCTACTATCCGCTCCTCCGCCCTCTTTGACAAGGCCGCAGAATGAGGCTGACTTCTTATGCCGGAAGTCATCGGCCGCCAATGCTGATTATTTATCAAAATTTATGCAGTGACGGGGATCGAACCCGGGACCGAAAACGTTTAGATTATCAATCAAAGACGCTACCCCTAGACCACGGGTGCCATGGGGTAATTAGGCAACGCAATTTTCAGATCAGCATATTCGGTCTGGACGACTTCATCCCAGTCCCAAACTGTATTCTTACCTGTGAGTTGACATAGCCTAGGTGTAGAGAAGCTCTCTAAGCTGATGAAACGTCGATAAAATTTCACAAGACCTAAGAATCCCCTAAGTTTTCGTTTGTCCATAGGTTCAGGCATTTCTTCAATTGCTTTAAGTTTTTCTGGGTTGGGTGATAAACCTTTCATAAAGACAATGTTGGCAAGAAATTTAATTTGCGTTTTAGCGAATTCTGATTTTTATAAATTGGCTGTAACGCCATGCTCAAGAAATGTCTGTAACAATTCGATCAGTACCTGATTGTGTTCTGTCCACAAATTTTCCGCAACCAAAATATCGTCAACATAGGTGGTGATCCTGCCTTTTAAATGCTTAGTTAAGATAGTATTCAGATCTCGGATAAAAGTAGCAGATGAAACATTGAGACCAAATACTAATATTCGAAATTAGTAGCAGTTTCCAAAACAGAGGAAGGCTGTATATTTCCTACATTCATGATGTAATTCGATTTGCCAAGAACCATATCCTAAACGAGGAGAAGACAATACCTTTACACCATGAAATTCCTGTAATAATACGTCTAGTGTTTGTGGACAATCTGTTTCAGGTTGTATTATCGTGTTGATCTGTCTGGAATCGAGAACAAGTCTAATTGAATCGCATTTGTTTTTAATAGCGTGTAACGGGCTGTTGTATGAACTCACAGCATGCTCAATAATTCCCTGATCTGGCATCGTTTGTATTTCCTGCTTGAATCAGTCCCTTCAATTTGATCCTTAATAGAGGTAAAATTGGACAAACAGATGATTGAGCACATTTACTAAGCACTGTTTCACTAATCACATTAGCTGGGCTGTCAGTATGAAGTACAGCAGAAAGTGAAACGTTTCCTACGGTAAATTTTACTATGGGATGTACAAGTGTATTTTCACAGTCGTTATTTCTTTTGTAAAATTGTGTCTCTAATGTCATCAAAACCTACAAAATTAATGTGGTTCGTGTGCAGACCGTCGGCAAGTGCAAACCGTTCGTTTGCAGGCGCGGCTGCTAGTCATTGTTGTGTCGGTTCATTTTGCCCGGAGTTGTTGCATGGGTTGGGCGGTCTGATTTCTACAATTGAATCACGCTCAGAATCTGAATTTCTACCATCACGCCAATTTTGGTTTGATCTGTCATCATAATTATTTCGTCTTATGTAACTATAATTAATATTATTGTCGCATGGGCTCGATACCCTGATTCCTACAACCTGATAAGTTCGGAATTAAAGTTCGTGCGGTCATGAAAATTTGGATTTACTCTATCATTACCAGGGGCAGATGTGGACTCTGACCACAATCTATTGGTTATGACCTGTAGATTAAAACTGAAGAAACTGCAAAAAGGTGGGAATTTAAGGAGATGGGACCTGGATAAACTAAAAGAACCAGAGGTTGTACAGAGATTCAGGGAGAGCATAAGGGAGCAATTGACAGGAATGGGGGAAATAAATACAGTAGAAGAAGAATGGGTAGCTTTGAGGGATGAAGTAGTGAAGGCAGCAGAGGATCAAGTAGGTAAAAAGACGAGGGCTAGTAGAAATCCTTGGGTAACAGAAGAAATATTGAATTTAATTGATGAAAGGAGAAAATATAAAAATGCAGTAAGTGAAACAGGCAAAAAGGAATACAAACGTCTCAAAAATGAGATCGTCAGGAAGTGCAAAATGGCTAAGCAGGGACGGCTAGAGGACAAATGTAAGGATGTAGAGGCCTATCTCACTAGGGGTAAGATAGATACCGCCTACAGGAAAATTAAAGAGACCTTTGGAGATAAGAGAACGACTTGTATGAATATCAAGAGCTCAGATGGAAACCCAGTTCTAAGCAAAGAAGGGAAAGCAGAAAGGTGGAAGGAGTATATAGAGGGTCAATACAAGGGCGATGTACTTGAGGACAATATTATGGAAATGGAAGAGGATGTAGATGAAGATGAAATGGGAGATATGATACTGCGTGAAGAGTTTGACAGAGCACTGAAAGACCTGAGTCGAAACAAGGCCCCCGGAGTAAACAATATTCCATTGGAACTACTGACGGCCGTGGGAGAGCCAGTCCTGACAAAACTCTACCATCTGGTGAGCAAGATGTATGAAACAGGCGAAATACCCTCAGACTTCAAGAAGAATATAATAATTCCAATCCCAAAGAAAGCAGGTGTTGACAGATGTGAAAATTACCGAACTATCAGCTTAATAAGTCACAGCTGCAAAATACTAACACGAATTCTTTACAGACGAATGGAAAAACTAGTAGAAGCCAACCTCGGGGAAGATCAGTTTGGATTCCGTAGAAACACTGGAACACGTGAGGCAATACTGACCTTACTACTTATCTTAGAAGAAAGATTAAGGAAAGGCAAACCTACGTTTCTAGCATCTGTAGACTTAGAGAAAGCTTTTGACAATGTTGACTGGAATACTCTCTTTCAAATTCTAAAGGTGGCAGGGGTAAAATACAGGGAGCGAGAAGCTATTTACAATTTGTACAGAAACCAGATGGCAGTTATAAGAGTCGAGAGACATGAAAGGGAAGCAGTGGTTGGGAAGGGAGTAAGACAGGGTTGTAGCCTCTCCCCGATGTTGTTCAATCTGTATATTGAGCAAGCAGTAAAGGAAACAAAAGAAAAATTCGGAGCAGGTATTAAAATTCATGGAGAAGAAATAAAAACTTTGAGGTTCGCCGATGACATTGTAATTCTGTCAGAGACAGCAAAGGACTTGGAAGAGCAGTTGAATGGAATGGACAGTGTCTTGAAAGGAGGATATAAGATGAACATCAACAAAAGCAAAACAAGGATAATGGAATGTAGTCTAATTAAGTCGGGTGATGCTGAGGGAATTAGATTAGGAAATGAGGCACTTAAAGTAGTAAAGGAGTTTTGCTATTTGGGAAGCAAAATAACTGATGATGGTCGAAGCAGAGAGGATATAAAATGTAGGCTGGCAATGGCAAGGAAAGAGTTTCTGAAGAAGAGAAATTTGTTAACATCCAGTATTGATTTAAGTGTTAGGAAGTCATTTCTGAAAGTATTCGTATGGAGTGTAGCCATGTATGGAAGTGAAACATGGACGATAAATAGTTTGGACAAGAAGAGAATAGAAGCTTTCGAAATGTGGTGCTACAGAAGAATGCTGAAGATTAGATGGGTAGATCACATAACTAATGAGGAAGTATTGAATAGGATTGGGGAGAAGAGAAGTTTGTGGCACAACTTGACCAGAAGAAGGGATCGGTTGGTAGGACATGTTCTGAGGCATCAAGGGATCACCAATTTAGTATTGGAGGGCAGCGTGGAGGGTAAAAATCGTAGAGGGAGACCAAGAGATGAATACACTAAGCAGATTCAGAAGGATGTAGGTTGCAGTAGGTACTGGGAGATGAAAAAGCTTGCACAGGATAGAGTAGCATGGAGAGCTGCATCAAACCAGTCTCAGGACTGAGGACCACAACAACAACAACAACCACTGCGTCTAAAATTGTCTTCATTGCTATAACATCCGTGTCTACGCTATCTGCGATCTCTGTTCCTGTAATGATAATACCACGGGAATCATTTCTCGAACGTCTGTAATCTGCACTGTAGGGCTGATGACTCATATCATGCCTGTTTTCGTCGCGTGTCTCATTATATCGTCCACGTTAATTACGTTTACAGTTTCGGTTATGCTGCTGACGGTACTTTTCCCAAAACTGATTATTATTGTCTGTGTTTCATCATTATTGTCAAAATCAAGTTTTGTAAAAGAGCTTGAAAAGCTTCCAACTCGTCCTTACAACGTCCTGCCAAAACTTATGTGTCGTAATCTGATAGGTAATTTAGTCAGACAAACGCGGATTAATTCCGACGGACTCTAAGGATTGGTTAAATATCTGTTCATATTCAACATGTTTCCAAAATACTGCACAGGAGTTCAAAAATTCGATTGTTCATGATTTTGCATCATGATAATGTGTTTCACGCAACCTTGGGTTGTTCCGGACCAGTAAGCGGACAAGAACGCGTGATAAAAATCACCGTACGTGTAACATTCACGTGCAGTCGATCTTTTTTTTGTCGCAGGTTCTCTTTCGAGTCGACTGCTAATGAATTCCAGTTTGTGGCCAACTGGCCATGTTGGTGGTAAAAATAGTCAAATTTCTGTAACCACTCCCTTGGGTGAATTTCAATGCTAGCATTGCAAAAAATTTTGAATTTCCTTGCTGTAAGAAAATGTTTGTAATCAAAACCATCGTTTTTGTGTACGGATGAGTTTTCTCTCATACCGCAATTCGGATTCTAGTCATTGTGTCCGACAAACATAACTCGTTCACAAGAGAAGTGATCAGCATTTTCAAAATTAATGCATTCATTGTAATTTACCACGTGATAATGATTGAACCTACTGGTATCGTTATCGCAACAGATCTTTTCTTCGATATTGGCAAGCTGTTCCTGCATCTTTCTTTCGTCGCGTTTATTTTGCTGATTATTCGTCACCTGCCCTTCTTTAAAACGTTGCAGGGACTGAAATTCTTCGGTATCAGTGAACGGGAACCGGCCGAGTATCGTCTGACTTTAATCTGCATCGTTGTTCATTTGCGTCACTCTCTCCGATAGTTCAACTCTTCTTGCAACGGTCATCAAGTCTTTTTTCGTCTTTGGAACTTCACTGTTAGTCTGTTGCTGTAATGATTCGAACTTTTGTGCTAATTCCTCTATTTGCAATTCTTATTGTGACGTCTGTTGTCTCAACTCAACAATATCAACAGACTGTACATGGTCAAGTCTGGACCCAAGATTAGTAACATCAGACTTGAATTCCTCACATACCTGAGTTTGCAAACGTACAAAGATTTCTTCGAATTTACGATTTAAACTGTCATTAACTCTTCACAAAACAATTTGAAGTTCTCTTCCTGTAGCTCGAAATTTTGTTCCTGTTTGCTACTAGATTCTTTGATCTCGCCACGAATTCGTCATTTTATTTTCTAATCTCAACAAGTTGAGCTATTATTAATTGTGTCACATTATTACTGAAAACGGTGAAACAGAATTATTTTGCTCTGCAGAAGTAGAAGCAAAACCTGAATCTCTCATAACAAAATCGGATTGTGTTACGGTATTATGATCTTCTGAATTGCGTGTAGTTTCCTACAGTTCATCACGCATTATTGGCAAATAATAGCCTGCACCCTAATTATTCATGGTATTGTTCGAAAGTTCCCTGACTTAATTATCCTGAGAAGAATTCTGAACACCATGCCTCAAATTTTCCGAAATTTCTTTTGGAGCTACTTCTATGGTTTTGTCCATTCCTGCTTGTGCTCTTGTTTTCATTGTCGTTGTAGCAATAGAGAATATGACACAAAGTGGAACACAGATATCTTAACCCAAAACGGTTAACTTCACTGTTACAAAATAAATACTGAACTAGAAAACTGCAGAAATAAAAGGTTTTGAATTAACACCAAGAAGTGCGCAAGCAACAAAAAATGCTATGCAACAACTGCTGACTAAGTTGCATAAAATTTTGCAAATGCAGTAGCAAGGCGAATTATCTCTAACTGTGAAAACGTCCAACGAAACGAAATCCTGGCAGGGTCGCCAGGTGAAACTCGTTTGCAATTATTTTTGAGTATTATTAGTTCTGCTGAAAGACTTACAGAAACCTATGATGTTGCATCTTCGACAATAATGGAGTTCTGGTTGAAAACAAAAGAAACAGAAATAGAAATAGAAAATCAGTTACTACTCCTACAAATTATAAGGAAATCAACTCTCAACTATCTCACTGCAGGTTTTAAAATAGTTCTCTAACGTCTCGTAACAACTATTCTGCAATGCTGCTGCGTGCAGACAGACAACTTACCTCGTCTTGCCACTGCAACTGCGTGATCAGCAACATGCTACAATATTTTAAAAGCAATCCATGCAGAGTGCAATCCAAGGACTAATTGGAAGCACTACTGCCACATTTTTATACACAGAAATTGAATGATCAGGAGGGATTTGGACAACTAGCCTTAACAGGGTAAAAAATGAAAGAAACCAATAAAGTCTGTAGTCTATTATATTTGCAATATGTTATTTAAACACTGACAAACTTTACACAGATTTTTAATCATTCCATAATGTCTAAACTCAATAAACACGTTTCTGGCCACTACGAAGATACGAATACAGTATTACTCTCAATGTAAGCATACACAAAATTTGACAATACCCCTCCAGTGCACAAGCAAACAAACAACTACGTGCAGCGAAAAGGCAAATTACCGAAAAATCCTCAATTAACTCCCAAGTCTCTTCCGGCGCTACTAGCACGATCACGGCAGGCTTCTCTCCACCACACGCTGCTTCCGACCACTTCCAACTCCCCTCGACAACTGCTCACACTCTACTACACGTGATAATAGTATTTCAGATCAGTCAGATCAGAGTATGTGTATGCACACAGCAGAATCATAGACGCCCAACTTTCAGGTGTTTTACATTTGAAGTATAACAGACCTGGAGTGTTGTGAGCTACTACTACGTGCATGACAGATGCAGTGACGTACTTATCCACCATCATATCAGAGTTTCCAATAAGAGAAAGTCGACGGTTCCACATAGCTGGGACATTTGTAAAGACATAAATTTACTTGACGTATTTAGAGCTGTTCCATCCATGCTCATTATATGATAATTTGTTTTTAGCCGGCCGGAGTGGCCGAGCGGTTCTAGGCACTACAGTCTGGAACCGCGAGACCGCTACGGTAGCAGGTTCGAATCCTGCCTCGGGCATGGATGTGTGTGGTGACCTTAGGTTAGTTAGGTTTAAGTAGTTCTAAGTTCTAGGGTACTGATGACCACAGTAGTTAAGTCCCATAGTGCTCAGAGCCATTTGAACCATTTGATAATTTGTTTACTAATTGACTGATTTATTGAAACAATCACCCGCGCAGTCGTGCGCGTTAGCATGCCGCTTCCACGATTCAGGGAAGCACGCCGGCCCCGGATCGAATCCGACTAGGTGAACACCTAGTTGGTACCTGAGTCCCTTCTCAGTTACACAATTCGCAAACATTTCGAACACATTCTTATATTTTATCATGGGATAGCACTAGACGCTAGACGCAGTATAAAATTAAGTCACGGTGTTTGGTGGGGGGGGGGGGGGGCGGGGGGGGGGCGACAGGAAGGGGATGCGGTCAGCCTGTGTGTCACTAAGTTTGTCGAATACAGATTAACGCGCTGCCCCCCTAAAGACACGGGTAAGGCCAGGAGAAAGGAAGACTGACTGACTAGTTGATTACAAGCTCCATAAATCAGATCCGCGTGGCTCGGTGGCTCACAGATGGAAGACCTCTCACACGGCCAGCCGACTCGACTCATATTTAGCAAGTTGCTTGTATACAACCTAAAATGAAAGACAATGGTATTTTGGTTCTACAACCCCTGTTTTTGAGAAGCAAAATGACTCAGAACTGACGGAATCGATAGATAATTAAAAACTGAGCATTTTTCATCGACACGTACGGGGTTCACAAACGCATATTTTTTCTACAAACCGATGACAGAATCTCTTTCGACTGCCGCTTATGTGACTACAAGAAATACGATGCTCAACAAAAACACCGCTGGCGTAGCGATCAAGGCATCTGTCTGGAAAGCAAAGAACGTGCGTTCGATTTCCAGTATCAGTCTGCAGTTTTCTTTTTTTTTCCGCACCGAAACTGGAAGGAATAGGAGACTTAATGAGTTAAGTAAATCAATAAGGAATAATAACAAAACGGGCAGATAAATTTCTCTAACGACGTCGATCAGTAAAGTATTAAAAATCTAAGCCTCACTGTATGAACAGTTCTGAATAAGACTGCTGCGAAGTCGAGCATTCGGCGCACGTTATCGCACAAGGAAGAAAAACTAATCCTCGTCGCAGTTGGGAGTGTACATAAAATACCTCATTCGCACAAGGCGCAATTTTCCATTACAGGATCTCGAAAATTGTTGCCTAAATTTTTCCCGTGCTTCTAAGAAAGTAATGATTAAGTTGGTCCTCGGGGTTTAGACGAGGTCAAACGTTTGACTCGTTGAAATATGTTTACTTCACTTGCTGCAAATCCAGGAAACAGAATAACTCAAGTTACAAAATATATCTTGAGAACATTTTAAAACCATACGTTACTGGTAAGTTTCATCTGATATTGGATTACTGTGGCGGAAAAACTGACATCGTCAGGTATGATAGCACGTTTATAGATGGTGAGGGTCAACCGACTTGCACGGCATGATTAATACTGTCAAACTGCACACCTGTGTTAGCCATGTGAAGTTGATTTCTACCGCCAAATTAAAAACTTTATTTCGAAGCTTCAAAATTGGAGTCTACTTCTGGAAACCCAGTGCGAATTTAACAACCGAGCGGATGAAATAAACATTCACAGCATAATTCATTATCAGCTTTCAGCACTGATTTTTCAGACTATGTTGTCGTATGCGTGGTATGCATGAAAATTAATTCCCGAAAAAGAAATATTTTTAAATATAAACTAAATATAAACCATGTTTTTTTTCCTGCGAATCATCGGAAGGAACGATGTAGTTGCGCGACGATGGAATTAGCTACGTGTTCTTGGTGCTGGGAGTATATTTGCTTCGAATGTTTGTGTGACAAATACCACCCATCTAGTTGTTCGAAGGTAATTTAGGATATGTAAAACAATGAGTGAAAGAGACATTGTAAATCGTCCACGATTAAATTAGGAATACTTTACTAATCCAAGTCGTTTGAGAAATTTATTTGCCTACTTTAATATCACATCCCATTGATTTACTTACCTTATTAACCTTCCTACGCTTTCAATTTTCGAAACGGAAAAAATACAAATAAAAAAGCTGCAGAATGCAACTGGGAATGGGACACACTTTTTCCGCACCGCAGTCAGATGTCTTGGCCGCTACACCAGCATCGCTTCCGTCGGACAGCGTTTACATTGTGGGTAGATATGCGGCAGCCTACAAAGTTTCTTTCCTCGTTTTGTAGTAAACTGTGTGTATGTGGTCTCCATATACGCTGCTGAAAAATGTTCAATTATCAGTTATCTATGGATCCCGTCAATTCTGAGTCGATTGCGTCTCATGAATTTTATCGTAGTTTTCTCAAAAACATGAGCGGTTGTGGGGGGTGACGGGGAGGGAGGGGGGCGTTGAGCCAAAATAACTTAGTCTTTCATTTTACATTGTACGCAGGCGATACGCCAAACATGGGCCGAATCCGTTGGCCGTATTGTCAGTAGTGTCCCTGATTAAGGATAGGATTTTTATCTGTCACTTATTTCACCCTCGGCTATTTTTGTTGATGTGAAAAATGCTGAGATCGTCTATGTCTGTTGCTGCTTTTTTTTTTTTTCGGCCGAAGTATGGTTTGCTGCAGCTCTTGAAGCTAGTCTAACCTGTGCAAGCCTCTTCACCTGTGCATAATTACTGCAACTTATTTTTCAACTTTTTTTTTTTAAACGGGGCGTTACAGAAGCTTCTATTCTCTTGTCTGAATTTTAGGTCGTCCAAGTTTCACTTCGTACAATGATACACTCCAGGTAAATACCTTCACAGAATGCTTGTTAACACTTAAATTTATGTTATATGTTAAATTTCTCTCTTTCGGAAACTCTTTTCTTGCTATTTCAATGTCTGCATTTTATATCCTCCGTACTTGGGGTATCATCTATCATTTTACCGCTAAAATAGCAAATTCATCGACTGCTTTTAGTGTCTCAATTCCTAATCGTCTTATCTCTGCATCGCCTGATTTAATTGGACTCATTTCCGTTATCTTTGATTTTCTTTTGTAGATGCTCATCTTACAATCTCCTTTCAGGGCATTATCCATTCCGTTCGACCGCACTTTGCAGTCCTTTGCTGCCTCTGACACAACTACAATGTCATCATCGAAGATCTTATTTCTCGTCTCTGAAATTTAATTTTTTATCCGAATCTTTCTTTTTCTTCCTTTACTGCTAGCTCAGTGTACAGATCGATTTAAATGGGAAAATGGCAACACCCCTGTCTTACTCCCTTCTCAACCACTGCATCATTTCCATTCCCGTCGACAATTATCACTGCAGTCTGGTCTCTGTACAAGTTATACATTGAAGAGCCAAAGAAAGTGATACACCTGCCTAATATCGTGAAGGGCCCCCGCGAGCATGCAGAAGTGCCGCAAGACGACGTGGCATGGACTCGACTAATGTCTGAAGTAGTTCTGGAGGCAAGTGACACCATGAATCGTGCAGGGCTGTCCATAAATCCGTAGGAGTACGAAGGGGCAGAGTTCTCTTCTGAACAGCACGTTGCAAGGCATCCCAGATATACTCAATAATGTTCATATCAGGGGAGTTCGGTGGCCAGCGGAAGTGTTTAAACTCAGAAGAGTGTTCCTGGAACCACTCTGTAGAAATTCTGGACGTGTGGGGCGTCGCAAAGTGCGTCGGAATGCACAAAGAACATCAATGGATGCAGGTGCTCAGACAGTATACTTACGTACGTGTCACCTATCAGAGTCGTATCTCGACGTATCAGGGGACTCATATCACTCCAACTGCACACGCCCCACACCATTACAGAGCGTCCACCAGCTTCAACAGTCCCCTACTGACATGCTAGGTCTATGGATTCATGAAGTTGTCTCCATACCCGTACACGTCCATCCGCTCGATATAATTTGAAACGAGACTCGTCCAACCAGGCCACATGTTTCCAGTCATCAACAGTCCAATGTCGGTGTTGACGGGCCCAGGCGAGGCATAGAGCTTTGTGTCGTGCAGTCATCAACGGTACACGAGTGTGTCTTCGGCTCCAAAAGCCCATATCGATGATGTTTCGTTGAATGGTTCGCACGCTGACACTTGTTGATGGCCCAGCATTGAAATCTGCAGCAATTTGTGGAAGGGTTGCACTTCTGTCACGTTGATCGATTCTGTTTAGTGGTCGCTGGTAACGTTCTTGTAGAATCTTTTTCCGACCCCAGCGATGTGGGAGATTTGACGTTTCACCAAATTCCTGATATTCATGGTACACTCGTGAAATGGTCGTACGGGAAAATCCCCATTACATCGCTACCTCGGAGATGCTGTGTCCCATCCCTCGGGCGCCGACTATAAAACCACGTTCAAACCCACTTAAATCTTGGTAACCTGCCATTTTAGCAGCAGTAACCGATCTGACAACTGTGTCGGACAGTAGTTGTCTTGTACGTGGTGCAGAAAAATTGTGTCATGAAATTTTAACCCTGGATAGCTGATGCCAGTAGGAACCAAAATTACTAATGTTGTGTAGGTCGACAAAGTAAAATTTTTAAATTACGGAAACTTGGCACCATGCGCTCCGACTGGCCTGTTGCCGGATGCTCTGGACAACGCATGACCGCGAATGCTTTGCCTGCTGGAGATCCGATGTGTCCAAGGTTGCCCGCACGCTCGGTGGTAGCGTGCCAGTCTTCCATTCTGGGGGACTGCGAGCGAATCCGCCGGGGTCCCAACACATCCATTGTAGTTTCATGATAAGACGTACTGGGGACAAACCAGTCAACAGCTGTTAGTTCGCGTACGAAAAGTCTTTTAAAAACTGTATCGGCCCTGGAAAGGGCCTTTTCTGTAGCGAGGACGTTGTTTACTTAAAGCAGGTGCTCGAACTGTCGACCCTATGATGCAACACAAGCTTGGTACCGTCGAACAGTGTTTCGCCAAAGTCTTTCAAAGATTCCTGGCATTGCCCTGATGTGATTGGCGGCATGTTGAACGCGATCCATGAATTCCTCTTCGTTTCTAGGTGGTTCGCACCCGTGTGGGTAATCTAGAACCTTGAAGAATCCCCACAGGAAAAAGTCTGGTGGCGTGAGGTCAGACGTTCGCGAGGACCATGTCCTACAAGCACCTCTGCCAACTATCCGGCCATCGATGAGTTTAAATATCTGCGCACAGCACGATAGTTAAGTGCGGGCGCCCCATTATACTGCAACCACATGCGTAGCCGTATGCCCAGGGACACATCTTCCAGCAAGCCGGGTAGAGTTTCTTGCAAAAAGTTAAGGTAATTTGCACTGGTAAGTCGAAGAGGTAGACGGACTGGCCCAATCAGATGGTACGCACAATGCTTGCCCAAATGTTGAGCGAAAATTGTTCCTGGTGTCCGAGGACGTACGTGACATGAGGATTTCCCCTTGCCAAGTAATGAACGTTTCGAGTGTTGTACAGGCCGTCCTGATGGAAGGTTCACTTGTCTGTATACAACGCAGTAGGGGGGAAGTCGGGATCTCGTGCAACACGTCGCAGAAACCACCAGCAAAAGCCCTAGCCTGTGTTCATAGTCCGCCACAGGATTTAGGTCTTGGACAAAGTGTAAACTAAATGGATGCTGGCCATCTTCACTCAAAAGCTCCCAGACTAACTGATGAGTGACTCGCATGTCGTGTCCAACCACTCGAGCACTTGTCGTAGGTGCTTCCTCGAAGCGATCGAGAACAGTCTCGTCAAATGCAGTATCCCGTCGTGTTCGAGGTTTTCCAGCATCACCGTGATATCCTGCTAACAAGCCTGTTTCGAAAAGTCGCCGGTGAATTGCTGTAAACGGTGGCGTCTTCCTGGGTACCGTTCCTCATACAACCATCGAGCTTCATGCGCATGACCGTCGGCTAGTCCATAAACATAAACCATATCTCGTTGTTCTTCCAACGAAAGTTGTGCCCGAATTCTTACTTCATGAGTAAATCGCAGATGACGTGTGTGTGCTCCGAAGCAATAAATGGTAAATAAAATATAAATTTAGTAAGGGCAGCTAATCCAATTTCTACTGACATTAATAAGTAGTTCATAGCCAATTCACTCTTATTAAACTTTGAAAAGACCCACTATATGCATTTCAGAACTTCCAAGAGATTTCCTTCTAGTGTGTGTATAAAATATGACGACATGGAAATAGGAGAAGCTGAGGGTGTAAAATTCTTTGGATTACAACTTGGTAATAAATTCAGTTGGGAGCGACATACTAACGAACTGCTAAAGCGCCTAAACAAGTCTGTGTTTGCAATGCGAATGATGTCAGACATAGGAGATATAAATATAAAAAACTGGCATATTTTGCTTATTTTCACTCCATTATGTCATATGGTATCATATTTTTGGCTAACTCCTCAAACCGAGTAAAATTTTTAGAGTACAGAAGCGTATAATAAGAGTTATGTGTAATGTAGATCCAAGAAGATCATGCCGAAACCTATTCAAAGAACTGGGCATACTAACCACAGCTTCTCAGAATATTTATTCCATAATGAAGTTTGTTGTAAGTAATACATCTTTTTCCAACTAACTGCTTAGTACACAGTATCAATTCTAGGAATAAGAAAAATATACATAAAGATTTAAAATCACTTACTCTTGCCCAGAAAGGGGTCCAGTATTCAGCAACCCATATTTTCAATAAGTTACCAGCAACCATCAAGAGTTTCGGAGTACTATGAGACTTAAACTCTGAGGTCACCAGTCCCCTAGAACTTAGAACTACTTAAACCTAACTAACCTAAGGACATCACACACATCCATGCCCGAGGCAGGATTCGAACCTGCGACCGTAGCAGTCACGCAGTTCCGGACTGAAGCGCCTAGGACCGCTCTACCACCGCGGCCGGTGCACGATTTAAACATAATTTAAAAGAATTTTTGGTGGCCAACTCCTCCTATTCCATCCATGAATTTCTCAACAAGTGCAGTAGACCATTTTAATGAAAATTTATTATACTTTAATTTTTGACAATACTTGGTTGTAACACCCAAGTAACTACCTACCGTGCCGGCCGCGGTGGTCTAGCGGTTCTAGGAGCTCAGTCCGTAACCCCGCGACTGCTACGGTCGCAGGTTCGAATCCTGCCACGGGCATGGATGTGTGTGATGTCCTTAGGTTAGTTAGGTTTAAGTAGTTCTAAGTTCTAGGGGACTGATGACCACAGATGTTAAGTCCCATAGTGCTCAGAGCTATTTGAGCCACTACCTACTGTGTGAATGATTGATGTATGGAGAGCAGATGTAACTCTTAAGTCTGTAAATAGTGGAAGTTTAATTTTAAATCTTGTACATAATTTGACTGTTCTTAACTGAGGATCATTGAAATAGATAATTTACTTTATTTTTTGACAATACTTGGTTGTAATAGCGAAGTAACTAGTTACCGTATGAATGATGGATTTAATGAAAGCAGATGTAAGTATTAAACCTTTAAATATTAGAAGTTTAATTTTAATTCATGTACATGATTTTACTGTTTATTGTCTGAGGATGATTAAAATTAATGAAACTTAAGTTTTTCTAATTACATTTTTGTAATTTGTTTATCTGACATGTTCCACACTCAGGAGGATCCAATCTTTTGTGGGTCTATGGAGTGAATAATTCATCTAATCTAAAAGCGAAGCTTACGTGTGAGCTCCTCTGACGTGAGATGAAGACAAACAGAAAGACCTATTCGTCACGTGTGTGTATCACGTTGGGACAGTGACGGGGAGAGGGACGTTTGTATGTGTGAACCGACAACCATAGCGCTGCCCGTCAACCGACTAACGGCCCCAGGGCAGTCCCCCGGCCAATCGGAGCGCGCGGCGCCAAGTTTCCGTAGTTTAAAAATGTCACGTTCTCGACCTACACAATATTAGCAATTTTGGTTGCTACTGGCATTACCTGTCCAGGGCTAAAATTTTGTGACGCAGTTTTTCTCCACCCTGTATATGCCTTGCCGATCTCAGCGCCGTATTCTGCCTGTTTACATGTCTCTGTATTTGAATACTCATGCCTATACTAGTTTCTTTGGTGCTTCAGTGTATATAACAGTTCTCTCTCTGTATCTTACCCCTGCCACCTTTAGAATTTGAAAGAGTGTACTCCAATCAACATTGTCAAAAACTTTCTCTAATTCTAAAAATGCTGTAATAGTAGATTTACCTTTCTTCGGACTATCTTCTAAACAACGTGGTACGGTCAGTACTTTCTCTGGCGTTCCTAAATTTCTCTGGAATCCGAACTGATCTTTACGAGATCGACTTCCGTTAATTTTTTCCATTCTTCAGCAAATAATTCGTGGCAGTGATTTGCAACTATGACTTAGTAAACTGATGGTTCATTGATATTTAGACCTGCCATTATCCGCCTTCTTTGGAGTTGGAATTATTACATTCTTCTTAAAAGCCTTGCGTTGTTTCGTCTGTCTCGTATTTTGCTTTCGACGTGGAAGAATTTTGTCATGGCTGGCTCTCCCAAGAATCTGTCGTGATTAGACAATGTCGCTTGCCCCAGGCACCTGCTTTTAATCTAGGTCTTTCACTGTATTGTCAAACAGTTGTCGCTGTGTAGCGTTTTCGCAGTTTTACTTCTTCCCTTTTTGTACGCCTATTACTGCTCATGCTTGTTTCAGCTATAGAGCACGTTACCTTTTTTAATTTTTTTTAAAAACGATGTAAGAACCGAAACCAGTTGGTAGTTATTGACATCTGTAGCCTAACAACATTCATCATGGTCCCTAGCGTTGTCCTATTGAAATTACAACGAATTAAACGTGTATTAAAAATACGACTTCGAACATCACGCATCATAGGGCCACTATACATTCGTATCTTACAGAAAAACCATGACGGAACGAAATCACAAAACGAAGGAGTCTGTGACATGAACAAAAGTTGGCAGGCATGTTCTACACCTGAAAGGCGATGTCTATTCAAAATTCTCACCTGTCGCATAAGAACAACGCTAGTAGCGCCGCTATGAGGATGCAAATCATGTTTGCTTGAAATAGACGGTGTGACGGTCGTGAACGTTAATTATCTTTTAGATTGGACGTGGTGAGTTGATAAGTCAATAATGTCTTTAAGGCTACAAAGACGCCAGTATCAACCCCTCACTGAGTTTGAACGAGGTCGTATAACAGGGCTATGAGAAGCAGGATGTTCCTTCTGTGACACTGCAGAAGGACTTGGCAGGAATGTAGCCACTGTAGTAATCCAACATGGCCTACATAGTATGGACATGTGGCCTTGGCCTGTTCGATCACCAGATCTGCCTCCAATGGAGCACATACGGGGCATCATTGGACATTTCCAGCGCCATTCATAACCAGCATTAACCGTCGTCGTATTGACCTTCAAGTGCAACAGGCATGAAACTCCGTCCCACAAACTCACATCCGGCACCTGGACAACACAATACATGAGCGTTTGCGTGCTTGCATTCAATATTATGGAGGTTACACCGGATATTAATGTACCAACATTTCACATTTGCTATGGCACATTTCGCCTGTACATTAACCTATGATCTTGCAATGTTAATTACTTTAACATATTACCTAAACATATGTATTTGACGAATTTTCATTACTCTACATGGATTATTGTTAGTGTTGCGATTTTTTCCTCCATTTTATTATTCGCATCATATACAGTTCTTTTTGTCGTGGATGTGTCAAATTATAATATCGTTCACTTTTGTGAATCATTTCTTTTTTGCATCACTTCATAATATCTCCAGAAATCATATACATCTGAAACTCATTTTTTTTTAGAATACTTGATAGCGTCACATTGTTGTGTTGAAGTTAGTGCTGTAGATTATTCTCGCCTGCTACTAGGTGCGGAATTCCACTCATATTATTTTGACTTTTTCATTCTCTGAGATATTACTGTGCTCCATGATTTGGTCGTCAGTTAAACGACTCTGGTTGGTAATTGCACCTAAAACATTGTCCAATGGAAGAGGCTATGATCAACCATTCGAGGTGGCCCTCATACAACTGTCTGCAGTTGGTTTACATGATTCATATCTTTTGGCCGTTCTTCTTTCGTGATAGCTTTCTCAACAGTTTTGCACTGGCTAATTTGTTTTTGTTTTGTAGTAATATGAACATAACTGTCAACATTAAAGGTGTATCTGCACAATCTTTTAGTTCTTTGTGTCATGTGCCTAAAATGCGTAAGGAAATTTGCGAGAATTAAGTTTCTCGAACGCGGACTTTCATGGAAATAATATTGTCCTCGTGGATAGGTCTTGACTTTTGCTCTCAGCACTTACACTCATTCTTCTTCTGAAAGCATCCCGTTTAAACCGAGTTCATATAAATGCTCTAATCGTTCCGATTCGATGTTGTCATTTGGGTTAAGTTGAACCGTCCCTCTGCGTATCGCATTACAAGTCTCCTAAATCCTCACTATCCGCAACCACCAAAGTTCAACGTGGAGCTATCTTTCGATAGAAACTCAGTACCTGATTAGAAGTATCCGAACACCTGTTACTGGATATTAATGTGGGGTATGTACTCCTTTTGTCCGCAGCTCGTGGTCTCGCGGTCGCGTTCTCGCTTCCCGAGCACGGGGTCCCGGGTTCGATTCTCGGCGGGGTCAGGGATTTTTCACCTGCCTCGAGATGAGTGGGTGTTTGTGTTGTCTTCATCATTTCATCATCATTCATGCAAGTGGCGAGATTGGACTGAGCAAAGGTTGGGGATTTGTATGGGCGCTGATAACTGCGCAGTTGAGCGCCCCACAATCCAATCATCATCATGTACTCCCTTCGCCTTTATGACAGCTTGAACTACCCTTAGAATACTTTCAGTGAGGTGACAATATCTGAAGAAACGGCAGTCCATTCTCCTCAAGAATCGAAACTAGAGAAGGTAGTAATATTGGAGGCTGAGGTCTGGAGCGAAGTTGACGTTCTCAGTCATCTCAGAGGTGTTCCGTGGGTTCAGGTCATGACTATGGGTAGAACAGTCCACTTCATGAATGTTACTGTCCACAAAAAATTGCCTCACAGATGCTGCTATATGACAGGGTGCAATTCATACTGATGTTGTGAGTCATCGTCTCTAAACTGTTACTCTAGTGTGTGCAATACACAATGCTGTAAAAAGTGTTCACATCCTTCCTTGTTTAGCGTTTTCGTAAGTCCAATGAGACGACCATGACCTTACCACGAAAGACACCCCACACGGTAAGAGTACGTTCGCTGTACTTCACTGTTGGCACTACACACGATGACAGGTAACGATCTTCAGTCATTCACCAAACCAGAACCCTTCCATAGGGTTGCTACAGCCTGTAGCGTTATTCATCACTCCAATTTACTCGTTTCTAGTCATCCACTGTTCAGTGGCGTTCTTCTTTACACCACCTCAAGCGTTGCTTAACATTAACTACAGATATGTGTGTTTGAAAAATGACGTAATTCACCGTGCTGTATTTTAAATTCTTTTATTTGCACTGCTAGTTTAAAACATTGTCCATTATTTTTAAGTGCGTCTGTAGTGACACACGTGGACACCTCGCTGACAATTCGTCAAAGAAGCACGTGCCCTGCAAATCTGTGCATATCACGGCCGCCAACAGTCATCATCTAAAATATGAGGTGCATGACACGCAAAGTGCTTTCGAGAGCGATAAAAGTACTACCTATGCGTGCCATGTATATTATTTTATAAGGATGGCCGTAGACGACCTTTTTGTGCGCAAATATACATGGCACATGAGTTTTTAACCAAGTGGCTAAGGTAGGTTACTAAAGATGCATTTGAAAATGGAGTGTGTCTGAAACTGTAAGGCGTCAGGATTTTGGACACCTTGCATGTAGGGTGCCTCAGTTTTACGTATCGTTTATAGTGTTGCAACACATTGTGGAAGCATCACCGGTGGGGAAGCCAGTTTTAGTTACCCACACTGTGACACGATGGCCTGCAGAACCGCAGCCTAGTCAACGTCAAGCGCAGGTGACGGGCACGGCAGGGAACTGGGGGAAAAACAGTACATCACGTGAGCGGCGTGTGAGAACGTAACTTACCATTCTTGTCGATGATCGAGTATTAATAATAGGCGTAACAGACCTGGTTGTTCACTTGAAAGCCAGACAATTGTACGGCACTACACTTATCGAGCCATTTGCTGATTGGGCAGCCATGGCTACTAGAAATGAAAGAGCGACTGCGATTGGCTGTTCCATCCAGTTCAAAATGATTCAAATGGCTCTGAGCACTATGGGACTTAACTTCGGAGGTCATCAGTCCCCTAGAACTTAGAACTACTTAAACCTAACTAACCTAAGGACATCGCACACATCCATGCCCGAGGCATTATTCGAACTTGCGACCGTAGCGGTCGCGTGGTTCCAGACTGTAGCGCCTAGAACCGCTCGGCCACTCCGACCGACTGGCGACAGGGAAAGGAGATATATATGGGAGTGGCACGCTTGTTCACCCAACTCCAAAATTCAGTCACGAGCTGGCTGAATTCTTTTCTTAAATCTCCTGAGCGGAGAACGTTGAGAGCCAATACAGTTAAATTCTTGCGAGAACATCGAGGGCAGAGTAATACACGGAGCGCCACCCTTGTGCTTGTGCTTAGCCATTAAAAGCGGACTAGGGTGAAGATAACTTTTTTCTCTTCACGAATACGTAGGACAAGATTGTTGATACAGAATCAGCCAGGTTCAGTATAGGATTTTGATAGGTTTACAGATCTGACGACACACGGCAGCAGCCAAGCCGATGACGCTGTGCAGCATGAGGTAAAGAACGCAGCACGCCATTAAATGTAAATGACGTGTCACAAGCCAGTTTTTACTCCAGTGATACGAAGCTCGAAGTAGGAAGACATGTCCTCCTCGTAGTATTTCCCGAAATGAACGTATTTCCTTCATGCGTTCGATGGCCACGTTTGGTTTACATTTGTGTGGGAAGAATAAGAAATTTGTTAGAGCTGGCAACATTGTTCAGCTCGACATTAGGATAGTCTTTCACTAGAGTGTCTCTCTATCAGTTAAAATAATTAGCTATCTTGAATTTTGTGATATCATTGATCTTTTATATTTTATGTTATTTGAGAAATTTAATACCAGAATCCCCTTGTCTGAACAGGCGGTACCTGAGATTGCTCCTGCGCATTGTAATGACCCAACATGTGCAAAAGTGATTCCAATAAATACAGTTGTAGAGAACAGTTGTTGTCTATTCTAAGATAGACATCCCCTTCTTCCCTCATTGGAATATTTTAGCTATTCTTCGGAAGTCTAAACCCTTGGTGAGTAATAGCACATTGTCTTGTAGGTAGGGTTCGAACTGCTTTATGCTCGCTAAGTGGAATTGTGCACACAATGCAAACATAGCAATGCAACAAGAGGCGTGTTTAGAAAACTATAAGCGCAAATAAAGTAATCTAAAACACAACTTAGTGGAATCATGTCATTTTCTTCGAATTCATTGAAGCTGTGGGGTCTATCTAGAAGGAAATTAGAAATGTGTATCTTAAGAGGAGCTACCTGACCATTATACCTCCATTATTTTCAACCCTCTAGCCATAGTCATTGTGCTAGCTGGACTGCTGGTAACACTTTAGAACTCAGAAGTCATTCCTCCTGCTCATTTCGTGCGATTTTTACAATCACCCTCCGCTATGCTCCACGGTCCCTGTCTGTCATACATGAGGTCTGCATGGTCTTTTGTTTAGCTGCTACCCTTCACATTTCGACTTCACAGTCATATCACCAACAGTAGAATTGAGCAGCTTAATGAAGACTGAAATGTGTCTAATGGATTTGTTATTCAGGTGGCATTCAACAACTACTTCACGTTATAAGTCAGTTTACAAACCATTCTGCTGTTACTGATATTGGCAACGCAGCACTCACAGCCTCCTATTACGCAGGCAGGTCCGCCTCTCGTGACATCTAGTGGTCAGTCCCACATTACGTACATGTTTCCGTATACTTATGAGAAGGCAGTGTCTCTCTCCACGACTGCTACCTACCAAACCTCGAGACCAACCGCAATTGAACTTTGCGCTAAGTCTTACATTTCATATGTCAGTGACTGCTGAGATATCAGTAATTAGCGACTGCTGACTATAAAATTTTTGAGAAAATGTGCTCTTGAATTATGTCCTTGCTTGGTAACAATAATGTAAATGGTGAATAACGGTATTTCTTTTCTTTAGTAATGATGTTTGCCAACGGCCTTGCCGCAGTGGTAAGACCGGTTCCCGTCAGATCACCGAAGTTAAACGCTGTTGGGCTCGTTTAGCTCTTGGATGGGTGACTATCCGGTCTGCTGAGCGCTGTGGGCAAGCGGGGTGCACTCAGCCCTTGTGCGGCAAACTGAGGGGCTACTTGATTAGGATGTAGCGGCTCCGGTTTCATGAAACTGACACACAGCCGGGAGAGCAGTGTGCTGACCACATGCCCCTCCATATGCGCATCCGGTGAAGCCTATGGGCTGAGTGAGGATGACACGGCGGGCGGTCGCTACCGTTGGGCCTTCCAAGACCTGTTCGAATGGAGTTTGGCTCAAATGGCTCTGAGAACTACGGGACTTAACATCTGAGGTCATCAGTCCAGTAGATTTAGAACTACTTAAACCTAACTAACCTAAGGACAACACACTCATCTATGCCCGAGGCAGGATTCGAGCCTGCGACCGTAGCGGTCGCGCGGTTCCAGACTGAAGCGCCTAGAACCGCTCGGCCACACCGGTCGGCTTGGATGGATTTTAGTTTTAGTGATGATGTTTACACATTCAATAACATTTTTTCAAATAATTAATAACGATGTAACGCTCATCGGTATTTTTTGGCCTGTCCACAAAATTGGCTGGAAAAGTCACATAGTTGAAATAATGCACAAAGCTGTGTAATGTACTATACATGTGTACAAAGGGGACACATCCCTGATAAAGATAAAACACAGAGGGACTGACGGAAGCAGAGCTGTTAGGAGGCATCAAGAGTCGTGCTTGGATGGTTCAGTCAGTATAACACTTGCCCCTGAAAGGGCATGGTCTCTGGTTCAATTCCCTGTTCGGTACGAAGTTGTTTTCTACCAAGAAGTTTGTAATCAGCCCACGCTGCGCTTGCAGAGGGATAATTCATCTTGTAAAAGAAAAACTGGATTTATTTCTAGAGCACTACTGGTTGACACTGCTTCTGTGGCCTTGTTGGTAGTATTAATGACTAATGACGAAGAGGTCTTGTGTTTGGACCATAGTGACCACATCACAGACTGACGGAAAAAAAATCGCAGCACCAAGAAGGAATTGTCCGACATAAACCACATAGACGACATAGTCGTATTTCTACATCTGGAAAATAATGTCTATTCAAATTTCGCATCAGTCCCCAGTGAGGATGCAAATCAAGTCTGCTTTAAATACACGTTGTATCTGTGTGAGCGGTAGTTACTTCTGAGATGGGACGTGGTGAACTGACGCAAGTCAAGAATGCCTTTAAGGTGGCAAAGGCGCCATTATCAGCATCTCACCGAGTTTGAATGAGATCATGTAACTGGATGTTCCTTCCGCGATATTGCAGACAGGCTTGGGAGGTATGTAGGCCTGTACATGACCGCTGGCAACGGTGGTCAGGAGAATGTACGGTCGCAAGAAGACCCCGCTCCGTACAAGCACGTGCCACTACCAGGATGGATGACCAATGTGTTCGGCGTACGACTCTGGCGCAAAATACAACATACTGCATCTGCAGGAGCAATTTGAGCACTGTGACACAAGGAACTGTTAGAAGCTGGCTACATCAAAGGCAGCTCTGGGGCAGATGTCCTGTAGTGTGCATTCCACTGAACCCAAACCACCGACGTTTGCGACTTCCGTGGAATCAAGCGAGAGCTCATTGGAGGACAGGAGGGAGGTATGGTTCAAATGGTTCTGAGCACTATGGAACTTAACATCTGAGATCATCAGTCCCTTAGAACTTAGAACTACTTAAACCTAACTAAACTAAGGACATCACACACGTCCATGCCCGAGGCAGGATTCGAACCTGCGACCGCAGCAGTAGCGCGGTTCCGGACTGAAGTGCCTGGAACCGCTCGGCCACCACGGCGGCGGAGGGAGGTATGTTGTGTTTTCTGATGAAAGCTGGTTCTGCCTCGGTGCCAAAGACGGCCGTGTGTTGGTCAGGAGGCGGCCAGTGAGGCTTTTCAACCAACCTGTCTGTGTGCTGGACACACTGGACCTACAGCTGGAATTGTGGTCTGGAGTGCGATTTCGTATGACAGCAGAAGCTCACTCGTGATCAACCGATGCACATTGACGGCAAATTTGTACTTCAATCTGGTAAATCGACCTGTTGTGCTGACATTCACGAACAGCATTCCAGAGATAACGCTCGTTTACATACCGATGTTGTCACCCAACATGCTCTAGAAAGTGTCGACGTGTAATCTCGGCCTGTTCGATTACCAGATCTATCTCCATGTGACTTCTGGTTGTGGGGTATCTGAAAGATCGTGTCTATCAGAGATGTATCTAGACTTTTCCAGATACCATATGACGATATATCGCTCTGGTTACACCGGATATGCTGCGAGCAACTGTGTAACATGCCGTGTTATGGATTCAGCATGTTGCTGAGTCGGGAGACCATACTGAACACATGTTGTAACTTGTGACCATCTATATGTTCAAATAAGGGTGTCCGTTTGCTTTTTATTAGTAATTCATACGTATCTACAATTTTATTCCGATTTTGATGAATTTTGAAACACACACGTATGTGAAACTTCCTGGCAGATTAAAACTGTGGGCCGGACCGAGACTCGAACTCGGGACCTTTGCCCTTCGGGGGCAAGTGCTCTACCAACTGAGCTACCCATTCACGACTCACGTCCCGTCCTCACAGCTTTACTTCTGCCAGTATCTCGTCTCCTACCTTCCAAACTTTACAGAAGCTCTCCTGCGAACCTTGCAGAACTAGCACTCCTGAAAGAAAGGATACTGCGGAGGCATGGCTTAGCCACAGCCTGGGGGATGTTTCCAGAATGAGATTTTCACTCTGCAGCGGAGTGTGCGCTGATATGAAACTGTGTGCCTTGCCCGCGAAAGGCAAAGGTCCCCAGTTCGAGTCTCGGTCCGGCACACAGTTTTAATCTGCCAGGAAGTTTCATATCAGCGCACACTCCGCTACAGAGTGAAAATCTCATTCTGGACACACGTATGGAATATATAAAACGGAAAGGCTGTTACCAAATGATCTCTAGACATTCTTGGCAGATTTACTGACTGTAATTCTTATCGCGAGAATAAATTACAGCGGCAGTGCCCGCCTTGAAATAGTGCCATCAGACGTCACTAGATAGCGGGGCGAGCGAAAACTCGAGAGTTTTACGAAAACATGATTGTAAACTCATATTTACGGATTAGTTGCCGTTGTTACATATGACACACCCTCGAAGATATTTTAGCCTATGTTCCACAGTTATTTTGGTTATTAAAAAAATCCGTAGTGCCATACAAACGCTAAGGCAGGTCGTGGACATAGCACCAACAAAAGTCACTTTCTGTAGCAGATATTTAACATCCCGGGAACGCCGGGCACTGCAGCTAGTATCCTTATAAACGAGTCAGAACCACCGTTATCATGTTTTTGATCGTCGTCCTCTTTTACCTGCACCCATACCGCATTCTGTTTACAGCACACTGTACTTTCAAGGCAAGAGGAATATCAGTGTCTACATAAGATTTCGTAATCTGACTTGAAACACATTCGTATGTAATATATAAAGCGGAAAAGCCGTTACCAAATAATCTCCAGGCGTTCTTGGTGGATATAATGACCGTAATTCCTATCGCGTGAATAAATTACAGATGCAGTACCCGTCTTACAGCACCATATTTTCATCTGGTGGCACAAAAGATGGTTCAAATGGCTCTGAGCACTATGGGACTTAACTGCTGTGGTCATCAGTCCCCTAGAACTTAGAACTACTTAAACCTAACCAACCTAAGGACATCACACACATCCATGCACGATGCAGGACTCGAACCTGCGACCGTAGCGGTCGCGCAGTTCCAGACTGTAGCGCCTAGAACCGCTCGGCAACTCCGGCCGGCTCTGGTGGCACAAAGTGGCTCTGCAGCACTCTGAACACCGTCAGTTTAAAAGTAATCGCCCTGAATTATAAGTAATACCAATAGCGGTAGGCATAGCACAAGATATAATACGCTTAACTGCTTTGTAGTGACTTTCATGTAGTGGTCATTAAACTAAAACCGAACAAACACAAATGGTATGGTCGTTTTGCTCTAAAAGGTAACAACAACAATCAAAATTTCAATAGATGTACAAAAATTAATTACTTATGTAGGTTCCTCAATGTTGAAGTGTGCATGTTGATACGAACTCCCATACAAAAAAGAAAAATGAAAAGTCGAACAGAGCGAAGGACAGTCTGGAGTTTAATAAAGAACTACTCTGTTCAGAATTTTTTCGCCGAGTTGGAAGACGATGGGGGAAAAAACCTCTATAAATTAAGACACTTCGCTTAATTTGCTTAAAACCCTACATACACAGAGTATCAACAGGAAAAGTAAATATTTTAGGATGTAGTAGCATAGGGCCGGCCGGTGTGGCCATGCGGTTCTAGGCGCTTCAGTCTGGAACCGCGTGACCACTGCGGTCGCAGGTTCGAATCCTGCCTCGGGCATGGATGTGTGTGATGTCCTAAGGTTAGTTAGGTTTAAGTAGTTCTAAATTCTAGGGGACTGATGACCACAGATGTTAAGTCCCATAGTGCTCAGAGCCATTTGAACCATTTTTTTTTTTTTTTTGTAGTAGCATAGACTAACTCGAGTAGAGCAAGTGTCCAACTTTTATTGGTTAGAAACACACAGCTGCTAGAACATAACCCAAGAAAGTACTCACAGAAAGGGTTAAGCAAAGACAGATGAACTAAATTCGAAGCTGATTTTCATAAAATCAGCATCGGATTTCAATGCACTTCTGAATTCTCTCGGCAACATCACGTGTAGCTCTTTTGAGGTCGCCTGTTGTTCTTTTATGAGATTATAACACGTGTCTGGCCATCCAGGGCCGGCATAAAGTTGCGTGGGCGTATTGACCTCTGAACCTTTGTACATGGCACACTCACCGATCAACAGAATTCGCCATGTGCGTCTTTTCAGTGGTACATTTGGCCCGACTTCATTTTTATGGATGAAATTGCTCGACCGCATTGAACTGCGCAGTTGTAGTAGCTCCTTCAACGAGAGGATATTCGGCGAATGGACTGGATTGCTCGTTACCCCTGCCTAATTCCCAACGAACACGTATGGGATGCGCTGGGCAGACGTGTTGTAGCACGTCCACATGCACCAATGCTCCAACAGTTGTCAACAACTCTGGAAAGCCCAACTAGAACAACTCCATACCAACCATGTGACCAGCGTGGGATCACGTTGGAGAGCATGCCTTGCCATCCGTGGTGATCAAACATTCTATTAAGAACACTGACTTGCTGTCTGTAATGTCCAGAGGGCCATCATAAATCGCCGTGACCCCAGTGTAATTGTCTTTGAACAAAAGTGCCACTTCTGTTCGTCTGATCTTGTATTTCTTTCCGGTACCTTCTGTACTACACTGTGGCAACTTTTTCTATGTATCCGTCAAGTTTCATGGTGCTATGTTAGTTGACAGTGCCACAACATGAGAACGTTACTTTCGTTCTTAAGTCTTGCACATAGGTAGGTGTTTTTTCGTCGACGCGTCACGCGCCAAGAACACCACCAGGTAGCATTAAGCCTTGTATTGGGCAGTAGTCATCACGTTTTGGCTCATCGCTGTATTGTAATGTTGACGTGCTAAGTATGTCGGATAATATGTAAGAGAGGGACTGAGTGTCCTAATGTTCCCAGATGAAATAAATCCATTAATAAATGGTCGAACACGTGAATTAATCTCGAATACGCTCGTACATTTCTCTCACGACATCCTTCGCAATGGAGGAGGCAATCAGGTAGATACAGAATGTCGTGGCTTCTAAGAAGCAATTTACTCATTACCACTCCATCTTTTATTAATGTAAGTTCTAAAATGTTGGATGCAGAAGGATGTACGTGACTACATTGAGAACCTCTTGGTAGGATGGATGAAAAATGTTGCTCTGGCTCGAGACTAATGTGGAGGAAACTTTAGGTGTGCCCCAGGCAAGTTTGTTGGAAACCTCATTCATGTATTACGTTAATGATTTGGCATAAAATGGTAGTAGTAACCCCACACCTTTTTCCAAATGATCTAATTTTCTATAATGAAGTACCGTCAGGAAAAAGGTGCTCAGATATTCATTCAGGCTTTGATAAGATTTCAAAGAGACGGAAACATTGCCAGCTCGTTTTGAATGTATAGAAATATAAAACTGTGAAATTTAAAGTATGATAAACTGTAGTATCCTATGACTAAAATATCGAGTAGTCGTCACTGGAATCACTCAACTCAAACCAGTATCTGGGAGTAACAATTTGTGGGGATATGGAATAGAAAGCTCACATAATTTTAGTCATAGGTAAAGCGGGTAATAGGCTTCGGTTCATTCGTGGAATACTAATAAAATGCTATCAGTCTACAAAGAAAATTGTTTACAGAACACTTGCGAGAGACGTCCTAGACTATTGCTCCCGTACATTGGACGAGTGGCGTATATATCGGACTTTGATTCATATTTCTAGTTTCTGCTGGTAGTCAGCGCTGCAGTCGTCGTACTGAACTCACGGCGCTTTACTACCAGGCCGTGGCGAGAAATTAACAAATGAAAGAAAGCAGGAAATTACATTTAAAAAATTTTCAATTTTATAAGATCAGTAATCCAAGATGTCAAAGCCATCTCGGTTGTGACTTGTAACCCCCCCCTCACTCTTACTGTCTGGAAACAAATAGTGTGGGGGTGAAAAACCACCAATCTCCCATAGGGTAGAGGTGGTAACGTGGTGATGGACAGAGAAAGGGTGGAAGAGGAGGTGAGCATAGGGACGACGATGATGATGATGAGATGGACAGACAGATAGGGAGGCTGGATGTGGACAGAGGCAGGATGGATTGATAGAGGGGATGATGGTGGGGGGGGGGGGGGAGAGAAAATGAGGACAGAGAGTAGGGGGGAAGGAAGAGATGGACTAATAGAAGATTGGAATAAATAAAATCCAGACAACGCTGGGTTTCTCAGATAGCTGCTTCATAAAGAAGGAAGTGTATTGCATATTTAATGTACAGTAACGAAAGCAATTTCAAAATGAGTCTATTCCTTGGTCTCCTCAGAATTTATCATTGCTGTTTTACAAGAAACTCTTACTAGAGTATCGAACACATTTTCCGATTGAATCTCAGGCTAAATGCTTTCATGAAACTTTTTCTACAAGCTCCTGAATTACCATAAAAGATTCTAGTGTGACACTCGTTTGACTCGACGAGCTTTCTAAAAGACCAGCACAGATACACATCGCCACGTAGAACATATTAAACATCTGTCACAGTCATATCTTGGTTTATTAATCATATTACTAATCGCGTTTATATACGAAATGAATACTTCTTTTCGTCTTTATTGCGACATTTGTTAGCCCCTTTGGCAACAAATATATATCCTTTACCTTTGTTTGTATCAGGTTTACTTCTGATTCATACTTACTTCTGATTCTTCCCAGTGTTTTGTTGTTTAAGAACTAACCTCACTTTTCTCTTGCTCAAAATACGCCTCAAATGTTTTGACCTGGACTATGCTCTGCAACTGGCTTATACTCTGTAATATGCATTTGTTCTTCTGATTGTTCTTTCGTTTGCATGCTATGCCAGATTTCTAAATATTTTCTGCCATACATCCAACAGTTGCACAGACGTATTGGACCTTCAGCAAATCTTTTGGGTTTTACTCCTTTTCCTACCTCCAAATCCCTAATCTCTCTTTTTTGTTCTTTTATTTCACTGTGTGTGATAAGGACTTTATTCCTTTCATCTTTATTTAACACACTAGTCAACATCTTTTCCCATGCACTGCTATACAGTCAAGAATTCTGTTTTCTCAATTTTAGTGTCTCTACATGTTCTTTTACGAGACTACTCACTAAAGCCCCTGATTAAATGCAATAAATCTTTACTGCTGAGGATTTCAGGTGTTATTATTACTAATTTAGGTCCACAGAAGTCACAGTCCGCTGAGAAAATCTTTAATACTGTTATGTTTGAAATAATGATTTTAATACTGTTTCCTTTAACGTTAACACCATACTCGTCACTCCTATTAAGTCAGTTTGCTATTTATCAACGTTTAAATGAGCAGCACGTTGCCCAACTCATAATCTATCATGTATACATAAATTGTAACAAACTGACTCGTTCCACATACTTTCGACAAAAATCGTGTAAATTATCTATGGAACATGTACATAACTAACATTGGTGCGCCGTTGTTTACTTGTTCCTCTTTATTGCTCTCTCCTGTTGACGCAGTGACCATGGAGTAACAGGCATCTTGTCCACACTCTAAACCGAGGACTCGTTTGTGAACGCCCTGGCCATGACTTCGTACAGTGCTGCTCCATGGAGGTCTTCTATGATTACGAATTTCTCGCAAACACTCACTCTTCGACACTGAAACTGAGTTGTGTCCTCGTCGTCTTCTGATTTTCTCTCTTCCACTGCCATCCAACTCTTCACGATGATTAGTTCTTCATTCTTCCACTGACTACTAATGACCTATTTAACTTCATAGTGTACAGTTTGCAACACTTAACTTTACTAATATATCGTTTCTCTTATCAGTCACTGTTCACTGTATACTGTTCATTTCCCTATGCGCAATCAAATTGGTTCAAATGACTCTGAGCACTATGGGACTTAACACGTGTGGTCATCAGTCCCCTAGAACTTAGAACTACTTAAACCTAACTAACTTAAGGACATCACACACATCCATGTCCGAGGCAGGATTCGAACCTGCGACCGTAGCGGTCGCGCGGTTCCAGACTGAAGTGCCTAGAACCGCTCGTCCGCCACGGCCGGCTACATGTAATGTTCCACATTATATTCTGATCATAAGTTGGCAGTCCGCCAGAAAGAATTTCCCATTCTCAACAGGGAAATGCGTCCTCAGCCCGTGCATCTGCCTGTACGTAAGACAACTAGCTGCATTCACCCGTAGGCCGTACTTGACTGCAGTAACAGCTAGCTAGTGAGGTGTTGGATATCACACCTGTGTGTGCATTATCCGGGAGCTGATGCTGGAAAGATATCGGTCTATCGGTCTTCTACAAACTTTTTTCCCCTTCTCTTCATTTCTGCGGAGATGTGCTACCTGGAAATAATAATGATTGGTTGCTGCACTTTAAGCTTCATTCACTAATTAAAATTTCTGGATACCATTTCGAAAACAGATTAGGAGTAGCCTTCTAGATGAATCAACAAACATCACTTTGAAGTTTCAAAAACAATTTTGTCCACAGCCTGTACTGTTATCCACATTATTAAAAAAAGTGATTCATGAAGTATTGCAGCACTGAATCCACATATAACCTGAAATCTGAACGTCGACGCTTTCGTGAGCTACAGTAAAGAAGATCATCTGCAAACATTCAGAAAGCTTGGTCCTTGTAATTTATCGTAATTATTTTACTATAGATTATTACCAAAAGTAGCTGACAAAGACAGCTGAATGTCTGACTATTATTGTACCATGTCCTCGGGTGACAGTGTAACAGTATTATCGGTATTATCTATATTGGTCTTATCTAAATTATTTTTCTGTTTTTACTTAATGTGACTCCTGCATAACTATGCTCTTTGATGTAACATCGAAGTAAATGCTTTGTTCTTTATTTATGATAATTTATGAAATTGTAATTAACCTATGAGCATAATTTCAAAAGAAATGTGCTGTAAATGAATGTAAAAGCTAAAAATTTAATTGTAACACTGGTTCATGCATTGGGAAAGTAGGTTTGCAGTCGCGTAAAACTTGAAGGGAAGTCCCTCCGCAACGAACTGGCTAGGCGAAAATAGAAAAGGTGGATCTGGTGGTCGAATTGCAAGGCCACTGTGTGGCGTAAGTCAGTCGGTGGCTAGCAGGCAATTGATGCGCATGTTGAGAACTGAAAGAGGCGAGAACTGTAAGATTATATAATATAGCCTCGGATGCGGAAGTAATGCGCCTTATTATTGATGGCATACATCCGTTAGCTCTGTACTACGAAAATTCGACGGTAAGAAGAGAATTTTCAGAGCTCGTCACACAGGAAGAGCCATGGATACTTTGGCGGCCGTATTTTGAATAGCACAGGAGATCGACGCTGCCATCACCTTAATCTCACATTAGCAGCGGACTACTGTATAATAATTCTGTGTTCTGCAACCTTTGTGTTTGCCACCGTATTTGATCCTTAGCCATTTACCTAGACAGGGCCCAATCCCAAGTGCTACGATGAATCCGAGTATGCTGTTGTACTGAAATGAAAAGCGATTATTATGTTAACAAAATTTGTAGAGTTGTAAGGTACATAATTGTTTAGTGAGCGTAAGTTCTGAAATACTCCACATAGTTTTCATGAACGGGCAGATAAAGCATTCAATTCAAAGTTTATCATCTTGAGGTTGAACCTCTTTTGTCTATGTTTGCTTTAACAATACACATGTTTTTGGATGAGGTCCGCCTTTAGCAAAACACAATTTTGTTTTTTGTCCCAGAAATCGTAATTTTGGCGTAAATATTTTGTCTACATTAAGTTGTATACGGTTGTAAATGACAAACTGTGAAGAAAAACAGACACTGTAAAAACGTAATACATCAGGAAAACCACACGATGCGGTAAGAAGGTATGAATACATAATTTTATGTGCTCTTCAAAAATTTGTAATTACTATTTAAAACCTAATATTTACATGCATATAAACAGTAAAGAACAGTCCTTATATTTAATAGCCATGAAATAAAAAAAAACACTGATAATGCTGCAACTTCAGTGAAACATGCTTGTGACAAAAAACAAAATTGTGTTTTGCTAAAGGCGGACCCCATCCAAAAACATACGTAGAATTCAAAGATTGTTTTAACTGAAAAAAATAATGTTTACAATTTTGTGTGTAATGGTTAATAGTGTTTTCCATTTTGTGTTGTAACTACCGATGAATTAGTTTCTGGGACCCCATAATGGTTGTTGAGTCAAATCTAAATGTCATATTAAAAGAACAGCTACCAAAAATAAGCGGCTGGCTACACTTATTCAAACTATACTAGATCCAGGTGTCACATTTTCTATTTGAGCTAAATAACGTAAGATGGTAAATATTCCTCGAGGATGCAAACTTATAATTAATACAAAAATACGATTAATTCATAACTGTTTCGATAGTAATAATTTCTTATAATTAAACTGACGAAACAGCCTCTTGCCCATGTCAATAGTGCACTACCATTAGTAATGATTTACCTGTAATTAAAATCACTTTCATAATGTAATGTGCAGATAGTAAGTGTTACTGAGAGCAAGTTTTTGCCTAAAGACATTAATACCTCGCCGGTGTCAATTCAGTGGAACGTTACTTACTAAACTGTGCTACTGTCCTGTATTGTATCAAAAAACAGAAGTTTAGTATCAAGTAAAGTCAACCCACATAGTTAACTTACGTTATGAATTGTGCAAGTACTGAACATAACTTTGCCTAATTATGCTGGCTACCGTTTCTTGCTACGTAAGGCTCTGCAACCATAGGTTGGTGATGGCTCGTTACGTAAAAAAAATTGTGGGTTATTCTGGTATGATCGTTAAGAAAGCGATAAAGGGCAGTGAAATGCTTGCTGGAGGAACTGAATCTGCTTGCCATGTAGCAGTAGTCTCCTTAATAGCGAGGAATTTGTTAGAAGGGCAGTAGCCCACTAGATGACGTTCCATTGAAAAGAGGTCGTATCTGCGCCCGCAATGGACGAGTAATCGTTTCTCTGGACAAACGGTTAGTCAGTCCGTTCCCTGGGACACCTACGCGCGGTTACAGACTGAAGCGCCTAGAACCGTTCGGCCACACCGGCCGGCAGATAGCTGTTTGAAACAGTTCAGACAATTGTACACCGTAAGCGTTGACATCGAAAGCACAGAAGACGAGACGAAGATATTTCCTGTCTTACTTGCTTTGCTCCCAGACAACTGCAAAATATATACGATAGACTTTTTCTGGACTGAAAAATAAGATGCCTGGGTGGTCACCGATATCTGCAGAGCTAGACGGAAACTGTTACAGTTTCATGGATACTGGTGTAACTAATACGTATGACTGTAATACGCAAATGTACTTCTTGTAAACTGTTCTGTCCCGTCTAGACTATACTTTGAGATCTGCACAGATATTCAGTTATCTTTTGAAACAATTCCTGCATTACATAAAAACATTTAATTGTTAACTTATATGTACAGTGATTAATATGGACTGAATTGAGAAGATCCCAAATATGTACAGTCGTCTATTTACCATTTCTTATTGTGTTGTCAGTAGGGCTATTATAACATACTACCTCTTTGTTTCCTGCGCTACATTTTGTCTTGTTTGCTCTTTTCATTACACTGTGATTGTAAACCTTGTTTTATGTCGAATTAGTCCTTCGTTAAGCCTATTTAACTTCGTACGACGGTGCAACTAACTAATGTCTATTTTAAATTGTCAACTGCAATCTGTAATATAATATTTCTAGTGCTGATGTGCCTGTATGGGTACGTTATGGAAGCCAATAAAAAAACTATTTCATCGAAACATCCCCTTCCTGTTACAGTTTTGTCTTCAATCTATGCCTGTGAAAGAAAATACAAGAACTAGGATTAACACAGGTAGGGGTAAGCATAAAGAAGAAGAACGATTGTTTTGCCACAGGTGTGCTGTAATGGTTCTGCACAGAGGAGGAAAGGTCATGAAATTCGGACTATTTGGTCCATCAGTGGATGGGAAATCCTGAAAGGTGGAATGTTTTTATAACCAGCGCACCACGAATACTATCGAAGGTTGGCAATAGGAAACTAAACTTCTCATAAAATCAAAAATATCCAAACGTATGCCTTCTAGTAAATAAGCTGGAGGAGGAAGCATTACATTTAAAATCAGAGACGATTCTATTGGCCTGCCTCTTAAAAAAAATGGTACAAAATGTTGACAAAAGGTTGGAAGATTATGTAAAATATATGTAACGTTCTGAGGATTGAAGACGTCGTTTAAAATGTCTGGCTTTCTCATACAATATTGAGTAAGCAATTAAAATTCATGAAGTAATAATAATCTACTGCAGTAACGTTGTAGAAAGAAAAAAATAAAGAAAATAATACATTTAATCATGATTATGTACATTGCCAGTCCTATGCCTAGATGATATGCGAAGGTAAGTTTTTATTGCAAAAATGTCGGCAAGACTCCCAATTGATGCAGCTCGCTTTGAGGGCTGAAATTTTCTGGGCGTAAACATCACGTATACGCCACAGGGCGTAATACCACGACTGTCTTAGGCGAGTTCCTGGCAAATGATCTCTAAGCTCATTTCAAATGAGAATCCAACCCGGCGGGTTGACAATCCCGAAAGGCTGTAAGTCGTATATGAATAAGATGTCAACAAGAAAATTTTACAGAATGTCACTGAAATTTGGTTTTAGTTCAGCAAAGTACTTATGTTTGAAATCAATCACATTTTAGGTTGGCGCATTATGCCGAACGGCTCTCTGGTGTGCAGACTCAATTCCGGAAGCGCGGGTATAGAAGACCTGTCAAATGCACATCAACGGCTACCCAAATATCAACAATGCATTCAAAATTTTTCCACCTTTAGATTTCTTTAGATGTGGGATTCGCTGTAAGTCAGATGATGTGAAATTTGACGAAAACGGTCCACGTTCAAATAATTCGTACTTCAAAACTCCGAGAATACCTATTGCCTGACGATCTGCGACTGGCCTGATCATAGTTTTTTTTTTCTTCATTTCCAGTCGAATTTCTTAAACTGCTCTTTTTATCCCGTTGGTCCCAAAGACGTGAGTAGTATCCGCGAGTTACTGTTTTATCCTACACAAGAGAATCCGTAGGAAGGGTCTCTTAATTCCATACAGGATTAATAGTATTTTTCAGGCAATTAATTATAATAAAAGGGTCATTGAATAAAAATCCGTGAAACTTTGTCTTTAAAGAATCTATTACAAGACTGGAATACAACACTTATTTATTTTTCACGAGCTTCCCAATTCCAAGCGCACGGAATTCTCGAAATTCTCGGCGACGAGTGTGTGTGTAGCCAGTTATGCATTGCTGCCTGGACTTAACCACCAACGAACCTTGAGTCACTAAGAGCTTCTTTCAGTGGGTCAAAAATTATATAATCTACGGTGCAGGATCGAGGTAATACAGGTGTGTTTGCACGCACCCATGCGCCTCTCTCATTCCTGGCGTCAAATGTTGAGGAACCCACTTCGCACACGCTTTCTTGAACATCAGTATGTCATGAACAATGTGGTGTAGAATAAATTTCTTCCATTTCCTTCGTCATGAGACAAGTGGTTTCGGTCAGCAATGACCATCTATAGATCTACAGCAAAACATGGGAAAATAAATACAACTAGCGGACAGATTACATCTTAAAATAATAAAACATGCCATAACGAAAAATTATTAGTGTATGGTTGTCGAAACATGCTCTTGAAATGCGATGAGGCGTACCTGGTCTATGGCTCTGAGCACTATGGGACTTAACATCTGTGGTCATCAGTCCCCTAGAACTTAGAACTACTTAAACCTAACTAACCTAAGGACATCACACACAGCAATGCCCGAGGCAGGATTCGAACCTGCGACCGTAGCTGTCACGCGGTTCCAGACTGAAGCGTCTAGAACCGTACGCGTACCTGGTCTGTGACATGTCCTAATACAATAAAACCATAGTGGCATCATCACAAAATACACACAAAATCAGCTTAGAAGTATTGTACATATTTAAAATACGTGTATACTAGGCTAAAGTGCCCGCGTAGTCTGTGTTTCCATATTATGCCCAATCTCTGTAGGTTATGGCGACACCGTATCCAAGTTTACTAACGTAAATGGAACATTGCTACGTTAAAGAGGAAATAAATAAATAAAATTGTGCACGCCAAGTTGACATGAAGTGCGTTATTACATAGCAAGTAACACCGAAAAATACAAAATCTCATTGGTGTCAAAGCCAGCATTGCACCAGTTGAAGTCAGTCACTCTGTGGCCTAATATGAATGGAATGTAGAACTTATTGCTGTAAGATTCTTCGTACTGCATTAATTAGTTAATTACCAAGTGTACCATTACAGTAAATTTTAATTAAGTTCTGTTTCATTTAGAACAGGAACCTGGCTGGACGTTGCTTTAGGTAGAGTTTCATTTTGTGTTTGCAATTTGCAAGCCTGCAACTTTATGACTGTTGAAGTGTGGCTGCTACTAAAACTAAGAGGCGCCACAAAGTCAAGTGGAAGCAGGCGCAAACTGTATAGTCGCTGCTTGCAGAATTCAGATTTATATCAAGTTCTACGTTTCAGAGTCGCTTATTTGAAGTTCTGCCTACATTATAAGAGGATAGTTTTAAAATCAGGTAGATATGACATCGTTAGATAACGTGTCTGAACTCATGTTGATATGGTTGAGAGAAAGAATCGGCTGGGGTCTTCTTGGAACACCATTTATACACTTTGGTGATGTTGAGCAAAAAACTTTGAAACGCAAAGCAATACAGACAAAGTTTGAGAACCGGCTCCTCATAGAAACTACCCCAGTGTTTTGCTATTACGTTACATCTCCTGAGACTGAGGAGGAAAGCTTTGCTTTGAGATCCCTTTATGAAATGATATCGAATGAGGAGAGTTAACTTAAAATTTAAGGGTTTTATTTGTATCTTAGGCAGCAGAATGTTTCCTGTAACCTGTTAGGTACAACCAATGTATGTCGTCTCAAGGTAAAGTACGGAGTGAATCTTATTGCCACTAAGATGTTCGCTCCAATTCAAGTCCAAAATTAGAGCTATTAGAACAGAGCTCATTCATTTTTGGTTTCGAGAGTACTAACCATCGATATTCGTACGATGCAAATATTAAAAAAAAAGAGAAAAAAACTTACTTCGGGGAAATTATTTAATACACTATGTGATCAAAAGTATCTGGACACCTGGCTGAAAATGACTTACAAGTTCGTGGCGCCCTCCATCGGTAATGCTCGAATTCAGTATGGTGATGGCCCATCCTTAACCTTGATGACGGCTTCCACTCTCGCAGGCATACGTTCAGTCAGGTGCTGGAAGGTTTCTTTGGGAACGGCAGCCCATTCTTCACGGAGTGCTGCACTGAGGAGAGGTATCGATGTCGGTCGATGAGGCCTGGCATAAAGCCGGCGTTCCAAAACATCCCAGAGGTGTTCTATAGGGTTCAGGACAGGACTCTGTGCAGACCAGTCCTTTACAGGGATGTTATTTTTGTGTAACCACACCACCATTGGCCGTGCATTATGAACACGTGCTCGATCGTATTGAAAGATGCAATCGCCATCCCCGAATTGCTCATCAACATTGGGAAGCATGAGGCGCTTAATACATAAATGTAGGCCTGTGCTGTGATAGTGCCACGCCAAACAGTGAGGGGTGAAGGCCCCGTCCATGAAAAACACGACCACAGCATAACACCACCGCCTCCGAATTTTACTGTTGGCACTACACATTCTGGCAGATGACATTCATCGGGCATTCGCCATACCCACACCCTGCCATCGGATTGTGTACCGCTATTCGTCACTGCACACAACGGTTTTCCACTACTCAATCGTCCAATGTTTACGCTTCTTACAGCAAGCGAGGGGTCGTTCGGCCTTTCCTGGCGTGATGTGTGGCTTATGAACAGTCGCTCGACCATGAGATCCAAGTTTTCTCACCTCCCGCCTAACTGCCATAGTACTTGCAGTAGATCCTGATGCAGTTTGGAATTCCTGTGTGATGGTCTGGATAGATGTCTGCCTTGTCCCTTCAGGTTTCCCCTTCACTATCACATCGGAAACAGTGGACCTAGGGATGTTTAGGAGTGTGGAAATCTCGCGTAGAGACGTATGACACAAGTTACACCCAATCACCTGACCACGTTCGAAGTCCGGGAGCGCCGCGGAGCGCCCCATTCTGCTCTCTCACGATGTCTACAGTGTGTAAACTTTTAGATGGCAGACCTGTCCCTAGTCCTGAATCGGTAGAAGTCGGTAAACGTCGGGAGGCTTCGGTAGGCACGCAGTTTCGACTGCTGCCAATATTACGTAGCCATTGTCGTCTGCTTCGTTATTGTTTTGCGCTGTACTGTTCTGCGTGTTTTTATTGTGCAGTTGTGCTAAACATTATCAAAATGAGTGAAGAGGCAGTTGCTGGCCCATCTTGGAAGTCGCCAACAACCCCTACCGGTAGGCCCATGGTTAGAAGGAAACCAGTATTACGTAGCGATGCTCGCAAAATTATCGGATGAATGGTTTGTGAGCGCATAGTAGACAAACATACATACATTCATTTATAGATTTTAATGTACATGATGATTTCAGTTTCGTTTACGAACAACATTTAAAGCGAGTTTTACTTCCAAGCCTTTCGTCTGCTTTCGTGTAAGCATGACGCGCAATTTGTAGTGCCAGCACTGCAACTGGTAGGCGTGCCTTGTCTCCCCCCGCGCACCCCTCCCTTCAACGGCTCATCACCCCTCGCCAGCTAATGCTTGCTTCCTCCTCTCCCCGCATACCCTCACAACTCTGCCGTCTTACTGTTAACAAATGGTTCAAATGGCTCTGAGCACTATGGGACTCAACTGCTGAGGTCATTAGTCCCCTAGAACTTAGAACTAGTTAAACCTAACTAACCTAAAAACATCACAAACCTCCATGCCCGAGGCAGGATTCGAACCTGCGACCGTAGCGGTCTTGCGGTTCCAGACTGCAGCGCCTTCAACCGCACGGCCACTTCGGCCGGCTACTGTTAACACACTGTAATGACTACTGAGGTCGCTGATATGGAGTACCTGGCAGTAGGTGGCAGCACAATTCACCTAATATGAACAACGTGTGTTTTTGGGGTGTCCGGATACATTTTATCACATAGTGTATGATAGGGTGAGCTCATGGCTAACTGATAACAGAGTTACATTGCTATTTTAAGTCACTGACACTGAAATACAATGTGTCGCAGAATTCGAGAGACCCCTCGCCTTATCGTTATGTTGATCTTCACAAAGAACCAGTTAACGTAGAGGAAGGCATGGATGATGATTAAGACTGTGATAGCAACTATGGCAAAGGGTTTTACATGGAATAGTAAGAAAGGTAGGAAAATTTTTTGTTTAGAAAGAATAACAGGATTCAAACTGCAGAGCATCTGAGTTATCAGCATTAAATATTCGGTGCTGAGGACAAAGATGGGGAGCACAAATGGAAAAGTACGAAAGCATCGATCACTATGCCTTACACAAGCATGTCCTAGGAAGATCTCAAGGGATGGGAGAGACTCACCGTAGCTTGAAAGTCGTGTCAGAAAACTGCTCTGTAAACGAACAGAGTATCATTGATTCAAGGTAAGTCAAAACCTAGCTGACAGACAAAAGTTGGACAAAGTTAAAATGAGGGAAGGAGCGCAATGAGAGAAGCTTTCAATTAATTTGAAAATAAAATGATGTCAATAATCTGACAATAAACCATAATAAGTTTTCGACTTACTCCAAAACCGTAACCGGTTCGGAATCCTCTATACAGTGACGCAGTGACCACGTTGGCACAGAAACGTAAGACATCAGAAACATGGCCGAAATATTGAATTCGGCTTTCCGAAATTGTTTCGCCGTGGAAGATCTTAACACGATCCCTATTTTCAATCATCTTACATAGCTCGATATGTCAGCTACAGAGAGAACCGTTTGTGGAATAGAAAAGTAACTCCAATCGCTTAGTAGTGGAAACACGTTAGAGCCAGACGAGGTACCTCTATGACTACAAAAATTATGTGAAAGAACTTGCTCCCATTTTAGCAGCAGTTTATCGTAACTTCTTGTAGCAACGAAGAGTACCTAGCTACTGGAAAAAACCGCAGATCATTCCAGTTTTCAAGGAGGATTGTAGGACAGATTCACGTAATTATAAGCCTATACCGTTGACGTCAATCTGTTGAATTATGGCACATGTTTTATGTGAAAGACTTATGACTTTTAGGAGGCTGAAAATCTCCTCTACAAAAATCAACATAGATTCCTCAAACAGAGATCTTGCGAAACTCAGCTCGCTCTGTTCTTACATGATATTTTTTTTTTTTTTTTACTCAATTTGTTAGATATAGTTCGTTGCGTTTGGTCGGGGCGGACGTCACAAGACATCCGTTCCAGCTGATCGTTGGTTCCTTAACTCAGTTTTCTTATTACAGAGAGCACGCAGCCCTCCGACCGAACACGCTGAGCTACCGTGCCGGCACCATGATATTCAAAGCGCTGTAGACTTCTGGAAGCCATTCGACACCGTTCTGGACTGCCGCTTACTGAAAAAATATAGGCTTACCTAGTGTGCCCAGATTTGCTACTTGATTCAAGACTTCCTTGTAGAGAGATCTCAACACGTCGCTCTTAACGGAACAAAACGGACAAATAACCTAATGTCGTCCATGTTGGACTGTGTAAGGAAACGGTCACTTTTTTGACAATAAAAGTTCAAATAAAACAATTTATCTGTGTTAATTAGTTTTTATTTTCTCTCACGACGCGTTCCGAGAGTTTATACTGTCTTCTTGAGTTAGAGAACAGCGATATGTTGTTACATGTGTATCAGGTAATTTCCTGAGTGCTCCAAAGAAGTGTGATAGGCCCATTAGTGTTTACAATGTATAGTAGAAGATGTCGGGAGCTCTTTAAGGTTGTTCGCAGATGATAAGGTTGTCTATAAGAAGCAATGCCAGAAGAGAGTATGGATTTGCAGAAGTACTTGCTGATGCTTGATAAATGGTGCAGGTTCTGATTGTTGACCCATTATCGTAACTAATGTAACATATTGTGTATGTATACAGGAAAAGAAATCCATTATTGTACAACCGCACTGTTTACGACAAATTTCTGGAAACAGTATCTACTGCAAAGTATCTAAAAGTAACTATTCACAGCGACCTGAAGTGGCATGACCACATAAAAACAAACAGCAGGAAAAGCAGAAGCCAGACTGAGATACTTAGGAAGTATCTTAAGGAAATTTAACTCATCCACAAACTAAGTGGCTCTTATGGCATTTCTTCGACAGATTCTTAAGCACTGTTAATCAATCTGGGATCCTTACCAGATAGGACAGATAGACGGAGAAGAGCCAAGGAAGGGATGTTTTAGTCGGCGCGAGAGCGTTACAGAGATGTTCAACAAACTCCAGTGGCAAAAGTTCCAAGAGGCGTTGTGCATCACGGAGAGATTTAATACTGAAATTTCGAGTGAGCACTTTCCGTGAAGAGTCGGATAACGCATTACTTCCTGCCGCATACATCTCACGAAATTACCTCGACGAGACAATTCGGGAAATTAGAGCCAATACGGAGGCTTACCGACAGGCTGATTCCATATTTCTAGGTTTCCGGAAAACATTTGACACGGTGCCCCACTGCAGGCTGTTAACGAAGGTACGAGCATATGGAGTAAGTTCACAGATATGAGTGGCTCAAAGACTTCTCAAGAACAGAACCAGGTATGTTGTCCTCGACGGCGATAAGAGTGCCCATCAGAGACAAGGAACGCCCCAGGAAGCGTAATACTACCGCTGTTGTTCTCTATATACATAAATGATTTGGCGGATAGAGGTGGCAGCAATCTGCGGTTGTTTGTTGATGATGCCGTGGTGTACGGTAAGGTGTCTAAGTTGAGTGACTGTAGGAAGATACAAGATGACTTAGACAAAATTTGTAATGGGTGGCAGCTAGCTCTAAATATGGGAAAGTGTAAGTTGATGCGGATAGGTAGGAAGAACAGACCTGTAATGTTCGGATACAGTATTACTAGAGTCCTGCTTGACACAGTCAAGTTGTTTAAATATCTGGGCGTAACGTTGCAAAGTGATATGAAATGGAACGAGCATGTGAGATCTGTGGTAGGAAAGGCGAATGGTTGACTCCGGTTTATTGGGAGAATTTTAGGAAAGAGTGATTCACCTTTAAAGAGGACAGCATATAGGACACTGATGCGGCCTATTCTTAAGTACTGCTCGAGTGTTTGGGATCCGTACCAGGTCGGATTGAAGAAAGACATCGAAGCAATTCAGAGGTGGGCCGCTAGGCTTGTTACCGGTAGGTTCGAACAACATGTAAGTGTTACGGAAGTGCTTCGGGAACTCAAACGGGAATTGCTGGAGGGAAGGCGACATTCTTTTCGAGGAACACTATTGATAAAATTCAGAGAACCGACATTTGAAGCTGACTGCCGAACGATTCTACTGCTGTCAAAATACATTGCGCGTTAGGACAGACAAGATAAGATACGAGAAATTACGGCTCATACGGAGGCATGTAGACAGTCGCTTCTCCCTCGCTCTATTTCCAAATGGAACAGGGAAGGGAATGACTAGTATTGGTACGCACGCAAGATCAATGGCTAGCGGTGTATCGATGTACATGTAGGTTTTTCTTCCCATGTGCCATTCGCGAGTGAAACACGGAAGCGGGATCATTTAGTGGTACTGGAAGTATCCTCTGCCACACACCGTTTGGTGGCTTGCGCAGTAGATGTAAACGTGCGAGAGTATATCGATGCTGATTAATTTATCTCATGTTTATTTGCTCTGTTCAATAAACCAACGAAAAAAGCTATCTAGTTTGCACTGCACTAAGTCGAATGAATTACAACTCATCGTGATTACGTTACGAAAACAGTATTTTTTTTTAATAAAACGAAGTATCCCAAATACACTACTGGCCATTAAAATTGCTACACCAAGAAGAAATGCAGATGATAAATGGGTATTCATTGGACAAATGTATTATACTAGAACTGACATGTGATTACATTTTCACGCAATTTCGGTGCATAGATCCTGAGAAATCAGTATCCAGAACAACCACCTCTGGCAGTAATAACGGCCTTGATACGCCTGGGCATTGAGTCAAACAGAGCTTGGGTGGCGCGTACAGGTACAGCTGCCCATGCAGCTTCAACACGATACTACAGTTCATCAAGAGCAGTGACTGGCGTATTGTGACGAGCCAGTTGCTCGGCCACCATTGACCAGACGTTTTCAATTGGTGAGGGATCTGGAGAATGTGCTGGCCAGGGCAGCAGTCGAACATTATATGTATCAAGAAAGGCCCGTACAGGACATGCAACATGCGGTCGTGCATTATTCTGCTGGAATGTAGGGTTTCGCAGGGATCGAATGAAGGGTAGAGCCACGGGTCGTAACACATCTGAAATGTAACGTCCACTATTCAAATTGCCGTCAATGCGAACAACCGGTGACCGAGACGTGTAACCAATGGCACCCCATACCATCACGCCGGGTGATACGCCAGTATGGCGATGACAAATACACTCTTCCATTGTGCGTTCACCGCGATGTCGGCAAACGCGGATGGGACCATCATGATGCTGTAAACAGAACCTGGATTCATCCGAAACAATGACGTTTTGCCATTCGTCCACCAAGGTTCGTCGTTGAGTACACCATCACAGGCACTCCTGTTTGTGATGCAGCGACAAGGGTAACCGCACCCATGGTCTCCGAGCTGATAGTCCGTGCTGCTCCAAACGTCGTCAAACTGTTCGTGCAGATGGTTGTTGTCTTTCAAACGTCCCCATCTGTTGACTCAGGGATCGAGACGTGGCTACACGATCCGTTACGGCCATGCGGATAAGATGCCTGTCACCTCGACTGTTAGTGATACGAGGCCATTGGGATCCAGCACGGCGTTCCGTATTACCCTCCTGAACCCACCGTTCCCATATTCTGCTAACAGTCATTGGATCTCGACCAACGCGAGCAACAATGTCGGGATACGATAAAGCGCAATCGCGATAGGCTACAATCCGACCCATATCAAAGTCGGAAACGTGATGGTACGCATTTCTCCTCCTTACACGAGGCATCACAGCAACGTTTCACCAGGCAACGGCTGTCAACTACTGTTTGTGTATGAGAAATCGGTTGCGAACTTTCCTCATGTCAGCACGTAGTAGGTGTCGCCACCGGCGCCAACCTTGTGTGAGTGCTCTGAAAAGCTAATCATTTGCATATCAGAGCATCTTCTTCCAGTCGGTTAAATTTCGCGTCTGTAGCACGTCATCTTCGTGGTGTAGCAATTTTCATGGCCAGTAGTGTAGTTTTTCATATAAATGCTTTCATTGGCACAACCTGTAACACAACCGAAAAGACAACAAACGCCGATTAAAAAATATGAACGTCGACAAAGAAATTTTATTAACTGCGAATAAAATATAGGAGGGGCGTTCAGCAAGTAAAGCACTACATCTTCTCTGAAAGCTGTTTGGTCTTATTCAGGATTCAAATAAACATTATTATTCCCCTGTATTTTGGCTACAAAACTCAATGTGATCTCCGTTCAATGCGACGGCCTTCGGCATCTCACTGGGAGGGCCTGTATGCCCGCAAGGTATCACTCCAGTGGTCGATGTCATGGCCACCGTCTTACTGCATCAGTAGGGCCCCATTATCCACGTACTTCTTCCCGTGGAGTGCATCCTCCACTGGGCCAAACAGATGGAAGACGGAAGGTGCGAGATCCGGGCTGTACAATGAAGAGGGAAAAACAGTCCAATGAATTCTTGTGAGCACCCAACTGGTGGGCGAATGTGTCAGCACAATAGAGGCCCAGTTGAGCAGCAATTTGTTTGCAATCCGTCGATCACCTCAAATAGGAATCTCCGCACATTCCGACAATGCAGGAGTCACAGCAGTGTGCTGTCAGCCGGCCTACGGGAGATCAGACAGATTTGCGCGATGTGACGTTACGCGTATTTAGGTGAGCTAATCGTCCGCCCAATACTGGTACGAGGTAAGGTGAATTTGTTGCACGAGTGAACACTAGCGGGCCCAGGGCAGAGGCCGCGCCGCGGCCAGCCCAGCTGGTAGACCATTTCCGGCCTGCCAGTTGCAGAGACGAGCAGCGTCGGCAGAAACGGGAAAATCCCGGTATGGGGAATTTGGACGACGCGTGGATCGCTTGAGAGGGCCGGATATGCTCCCAGCAAAGGCGGGCTTTGAGATAAGCTGAAAGATGGCTTCTTACAGCTCTTTGAGCGTCTATAATAATTAACAATCAAATATTAATGCAAATCTGACTACATCGGTGATCCCAGAAAATAATGCGTATGCGATGACAACAGTGATTTCGATATCTTTAAAACATAAGATAATTATTAACAGTGAATAAACAGTTTCACAAGAACCTCTTAATTAACAACTTCTAAACGCTTCATGTGATTTCAACAAACGATACCTCAGATGATAGCATTGCAGTATACCTAACGTCCCTGAAATGTGTTTTATTTATTAGTTTATGATGCTTTTTATATCTTTTTATTACGCAAATGTTTGTCAGAACACCGTGTTCTCCACAATTACAGCTTGTTATTAATGGCTCTGAGCATTATGCGACTTAACTTCTGAGGTCATCAGTCGCCTAGAACTTAGAACTAATTAAACCTAACTAACCTAAGGACATCACACACATCCATGCCCGAGGCAGGATTCGAAACTGCGACCGTAGCGGTCGCTCGGTTCCAGACTGTAGCGCCTAGAACCACACGACCAACAGCTTGTTATACTTGTATAGTTATTTCATGAACAGTTTACTAATGTGCCAATAACTTTATTTAAATGTCGATTGCAAGTGCTATTAAAAAACTGTGGTAATTTAGAAGTGGGCAATCGCGTTTGTTAGCAGACAGCACCACTGAAAAGTGAACCGAAAGATGCTTCTGCCGAGAAGGAATAAATAACTGCTTAAACAATTATAACGACAATTCGTCATCATTTATTGTGAGCACACTTGCACAAGAATGCTGACTTATTTATTTATGAACCAACTATTGTGTTATTGGATTGGATTGTTTGGGGGAAGAGACCAAACAGCGAGGTCATCGGTCTCATCGGATTAGGGAGGACGGGGAAGGAAGTCGGCTGTGCCGTTTCGAAGGAACCATGGCGGAATTTGCCTGGAGCGATTTAGGGAAATCACGGAAAACCTAAATCAGGATGGCCGGACGCGGAATTGAACCGTCGTCCTCCCGAATGCGAGTCCAGTGCGCTAACCACTGCGGAACCAACTATTACTTATATTTATTGTAAATGATCTGAGTGTAACCGAAGGTCTATGACTTTTCTGTATTTAATTGTTGTTGTAATATATTAGTTCAAGCCAGGACGCAATCATATTGTGTCAAATCATGCCTGTAGAGCATAAGAACGATGTGTTTTGGTGGGGATGACTTTCAGCCATTGGAAAAGCAGACAGTAGTGGAACACTATCAGAGTGACGTAGAGACGGACTTTTCAAGTGATGAACTCAAGGAAGCTATTCCAGACACTTGGACGTTCGTTCTGGAAGAAATCAGACCTGCCTGTGGCATTGTGTATTTTTGGATGGACTGGGTCATTCATTCTGGGCAGTATACAGCTGCTACCGTACTTAAACATCTGAAGGGACTTCGTATTTGGAGAAGTCTGAATATGCTCCAGTGTGGGACTCTGGCTCTTTCTGCTTGCAGTATGGAACTGAGAATAGAGTAGGAGCTACTATTCTTTACATCGGGTGTGTTAATTTGTGAAACTTCATGTTCAACTCTGAACAGTTTTGAGCTGGTGAATATTTAATCTATTTGGATTGCGAAATGGACTTGGGTTGTGCGTATCTTTGGAGACTATATAAGCTTGGGATTTTGCTTTCATTCTCGTAACGCTCACAACATAACTTTTACTTGAATACCCTAGGACCACTCGTCGTTTATTTGAGATGTCCTTTCTTGAATAAACGTTATACAACATAATTTTCTGGTTGTGTACATCAATTACAGACTCTAGAAAAGAATCCTTGTTATTGTGATGTGATGTCGTGTGACTAGGGCCTCCCGTCGGGTAGACTGTTCGCCGAGTCCAAGTCTTTCGATTTGACTCCACTTCGACGACTTGTGTGTCGATGGGGATAAAATGATGATGATTGGTACAACACAACACCCAGTCCCTGAGCGGAGAAAATCTCCGACCCAGCCGGGAATTCAACCAGGGCCCTTAGGATTGACATTCTGTCACGCTGACCACTCAGCTACCGTGGGAGGACATCCTTGTTATTAAATTATCCATTTAACTTTTATTCTGTATTTCTGTATATTTCATTAACTCGCAATTCTAGCCAATGCATAGACTATCTGACTACAGGATCATGGCTACGGATTATTATTTAGAGCGAACTAGCTGTGGGGCGTGAAATCTGACGTGCGCGGCTCGATCCTACGACTACATCGAGCTATTGTTTTTAGACAGAACCACGCATAGCCCAATTACCTAAAGTACGAATAACCACAGGTTTTCTTGAATGGAATGCTGCTTGGAAGGGCAACTATTCACGAGGGGACCTTCTGGGAGGTGCATCGAGTTATGAGCTCCCACTTCTCCCGCTTATAGGGTGGGTAAGGCACCTATCGCACCCTAAAATTGTAGGTGCCAATGCGGCCTCGTTTTTGAAATATTGCCTGTTAAAGTTTGGGCAGTCCTTTGAGGCAAGTGAGCGAGTAGCCGAGTGGCAAGCGAGTGAGACTCCCGTCCAGGCGGCCCTGGGTCGAGACCCGTCTATGCTACTTTTGTTTTCGCGACACTAGATCCACCGCAAAAAGAAGTATTCCATAATGTCAATGCAGTGGCGTTTTCTTCGGACTTGAGAAAATACGGATCCGATTGCGACGAAAATGATTGTGCCTTCGTACAATGTTCGCGGTGTCGAAAGTACAAATGTTTTGATTGTTTTTATAAAAAGTATCATCCGTCGGAATGTACTCGTCAAAATATAGGAAATATCGATTAACTTTCCATTAAATGAAACATTTTTAATCATTCATTCGTTTTTTTTTAATATTCCCTACCTCAACGGAACAAAATTAAAAATACAGGGAAAACAAATTGAACAATAATAAAATAATTCAAGAAATTACATTACGGTTAATTTCCTATTAAAAAAAGAAAAATGCAAAAGATTGAAAAAATGTGACATTCAAATTGTAAATAGAGGCCTTTAATTCTTTTTAATCAATTCCTTGCGGAATGTTCATGATTAATTATAAATTAAAACAGGCATTTGAAAAAAAGGAAACAAAAGTAGCATAGATGGGTCTCGAACCAGGGTCACCTGGACGAGAGTTTAGCTCGCTTGTCACTTGGTTATTCGCTCACTTGCCGCAATAGTGAAACTTTTCTGTATATAGAGAGCTGCCCAAACTTTAACAGGCAATATTTCAAAAACGTGGCCGCATTGGCACCTATAATTTTAGGGTGTGATAGGTACCTACCCACACTATAAGCGGGCGAAGTGGGAGCTCGTAACTCGATGCACCTCCCAGAAGGTCCCCTCGTCAGCAGCAGTAGCTGTTAGGTACCGTCGCAGCGATCTTGTTGCGATGATGACAGGCACCTTGCCAAACGACACACCATGCTTTTGCTCACTGACACGTCTCTGTCGGCGTTATACAAGCGGCTATGGAAATCTCCGATTCTCTGGTTTTCCGAAAAAAGAAACTCAATGACAGCTCTCTGCTTGGAACACACTTTCTTCGCAGATGCCATTTTGAAGGCTACGATAGCGTTGCCACCTAGCGGAACCTCATGAAATCAAGTGCTGACGCAGAAATATTCCATGGTGTCCCACAACAAATCCCGAATTTTTTCAACTGAAATTGGCTGAGAGGAAAGTGTGTTTCATTACTTATTGAACGCCTCCTCGTAGCTTCAAATCACAAAAGCAAACTGCGCAAGAAAATCTTTCACCTTCTTCGAAAAATAGGAATCAAATGCGGCTAAGAAAATTAAACAAGTGAATGACTGAAGGACGAATCCAGCTTCTGATAACGTGAAAGGTGGTGCAGTTGTGATGAAAGAGTCAAATAAGGAACATGAAGTGCCGACAGTATTGTCTTTTATATGAGATGCCGCAGTTTGCTGCCCGCAGTCTACCGACGTTCGCCAACTAGTAGCTCATGGGGTATAAGGCTGTACCGGTAGTTGGCGACGCCATATACCATGTTGCGAGTCTGCCGAGAGCTGCGCATGCTGGCGTCTTCTCATAGGTGCATCCTCTTAAACAAGCCAGCGCCGACAGCTCTGCAGTCTCGTCTGCCTCTTGCTAGTACTACGGACATCGCCCACGAGTCAGTAATGTACAGAAACGGCTCCATTTTTACGTAAGGTCACAAAACTTTGTCCAAAAACTGTTGATACGTATCTTTTATCTGATTTCTAGATTTTTTGGTTGTTGCGTACACATTATAATGCCATTCCACTGACTGATTCACATCTTATTGGACTCGGGGACCAAATTTGCCGCTGAATTCTTGGAGACAACCAAAAATTGTTAGTAAAAGTTTTTTGGAGAGTGTTAATCTGTAATGTGCAGTGTACAATTGCGTAGACTCACACGTACAAAACAGTAATCGCGGTGGAGGATCCACGTAACAAACGGAGGATGGAAAAAATACAAAATGATCGTTTCGTGAGTGCTCGATCGGTTTTCAGAGATTAGAAACACGAACATTGTGGCACTGAGCAATGGCTGCAGCAGTCTACAGCTTTCGAGAAAATGCGTTGATATGGTTGGTTTACCGCGAATTATCGTCAGAATGCGTGGAAATTAGCAGCGTTAACGAAGCTGCTTTTTCTAACGATATGCACATTAAAGACTGTGATTGTGGGGTATGTGTCTACGCACGTTGTTCCTGGTGCACTCAAGTTTATGCTGTCACTGTTTTTATAATATGTATCACCCTGGGGTATGCACCGGTTCTCTTGAAGCGTAGAAGCAAAGATCAAGGCAAAAATTGAGACATTACAATTTATAGTTTTTTCATTTTCGATTACTGTTAGCTACATAAGGTTATATAAGACATGTGATGAACCGACTCATTTAGTTTAATGCTGCGCGCTAACTGATAAAGTAGCACCAAAACTTTGTCATTTAATGTGAAACTACTGAGATTTGGGACCTATCAAAAAATAAGTGTCCCTTAATTTTCACCCTCCTTTCACAAAGCGAAGTTTATAATGTGTCAGTCAGCGACCAATGGAGTGTTACCTATGTGAGATAAAGTTTGAGGAAACAGCTTTTGTAGCTCCATGTCTACAAATGGAACATAGTGTTTGTTCGCTATTTCCACACAATAAACATAGCACGGTTAATCGCTACGGATCGCAAATTTCTGTCTTGAGAAACTGATATACTATCGAAAAAAGCCACTTCGACCTGCGGCCCTCAGTACTATGACGATATGAGGCTTGTTAAAGTGAGGTTAATCCATACTGATAATGTGGAAACTGAAAGGTTTCATTTCCTGTGAATAATAACGAACAAAAAAGCGGTAAAGTGTTCGCCCTTCACACGGGAAACTGTTAGTTTTCGGTTCTAATCTCACTGGAGACAAGATTTTTTTTATCTCTTCTGTGAAAGAGCCACTAGGAGAAAGATTGACAATCAGTAAAGAATTCCTAAGACGACAGATCCCCCATAAATTTCGTCGCAACCTTGATTCTGTAATTGTTGGGTGTAAGGTCCGCAAGATACGCGAAACGCGTTTTCCAAGTTTCCAAACATGTTTCAGCACCACTGTGCCATCATCAGTGGGTTTCTGTTTTATTTAATCTGTAATGTGAACACTTTCGCTAAATGATTACAAAATTTTGTGGATATTTAGGTCAAACAACCATTCTTTTCTTTTTGTTAATACCTTTACACTCGGTTTGCATGGTTTTTCAAGACCACTTGTGTATTATTTATTACAGGTAGCTTGTCATCTGCAACCAAACTATGTTGATGAGAAATTTTCTTGGGAGTTGACCTACCATTTTATGCTCCAAACATAATTTAGTTTGTCACGATATCTTGCGCCTGTATTCATTTTTACTGACTTTTTTGCGTGGCAAGCCCTTTTATTCTCAGCGTCATGGTGAGGTTTTGTGAAGCACACGTAAATATAACAGCTATTTTCACAAATAAGGTAGTAAAAGCGCTTTGCACTTTTCCAAAACACACTGTAATTGTGGTGGTTATGTGTCCCAGTCCGCCGGGCCTTTGTGGCCGAGCGGTTCTAGGCGCTTCAGTCTGGAACCGCGCGACTGCTACGGTCGCAGGTTCGAATCCTGCCTCGGGCATGAATATGTGTGATGTCCTTAGGTTAGTTAGGTTTAAGTAGTTCTACGTCTAGGGGACTGATGAACTCAGATGTTAAGTCCCATGGTGCTCACAGCCATTTGAACCATTTTTTTGTCCCAGTCCAGGCGGTGTTCATTTGTTCACCAGTGAGTTTGGCGCCAAATTTGAATTTTGTTTACATTGTGTGTGTGTGTTTGTGTTTGTGTGTGTGTGTGTGTGTGTGTGTGTGTGTGTAGACTTTCTAGCTGTTTGTGTTGTATTTTTTGTAAAGTTCCTTTAATGTATTAAATAGTGTGCCTTGGAGAGTGTAGTGTATTCATTTATGACCTGTTTCCCTTGTGCTATTGCCTTCTGTATGTGGAAGTTGTGGTCAGTTTGCTGTATAGGCTGTGGCTGGGTTTTAGTATTCTTAAGTTTGTTTCTATTGTAGTTGAGTGGTGATTGTAGGCTATTAGGTGGTCGGCAAATGTGCTATGGGAGGTGTTGCTTTTTAAAGTTCTGAGATGCTCTGAATATCTGGATTTACGTGTGCTTCACAACACCTCACCATGATGCTGAATCTAAAAGGGCTTGCCACACAAAAACTTAAGCAAAAAAGAATATAGGCGCGAAATATCGCGACAAATTAAATTACGTTTAGAGCATAAAATGATAGGTTGAGTCTCAACAAAATTTCTCATCGACATCGTTTGGTTGCAGGTGACAAGCTACCTGTAATAAATAATACAAAAGGGGTCCTGACAAACCATGCAAACCGAGCGTAAAGGTATTAACAAAAAGAAAGGAATAGTTGTTTGAACTAAATATCCATATAATTTTGTAATCATTTAGTAAAAATGTTCACATTACAGATTAAATAAAACGGAAACTCACAGATGATGGCACAGTGACGCTGAAACATGTTTGGGAACTTAGAAAAAATGGTGTTTTGCGTAACTGGCGGACCTTACGTCCCACAATTTTAACTGCAAACACGATAAACACAAGGAGCTGCAAATCCAAATGATGAATATCTTGATTCCGCACCCTGTAGATACGAATGTGAAAATCTTGCTGAGTTGCACATTGGTTAGAATCTTCTTGTTCTGCTTGTGTCTATTTTACTGACGTAATGGTAGAATTAAATGATTTTCTATGTGGCGTCTCTTCTTTCGGACATTTTTGATCCTGTAGCTATTATGAATCAGGACATAAATAAATGACTGACGTTATCTGTTAGTGGGCCTTAATTAAATCATTGGAGAAAGTGGAATGTTTGTGTGGGACTAGGATTCCAACCCAGGTCTTCCGTTTACTAGGCAGATGCGCTGACCACTGCGCCATTCGGACGGTGGTCATCGTAACTGCACGGGATACCCTAACACGCCTCCTGTCAGACCCAAATTCCCGACTTATCCATACACTACTGATGCAGTGCCCCTTGCCCATTCTCCTCTTTACTCGTGGCATTTTGCCGATTCCCGTAGGAGAGTTAAAATGTGTGTGAATTCCTAAGGGATCACACTGCTGAAGTCGTTGGTCCCTAGACTTACACACTACTTAAACTAACTTACGCTAAGAACAACACACACACTCATGCCCGAGGAAGAACTCGAAGATTCCCGTAGGAGATCGAGCTTGGTGTACATCTGCACTGAAGTCATCAACTGGTCATCAAAAATCAAATGGTTCAAATGGCTCCAAGCACTATGGGACTTAACATCTGAGGTCATCAGTCCCCTACCCTTAGAACTACTTAAACCTAACTAACCTGTGGACATCACACACATTCATGCCCGAGGCGGGATTCGAACCTGCGACCGTAGCAGCAGCGCGGTTCCGGACTGAAGCGCCTAGAATCGCTCGGCCACAGCGGCCGGCAACTGGTCATCCTCACCTCAATTATATATGTAGCGTCTGTTCTTTCGGAGCTTCTTATTATGGGCACTAACACGCCTTTCTGCAAGTACTTACGATCGTCCAACGACTGTACTTCGCTTAACACAACATCGCCACCGAACAATGCTATACTGCTGTCGATCCTAGCTGACAAATCGTTTATGTATATTGGGAGTATTAGAGGTGTTTCCAGAATGAAAGTTTTACTCTGCAGTCGAGTGCACTGATATGAAACTTCATGACAGACTAAAATTGTGTGCCGGGCCGAGACTTGAACTCGGAATCTTTGCCTTTCGAAAGAAAATGTTCTTGTTCGCGAAAACCAAAGGTTCCGAGTTCGAGTCGCTGTCCGGCACACAGTTTTTATCTGCCAGGAAATTTCTTTAGAGGTGTTACTGCTTCTTGGGACACATCCTATATCACTTGCGTTTCCGCGGAGCATTCATAGTCCATTATAACGTACTGGGTTCTGTGAATCCAATATTCATCGTGTCACTCACGTATCTGCGAAATCTACACTCCTGGAAATTGAAATAAGAACACCGTGAACTCATTGTCCCAGGAAGGGGAAACTTTATTGACACATTCCTGGGATTAGATACATCACATGATCACACTGACAGAACCACAGGCACATAGACACAGGCAACAGAGCATGCACAATGTCGGCACTAGTACAGTGTATATCCACCTTTCGCAGCAATGCAGGCTGCTATTCTCCCATGGAGACGATCGTAGAGATGCTGGATGTAGTCCTGTGGAACGGCTTGCCATGCCATTTCCACCTGGCGCCTCAGTTGGACCAGCGTTCGTGCTGGACGTGCAGACCGCGTGAGACGACGCTTCATCCAGTCCCAAACATGCTCAATGGGGGACAGATCCGGAGATCTTGCTGGCCAGGGTAGTTGACTTACACCTTCTAGAGCACGTTGTGTGGCACGGGATACATGTGGACGTGCATTGTCCTGTTGGAACAGCAAGTTCCCTTGCCGGTCTAGGAATGGTAGAACGATGGGTTCGATGACGGTTTGGATGTACCGTTCACTATTCAGTGTCCCCTCGACGATCACCAGTGGTGTACGGCCAGTGTAGGAGATCGCTCCCCACACCATGATGCCGGGTGTTGGCCCTGTGTGCCTCGGTCGTATGCAGTCCTGATTGTGGCGCTCACCTGCACGGCGCCAAACACGCATACGACCATCATTGGCACCAAGGCAGAAGCGACTCTCATCGCTGAAGACGACACGTCTCCATTCGTCATTCCATCCACGCCTGTCGCGACACCTCTGGAGGCGGGCTGCACGATGTTGGGGCGTGAGCGGTAGACGGCCTAACGGTGTGCGGGACCGTAGCCCAGCTTCATGGAGACGGTTGCGAATGGTCCTCGCCGATACCCCAGGAGCAACAGTGTCCCTAATTTGCTGGGAAGTGGCGGTGCGGTCCCCTACGGCACTGCGTAGGATCCTACGGTCTTGGCGTGCATCCGTGCGTCGCTGCGGTCCGGTCCCAGGTCGACGGGCACGTGCACCTTCCGCCGACCACTGGCGACAACATCGATGTACTGTGGAGACCTCACGCCCCACGTGTTGAGCAATTCGGCGGTACGTCCACCCGGCCTCCCGCATGCCCACTATACGCCCTCGTTCCATGTCCGTCAACTGCACATACGGTTCACGTCCACGCTGTCGCGGCATGCTACCAGTGTTAAAGACTGCGATGGAGCTCCATATGCCACGGCAAACTGGCTGACACTGACGGCGGCGGCGCACAAATGCTGCGCAGCTAGCGCCATTCGACGGCCAACACCGCGGTTCCTGGTGTGTCCGCTGTGCCGTGCGTGTGATCATTGCTTGTACAGCCCTCTCGCAGTGTCCGGAGCAAGTATGGTGGGTCTGACACACCGGTGTCAATGTGTTCTTTTTTCCATTTCCAGGAGTGTATCTTTTCACCTGCATATATGATTTTAAAAATTTCGTTAATGATTAATCAAGTTGTGTCATAAGCAGCTTTTCGTAAATCAGTGTTGATACTTTGAGGGAAATGTTACAGCACAGGTTAAAGCTGTGACCTAGTGTCTCATCTAGAGCGCCAGCAGCTGCGGAGTGCCTACTTACACGCCGGCCTCCTTACTCGTGACTGAAGCAGGACGCAGGACACTGCCTGCATTCGGGAAACTTCCGCATGACCTATGAATGTGGCAGTGGTGTATGTTCAGCGTGGTCAGCTCCAGACAGCAGTATTTATAACCCCTGGCTATCTGAGCAGATCTTCGACAGGGCGAGTATGTCACAACGCCTGCCGGACGTGAACGTTCTACTGACACAGTCTAGGTTATGTTGTGCCGGGCGACGCGGTAGTTGTGACAGCCATTACTACTGCTGCCGAACAGCGAACTGCCGACCGCTGCCTGACGTCCCTCCGGACAACCAGCTGGGCCGGCCGGAGTGGCCGAGCGGTTCTAGGCGCTACAGTCTGGAACCGCGCGACCGCTACGTCGCAGTTTCGAATCCTGCCTCGGTCGTGGATGTGTGTGATGTCCTTAGTTGGGTTTCAGTAGTTCTAAGTTCTAGGGGACTGATGACCTCAGAAGTTAAGTCCCATAGTGCTCAGAACCAACCAGCTGGTGCCTCACGGTCTAAGGCACAAACGGACGACTCACCGGCTCCACACTGTTAACGTCGTCGTCTGCTACAACACTACATTCTCCGAGTAAGCACCCTGCCTTCCATCTCTGCGCGTACACCACCGAGCCGTATGCTTCGCATGCCACTCTGACACAGCGGCAACACAGGACGACGAATAACTGTGTCCTGGTGGATGATGATGATGATGATGGTGATGATGATGATGATGGGTTTGTGGGGCGCTCAACTGCGAGATTATCAGCTCCCGTACAAAGTCCCAATCCTTTCACAGTCCAGTCTCGCCACGTTCACGAATGATGATGAAATGATGAGGACAATACAAACACCCAGTCCCAGTGCAGAGAAAATCCCCAACCCGACCGGGAATTGAACCCGGGACCCCGTGATCCAGAGGCAGCAACGATAGCCACCAGACCACGAGCTGCGGACCCTGGTCGAGGACGGACTCATAACTGTTCGGGTGTAAAGGAATAATGAAGAGTTATGTCCATCTATTGTTCAACTGTATTCTCTATTCTCTATTCCCACGCCGTCGCGCGAACCCACGACGCCCAACCTGGAAGTCTGCAACCAAATAAACACAAAGACGACTCCAACCATCCAGTAGCCATCATTGCACTTCCTCCTGCTACAGAAGCTCGTTTCCCCCAGTAACATCATGATGTCTGAGCTTAGAATATCCCCTAGCACCCTGCGACTGACTGTTATCAATGATGTTGTCCTGCATTTACGTGCATCCGATGTTTCACCCTGATCGTAAAAAGGAATGACCTGTGTACTTTCCAGTTACCCTGTGTAAGGTGGCAGAACAAATGGTCGGATTCGCACCTTACATGAGACCTCTACAAATCGCAATGAGAAGGTGAAGATGACAGCAAACGTAAATCGACAGTCATGAGAACATTTGCCTATCAATATATAATGCAAAAAGGGATGACAGTCAATTGACGGTAATTAACACACCATTCCTATACAATGCATGTCTTTGAACTGAAGGTAGAACAGGGAACGCGAGTCGAGTCGCCGAGCTAGCGCTCCGTCTCTAATGACATCGTTGTCGACGGGACGTTAAACAACACTAACCTAACCTAACCGAGTCGAGTCGCTTTTAGTTTTGAAAAGCCAGCTCCACAACGGCTTAGCAAAACCGCGCTGCGGGAGTTACGCCGGTGACCACTTAAGGGGGTGGCAGGGAAGAGGTCAGCGACCCCGGGTCAGGTGATTAAAGCTGGAGGGCCGCCTGCAGTGAGGGCATCGGTACAAGGGCAGAGAAGAAGCTTTAGAAAACTGTGTTTCGAAATTCCAACGGGAGACGAACAAAAGCAAGTGACGCATTTTCGTCCAGCGAATGCGAAACACGGAAAGGTCAATGTACTTTAGGCGTCTAGAACGGGCACAAAACGTCCGATTGGCGGAAACTCACTAGGAAGGAGAAAACTACTGAAGTTTCGAAGCAGTTTGATAGAGGGGACGTTGCGATTGGTATAGGGTGTTTCTGCAAAATGAGAGGAACGCTCCTATTGGTCGAAAAAATCCGTGACGTGAAAAAGGGAGCCAAGTGGAGGGAGGCAGTTCTGCCATGAGAGGACAAGAGAGAAATTTTGATTCGACTCTTCTCTAAATTGGGGTCAAGGGCAGAACGGAGAGCTTAACGCTCCGTACGACGCAAAGAAGAAATTGGTGTGGACACTGTGTTCACAGCGGCTGCACTCCAGCTAAATTTAGCTGTAGCAACGTTTAGCTACAGCTGTGGAGAAACGAACCATCCAAATTAGCTAACAGTTCTTGTGAGAACTGAGAAGGCACTATAATATGCACGCTGTTCCAACCATGCGCGTGTATATCGTCACATAATAAGGCTAGGGCTGAGTACACGTTTTCTCGCATAACGAGAAACATAGGGAAAGTTTCTGCTGGAAAGTTCAGCAAAGGCCAGATTAGTTTTGTAGGAATTTCAGTGGGAGAGAGCGGCGTTGCAGACAGCAGCACGTCGCAGCTTAAGGTAAATACTGTGTGCAGAGACGGCCGTTGTGGCCGAGTGGTTCTAGGCGCTTCAGTCTGAAACCGCGCTGTTGCTACGGTCTCAGGTTCGAATCCTGCCTCGGACATGGATGTGTGCTGTCCTTAGGATAGTTAGGTTTAAGTCGTTCTAAGTCTAGGGGACTGATGACCTCAGATGTTAAGTCCCATAGTGCTTAGAGCCATTAGAACCATTAGTACCACGTGCAGAGGCGTAAACTTTATTGGTTCACCAGCTTCCGTCCACTGTAAACTCGAGTGGCCTTGGGTAATCTTGCGCTCAAATTTGTCACTTGACTAACCATCCACCGTAGACTTTATTGTCATCCTAAATAGTACCGGACTTTGAACCGGAATCGGATGATTTTCGTAGAACTGACCAACATCATAACGTATGTGTAGGAGCGATTTTGTAAAGAAACGTCCAATTAAACTTTCATGTTATCGTCCTTAGGATTAATGTAAAGAAACTTCGAATTAAACTTTCATAATATTGTGCTTAAGATTAATGTTCTTTCAGAGAGATAACATTTAACATTGTTGTGTATAAACTTATTTCACTTTTTGATGTTGGCAAGATGCGTTATCATTGCGCTGTTTTTATGTTGGCGAGTTGAAAACTGTGTGAAAAGATGTAATTTGGTGAGAAATATTGCGACATTAAACTTGTCACTTCACCTTACACAGTTGTTGTCAATTCAAGAATACGCAAGCAAAAAACAAAACCCCCGCAACCTTACACCTGGACTATTCCAGAAGACTCTAGATGGAGCTAATTCCGCAGCGTATTCGATGTAAAATCAAACTGGAATTACGTCAGAGCCTTTGAGGGCAGTGGAGTGGAGGCTGACCTGCGTGATGATGGTCTCCGTGAAGATTGAACGATCGTAGCGGTAGCTGGTGCAGGGCGTGGGCGTCCCGTTGAGTGAGACGGAGCATTTTCCAGAGATGTTGGAGGGCGGCTCCTCACACCAGAAGCGCGCGGGTGGCGCCAGGAAGAGGATGCCCAGCTGGTGCCAGGCCACAGGAAACTTCACCAGCGACACGGACAGCACCACCACCAGCTGCCACCGTCCCCACTCTCCCATCGCCGCCTGTACCTGGTCTTCTCGTTTCTGGCCCACTGGAGCAGAAAAAAAATGTTTGTTCTTAGTAGACACCTAATACAATGCTTTTAATTGATGTTCTGCATTTTCTTAAAACTAAAAACCAGAGAATAAAATAGGCAGGTGAGAGAGTGCACAAACTGAATATCTTACGTAGCTTCAGTGGAAATAGAGCTTTTGCTAGCGTGAAACCTGATGTTACAGTACATCGGCTGGCAAGCACCAGACTGGTATTGATGCTCTATTAGTCTATCCAATTACTTGATCTTAATTTGTAGTTCTCATGAGACTACCTTGCGCTATGGACGTTTTTGTTACTTTTAGGACCTTCTAGTGAAATACGATATGATACGATATTGCAGTGCCTGCGTTATTCTGAATTTTGTTCCTTTAGACACGCGTGTCAAAAGGAACATCGCATCAAGGTCGGGACACACACGTCCGGGCCGTGTCAGGGCCGAGTGTCGGAAGAGTGACGGCCGTGCTCCGGTCCGTTCCTGCAGGGGCCACACATGACCAGCGCACATCCGTGTCTTTGTTGTTCCTTGTAGTGACTCGGACGCGGTGATCTGTGTTTCTGTTTGTGAAAGCTGTAAAACATGTTCACTAATTTTCGTAATAGTGAATTAGGACTTATAGCACTTGCTTTAGATGAAGAGGAAAAAGAACGAAGGCAAACAATACGCTTAGCGTCCCAAAGAGTAAAACTTTACCCGGAACTGATGTTGAACTTCCAATGGTAATTGTAGGCGATGAAGCTTTTCCTCTCAAAACATACTTGATGCGACCATATCCTGGCAGGAACTTAACAAATGACAAGGCTATATTTAATTATCGTTTGAGTCGGGCAAGAAGAATATGCGAAAATGCATTCGGTATATTGCAACAGAAATTTCGAATATTCAGAAGAATCCTTCAGGGAGATCCTAATAATCTTACAATGATTGTGATGGCTGCGTGTGTACTGTACAACTTTATTCGAAAAATGGAAGGTTATAGGGTGCCCAAACAGAGAATGGAAACTGCTGATGGATCCGGAAGACCATCAAATCTTCGGAACCTACCTCGAATTCGTGGGAGATCAACAGATGCTGAATTTGCTGTACGAGAACAACTCAAAAAATTCCTGAATTCTCCACAAGGGACTGTGGAATGGCAAGAACATGTCGCCTTGGCGATATAACGATGACATAAACCAAATATCTGTTTGTAAAATAAAAAGTAAACAAATATCTTTCGGGTATTAAAACGTGTATAGTTTTTATCTTACATTTGGCTTGTAGATCTGTTGCAGTTGTCTTCCAAACTCTGTATTTGTACTCGATATTCCTGTAGTTTTCACTTCCCTGATCGTAAAGAACAGGAAACTTACGAACTTCTTCTACTAGTCGTTCCACATCCATGTTTTGTACACAGAACAGTCTTGCGCAGTTGCACAGCTCACAAGACATTTCTACCGCCAGGCCGTGTCCGTCATGTGAAAAATTAAACACGGCGAATCCCGCCCGGACCGGCCCCGGCCCGTTGACGTTCCACGTGCACGGCCCGGTCAAGTGGGGCCCGCTACGTTTGTTCTAATGATGCATTTCGTTGTCCGGGTGACGGCCGATACTCGGACGTGTCTCGGCACGGACACGGTCCGGACATGTGTGTCCCGACTTTCATACGGGGTATCAAGTGAACTTTGTCATTGGATGGTTCAAATGGCTCTGAGCACTACGGGACTTAACTTCTGAGGTCATCAGTCCCCTAGAACTTAGAACTAATTAAACCCAACTAACCTAAGGACATCACATACATCCATGCCCGAGGCAGGATTCGAACCTGCGACCGTAGCGGACGCGCGGTTCCAGACTGTAGCGAATAGAACCGCTCGGCCACCCCAGCCGGCCTTTGTCATTGGGTTGAGGACTTTTTCGTAGGGAGTACGCAGCATGTTATCTTGGATGGATAGTCATTTCCAGATGTTCGCATCATAAATTCATGGAGCTTCATGCTCCGGTGAGGATGGGCGGATCACGCCTTTCCTACTTCTTCCTGGGGGTGTTGAGTGTTGTCTTCTCGTTTGAATCTTCCTCGCGATTGCGTTGCTGCTAGTGGGTCTTCCTGCTCGTGTTGCGGTGTTCCTTTACACCAGCAACAGGTCTGGCCACTTTGTGGTCGGGCGCCAGTGCACTTGGTTGCCCAAGTTACGGACGAGGTCGTTCTCCGATGTCGGCGCTGCCGCATAAAAACGATGCGCCGCTTACCGGAATCGTTGATTAAGCAGCGGTACTCCCGCTACTCTGTGGAGTTCTCCGGTGCTGATGTCTCGTGGCAGGTGAAGCGCAAAACCTAAGCGCCTTGTACTCGGCCGTCTGCAGTTTTGCAATTGACGAGTCAGCTGCGTTGCCCCACAACGCAGCAGCGTATTCTAACACTGGCCCGATTAGTGTCAGGTACAGAGTAATGCCGCAGTGTGGGGCATCGCCAGATGTGAAAGTAACTTCGAGTGTGCCCCAGGGAAGTGTGTTGGGACCCTTGCTGTTCATGTTGTACATTAATGACCTTGCAGATAATATTAATAGTGAAATCAGACTTTTTGGAGATAACGTAGTTATATACACTACTGGCCATTAAAATTGCTACACGAGGAAGAAATGCAGATGATAAACGGGTATTCATTGGACAAATATTTTATACTATTACTGACATGTGATTACATTTTCACGAAATTTGGGTGCATAGATCCTGAGAAATCAGTACCTAGAACAACCACCTCTGGCCGTAATAACGGCCTTGATACGCCTGGTCATTGTGTCAAATAGAGCTTGGATGGGGTGTACAGGTACACCTGCCCATGCAGCTTCAACAAGATACCATAGTTCATCAAGAGTAGTGACTGGCGTATCGTGACGAGCCAGTTGCTCGGTCACCATTGACCAGACGTTTTCAAATGGCGAGAGATCTGGAGAATGTGCTGGCCAGGGCAGCAGTCGAACATTTTCTGTCTCCAGAAAGGCCCGTACAGGACCTGCAATATACGGTCGTGCATTATCCTGCTGAGATGTAGGGTTTCGCAGGGATCGAATGAAGGGTAGAGCCACGGGTCGTAACACATCTGAAATGCAACGTCCACTGTTCAAAGTGCCGTCAATGCGAACAAGAGGTGGCCGAGACGTGTAACCAGTGGCACCCTGTACCATCACGCCGGGTGATACGGCAGTATGGCGATGACGAATACACGCTTCCAATGTACATTCACCGCGATGTCGCCAAATACGGATGCGACCATAATGATGCTGTAAACAGAACCTGGATTCATCCGAAAAATTTACGTTTTGCCATTCATGCACCCAGGTTCGTCGTTGAGTACACCATCGCAGGCTCTCCTGTCTGTGATGGAGCGTCAAGGGTAACCGCAGCCATGGTCTCCTAGCTGATGGTCCATGCTGCTGCAAACGTCGTCGAACTGTTCGTCCAGATGGTTGTTGTCTTGCAAATGTTTCCATCTGTTGACTCAGGGATCGAGACGTGGCTGCACGATCCGTTACAGCCATGCGGATAAGATGCCTGTCATCTCGATTGCTAGTGAAACGAGGCCATTGGGATCCAGCACGGCGTTCCGTATTACGCTCCTGAACCCAGTGATTCCATATTCTGCTAACAGTCATTGGATCTCGACCAACGCGAGCAGCAATGTCGCTATACGATAAGCTGCAATCGCGATAGGCTACAATCCGACCTTTATCAAAGTCGGAAACGTGATGGTACGCATTTCTCTTCCCTACACGAGGCATCACAACAACGTTTCACCAGGCAACGCCGATCAACTGCTGTTTGTGTATGAGAAATCGGTTGGAAACTTTCCTCATGTCAGCGCGTTGTAGGTGTCGCCACCGGCGCCAACCTTGTGTGAATGCTCTGAAAAGCTAATAATTTGCATATCACAGCATCTTCTTCCTGTCAGTTAAATTTCGCGTCTGTAGCACGTCATCTTCGTGGTATAGCAATTTTAATGGCCAGTAGTGTATATTAAAGTAGTATCTGAAACAAGGTGCATAAATATTCAGTCAGTTCTTGATAAGATTTCAAAGTGGTGCAGACACTGGGAACTTGCTTTAAATGTTCATAAATGTAAAATTTTTCATTTCACAAAACGAAAAAAATCATAGTATCCTATGACCGTAGTATGAATGAGTCACTGTTGGAAACGGCCAACTCACACAAATACCTAGGTGTAATATTTTGTAGGTATATGAAATGGAATGATCACATAGGTTCAGTCGCGGGTAAAGCAGGTGGTAGACTTCGGTTTATTGGTAGAGAACTGGGGATGTGTAACCAATCTACAAAGGAAATTGCTTACATATCACTCATGCGACCGGTTGTAGAATATTGCTCAAGTGTGTGGGACCTGTATCTGATAGGACTAACAGATGATATTGGACGTATACAGAAAAGGGCAACACGAATGGTCTGACGTTTGTTTAATCCGTGGGAGGGTGTCACAGAGATTCTGGAGGAACTGACTGGAAGATTCTTGAAGACAGACGAAAACTATCCCGAGAAAGTCTATTAATAAAGTTTCAAGAACTGGCTTTAAATGATTATTCTAGGAATATACTACAACCTCCTACGTATAGCTCACATAAGATTCGTGAAAATAAGATCAGAATAATTACTGCACGCACGGAGGCATTCAGACAATCGATCTTCCCGCGCTCCGTATGTGAATGGAAGAGGAAGAAACCCCGATAACGGGTACAATGGGACGTACCCTCTGCCGTGCACCTTATCGTAGTTTGCAGAGTATAGATGTAGACTGACACTGCATTATCATATTTATCCGCAGACACCGGGCAAGCGATTTTCTAGTAAAATGTCTCGCTGTGCGAGTATATACATAACGGATCTTCGAGCAAAGGTGTCAGACACGTGGTTGACGACATATGAAAGTTTCGGTCTGACCGTGAGTCACGCTCGGGTAGCCTAATGGTATGGTGATCTCTAGCGATAAGCGGGAAATCTGGTTTCGAGTCCCGGTCAGGCACAAATTTTCATTGTCGTCATTCCATTACACTCTTGATGGTAGTCCATATTCGAAGCTGATAATACATTTCATATATTCTAGTAAACTGTCTCAGGTGCCAGACACACACTGAGTAATATGGTGTTTGAAGGTCTCCTAGTCTCGTCCTCTGTGAGGTGGTTGTGATGTGTCAAGTTTCTCTCGCGCCACTGCCTGAATGCATACACAATCTTCGTTATGTGCGACGCGCGAGACGTTACGTGCCGCAGTGCTCTGAAGGTAACTGTGAAACTCTTACTGACGGACCTAGGTCAATTTCCAGCACTGATACGGTATTAAAACAAATCTAAGTAATGGTCGCGAGCCTCGCTTTGACCCACGAGGCGTGATTAACTTGTCACCCCTCCAAATTAATGTACTGTAGTTATCTAACTCCATTCGATAAGATTACGAGATCCAACGACTGTTAAGGAAGACGGATACCGCTGACAGTCAGCTGACTGAACAAGCTGATTTGTACAAATTTAGAACATAACAGTTCAAACACAGTAGATAACAATATGGGAATGCAGCAAATTTCAGAGATTAAAACTTCTCGGGTTATTAGCCAAGTCATGTTGTCGAGGTGTCACAACGTTTGTACTAGTTTCCTGCTAATTACATTCAGACAAAAAAAATGGTTCAAATGGCTCTGAGCACTATGGGACTCAACTGCTGTGGTCATTAGTCTCCTAGAACTTAGAACTACTTAAACCTAACTAACCTAAGGACATCACACACACCCATGCCCGAGGCAGGATTGGAACCTGCGACCGTAGCAGCAGCGCGGCTCCGGACTGGAGCGCCTAGAACCGTACGGCCACCGCGGCCGGCACATTCAGACGCGAACAAGATTACGTGATGGAAAATCGTTGAAACTTTCCGACAAGTCCACGCCACAACTCGGCTGATAATCGGAGACGATTTTGTCAATAGATAACAAATGTCATTTACTGCCAGCAATTAGACCTTTCGAAGTCTGTTTTTCTTTAACCACCCGTAATTTGCTGATTTGTCGAGGCCCTGATACGAGACATGTTTCTACCGAGCACATGCATGGTCACTAAAGCCCAACACTCGCCTAGAAAACTTGAAAGTCTAGTTCCACGCCTGCATACAGGCCCTTCCAAATTCTTTTAGGCTTTACATATTGAAAATAAACTTCGTTGATAATAAAGGATCATTAAAATCTCACTTCACAAATTGTAAACACTATGTAAAACAACCTACACCCAGACCATGCAAAGAACATGTCTCCTTTACCTCCGAGGACTGCCAGCTGGATCATTAATTTCGAGAGCTGCAAGCTGCGCCGCGAAATTATTTCAATGTTCAGATATTTGAGCCACTTAGTCGCAGGATCGCAATGCAGGCCTTTTCATGCGATACTTCTCACACCTGCTAACAGCAATCCTCTGCATAATGTAAGCCGCTCCTCCTCTTTGGTTAAAAATACATGCAGTAATTTGACTATCTGAAATTCGCATGCATCGCACTTGTCGGTTCTGACAACATGTGAGGGCGAACGTACACCCAAACTACACGTGTCTGATCAGGAAAGTTCCTGACCGTGAGCTTGCTGACGAGTCCTGTTTATCTCTACAATAACTCTGTTTATAATCCCCATCAAAATACTACTATTAAAATGACAGATTCAGTAACCATTCCAGTTCTTATACTGTAGTCATACTAATAGGTAAATACCAATTCTCACTCATTCTACAGCCACAGTCATTTTCTGAACTTCGCTTGGTTTGAGTTTGCCATCGCTATTTTCTACTTGAGGTTGTCATTGAATTTGACGTCATTTTCTGTGTAATGAAATGTAATCCGTTCTGTAGATTATCAAATTTTCCCGAGATATTAAAGAACTCTCCCGCGCGCGGTCCACTCTGCATGTTGACACTCTTCCTCCTAAAGATCTGCGATGAAAACTTGGTACATATAAATAACAAGTGTAAAGGATATAAGTATTCTACAACTGCCGGTTAATTTTTGTCCCTTATGAACACCATTTTACTCGTAAAAGGTGAGATCAGCCCCTGTACCACAACAACTGCAATCACTTAAAAAATTTTAAGTAAGTCTAAGTGAAATGCAAAGAACAAAGTTCTCTGGTCAGACGAGTAATATCAACAGCAGCAAAAAATGATGTAACAGGAGTAGAAAAAAAAAGAAAAGAAAGCCAATAATAGTAGCTAGATATAAACACAGACTCTCAAGCAGAAGATGAAAATATAGAAAAACGTAGATAAGGACATTAAAAGTTTATTTCCATACGTAAAGGGAGGGAATAAATCTAATAATCATTGGTGATAGGAATGCCATAGTATGGGTAGGAACAGGAGAGAGAACAATTTGGGTTCGGGAGAAGGAATGACAAAGAGGAAATACTAAAGAGTTCTGCAACAAAATTAACCTTGTAATAACAAATACGATGCTCAAAAATCACAGGAAGGGGTGTATACCTTGGAAAAGGCTTAAAGACACGGTAATATTACATCACGGTGAGATAGAGATTCCGAAATCTGTTAAAGAATTTCTACGCGAACCCAATAGCAAATATAGGGTCAGGTCACGGCTTAGTAATGAAGAAGGTTAGACTGAAGTTCAAGAGAATCATCAGGAAGAAACAGTATGGAAAGAAATGGAATACTGAAGCAGTGAGGAATCATGAGGTGCGTTTGAAGTTCTCTAACGCTGTAGATACTACTATCCACATTAAAAAAAAAGTTTTCCACCACCTCGGTTCCGAGAGTTCCGGAACCTGTATAGAAAACTGGAATAGAGATTAACATAAACATCATTTCCGCCCTTAGTATTGCTCACAAAAACCACACACTGCATGTTGAACCACCATACAGCGAGACCTTCAGAGGTGGTGGCCCAAATTGCTGCACACACCGGTACCTCTAATACCCAGTAGCACGTCCTTTTACATTGATGTCTGCTTGTATTCGTCGTGGCATACTGTCCACAAGTTCATCACGGCAATGTTGGTCCCGATTGTCCCACTCCTCAACGGAGATTCGGCGTAGATCCCTCAGAGAGGTTGGTGGGTCACATCGTCCATAAACAGCCCTTTTCAATCTATACCAGGCATGTTCGATAGGGTTCATGTCTGGAGAACATGCTGGCCACTCTAGCAGAGCGATGTCGTTATCCTGAAGGACGTCATTCACAAGATGTGCACGATGGGGACGCGAATTGTCGTCCATGAAGACCAATGCCTCGCCAATATGTTGCCGATATGGTTGCACTATCGGTCGGAGGATGGCATTCACGTCGCTGGACAGTGTGTCTAAGGCGTTCAGCCTGACCGGATGCCTTCAAACACGTCTCCGACGATTGTGTGGTTGAAGGCATATGCGACACTCATCAGTGAAGAGAACGTGATGCCAATCCTGAGCGGTCTATTAGGCATGTTGTTGGGCCCACCTGTACCGCGCTGCATGGTGTCGTGGTTGCCGATGGACCTCGCCGTAGACGTCTGGAGCGAAGTTGCGCATCATGCAGCCTATTGCACACGGTTTGAGTCGTAACACGAAGTCCCGTGGCTGCACGAAAAGCATTATTCAACATGGTGGCGTTGCTGTCAGGGTTCCTCCGAACCATAATCCATAGGTAGTGGTCACCTACTGTAGGAGTAGCCCTTAGGCGGCCTGAGCGAGGCGTATCATCGACAGTTCCTGTCTTTGTATCTCCTCCATGTCCGAACAACATGGGTTTGGTTCACTCCAAGACGCCTGGACACTTCCCTTGCTGAGAGCTCTTCCTGGCAAAAAGTAACAATTCGGACGCAATTGAACCGCGGTATTGACCGTCTAGGCATGGTTGAACTACAGGCAACACGAATTGTGTAACCCCTTACTGGTGGAATGACTGGAACTGACCGGCTGTCGGGCCCCCTCCGTCTAATAGGCGCTACTCATGCATGGATGTTTACATCTTTTGGCGGGTTTATTGACATCTCTGAACAGTCAAAGGGACCGTGTCTTTGACACAATATCCGCAGTCAACGTCTATCTTCAGGAGTTCTGGGAACCGGGGTGATGGAAAACTTTTTTTGATGTATGTTTAATGACTACTGCAATAGGCAGTTCAGTTGAAAAAGAATGGACATCTCTAAAACGGGCAGTCACAAAATTTGGACTGACAAATATAGATACAAAGAGGGAAAATATTCAGGGAAAGACAGGAATACAGGAATGTAGGTCACTTAGCAATGAAATGAATGGTGAGTGCAGGGAAAAGCTGCAGGAAAAATGCGAATAAATCTGGAAGAAATTACTGTCGGAAGGAATAATTCAGCATAGATAAAAGTTAAAACGTCCTTCAGTGAAACTGAAAGCGAATGTATCAACATTAAGAGTGCAAGAGGAATGCTACTGTTAAGCACAGAGTTGAGAGAGCAGATAGGTGGACGGAGTACGTTGAAGATCTCTACGAGGAGGAAAGAACTGTCTGATGACCTGACGGATCAAGAAATAGGAGTGGATATAAAAGACATACTGACTCCGTGTTAGAGTCAGAGTTTAATAGCGTCATGGAAAAAAATGGTTCAAATGGCTCTGAGCACTATGGGACTAAACATCTGTGGTCATCAGTCCCCTAGAACTTAGAACTACTTAAACCTAACGAACCTAAGGGCATCACACACATCCATGCCCGAGGCAGGATTCGAACCTGCGACCGCAGCAGTCGCGCGATTCCGGACTGAGCGCCTAGAACCGTTAGACCACCGCGGCCGGCAGCGTCATGGAAGACAAGTCATCAAATAAACTGGAAGGCATGAATAACATTTCTTCAGAATTTCTGAATCATTTGGGAAAGTGGCAGCTGAACGACTATTCAAGCTGATTTGTAGAATTTATGAATCTAGAGGCATAGCATTGACTTTGAGGAAAATGTCATCCACACAGAGATATGTCAAATCTTTCTCGTATCTTTTTACTTTTCTTAACTGTCCATTGGCTTTTGCCACTTGCTAAACGTTTGCGAATGTAGACAACCTCTCGGAAAGTAGTATGTCGTTATACTCTTTAGGCTTGCATGTTTGATAATAATCTTGGTCCACACTTCAGACATCCTTCTTAATCCAACTAATATGAACATCCAGTATAACAAACGACAAAGGCGAAGATTAATAAGAGTAACATCGCAAGATGCTGGCGTGTATGCCACTACTTGTACATTGACCAAGACGTCAACACGCTGTTATTAAAAGTTTGTGGAGAACGGTATCCACCAGTAATTTCAGTGTCAGCATGCAGAGCAGGAACAGTGCAGTCACCCTCATAGTTAGCACCTTTTAATAGAACATAGACAGGTAACTTGCTACTCCTCTTAACAGGTCAAGGAGCAAGCAAGTCAGATCTTATTGATGCAACAGTTATTCATTAGTATGAGGTAATGTTCAGATGGCTGAGTGTCATGCGAGAGTCACGCGCATCTCTCGGCAAGGTAGCTCGTATATTCTGTGAGTAAAAGAGCACTTACGTAATGTATACAGCAGAGTCTCTGCCCAGGGCGGTCACTTTACAAGCATGATAAGGGTTCGTCATGGTCTACGTAACGTTACGCGTATTTAGGCAAGCTAATAGGCCGCCCAGTATTGGTACAAGGTAAGTTGTCGTACGGCTGAGAGCTGGCAGACAGCCCCAGGGCCGCGTAGGCGCCTCGGCCGATCCAGAGGCACGGACAGGTCCAGGGGCAGCGACCGTTGTTGCGGAGCGCAGGTGCGGGTGCAAAGGCTTGGCCGGAAACGAGGATATCCCAGTACGGGAATTTTGGCGCTTAAGACGACGGACAATGTTCGAAAAAATGGCGGAGTGTCAGACAAGCTGAAGATGGCTTCTCACAGCCTTTTGAGAATCTCTAGTAATTTACAGTCAAAACTAATAAACGTAACTCCGCCCGAACAGGCCTCGGGAGACCCTAAGGGTACTGACCGACCGCCGTGTCATCCTCAGCCTATAGGCGTCACTGGATGCGGATACGGTGGGGCGTGATGTCAGCACACCGCTCTCCCGGCCGTTGTCAGTTTTCTTGACCAGAGCCGCTACTTCTCAATCAAGTAGCTCCTCAATTTGCTTCACAAGGACTGAGTGCGTCCCGCTTGCCAACAGCGCTCGGCAGACCGGATGGTCACCCATTCAAGTGTTAGCCAAGCCCAACAGCGCGTGACTTCAGTAATCTGACTGGAACCGGTGTTACCACTCCGGCAACGCCGTTGGCAATTTACAGTCAAATATTGGTTCAAATGGCTCTGAGCACTATGGGACTCAACTGCTGAGGTCATAAGTCCCCTAGAACTTAGAACTACTTAAACCTAACTAACCTAAGGACAACACACACAGCCATGCCCGAGGCAGGATTCGAACCTGCGACCGTAGCGGTCGCGCGGTTCCAGACTGTAGCGCCAGAACCGCTCGGCCACCAGCGGCCGGCAGTCAAATATTAACGAAAATCCTAATACGTCTGTTATCTCAAAAAAAAAAACGGGGCGCATCCAATGACAACAATACTTTCATTATGTTTAAAAACAACAAAATGTAATAATTCATAGCGAATAAACGTTTCCACAATGAACCTCTGAATTAACAACTGCCGACCGGTGTGGCCGAGCGGCTCTGGGCGCTTCAGTCTGGAACCGCGCGACCGCTAAGTTCGCAGTTTCGAATCCTGCCTCGGGCATGGATGTGTGTGGTGTCCTTAGGTTAGTTAGGTTTAAGTAGTTCTAAGTTCTAGGGAACTGATGACCTCAGATGTTATGTCCCAAAGTGCTCAGAGCCATTTGAACCACTTTTTGAATTAACAACTTTTAAATGCAACGTCTTATTTCAACATCTCACATGATGGTGTTGCACTGCAGCTATCGTCTTTGAAAGCTACATATCTGTATTTCATTTCTGATTTATTACGTCGTTCATATCTTTTTTATTTCACAACCGTTTGTCAGAACATAGTATTCCCCACAGTTACATAGCTAAAAATACGGCATGAGTATCTCACATTTTGCCACACTTGTGTAGTTATTTAATGAGAAGGTTTCTATTTTGCCAGTAACTTTATTTAAATGTTGACTGCAAGTGCTATTGAAAAACTATGCTAATTTAAAAGTGGTCAGTTGCAGGTGTTAGTGGGCAGCACCACTGAGAAGAGAACCAAAAGACACTTACCTCAGGCAGGCATAAATTATTGTTCAAGCAATATTTAAGGACAATCTTTTGTAGTTTATCATTAGCACACTCACGCAAGAAAGCTGGTTTATTTATTTATGAACAAACTGTTACTTATATTTATTGCAAACTGGTTGTAACCGAATGTTTATGACATTTCTTTATTTAAATATTATTGAAATATGTTAGTTAAAGCCAGGAAGCAACCATATTGTGGCAAGTCATGTCTGCAGAACTTGGAACGATGTATTTTTGATGGGAATGTCCTTTAGCCAATGGAAAAGCAGACAGTAGAGGTACACTACGACAGAGACGTGGAGATGCACATTTCAGGTAAAGAATATATTTCAAGAGGTCTTAATGTGCTCCAGAGTAGGACTCTGGCTCTCTCTAATTGTATTACACAACTGAGAATGGTTAGAGTGTGTTTGCCAGTAACTTGTGGACCCACAATACGTGCATTTCTTTTAACTGAGATAGTTTAATACTTCCTGTATTTTCTGTTGTTTTTGAACGACGACTTTCACACTGTTCAGTTTTTCCATTTGTGTAAATCTTTGTCAAAAAAAGTACAGTAATCGAATTCCTCTGTGTATTATTTCAGTAGATAGTTATTCCCATCTCATTTTGGTATAGATTAACCAAGGCCAACAGCTATACATATATTTGAGGGACATCGTTTCTTATGTCAACTTCGTGGTGAAAATAATCTTTTAAATAGCAGTTCCTGATCAGTCTACAGGCAATAGGATATATTCCTTTATTTTGTATCAATTATTTATGCTCAGACATCAGGCGACTCTTGTATTGAGTCATGGGTAGCAACAAAACAGCAACAGCTTACTTGCTTCTTTCTCTCATAACAGCTGACGGCATTCATTTAACTCACCCTGACAGCTTACTTAGTTCCTCCCCACATATTCGTTAATACCTGACTTTTTTGAATACGATCTGTAACATATCAAGATCACGTAAGATGCTACAGTATTTCCTAGCTGCCGACATGAGTGATGTCAGAAGAATGGAAAAGAAAACTGAGCCATTGTTAGATAACAATCAAATTGGTTTTAAGGAAGTGTAAAGCCGTCAGAGAGGCTAATCTGACTTTGTTCTCGATAACGGAGCAAGACCTAAGAAAAATCAGAACATGTTGTCGACCTAAGGACAGCGTTACACAATGTGAACTGGCGCAAGATGTTAGAAATTATCATAAAAGCTGATATAAGCTACAGGGAAAGGCGGGTACAATATGTACGAGAACCAGCAAGGAAAAATAAAAGTGGAAGGCGAAGAATGGTGTTCTCGGATTAAAAAGGGTGAGAGGCATGGACGTAGACGTTCGCACCAAGTGTTTAATCTGTGCATAGAAGAAGCAGTGATGGCAATAAAACAAAGATTCAGGAGTGGAATTAAAATTCAGGGTGAAAGAGTATCAATCATAAGATTCGCTGATGACGTTGCTATCTTCAGTGAAAGTGAGGAAGATGAACAGAGGGTCTTTTGAATAGAATGAACCATCTAATCAGTACAAACTATCGACCGAAAGTAAACCAAAGAGAGACATGAAGGATAGCAGAAACGAGACCAGTGATAAACTCAACAAAAAATTAGGAAGTAAGAAGTAGAACTTAAGGAATTATGCTACCTTGTACGCAAAATAACGCATGAAGGAGATGCACAAGGGACATAAAAACCAGGCTATCACAGCAAAAGAGAGCATTCCTGTCGGAAAGACTTCTACTGGTAACATCGACAAGAAGATGGGACAGAACGACAGGATGTGTTGAAATGATTTTGCGCCATCTTCAGTTGTGATCTTTATTTTTTGTTGTACTATTACACAATTCCTATCCTAGACCATTTTAAAGTATCTAAAACACAAGCATAATATACACAATGTATTAACATCAGTTAAGAATTAAACATAAAATATGTCGGGTTTCAAGATATGCTACGAAAATTATAGCTTGCTTCACAGAAGATTTTCAATGGTACATTATGTCATACAGAATTTTGCTTCTGGATATAATTAGCTAGAGTTCATAGTTCTTGTGCTAATGATTATATGTAACTGTCATGAAAGTGGACATGTTTAGCTCAGTTATGTGAGCACTTCACTATTAGTCATTTGTTGCAAAGATATTTATACTAAGTAGACACAGATAGACAAAAGTAATGTGTACAACGCACATTGATAGCGCATAACGAGAGTTATTCTGTCATGCAGGGGCAAAAGTATTAACCGCAATTAATTAAAATAAGTTGTTTCTAAAGAAAACCAAAAAATCACGCCAGACCCCTCCCCTCCGATTTAAAGAACACACAGCAATAAGTGACAGTTACCGCTCCACCTTTGCTGCACGCTTAAAAGACGCTAACCACAAAACACGTAGTAGGCTATTAATAAATCACTGGAGTTTCTGCGCATACTGCAGGAACAACGTCATGGATGTGATGCAAGACTGAAATTTATATCCATCTAAAGGACCAATCGGAAGCAGCTATAAACGAACAAAAAGAACTACGCAGAGGAAAATTTCTCGACGATTACGCCAGTCCTGCGAGGATACTTAGCAGAGCCATAGAAACCATAGTCATTGCTATAGTCATGAATATGTAGAACCACAAGACAAAGAAGATTACGTAACAATACAATAAATGATGGCAGTCATATTCTAAATTCACAATTTTCATTCCCTTTCCATTACTCGGCTATAAAAGCTGAATTTTAAACTTTTATAAGCTCAGATGGTAACTTGTATACGCTGGTTTTATTTTAATTCAATTAATATTAATACTTTTACCTCCATATGACAATAACACTCGTTATGCAGTGTGTATGTAAGTTGAATTCATTAACTTTCTGTATTTGTGTATACTTATCATAAAATCTCTGTAACAACTAATTGGAAACGACGTGCTCCCATGACAACTACATACTCATCAACGAAGCAAAGATGAACGCTGATTAAACACGGAAGCAAAAACTGCAAGGCCTAACGTACCGCTGACATTCTTCTTTGAAGCAAATTATAATTTTCCTAGCATATACTGAAATCTGACACACATTTTGTTTAATTATTAATTGGTTTTAATATACTGTGTATATGATGCTTCTATTTTAGATACTTGAAACTTGTTTAGCACCGAAGTTGTTCAATAGTACAAATAAATAGAAATGACAGCTGAATGCGGTACGAAAGCAGTTTAACAGTGCACAGAAGCTGCAGACATAGTATCAGTGAAGATTATAGATAGAATGACGGCATTCCTAGCGGAAAGGAGCGCCGGTCCCCGACACGAATCCGCCCGGCGGATTTGTGTCGAGGTCCGGTGAGCCGGCCAGTCTGTGGATTTTTAGGCGGTTTTCCATCTGCCTCGGCAAATGCGGGCTGGTTCCCCTTATTACGCCTCAGCTACACTATGTCGGCGATTGCTGCGCAAACAAGTTCTCCACGTACGCGCACACCACCATTACTCTACCACGCAAACATAGCGGTTACACTCGTTTGGTGTGAGAAGTTCCCTGGGGGGTTCACCGGGGGAGGAACCGCACAATAACCTTGGGTTCGGTGTGGGGCGGCGGAGGGGTAAAGTCAACACCGACTCAAAGGAAGGCCTCGGCGCTTGTTGGTGACGTCACGTCAGCTAGGCACGGCGAACGCCAGGTCTGTTGTAGGCAGAAACGCCTGGGCGTGCTTATCACTATAAATCTCTTACTTTTGGACAAAACGTTTGGTATTGTTTTGGATTCTGCAGTTTTATTTAGATGAAAGATTTTCTTGCTATTGTAAAGCTACAAATGAAGATCATAGTTCTGTATTACTGAATCCTGTCGAAACAAACGTAGATCAATATGAGAAGATGCTTTGCCCCATTTCAAGCTTCGGAAATTTTACATTGAAGTAACTATATTTACCTGATCCATTTTGTTATCGATACTTACCCCAACCCCCTTACAATTAACTCGTTTCTTTTATTTATTTATTTTCGTTTGACATCGTCATTGGAAATGTGAAATAATTTACATGTGTAAACGTCCAACTGTTGCCAGTCATTAGATTAAAGTCGTTTTCAACGAAAGTAATTCTAAACAGGAAACAAATTAGCTTCATACATCGAAAATACTGCTGAGCTTAAACTTTTTTAAACATGCACATTAGAAAAGATAAATATTCCCCTCTTGCAACTGAAAGGAGAAGCTTTACAAGATAAAAAAAATTATTTGATGAAAGAAGTATCTCTCTTTTGCCTCTTCTTCTGTCCCCCACCCCCTCCCCCAACGTTTACAATCGCAAGATATTTCATTAACATTCAGTGCTCGCCACCCCATAGTCAACGAAGATACCTAAAGAAGAGCAATATGTTCGCAGTTTCTTGTAAAAGCAACCCAGTACAAACGTAACTGCCTCAGATTTACAAATAAGGTAAAGAAGCACGAATTCTGTTGCTGCTGTACCATGATGTTGTTTTTGTATGTCAGTCCTTAAAACAGGTGGAAATTGAAGTTCAGGAGTACACTATTTGTTAAGAAGTGTAATGAATTGCACAATTAATTGATTGCAGAAATCTCTCAGAACAATGTGTGTTGGTCAACTACCGCCAATAGTTTCCCATTTTCCTGTGTCAGAAAGGGAGAAACCACCATTATGAGTATGCCTGCAACAGACCTGGCGTTCGCCGTGCCTAGCTGACGTGACGTCACCAACAAGCGCCGAGGCCTTCCTTTGAGTCGGTGTTGGTGAAGTGGACTGCGGTAGTCGTCGTGGGGTTGCGGACCACTGCAGCGGGGACGGAGCCTCTCCGTCGTTTCTAGGTCCCCGGTTAACATAACATAACATAGATAGAATGTGTGTTAAGACATCAACGAATAACATCCTTGGTGCTCGAGGGAGCTGTAGAGGGTTAGGGACTGTAGAGCAATTACAATTAAATCAATACAATTAAATGAATACCTTTAGCTGCATACAGGTGTTGATATACGTCATCGGGGACAGTTGAAAATGTGTGCCCCGGCCGGGACTCGAACCCGAGATCTCCTGCTTACATGAAAGACGCTCTATTTATGACGGAGCCTCTCCGTCGTTTCTAGGTCCCCGGTTAACATAACATAATATAACATAGATAGAATGTGTGTTAAGACATCAACGAATAACATCCATGGTGCCCGAGGGAGCTGTAGAGGGTTAGGGACTGTAGAGCAATTACAATTAAATCAATACAATTAAATGAATACCTTTAGCTGCATACAGATGTTGATATACGTCATCGGGGACAGTTGAAAATGTGTGCCCCGACCGGGACTCGAACCCGAGATCTCCTGCTTACATGACAGACGCTCTATTCATCCTTATTATTGTTTTATATTGTTCGCTGAATTTGTTCGTGGCGGACGTATTCATCCTTATTATTGTTTTATATTGTTCGCTGAATTTGTTCGTGGCGGACGTCCGATGACACTCGTTCCGGTTGTTCGATGGTCGGTTCACTCAGTGAGCTACTGTGCCGGCTATTAAATGTTGTTATAACACTGCAATTTAATTATACGCTCTATTCATCCTTATTATTGTTTTATATTGTTCGCTGAATTTGTTCGTGGCGGACGTATTCATCCTTATTATTGTTTTATATTGTTCGCTGAATTTGTTCGTGGCGGACGTCCGATGACACTCGTTCCGGTTGTTCGATGGTCGGTTCACTCAGTGAGCTACTGTGCCGGCTATTAAATGTTGTTATAACACTGCAATTTAATTATACGCTCTATTCATCCTTATTATTGTTTTATATTGTTCGCTGAATTTGTTCGTGGCGGACGTCCGATGACACTCGTTCCGGTTGTTCGATGGTCGGTTCACTCAGTGAGCTACTGTGCCGGCTATTAAATGTTGTTATAACACTGCAATTTAATTATACGCTCTATTCATCCTTATTATTGTTTTATATTGTTCGCTGAATTTGTTCGTGGCGGACGTCCGATGACACTCGTTCCGGTTGTTCGATGGTCGGTTCACTCAGTGAGCTACTGTGCCGGCTATTAAATGTTGTTATAACACTGCAATTTAATTATACGCTCTATTCATCCTTATTATTGTTTTATATTGTTCGCTGAATTTGTTCGTGGCGGACGTCCGATGACACTCGTTCCGGTTGTTCGATGGTCGGTTCACTCAGTGAGCTACTGTGCCGGCTATTAAATGTTGTTATAACACTGCAATTTAATTATACGCTCTATTCATCCTTATTATTGTTTTATATTGTTCGCTGAATTTGTTCGTGGCGGACGTATTCATCCTTATTATTGTTTTATATTGTTCGCTGAATTTGTTCGTGGCGGACGTCCGATGACACTCGTTCAGGTTGTTCGATGGTCGGTTCACTCAGTGAGCTACTGTGCCGGCTATTAAATGTTGTTATAACACTGCAATTTAATTATACGCTCTATTCATCCTTATTTTTGTTTTATATTGTTCGCTGAATTTGTTCGTGGCGGACGTCCGATGACACTCGTTCAGGTTGTTCGATGGTCGGTTCACTCAGTGAGCTACTGTGCCGGCTATTAAATGTTGTTATAACACTGCAATTTAATTATACGCTCTATTCATCCTTATTATTGTTTTATATTGTTCGCTGAATTTGTTCGTGGCGGACGTCCGATGACACTCGTTCCGGTTGTTCGATGGTCGGTTCACTCAGTGAGCTACTGTGCCGGCTATTAAATGTTGTTATAACACTGCAATTTAATTATACGCTCTATTCATCCTTATTATTGTTTTATATTGTTCGCTGAATTTGTTCGTGGCGGACGTATTCATCCTTATTATTGTTTTATATTGTTCGCTGAATTTGTTCGTGGCGGACGTCCGATGACACTCGTTCCGGTTGTTCGATGGTCGGTTCACTCAGTGAGCTACTGTGCCGGCTATTAAATGTTGTTATAACACTGCAATTTAATTATACGCTCTATTCATCCTTATTTTTGTTTTATATTGTTCGCTGAATTTGTTCGTGGCGGACGTCCGATGACACTCGTTCAGGTTGTTCGATGGTCGGTTCACTCAGTGAGCTACTGTGCCGGCTATTAAATGTTGTTATAACACTGCAATTTAATTATACGCTCTATTCATCCTTATTATTGTTTTATATTGTTCGCTGAATTTGTTCGTGGCGGACGTCCGATGACACTCGTTCCGGTTGTTCGATGGTCGGTTCACTCAGTGAGCTACTGTGCCGGCTATTAAATGTTGTTATAACACTGCAATTTAATTATACGCTCTATTCATCCTTATTATTGTTTTATATTGTTCGCTGAATTTGTTCGTGGCGGACGTCCGATGACACTCGTTCCGGTTGTTCGATGGTCGGTTCACTCAGTGAGCTACTGTGCCGGCTATTAAATGTTGTTATAACACTGCAATTTAATTATACGCTCTATTCATCCTTATTATTGTTTTATATTGTTCGCTGAATTTGTTCGTGGCGGACGTCCGATGACACTCGTTCCGGTTGTTCGATGGTCGGTTCACTCAGTGAGCTACTGTGCCGGCTATTAAATGTTGTTATAACACTGCAATTTAATTATACGCTCTATTCATCCTTATTATTGTTTTATATTGTTCGCTGAATTTGTTCGTGGCGGACGTATTCATCCTTATTATTGTTTTATATTGTTCGCTGAATTTGTTCGTGGCGGACGTCCGATGACACTCGTTCAGGTTGTTCGATGGTCGGTTCACTCAGTGAGCTACTGTGCCGGCTATTAAATGTTGTTATAACACTGCAATTTAATTATAAATGTGAACATCCCTGGTGGGGATCGAACCCACGACCTTTGAATTGGAAGTCCAACGCGCTATCCCCTGCGCTACAGTGACATCTTTTCGAAATTTATGTGAATTCGTATGGGATTAAACTGCTAAGGTCATCAGTCCCTAAGCTTACACAATACTTAACCTAAATTATCCTATGGATGCACACACACACGCGCGCACACACACACACACACACACACACACACACACACACACACACACACACAGGCCCGAGGGAGTATTCGAACCTCCGCCGGGTCCACCACATTCCCAACATACTGTCCCGCACTATATTCGTAGTGCCCCTGCCCATTACACTCATTTCTTGCGGCTTTACCGATTCCCGTAAGAGTTCGGGCAATGTGTGTGCATCCGCATAGAAGATGGCCTAATGGCCGGTGAACCGTAGCTATATATATGAAGATGGTATCTGTTCTTTCGGACATGGGCAAGGCAGAGATTGGAATACATTCAACAAATAAATCAGGACCGTTTGTGTTTAAGTGATGCTCTAAGATGAAGTGGCGGATACAGGGAAGGATTTCGTGGAGAGACACATCAAAGCAAATCGAAGATAGATGCAAAATAAGTGGAGCAAACAGATGACTCAGTGAAGAGAACACTGGGCTCCTGCTGAAGAGGAATGCGTTCGACAATCGTAACGCAAGCTCTACACGGTATCTCTGAATAACTTACGGAAAATGCTGAACAGCTCCTTAGATATGGCCACGATACATTTCATTCTCCATTGTGCTCTATTTCTGATGACATCAATGATGACGGGAAGATGAACCAAAACCTACGTGTCTTCCGACTGTCGTTGCATTTATTCTTCGTGTAACTTTGTCCTCCTAACTCCCAGAATCTAATTTCTTTATTCGCTTCTGGCTAAAAGTCGACGGCGCAATCACGATCTTTTCTGGCGAGAAGTTACTCGTGAGAAGCCATATTAAGCCCGCAGCCGCCCGGTACACTTCTTCGAATTCAGTGGCCGTGCGAGAGGCCGAAGTTACGGACGGCAACAGCGTAAGTTGGCAGGCGTGCCGGTTTTCTGCAAGCGTAGGACACAGCAGCGCAATGGGCGTAAAAGGTGAGCACACAGTGACATCCGCGGCACACTTAACCCATCAGCGGGGGCCTTGACACGCTCACCAGGCCCCAGCGGCGTGCCTCGCCAGCAGTGCGGCCCATTCGCCATTCAATAGCAGATTGCTGTGGCATCCCTCCAAGCGCCATTAGTGAATGATGAACGACCTCGGTCTAAAAGTACCTTGTGCACAGGAAAATAAAGTGCCTAATGAACTGTTGGAAATACGTTTCTGGGTTTTTGTCACGTGGTCGGCGACTGGTGACCCGCAGATATTCGCCAGTGAAAGAAATTAAGAAATCCGTTGCGGCATTCGATCTCGTTTCCACGACGACATGTAAAATATTTTCCAACTGAGAGATGTGGCCTAGTACTAGGATATATGAGGTTGGCAAATTTAAGTAAACTGAACAATTGATAGTTAAAACGGAAGTGATATTAGGACTATTGAAGACGATATTCACCTATTCTGCACATACCTAATATCATAAATGTTCAGGAGTAGAGCGCTAAGTCATTCGGAAAATGCCAAAGAAACCAGCTTTGTTTTTATTACTAAACGATCTGTCTACTGAGATACAACAAATAATTATAAAAATTAACGGCGTTATAGTACCCTTGCGATAACTGTGTAATGCAATGAATTCGTTTGAAAATTTAACACGAATATACATATTCGATACACCAACATTTTACCTTACCACATTACAGTTCTGCATCTGTTACTACGGAATAGCGGGGTCAGGGATTTTCTCTGCCTCTTGATGACTGGGTGTTGTGTGCTGTCCTTAGGTTAGTTAGGTTCAAGTAGTTCTAAGTTCTAGGGGACTGATGACCAGAGCTGTTAAGTCCCATAGTGCTCAGAGCCATTTGAACCATTTGAACTACGGAATAGTACCCTGACAAAGGCGGAAACTTATCCATCACACAGTACCCAAGTTATATTGTAAATGTTTATTAGCATTAAGGGCAATGCTTTCAGCGGTGCAGCCACAAATGAAGGAAAACACGTTTCAGTTTCTGTAAAATGCACTAGGAATGCCAAGCAAGTTGTATTTACGTGTTCCGGAAGTGGGGCCGGCCGGAATGGCCGAGCGGTTGTAGGCGCTACAGTCTGGAACCTCGCAGCCGCTACGGTCGCAGGTTCGAATCCTGCCTCGGGCATCGATGTGTGTAATGTCCTTAGGTTAGTTAGGTTTAAGTAATTGTAAGTTCTAGGGGACTGGTGACCTCAGAAATTAAGTCCCATAGTGCTCAGAGCCATTTTTGAACCGAAGTGGGTGTGTTCAGAACTTTCAGAACTTTGAATTATTTCCAATCTAGGAATAGTCATGGTACGTATCACTATCAATTCGGTTACCACATCGAGGTTTCTTTCATTTGAATTTTTACGATGGCACACGTGTTTTAATGTAAGGTTTTTCACATATTTATGTTAACACTTCATATGATAGAAACGGTCGTGATACCATACATTTGATGTATTTGGCACATAAGTCGTGTTCACTGAATACTGAGCGAGCACTGAGTCCGTTTTTGATGTCGAATTTCACCTTAAATGCTACCTATAACAGTGCTGGAAAATGGCATCTGGAGAGTTCAAAAAAACACTGAAATCTATCAGTTGACGAAGCAACCCACTATTGTCCAGAAATTAAGTAGTAGGAAACTACGAAAGTCTGGGCTCGTGGCTAGAATGGAACCCAACGTAATTCCTTAGAAGGCATTTGAGGGCAGTCTCCAAGCAACAATACGACTGGGTCGACCTCATACACAGTGGAAAGATGACATAGAGAAGGACGTCGCAGCATTGGGAATCCCCGCAGGGTGGAGAGAGACAGCGAGAGATAAAAGATTTAAGTAGATCCTTGATGCAGCGCTTGATCTACAGGTCCTGTGATCGCTGAAAATAAGTAGGTAAAGCCGCAAGAAGCAGACAGCAACTAATTGATTTAGCACCAGTGAGGAAAGATAGGCTGCAAGGACCATAAAACGTTGTATCATTATGTTCCTCGCTCAGGATGTTTCATCGTGTCGCTCTAAAAGAACACCCATTAAAAATCTGACTCTCCTCAACAACACTGAAGAGCCAAAGAATCTGGTATACCTGCCTAATATCGTGTAGAGCCCCCACGAGCACGCAGAAGGGCCGCAACACGACGTGGCATGGGCTCGACCAATGTCTGACCTGGTGCTGGAGGAAACTGACACCATGAATCCTGCAGGGCTGTCCATCCGTAAGAGTACGAGGGGGTGGAGATCTCTTCTGAACAGCACGTTGCAAGGCATCTCAGATATGCTCAATAATGTTCATGTCTAGGGGGATTGGTGGCCAGCGGAAGTGTTTAAACTCAAGAGTGTTTCTGGAGTCACTCTGTAGTAATTCTGGACGTCTGGGGTGTTGCATTGTCCTGTTGGAATTGCCCCAGTATTGGTCATCTTGTATGACAACTCATAAAATAAAGCGTGATTGCGTTTTTCTAGTGAGCTCACACTTCATGGTGAAATTTTATTCACTTTCTTTTGCAGCCTCTGGTAGTCTTGCTGGGATTCGACTTCTATTATGACGACCACATTAAGAATACGACACTGTTATCCGTTCTCACGCATTGCCTTGGTGTCGACGGTGTTTAATTACTTTAGCGTCCAAGATAGAGATTTCGGAACCAGATTTTAAATTGTAAGACACTACCATGGGAAGATGTGGACTCTGACAATCTATTGACTATGAACTGTCGTTTAAAACTAAAGAAATTGTAAAAAAGTAGGAAATTAAGGAAACTGGGATCTGGATAAGCAGAAAGAGCAAGATGATGTTGAGAGTTTCAGAGGGTGCGTTAGGCAACGATTGATTAGAAAAGGGGAAAGGAATACAGTAGAAGACGAATTGGTAACATTGAGACATGAAATAGTGAAGGCTGTTAGGGATCAAATAGGTAAAACGACAAGGCCTAGTAGAAATCCTTGGGTGACGTAGGACATATTGAAATTAATTAATGAAAAAGAAAATATAACAATGCAGTACGTGAAGCAGGCAAAAGGGAATACAAACGTCTCAAAAATGAGATCGATAGGAAGGGCAAAATAGCTAAGCTGGAGTGGCTACAGGACAGATGTAAGGATGTAGAAGCATTTATCACTAGGGATTAGATACATGCCTCCTATAGGAAAATTAGAGAGACCTTTGGAGAAAAGAGAACCACTTGTGTGAATATCAAGAGCTCAGATGGAAAACCACTCCTAAGCAGGGAAGACAAAGATGAAAGATGAACGATGGAAGGAGTATACAAAGGGTTTGCAAAAGGGAGATGAACTTGCAGGCAATAATTAGAAATGGAGGGGGATGTAGATGAAGATGATATGGGAGACATGATACCGTGATAAGAATTTGTTAAAGTACTGAAAGACCTAAATCGAAACAAAGCCCAAGGAGTAGACAACATTCCCTCAGACCTACTGACAGTGTTGGGAGAGCCAGCCATGACAGAACTTTTCATCTGGTATGCAAGGTGTATGAGGCAGGCGAAATACCCTCAGACTTCAAGAAGAATGTAGTAATTCCAATGCCAAAGAAAGCTGGTACTGATAGGTATGAATATTAGCGAACTGTCAGTTTAATAAGTCGTGGTTGTGAAATACTAACACCAAGCTAGAGTAGAAAGGGTCTTAGAAGCCGACCTCAGGGGAGATCAGTTTGGATTCCGGAGGTGCGTAGAACACGCGAGGCCGTACTGACCCTATGCTTTTCAGAATACAGGTTACGGAAAGGCAAACCTACGTTTACTGCATTTGTAGACTTAGAGGAGTCGTTTACAATGTTGACTAGAACACTCTTTGAAATTTTGAGGGTCGCAGGGGTAAAACATAGGGAGCGAATGGCTGTTTACAGCTTGTACAGGAACCAGACGGCAGTTTAAGAGTCGAGCGGCATTAAAAGGAAGCAATGATTGAGAAGGGAAACAGAGTTGTAGCTTTTCCCCGATACTATTCAATCTGTACACTGAGCAAGGACTAAAAGAAACCCAAGGAAAATCTGGGTAAGGTATTAGTGTTCAGAGGGATGAAATGGAAACTTTGAGTTTATCGATGACATAATTCTGTCAGAGACAGAAAAGGACTTGGAAAAGTAGTTTAATGGAATGGACAGTGTCTTCAAAGGTGGATATAAGATAAGGATCAACAAAAGGTAAACAAGGATTATGCAATGTAGTCGAATTAAATCAAGTGAAGCTGAGGAAATTAGATTAGGAAAATGAGACAAAGTAGTAGATGAGTTTTGCTATTTGGGCAGTAAAATAACGGATGACGGTAGAAGCAGGGAGGATATAAAATGTGACTGGCAATGACAAGAAAAGCGTTTCTGATTGAGAAAGATTTCTGAACATCGAATACAGATTCAAGTGTTAGGAAATCTGAAAGTATCTGTATGGAGTGTAGCCATGTATAGAAGTGAAACGTGGACGATGAACAGTTTAGATAAGAAGAGAATTGAAGCTTTTGAAATGTGGTGCTACAGAATAATGCTGGAGATTAGGTGGACAGAACACACAACTAATGAGGAGGTACTTAATAGAACTTGGGAGAAGAGGAATTTCTGGCACAATCCGACTAAAATAAGGGATCTGTGGATAGGACACATTCTGAGACATCAAGAGACCATCAATTTAGTACTGGAAGGAAGTGTGGGAGATAAACATCGTAGGAGGAGACTAAGCGATGTATACTGTAAGCAGATTCAGAAGGATGTAAGTTGTTGTCTTCTGTTTGTTGACATTACGAAGATTGTTTGCTGAGATATCATCTGAGTTTTAGTGGTATGCTCTGGCTCTGCCTGTATGTAGAAAAAAAGGCCGCAGAAGTAGTAGCCTCATTGTGAAGATCTATCTTGTGTTACGTATTTTTCACTTCTTAATTATCGCTTAGTCATTCATTATCCAATTTTAACGCTACGAGCTACCCTGTCAAACTTCTTGAAACATTACTCACTTGGAAACCTTGTTCTCAAGTCAGGGAGGGGTAACCGATAAAACTTAACGATTTTTCCAGTTCCTCCTAAACAAACTGAGTATCATCATAGAAATAAAGAGCAGGTTCAAAGCTCCGAGTGTGCTGCGGTGGATCATCTCGCCCGTCAACATGTTGCGCCTGCAGGCAGATGTCCTTTCTTGATGCTTTTGCGCGAGTGCGCAGCTGTCACTTACAGAAACTGGCAGCTACGCCAGTGGGTGGGCGCCGGCAGCAGCACGTACTCGCAGACAAGCTCGGCAGTCTAGCTGATGAGAGCAACTCTCCCAGCTGACGCAGCAGCCTCTTCACTGCGTCCTCCAAAGTTACCGCGGCTGGCACACCGCAATGTTTGTGGATGCATCTTGCTGGTGCACGATGACGCCTCGCGGCCGATGACGCAGAGCCGATGCACAACGATTGGCGCAGTAATGGAACTTCGACTTAGCAACAACGCACCGAAATGAAAATCGCGACTTTTCTTAATAAATTGAACATAGTAGTTGACTCGTTGGGACTGCACACGTTTTTCCAGAATCTTCAGTTCTCTAAACATACAGATTCTCATTTCTGGAAGAACTCGCGTATTAATATTCCATATATTCCAGTTTCCTCTGACGATCTGTATTGCAGGAACATGATTGACAAGTTTTGTGTGCGAATTTTTCTTACTTATGACGTCTTTCGCGTAGCATGCATAATGACAAATACAGTTAACCGTATTCCACATGGTAAGCTGTTAGCTACGACTTACAATGGTGTATGTTGCCTTAACATGTGTGTACTGATCATAGAATGGATCAGACACCAAGAAGGATTCTAACTCGAAGTAAAACTAGCAAAAGTTATGCGAGCCAGTGCCGTACGTGTAAGGGAGAAATGATCATCGCGATAAAATGAGAGCAATCAGGGCTCGCACAGAAAATTTTAAGCGTTCGTTTCTCCCGCTCGCCGTTCGAAGGTGGAACGGTAAAGAGACAGCTTCAAGGTCGCTCATTGAACCCTCTGCCAGGCACTTTACTGTGAACAGCAGAGCAATTACGCAGACGTGATACCAAAACATTATTGATTCGCCAATACATACACAAACGCCATCATCTGTAAGAATTAGTCGCCCATTGTTTTAGTTGCACACAATTCTTTTGACTTTCGATGGACGGTTTTCGTCAGTGGGGTATCATAAGCTCGGGTCTGATCTGATTCGCTGAGCTGCACATCCGGTATTACATTCGGTTAGCTTCTATCATTCAAGATTAACCCATCAAATACGTATCTTAAATGTATTGTGAATGAATTTTTGCTTTGGAAATGATATATTGCACCACATCAGATATTCAGTATGAGTGACTAAAATTAACTTCTTGTTATTTTCTTATTCCAAATATCATTTATACGAATTTTATCAATATTATTATACGAAACTAATACATGTACACCTCCTTTGACAATACAGGTACATGACGGTCGAGCACAGAATACGGAATACCAAACGACTTAAATTTAGTAAAAAAAATGAACATTAGCCAGCAATGATTATACTAATATATATTCAAATGAATGAACAGAACTAAAAGTTGGAGATGCAGCATACTGTGACAGAAGTCAATCACACTATAATGCCATTGTTTTGCCTCCAGTGAAATGATCTGTACACGAGAATGCAATGAAGCACCCCACCCACAAAGCATTCTGTTAGATGTGGAGAACTCACCATCGCTTTTTAAAGAAACAGCAATAAGGTAGTATACCTCGTATTACGCAGGAGACAATTTTTGAGTTATATACTAAATTTGCTTAAGTTGAATTCACGTAAGCCATTTACAAGACCTCTTAACCTCACTACAAGCTGTGGCCTTAAAGTCGAATCAAAAACTCTGTCAGACCAAGATGCCCTATTAACATCCATATGGCCGATGCCACAACTAAGGGAGGAAGAAATAAACTTTCTTGCAGAAGGATGATTACATGCACATGTTTTCACAGTTTAAACCGAGGCTTTACACAATTGGCAACAGAAGGAGAAAGATCACGAGGAATATTGAAATGGCCTGCATCTCGAAATACGACTGGAAGATGTGCAACACTAATTGCAGGTGAGCTAAGTCACCTATTTCAGATGGAAGGGAAAAGCGGCTTAAATATGAGAAGAGTTGGGAGAAGAATAATTTGAGTGCTCTCTCCTCTGCCTGTTACGAGAGTCACCCGAGTCTCACTTGCCTATCATCAACATCGAATCTTCCAGAGACTGTCACATCGAACACTATGCTCTGAATAGAGCAAATTCGAGATATCGATAAATGGAACTGAAGCTGGAGGGACATCATCCTATCACCTGTAACCACAAATGACATCCTCAAACGTGAGTGCCCATTATTTGTATAATCTCAACGGACACTGTTCTCCTCGCAACGTTGGAGAAGTGCTTAACTAGTACCAGGCAGTTACGTGAGCTTCCACTGCTGACTTACGTCATGGCAGTGAAGTGATATGTATGTGCCAGTCGGCTGTATGTAATAATCATGAAGCTATGTGTTCTAGTGAAGCGTAACTCTTCCCTTTACGTCTTCGTGGCATGTATACTGTGTTCACAGTCTCCTTCCAAGATGAAAACATCTCTACTGGTCCGCTACATCACCTGATCTCAATTTCGTAGGCAATATTTGTGACTATCTGGAACAGTGGATGAAACATAGCAATATCTATGCAATCTAACGATCAGTGAATAGCTTCAGCTTAATGTGGCGCACCTGAAGAAACTTTTGGACACACTCTGTCAGCAAATTCAGACCCGTATCTAGGATACAACCATTTCTGTGGTATTGGTGTGATGTCTCCCGTGCGGTGACTCATTTTCCGTCTAGTGAGCTTATATTTGCATTCGACCTGGTTTCAGAACTTATGGTAATAGCTTTTAGTAAAACTTTTATGCCGTGAATGCATACAATTTTCATTTTTACTGTATTTTCTATCCCTTTATGTGCATTATAAAAGGTGCCCCAAAGCTATGGAGTCAATTTTATGGGCGGCAGAGGATCCTAAAATGACCATTTTCGAACAACGAACGAAAGATCGGTAATGAGTATTTCAGTGGGTATGAGATCTAGAATGAGTGACACGTGGGGGGGGGGGGGGGGCACGTGTTGGAACACTGCTTACGTCTGATAAACGGGTGCATGCTACATAGACTTGACGCTCGAAAAGCTCATTTCGAGGAGTACAGTGTTGAGAGTACTATTGGAAACGTAAGTACACTCCTAAAAACAACTTGTGCAAGGAATAGTGCCAAATAATTTTGAACCAGTTATTCAGTTCTGTCAACTGATTATGTTGTAGTGTACTGAGACTGGCGATTGTCACTTCCAACGGTTGCTATGAACCTCATTGGTTGCTGAAATGTGTAAGCTGTTTATGTCAGTTAAAAACTAAGTATTACATTCTGACCTGTAATTTCTTATATTAAAGTACTCAATTTAGGTTCCTCCTCTATCATTCGCTCAGTTTTGACTAAGGTTTTTGAGACGTCCCGTCTTCTAACCCAGGACACAAACACATTCATTTTGACTTCCTTGTTCTGTCTTGAAGCATAATAATTTGTCAGTCATCCCAAGGATGACAATCGGTGTAGGGGTCGTAGGACTCGTTTGATAATGTGGTCTCATGAGACAAAGTCGTGCGGATCCTACGATGTGAGCTCTTCGGGCTGTCTAAAATTCTGGTGTCCCGCGGTGACTCGACTAGATGCAATGGAAGGCAAATATCGTCTACTGACGGATTTAGAGTAGTTAGAGACTCCATTTGAAAACTTTTTGGTTTCGGTGCCGATTCACATTATCCAATAGGCACTGCGAGAGTCGAAAGGTGGTGATCGCGCGACGCAGCAGCCACGGCAGCCACCTGTGTTGTCCATTGGCCCAACGTGTAAGCACAAACACGAGCTCTAGAGCTGTTTCAACTGGAGCAACAATAGGGCTCAGCCTTTGACACAGGATGTAGTAGGCGGGGCAGCGTCCTTGGCTGGCAGCTGTGACGAATACCGCTGAAGTGCACCTGTCTACCGGTGTAGGAACGCAAGCGCTCGCAGAGGCTGCAGTGCATCAGTGAACCCCTCACCCACTATCATCTGCATATGCTGTTTGAATATTCATACCATCCCAGGCATATTGTAACTTACTTGCAATTCGATAACTTTTTTTTTTTGGCAAAGGGAGACATGTATAACGTACTTGCTGTTATTTAATCTGTCTTCTGTGATAAGTATAACGAGTCCTGTGTTCGTATTGCTGCTGAATCTGACAATCCAAGTATGAGCTTACAGTTACCGTTCTTTTATTCTTTCACTTTAAAACAACTGTATAAATATCTGCTAATATCGATGCCTTTGCTCAACGGAAATTTTCAACTCTTTACATTATTTAATCTGATTGCTTTTTACATAAAATGTGACTGTTTCGGAGCTGAGTTGAACTGCAAGCGAAACTTTTAATTCCTGCACCATGGACACAATACTGATATAATCAAAAGTCTTTAACCCTTTCAGACCTTCTGGCTACAATTGTGTATATTAATGTTTGCTGTGTATTAGCTGCAACAGACATATTTCTCCTCAACGGAAAACCTCATGTCCATATTTTTGAATGTTCAATCATTTCACCGTGCACAAGTGCTGCTACCTGTTGGGCATAACTATAAAAATATGAACAAGTGAATGTAGCACGGAAGCGGTAGGTTACTTATATTCCACTGTATAATTTTATATTATTATTATTATTATTATTTTACGTGGTAATTATTTAATAATCGACTTATGCATTACAACGATTAATATTTCAAAATTAATTATTTTAGTCAGTAAAAAGAAGCTAATTGTACAAAGTATATTCTGAAAACTGGTACATGTAGGTGTATAAATCTTGCATCTATCACCTGAAAGGATTAGAGCATGAAGAAAAATTTTCCTTCCTCCAGAAAAAATTCAGGATTTAAGGGGTTAAGAGTCGTCTTCGTCTCGAGAAATCGGTGGTAGCCCTTGTAAATTAAACTATCTGTTCCATAGTTACCTTGAGACGATGTCTTGCTTTGATACGTTGCGCCAAATCTTTCTGCATGTAAATTAGTTGTCAAAGGACTGTTAGAAATACAATAAATATCAATAAGCACTTCCTTTTATTAGTCTCATTAGGATTTCACTGAAGTTGTGAGGCCAACTGTAATGAGACACTTTGTTACCTGAATACGCCACTTCTGTTTATTCAGTCAAAATAAACTTTTTCACAGCACTGTAAACACACATCAGTTCCCTATTATAATATCCTTATATTGTCTTTCCTCTTTCAATTAACCTGTTAATCACAATCAAATTAGCAACTCCTAGCCCGGTGGATCTTCTGTCCGGCCGCATACGCCGACGTCTGCCTCTGTTGCCTCCCACGTCGAGTCTGCTGATATCTGATGTCTAGCCCTTGTCTCTCGTTCTTCACCTCGCCCCCGGTGTATACCATCCGAGGAACGCTTCTGGTCGCGTTCAGACACTCTGCATATTGACAGCCGCATCTTCCACATTATGCGTCCGGATGATCCGACTATGTTCAGTATTCATTGGTAGCAATTCTTTTTTCGTATTGGTGCATATTTCTAGATCGCTTCTACCGCGTATGGGGATTTGAATTCAGGATTGTTCTGTATCATACTTTGCATATGAAAAGTTCTGTTGTTTTTATGTGAATAAAGTACACTGGTGTGCAAAACATAAGGATGAAATTAACTTTCTTATGATGTGTCACTGCGAAGTAACATAGCTCGAAGAAACTTGAACCATATAAGTAGAAAGAACTGCTGCAGTATAGTACAGAAGATAACAAAGAAATGCCCCATGAAACGAACAGAAATCAAACTTTCATTCAAAGGCTCAAATGGTTCAAATGGCTCTGAGCACTATGGGACTTAACATCTGAGGTCATCAGTCCCTTAGACTTAGAACTACTTAATCCTAACTAACCTAAGGAAATCACACACATCCATGCCTAGCCAGGATTCGAACCTGCGACCATAGCAGCAGCGCGGTTCCGGACTGAAGCACCTAGAACCGCTCGGCCACAGCGGCCGGCTCAACAGTTGTCAACCACGACAGTGGAGAATGGAACGCACTATCTCGAGAACTCCTCACTAACCTTGTAGCCAGCATGCGAGCACGTTGCAGAGAATGCACTGCTGCCCGTGGTGATCACATATGCAATTCAGAACCTTTTCCGCCTTTAGAAATGTCCAGGAGGTCATCATGAATTGCTGTGTCTCGAGTGTAATTATGGTCTTCAAATGAAGGTGTAAATTCTGTTCGTCTCATTGTGTATCTGTTTCAGTTGCCTTCTGTAATATACTGTAGCATTTCTTTTTACATATGGTCCTAGTGTCATCGAGCTATGTTACTTAGTAGTGACAACATACGAAAGTTATTCTCGTTGATAAGTTTTGCCCACTAGAGTATTTTGCTTGACGGCGACCCATTGGAATGAGAAAGGGCAGTGGCTAACAAAAGTGAAAATGTGTGTAGTGTGGTGTGCAATGTGCATTTACGCTAACTAGTGTTCATATCGACGTAGGGGGCTTTTGATGAACTCAACGCGTTGTTTATCATCGTACATAGTTAATTTCAAGAACCTTTTTTTTATTATATGTTCACTGAGCCAGCTATATTGACGAGTGGCAGTCGCGGACAGTGGACACGTATCATAGACACACGGCTATGAAAGTTGATACAGCGATTCGTGTACCTCGAGAGTAAGTTGTCCGTTGGGGAATCAAAACAACAGTAAGCAACAGGTAAAAAGCTTTGTTGAGCCAACGACCAGTTTATGAAGAATAAGTCGTAGCGCCAAAACAAAATCTTTAACGGGTTTCCATATTTTGTGCGAAAATTTACTTGCCACTATCCAGATGCTATTGAAAAGCGGTTTCATTGTGCAATGATTTTTTGGGATCAACTGAGGAACGAAGAGCCAGGACAGGGGTGGAGCTGAACAAACTGCTGATTTCTGAGGTATCTATGTATGTCTGCCCTGAGGAAGTCGTCTCGACTTTTTTTTTGTATGGCCGATGTGCAACCTACGGGTAGTTCATGAAGATTTACCGAGCTGCTATGCAACATCAAAACGTTATTCTATCTTAGTAGCAGGCAGAGATTCCATTACGGCCTTTGTCACAAAGCGTTACTCAAACATATTTCTTTTCATGATTGATTCAATAATTAACTGGCTTCGTTTTTGCAATGATAATTTCCTTGTGTTGGTGTATCTTCTTGTTAGCAGAGGTAATTGTCTTTATAAGGGCCACTTTTTCACGCTTGCCTGTTTCCAAGCTTAATTAAAAATGATTCCCCTAAAACCTCATTAGACGTTATTTCTGTATCGCTTCTCTTAACAAGCATATGATTCCAAATAACTCTTCAAAAACTTGTTTCTAACAAAACTGGAACATGAGATGTCTGTCTCTGATATAATATAGCTCATCAAAATTTTTATTTTTCCGATGAGATCTGTCAATTAGTGTTACTCCTAATTTATTTGCAGGAATATTTTTCAACGTTTATTAGAAGGGGGATCTTCAGACACTTACCACGATTCCTTTGCGTCTGGTTCGTTAGGAGTTTTGTTTAAGCACCTGTCCACGTCTTCAATAAAAACGTGAAAAATCTTTGCTAAGATTCTATTCTATCTGATCTGTCACCATATTTCTATATATTTCCATGTTAAAACTGTAATAACGTCCTCGTGAAGAAGCAGTAATTTTTGTGAAGCTATAGGTGTTCCAGCGTCCAGACCAAGTTATATATCTTCCGTACACAATAAATACCAAGTGACTGTAGGTTGCGTGTGATTAAAAACCAAAATTACTCTCCCACGCTGTCTTCAAGTGCCTTACTGTACATCGATACGCACGTAAGCTATGTATCAATCTGTGGTGTCACCGCCAGACACCACACTGGCTAGGTGGTAGCCTTTAAATCGGCCGCGGTCCGCTAGTATACGTCGGACCCGCGTGTCGCCACTATCAGTGTTTGCAGACCGAGCGCCGCCACACGGCAGGTCTAGAGAGACTTCCTAGCACTCGCCCCAGTTGTACAGCCGACTTTGCTAGCGATGGTTCACTGACAAATTACGCTCTCATTTTCCGAGACGATGGTTAGCATAGCTTTCAGCTGCGTCATTTGCTACGACCTAGCAAGGCGCCATTATCAATTGCTATTTATCTTGTGATGCATGTACCGTCAGACCGATGTTCACCAATTATGGATTAAAGTTAAGTATTCCAAAAGCTACGTACTATTTTTGCTACTATAAGACCTTGACCTGTTCCAGACCTCACGCCAGCCTGCGTGAGCTAAACGCGTGCCCTTCGGCCTCCCGTCCTCGTGGGTTGGCTGTCTTGCCAGTCCACAAAAGTTGGCGACGAGCCAATTCGCGTTCGTACATATACTACCCTGATTTACTTGTGTAATGGCTTCGCCACAATTTCCAGATGTACTGTCCGAATTTTATCGCTTACAGAACCAGCAGACGCAGGCCTTACTGGATGCACTTGGACAGCTCGTCCAGGGTCAACGTGCAATGCAAAACGATGCGGCAACTGCCGCTTCACCGCTCACGCAGCCACAACACGCAGTTGCACCACCTTTTCGTCCTTTTGATGCGGCACTGGAAAGCTGGACGGAGTGGTCACGCCAATTTGGATTCCATCTCGCCGCCTACAGATTCGAGGTAATGAGCGGCAGCCTTTTTTGTTAGCATCCATAGGCGTCCAGACGTACCGTGTGATAGTGAAATTATTTCCCCGACGCGACGTAGCAACTCTGTCCTACGAAGAAATTTTGTCTGCATTCGATGCATATTTCAAAGAATCGGTCAATGTAGTTGCAAAAAGGTATACCTTCTTTCGTGCACAACGTACGGCAGGTCAGACTAATAGGGAGTGGGTTGCAACTTTGCAAGGCCTTACTAGGGATTGTGCTTTTGAGAGTCAATGTGGCCTCCCTTATTCAGATACTATGGTATGTGATGCAATTGCACAGAACGTTTCTGATGTTCGTATATGGGAACAGATTTTGAAACTAGTCAATCCCTCCCTTCAACAAGTGATAGACATATTGGATCGGCAGGACACAATTGACTTTGCTCAGGAATCATTTGAAACTTCACCGGCCGTGTGTCACATTAACCGGCCCACCAGGCGCGCTGCACAGAACAGTAAACAGCCCTCGCGCCCGTCCGTGCAGCTGCCGCCAAGATCTCAGCCACGTGTGCCGTGCAAGCAAGCAAATGCAGTGCTAAAATCATGCCCGCAGTGTGCTACTAGACATTCGCGTGAGAATTGCCTGTCACGCCAAGCTATTTGCTATTTCTGTAATAAAAAGGGACATGTTCAAAGTGTTTGCCAGAAAAAGCTCAGATCGGACACTCACAACCATTCCAGGCCCTTTGCTTCGCGCCGGAATCGAACCAAGAATACTCAGGCTCGTGAACCGTCGCCCATGGAAATTCATGCAGTTCATTCCACTCTGCCCAGTGCCACTCTCTCTAACAGTGACTGTGTTCGTCCCACAAATAGTGTGCGTCGACATCGCCGGAAATCCCGTCAAGTCGCAAGTGATTCTGTACCAGTGTCAGTTTACGTTGCACGAGACAGTCGCTCTTGTCGTCAGCAGGACAGTAAACTTTTTGTAGATTTGGACATTAATGGCAATGTGATACCATTCCAGCTCGATACCGGAGCTACAGTTTCATTGATCAATCACGACACATACATACAGCTGGGCACACCTCCGTTGCGTGCTGCAAATGTTAAGCTCACTAGTTATCCAGGACAAGCGATCCCTGTGTTCGGACAGTGCACCCTTCTTGCAACATACAAGGGACAAACAAAACTTGTGTCATTTTACGTCCTTCGTTCTTCTGCTGCAGTGAACTTGTTTGGTTTCGATTTATTTCAGTTGTTTAACTTGTCTATAGTCAATCAGGTCATATCAGTGAACCAGACTGTGCCTTCAGACAGTGTTTCTCGTCTATGTGAAGAGTTTGCAGACATTTTTGCACCGGTCCTTGGTTGCGCTAAGAACTATAAAGCACATTTTGAACTGAAAGTAAGCGCGCAACCGAAATTTTTCAGAGCGCGCAATGTTCCCCACGCATTGCGTGATGAGGTCGCAAGAACATTACAGGATTTGGAATCACAAGGTGTGATTGAACGTGTGCAGGCTTCTCTCTGGGCATCACCCTTAGTAATTTTGCAAAAGCCTTCCGGAAAATTGAGACTTTGTGTGGACTTCAAGGCAACAGTGAATCCACAACTAGTGACTGCAACTTTTCCTTTACCCCGCCCGGAAGATCTTTTTGACAAACTGCGCCCGGGTAAATATTTTTCGAAGTTGGACCTAGCAGATGCGTACTTGCAACTACCGGTGGACGAAGAATCCCAGCGCGTTTTGGTGGTTTACACGCATCTTGGTTTGTACTGATTCAAACGACTGCCATTTGGGTGTGCATCCACCCCTGCATTGTTTCAGCAATATCTACAAACAGTTTGTGCGTCGGTCCCTACTGCAGCAAACTATCTGGACGATATTGTGATCTCCGGAAAGACAGAAGAAGAACATTTAGCCAATCTCAGAACATTATTTCAGGTCTTGCGACAAAATGGTCTTCGCTAGCGGTAGGACAAATGTGTGTTTTTTGCTCGCGACTTGCCCTACCTGGGACATGTAATCAATGCCCAAGGCATACATCCCAGTCCCGAGCACCTCCGTGCCATACAAGACTTGCCTTCGCCGCAGAATTTGAAGCAGCTACAGAGTGTGCTGGGAAAAATAAATTATCATCACTATGTGCGCCACGCCTCTTCCATTTCAGCTCCGCTTCATCGCTTACGCCGTAAAGGTGTTCCGTTCGTCTGGACGACGGAATGCGAACGCCCCTTTCGCCAGGTGAAATCGGCGTTGCTTTCCAATACTTGCCTTACGCCATTCGATCCCCAGAAACCCCTTTTGTTGATGGTGGATGCATCGGATTTCGGGATCGGTGCTGTGCTTGCGCACAAAGATGGATCGCACGATCGCCCTATTGCCTTTGCGTCCAAATTGCTCTCGTCTGCGCAAAGAAACTATTCACAGATCGAGAAAGAAGCTTTGGCTCTCGTATTTGGTGTTACTAAGTTTCATGATTTCTTGTGGGGTCGTCACTGTACCATCATCACAGAAAACAAACCTTTGACACCCCTTTTTCATCCGAACAAGCCTGTACCTCCACGTACAGCGCAGAAATTCATTCGCTGGTCAATTTTCCTCTCGCAGTACCGCTACGATATCTTGTATCGGTCCACTGCTAAGCACGGAAACGCCGGTGCGTTGTCCCGTTTGCCTGTTGCTGAGGATAGAGCATTCGATTCCTCCGAACTTGCTTGCATGTTCATTGATGCGGAAACCGATGACGTGGTCGAATCGTTTCCGATTGATTTTCGTCGTGTAGCTACAGCCACAGCTGCTGACCCTGTCCTTGCTACCGTTTTGCATTTTGTTGCTACGCAATGGCCCTTGCCAAAGTCACGGATCGATGATCCGTTGGTTCGCCGATATTTTGCTCACAAGGAGAGACTTTTTGTACGACGTGGTGTTTTGCTGTTGCGTTCTGATAATGATCAGTCCAGGGTCGTGGTCCCACGTTCGTTGCAGTCCTCTGTCTTACGGCTTCTCCACCAAGGACATTGGGGTATAGTGCGAACGAACCAACTTGCTCGTCAGCACTGTACTTGGTTCGGAATCGATGCTGCGATTACGAATATGTGCTCTTCTTGCATGGTGTGTGCCGAAGAACAATCCACACCACCGTGGAAATTCTTTGCATGGCCAAAAGCCACTTCCCCTTGGCAACGCTTACACATCGATTTTGCTGGTCCATTCTGGAATGCTCGATGGTTGGTTGTGGTAGATTCATTCAGTAATTTTCCTTTTGTTGTCCGGATGTGTTCCATGACGTCATCTGCCACCATCCAGGCGTTATCTGCTATCTTTTGCATTGGAGGTCTTCCACAGACTATTGTTTCCGACAATGGCCCACAATTCATGTCCGCAGAATTTCAGTCATTCTGCAAGGCCAATGGTATTCAACATGTGACGTCCGCGCCGATTTCGCACCAGTCAAACGGTGCCGCTGAACATTTGGTCAGGACTTTCAAGTCACAGATGTTGAAGTTGAAAGCGTCGCATTCTCGGGAGGACGCGTTATTGCTCTTCTTGTCTTCGTATCGCTCTCAGCCTCGAGATGGTCGCTCGCCGGCTGAGTTGCTTCACAGTCGCCCTCATCGAACCTTGATGTCTTTGCTACATCCGCCGCATCAGGTTCCTGTGCAGCGGCAGACACCTGCTTTTGCTCCGGCCGACGTTGTCTATTATCGTAACTATCGAGGTTTACGGCGTTCCCTCGCAGGGCGCATTCTTCGCTGCCTCGGCCGCGCTATGTATCTGGTTTTGGGGGCCTCTGGTGAGGTGCGTCGGCATCTCAATCAGCTGCGCCTCTGTCGTCGCACGGGTTCTGCCGCTCCCCGTCTGCTTTAAGCGACGGTGCCGTCCGGTCAGCGCCCTGGGGACCCATCTACTGGCTCGCCTCATCACCAGGTGTTACCGACGCTGCCTTCCATTTTGCCCCATGGCGACGCGCCGCCGCCGCCGCCGCCGCCGCCTGTTCTCCCACCGGCGACGCCCGCAGTGGACGCTTCGCTGCAGTCGTCGGGCGCCTCCCTGGGTCACGCGCCACCGATCGCTTCCCGTAAACCGTTGTCCTCCGCCATGGACTTCTTGCCCGCTCCGGACCATAGGACGTCTTCGCCCGTCGGGTGCCCCGACCCTATGGAGGTTGACCCTTCAGCCCCTCCTGTCTCTCTACGGGCGCGTACACCGCATGTTGGCGTGCACCCTGGACTAGGTTTTCAGGCGTTTCCTAGCTCCCCTCGGACCGAATGGCAGGGTGCGGGTGGCACAGCCTCTCCTGTTGTTAGGCTCCCCACCTCGTCGCATACGTCAACATGGGGTCCTCCCCACGGAGGGCGGAAGCCTTATAACACAACCGTACGCCGATTTGCGGGGGAGGAATGTGGTGTCACCGCCAGGCACCACACATGCTAGGTGGTAGCCTTTAAATCGGCCGCGGTCCGTTAGTATACGTCGGACCCGCGTGTCGCCACTATCAGTGATTGCAGACCGAGCGCCGCCACACGGCAGGTCTAGAGAGACTTCCTAGCACTCGCCCCAGTTGTACAGCCGACTTTGCTAGCGATGGTTCACTGACAAATTACGCTCTCATTTGCCGAGACGATAGTTAGCACAGCTTTCAGCTACGTCATTTGCTACGACCTAGCAAGGCGCCATTATCAATTGCTATTTATCTTGTGATGCATGTACCGTCAGACCGATGATCACCAATTATGGATTAAAGTTAAGTATTCCAAAAGCTACGTACTATTTTTGCTACTATAAGACCTTGACCTGTTCCAGACCTCACGCCAGCCTGCGTGAGCTAAACGCGTGCCCTTCAGCCTCCCGTCCTCGTGGGTTGGCTGTCTTGCCAGTTCACAAAACAATCTATAATTCCAGCAGCTTAAAAATTAATATTGCACTTTGTGGCATTAGAACTCGAAATATACTCACCCACAGTTAAAAATAATGTACATTATAAATGGAAGCATATAGCAGAAAAGAATACAAGGTTATTCAGAAGTACCTCTTGGATTTTGAAAGAGGACTACGCGGCCGGCCAGGGTTGCCAAGTGGTTCTAGGCGCTACAGTCTGGAACCGCGCGACCGCTACGGTCGCAGGTTCGAATCCTGCCTCGGGCATGGATGTGTGTGATGTCCTTAGGTTAGTTAGGTTTAAGTTGTTCTAAATTCTAGGGGACTGACGACCTTAGAAGCTAAGTCCCATACTGCTCAGAGCCATTTGAAGCAAAGAGGACTACGCGAAAACTGCAAGGCACACAGACAAATAACCCGCATCAGTGCATAAAGCAACTCTCCAGGATCAGATTCGGAATATGCACGGTGTCGTAGCTACACTAGGGGGCACGCATGTCAGAACATGTGAACAGATGATCCACTTTATAGCGTCGCATCGAATTAGCTTGCACTTGTAGATAGCTAACCCAAGTAACAGGATTCCAGATCATGCTACTGTCGCACCTTCCTGGCTTTTCGTGTCGGCTACTTAAGGAATTACACGCAGGCTTTCACCTCTTCCACATCACAAACGGAGCACATGTTGACCAACCGTAATGCGAGTAAAAGACTTGCAGACATGCCCTCTCCTCTGATTTGTGTGTATTTTCTGCACTGTCATGGGCATATTATCAGTCTCTTGTGTAATTATACAAGATCTGTACGCCAAAATAATATCTTACAAGAATGCATGTTTAAGTTTTATCTAGTTTCTTTCCTCTTAAAATTCATTTATTTATTTTATGACTTCATGTACATAAACATGTAAAGACAAATATCGTGTGAACTGGTAGTGTTAATCTTTCAACGTAATTACGAGTATATGTAACTTCTGTTGAGCTTTGGATTGGAAGGAACCATTTTAGCTGTGTAAAATAAAGTATCAGCACGGAAGTGTCAGTTGATGAGCAGTAGTCTACGGCAGAACTCAGCTGTATTAAGATGCACGAATGTGGCACATCTGATAAATAGCGGAACTTAAAACATTGCTGGACGGCAGAACAGATTTTACTAGCGATGGAAAGTGGAGAAGCTCTGAAGATTTCGGGGACAGTATAGTGGGACAGAGAACGCAGTAATTCACAGGGAGAGACGAGAACAACTCGGAACCTTCCGGAAAGCGATTTCTTCACTATTGTTGCAATAACGTACCAATATTTCGGGAAGATTTATTGTGGAAGTCGGCGGACAAGAAGATTTCGCAGGAGTTGAAAATCGTTGAATAAAAGAAGAACTGCGAGAGAGAAGATATATTTCATTAGCGCTGGAGAAGAACACGAGAAGAATAAGGAGAAAAGACCTAGAACAACTTAGAACTAGGATCAATCACATCAAACAGGATGCGAATACACCGTGATTCTTCATGTAGCGTACTGAGTTATTTACATGTCACACTAGACAAATGGTTCAAATGGCTGTAAGCACTATGGGACTCAACATCTGAGGTCATCAGTCCCCTAGACTTAGAACTAACTAACCTAAGGACATCACACCCATCCATGCCCGAGGCAGGGTCCGAACCTGCGACCGTAGCAGCAGCGCGGGTCCGGACTGAAGCACCTAGAACCGGCTCACACTAGACAGAAAGACTTAATTTATCCAGATCTGTGTTACACGCAGATTTCGATAGTTATTGTTTTGTTTGTTGAATCGAGAGCTATTTAGGGAGTTACACTAAACAGGATGACTGCCAAAGCTTCTGATAATTGAAATAGCGATTACTAATAAAAATGACGGCTCGACATTTAAACGCATAGTCAAGCAATCGTCACTGTTGAAAGTGCAAAAATGTGTCTGCAGTATTTATCCAACATTATCCAATTCCACATCCTACCCTGAAATAATTTCTTCCTAAATTTTACAGTGTGGTCACCTACAAAATGACGCACCGGAGTGGCTGTGAATATTTGAATTTTTGTGATCAGTTTTGCAATTGACAAAATGGCAGCCGCCATCTTGCTGTGACACAGCAACCTTAAAAAAATAGAAAAAAATAGCAGTATCACGATGGCGGTAAAGAGTTTCTTTCACTACGATACGCCCACGTTGAACAATATCAGCGCTTCAGAGGTTATCCCTCAGCTACTATCTTTGTTTTATATCATGTGAAAAACTATGTTTTACCAACTACCAAGCAAATGAGGAAAAGTGAGAATAGCTGTCTTAGTATTAATTAAAAAACTAATTAACGAAATTTCATTGGGTATCAATTACATTAGCAGTACAGAACTCTTTCTTGCAGTTAGAACTTACGATCATACAGAACAACAGTGTCTGTGCAAGCGTTAGAGTTCGAGAATAAAATAAAGTAGAAACCGTAATTGAAATAATTTTTGCTAAATACGTCCGACAAAGTTGTAACAAGATCGACAGTGATTTTACTTAACAAAATGAGACTGGAGATAGGACATAAAGTGACACCTAAATAAAAAATGACGTTTACCTTAGAGCTGCTTAGAGTTTCAGATATCATTCAGAAATGCTTTTGTCAATCATTGCATTAAGTGTCATTTTATACTGTGATAACCAAACTCTGGTTAATCTTTGCACATTCATAAACTAGAAACATTTTAAGTGTCAGCAAACTGTCATTTTCGATCTGAATTCAGGGCTATTCAAAAAGAAATAACAGATTTCAAACACTAATTGCTTCCAAACCACAACAGACAGAACCTCAATTTCAATATTCCTGAAAAGAGAAAATTTGAAATTTTTATACATTCAATTTGAGCACTGTTGTTACACGACGAATATCATAACGGTGGCTCGTTTCCTACCACACACGAAGCAGTTGGCCTCTCCTTATCGAATTCACGGCTTCAGCAGTGCGATGTCGCAGATGTCTTTTGCGTAACCCCACAGCAAGTCACAAGGTGCGAAGTCTGGAGACCTCGGACACCACTATCTATGAAATTAATCTTCTGCTCCTCCTCTTCCAGTCCAGGGTCCTGGAACGGTGTCATTCAGATAACACCGGGCATACTTAGAGAAACGTACGACGTTACCTGAATGACACCATTCCAGGAAGCTGCATTGGAAGAGTAGGAGCAGAAGATGAACTTCATCCCCGGTTGCCTCCCGGGTCTGCAGATCTCACACCTTCTGGCTTATCTCTGGAGTTACTTAAACGGTTGCATTTTTATCCCCCCCCCCCCCTCCCCTATGACTGTATGACTGACACTATTGAAAGCCTGTTAATTCGGTAACGAGAGACCAGCTGCTTTGTGTGCGGCAGGAAAAAGAGTCAAAGTTTTGATATTTGTCGTATAACCCATGATGCTCACAATGAATACACAAAAGATGGCGCAGTTTATATAGTTACCATCTTTTATTATCTACAGTTCTCTCGCCTTTTGACTGGAAGGGGGACGATAGGACGATAGGCTGCTCATTAAAGAGCTCATCTTAGCAGTACGTCTGCTAAACATGTCAGGAAATTTGAGCGTCTTGCAGCTGTGCAAAGGTCGGAGTCATCGTATGAAACAGCACGCACTGTCGTCAACCTGTCGCACAACAACATGGACAAAGGAGTCATCTCGGCCCTGAATAAAGGTTTGAATTTTGCTCCTACTCCACGTACTATACCCATCGTGGATGTCATCAGTGGAGTAGAAGAGGCGGTGCAGCATCTTGCACAGGACGACGCCGACGAAGTCACACTTACTACCAGTCGTTTTTTGGCCTCAGCTAAGCCTCTCAAATCTAGTATCAGTAGGGAGGAGATAGAGGGGATCTGTTCACTTGGGAGAGATGAAGATCTTGTCGTATTACCATCTGACAAAGAAAATGCCACCGTCGTTCTTAATATTACCGAATACCATAGCAAAATGACATTAACTATTGGAGGGCAGTACGTACAAATGTCGTAAACGGGAACCAACTTTGACGTAAAGCAGAAAACCTACGAAGCTACTGAAGAATTCCGGTCTACCAGATGATGATAAGAAAAATTTCAGAGTTCGAGCTCCTAGACCTCCCAAGTGGTACGGACTACCGAAGATCCACAAGAATAATGTTCTCTTGAGACCTATTGTCAGCGTAATTGGTTCTCCACCTACAAGCTGGCCAAATATCTAACAGAGTTGGTGACTCCTATAGTCGGCCGTTGTGAACATCACATTAAAAACTCCTAGATGTTCATTGCGAAAATCAAACAGATTAGAGTTGGTCCATATGACATTTTAGTCAGCCTGGATGTGGTATCGCTGTTCACAAGTTCCTGTGAAGGACACTTTGAAAATGCTGGCGGATTTTTTTCCTCATGAAACTATAAAGTTGTTCCGACATGTGATAACCAACTACTTCTTGTATAGTAGTAAATTTTATGGAAGACGGATGGTATGGCGATGGGCTTTTCGTTGTCTCCTTCATTGGCTAACTTTTTTATGGAGAATTTTGAAGAAGTGCATTAAATTCGGCTCCCCTCCGTCCATCCTTACTTTATTAGAGTGTTGACGATACATTTATGGTCTGGCGACACGGTGCAGAAGCTCTCGAACAATTCATAGAACAGATGAACAGCATACATTCGAACATCCGGTTCACTGTCGAGGTTGAGAAGGAAGGAAGACTGCCATTCTTAGACGTTTTACTACAACGAGAGGCGGACGGCCGCCTCGGCCGGTATGTGTACAGCAAACCGACGCACACTGATTTATATATTAACATACAGAGTTTCCATCATCCTGTTTAGAAGAGAGACGTTTTGAACATGTTGATATATAGAGCAAAAACTGTTTCTGACGAAGACCACTTGAAGTCCGAAATTATCCAGCTGAAGTACATGTTCGAAAGAATGTCTATGGTGCACGCGATATAAAAGCAGCGTTCTCCAAGAAACGGAAACTTGAAAATGCTGCACACTCACAGAATTGTTCCTTTTTGTGGCGCTGTATCCAATAGAATACAATGAGTCCTGGGTAGACGGTGTATAAGGCCGATTTTTCGTCCTCCTAAGAGAATGAAGGAGATGTTAATGACATTCTCGGCCTCAGGGTGCCTGGAATTTATAGTATCTCCTGTGAATGTGGAAGAAATTATATATCTCAGACCATTCGCAGCGTTTCCGACTGCTGTGCAGAACACCAACGGCATGTCGAAAATAGAGAACTAGAGAAATCAGCAGTTGCGGAACACAGTCCCACTAACAAACATAAAATACTGTTTGATGAAACAAAAATTTTGTCCCATGCCTCCACATACTGGGATTCTGTTATTAGGGAGGCTGTTGAAATAAGAATGAGCAAGAAGAACTTTAACCGTGGTAGCGGATATTATCTGAGCGGTGCATGGAAAAGAGCTCTTGATACAGAGAATCAGTAGACATTCCTTGCAGTGTTTACGTACGCACGGAAGCGGTGGCGCCACCAACGCAGACACTGACACCGTCTGTGACAGCAGTACGTAATCGCCTACCAATCGCAAGCCGTCGACGGGCTATGTAAGGCCATCACAGCAGCAGTGAAGACGGTCAGTTGCTCCTGGCGATGACGATGGAGGTTATCGTCGAAAGCTCGAGATTTTATCCGGAATTGACGCGGCAAGAAAACCGATAATGTTTGCCATGTGAGTAGCGGATGTTAAGTGGATGATTCGAAATATAGTCTTGATTACTTAAGGTTATTGCTGTGGCGACCGAGAACACAGTCTAAAGTGATTAACAGCAGCAACTGAAAAAACAGCTGTGACAAAAATTCAGATGAAGCGTCGCAGTTTTGTGCATTACTACTGATGTGGGCAAATATTTTCACTGATTTTCATAGAACTTGACATGCAATACACTGTGCATGAAACAAGGTACATTAAGCGAAAAACTGTTCAGGAAGCTTTAAAAAAATTTCCGGAGTCAATAACGTAGGGCGAAGAATAATGCGACACTTCGAAATCTGGCAGGCCGTTATGGAGATGGACATGCCTTGTCAGCGTTCACTAACGTGGAGGTGGGAAATAGTGTCACACATACGAAGTATGAAAAAAACGCAAAACGGAAACATGACATCTTAGCCTACGACACATTAATTTATAGTTAATAACACAGGCAAACGTGACGTATTAACTTTTGTCGATCTTGGGGGAGGGAGATGGTGGGAGGGCGAGGGCGAGGGAGGGAGGGAGGGAGCGAGAGAGGGAGAGGGCGTGGGGAGGGAGGGAGAGTGAGATAGTGTGTGGGGGAGGGTGGGGGGAGGAAGAGAGAGTGCACGGGGCTCGACGCGGCAACACACAAGCGCGCGCGCACACACACACACACACACACACACACACACACACAGTTTCAGCGCTTCTAAAACTTAAGATTGCTTTCTTTCTGTATGTCGTCCTTAATGTTGTGTTTTAAAAAAAAATCTTTAGTTTTTGATTTTGCTTTTGTTTTTGTATTCAGTATTTGTGGGTTATGTCAGAATAAGGTACTAAAAATGGGCCGGCTGCGGTGGCGGAGCGGTTCTAGGCACTTCAGTCCGGAACCGCGCGACTGCTACGGTCGCAGGTTCGAATCCTGCCTCGGGCATGGATGTGTGTGATGTCCTTAGCTTAGGTAGGTTTAAGTAGTTCTAAGTTCTAGGGGACTGCTGACCGCAGATGTTAAGTCCCTTAGTGCTCAGAGCCATTTGAACCAACTAAAAATGATGTAAACCATGTAAATTTAACAAACGAACATTTAATGGAAGCTGAGAAAAGTGATACATAGAGACATGAAGAAATTGTAACTGTATCTCAGAAGGTATACCGGTACCTTAGAAAACAACACGCCCAGACAAGAAATGTAGGAAAAAATGTGGGGAGGCATTATGAGAAAAGAAAGTAAGCGATTATTATGAAAAGCATTTGTGATGGCAAACCTAAAACAAAGCTTGGCTGTTTAATTGGATTGATTGAAGGTTTGATGTTGCCTGGCTTCGTTCATTATCTATCTATACATTCTACATTTACATCTATACTCTGCAAACCATAAATAACTAAGAATGTAACCAACTACTATCGAAACATGCTTGTGACCAGCTCCACTAGCTGTCTATCACTTTATCGCACAGTCATTTCATATACTGGTCTTTTTATACTGATTTGCACACGCTACAACAAGCGGCTGTATTATGAGCCGCGACAGTGAAATTCCACCTATTGGTGCATGTCAGTCACCTACGAGGAACCGATTCTGTAGGAGACGCACCGGAAAACCAACTTTACATTAGAATCCCACGAAACTGCCAGCACCTCTACCAGTTCAACTCGTCGTTGATACGTTTGGCTTGGTTGTGTTACCTAAAACGGACGTGTCGAGTTTCACTATAAACACCAAAAGGACGCCATATATGAATTTCTTAGCGGAATTTTTATTAGTGATAAAAGATTCTCCGATAATGTTGCAACATGAAATTTTAGGTACGGAGAAATGGTTACCCTTCGCTAACTTACAAAGCTGTTTCTGATTTAAAATATGAACGCTTCAGTACAAGTTACAATTACATATGTTCGTATAGGCTCGGTCAGAGCCACTTTCCTCAAGAATGATAGTCTTTCTCTTGTTTTGTGAACTGGATGTGACCTAGAGGGTCCCGGGTTCGATTCTCAGCTGGGCCAGAGATCTCTTCATTCGGCGACTGGGTGTTGGTGCTTTCCTAATCATCTCACCTCTCCGTCATCACAAAAATGGGCAAATAGCCGAATTGCCATTACATAGACTTGACGAAGCGGCCTGTGCCTTTCAGAACGACGAGATCACCCAGAATGTCCTCCGGCTTAGATCCTTCCGAGATTGTTACGGGGAGTCTGCTTTAGGACGTGCGTGCGCGCACACGTGCGATTGCGTGAAGGTTTTTCGTCGTAGGTGTCTAGTTTTCCAATCTCGTTGCAATAACAGAAGGTGTAGTAATTAAGTTTTGATTATCAAATTGCTAGCATGAAACTTGCTGACGGTGTTACTCCTCCACACATTTACTCTTCAGTGTGACGCATTTTCCCAACAATCGTTGGCTTAACGGAGATTCTGGTTGTACAAGTGGCATTTTGACTGTTGAAGTTTTGCACCTCTAAAATCAACTCGTTGTTATTTTTGAAATGCCTGCCACACAATAGGGAGGCGGATGTCGTTTGGTACCGTGTCAGGAGAATACAGCGATGGGACAAAATTTTGGTTCAAATGGTTCAAATGGCTCTGAGCACTATGGGACTTAACAGCTGTGGTCACCAGTCCCCTAGAACTGAGAACTACTTAAACCTAACTAACCTAAGGACATCACACACATCCATGCCCGAGGCAGGATTCGAACCTGCGACCGTAGCAGTCGCGCCGTGTCGGACTGCGCGCCTAGAACCACGAGACCACCGCAGCCGACCGACAAAATTTTATAACCTAGACAAGCAGGATGTGTGACTGCTCAGTGCAAGAACAGCTGGGACGATGTCTTGGAAAAGAAACACCCTACTGGATAATTACCTGCGACACTTCTTGACAGCGTGGCAAAACAATGTCAGGAGATTCGGCAGTATGCTACTGTGAGTTTGTCCGTTACGAGCATAATACGTTATTACCACAGCTTGGTAGTCCCCAAAGCTCAGAATTTCGTTGCATCGATGATACTCGTAGTTGGGCCTTCGCCTCTTTCGCCAGTGGTGAATCAAATGTTTTCACTTCATGTTATGTCTTCTCCTTCCTCTCTGGGTCATAGTGATACACGTGGTGATTAGGTTGCTGAAACTGTCATCTAGATTGGCCTTAGGGAGCTGCATCATTTCTACTGAGTACGAATAGGCGTGAGCAGTCGCGAATCCCAGCAGGCGGATATCTTTGTTATGTTCAAGGCGTCGAAAACTGATGTATGACTTCTTTTTCCTTGTTCCACTTTCGCGACGACTGTGATACGCCGGGCTTCGGGCACCAATAGCTCCACTTCTCTTGCGCTTCCCCATGGTTCACAATGAGATGGCTTGCCACTTCGATCATCTTCATTCGAGTTTCTTTGAGCACACTGGAAGCGTCTGCGCAGGGTTTTCAGATCGCTTTTTCGAAATTCCCCATTGCAGAGAAAAGAATTCTCCAAAATGAAGCCATTTCAGCAACTTTTTCCCAGATATCTTAAACCTACCTGTTCCTTTAAACTATTATTTGTTATCAGTATTATCAGCTTGAGGAGGTGCAACTGCGTGTTCAGGGCGTAAAGTTATCGTACAAATGAAACATTGTAGTACATAAACTACAGTTTTTAATTTGTAGATGAAAGAAATATCCTGACCAGAAAAATGAAGAATCTGCTCTAGGGGGCACCATATTTGCTTTCTTCACGCTTTGTTTCTGGTGTTTTAATGACCTACCAATAACGCACCACCGCCTTCGGAACTCGCCGCCTCTACCCACTACGCTACTGTGAACAGATGAAGTCCGTGCCTGTGTTTTTTAGTTACTCATGCTGAGGGTTCTTAATCATCGATCTGTCATTAGTTACAATTAAATGTGAGGTAATCGTGCCAATACCGAAGCGCTTTAGAGGGATACTTAGTATTTAAAACGGCATATATTCATAGGACTTGCGGTATAAAAAAAATCAAACGCAAGCTTCAACTAAAACGACGAAATACAATATGGCGTCTCCTCAGAACTCGATATGACCATGAAAGTCGACGCACTTTCTAATAGGTCGAAACTGGGCATCATGTAGACGTCACAGTGACGTCACGGAGAGGTATCACTGTATTCAGCCTAACGTCTCTCGCAAAACGAACGGTGTATCTATTGATGTGAAGAGAATGAAACCTGCTGATTATCTAGAAAACTGAGTACGTGTTGTTTGAACTAACATATCACAGATGGCATTAGTAGTAAGGCAAGGCAAATGAAATACTTCCCCTATTTTGCAGGTACCCGAATTTCCTTCCCCAAAAATTTCCCCAACGGTTCCATTTCCCTAAATATTCCCCAAAAAATATTTTTCCCCAAAATTACGAAAAAAAGTCTGAAGTCACTTCGGCTGCGCCGCCTAACCACTGCGTCATATCATGCATTGTTGCCGTGCGCTTCCACCAACACAGAATGGACTTGTTCAAATGTTCAAATGTGTGTGAAACCTTATGGGACTTAACTGCTAAGGTCATCAGTCCCTAAGCTTACAGACTACTTAACCTAAATTATCCTAAGGACACACACACACACACACACACACACACACACACACACACACACACACACACACACCCATGCCCGAGGGAGGACTCGAATCTCTGGCGGGACCAGCCGCACAGTCAGTAACTGCAGCACCTTAGACCGCTCGCATAATGGACTGTTGCAGCGTTGTTAGCCTTCGCAGGATACTCTGTTCTAGGGCGGATTTCTACAGTGCTGTGGCGCCGTGATTTCAGTGTGTAAGATGGCTAAAAACATATACCTACAAAAGACTGACAGTATTTTGGAATTAATAATCAAAACTTCATGAGTCCTTCCCGTAATCATTAAGCGTATGAACAGTATTTCACGCAGACTTCGGGCTCTCTCCGGCCTTCTAGAGCGAGAGTGCCGTCCAACTGGACCACATTTACGAGAGATGGGCAACCTCAGTCCACCGACGTATCACTGCACTGCACTGAACTGATATTTGAATGCTGTGCAGGGCACTTGAATTTGGTGAAATTAAACTTCTAATTGTTGTTGTTGTTTGTAGGTCCCCTAACACTGACTTCAGAGCATTCCTGTTCAAGGTAGAGAGGGTTCCTGATTCCCTTTCTAGGAAATACCAAAAATTGGTTATATGTGGCGACTTCAATATTAATTTTGTATATGATGGTGCAAGAAAAAGGATGTTGGTAGATCTCCTAAATTCATATGATCTGATGCAGACTGTGTTTTTTCCAACTAGGGTGCGGAGGAACAGTAGCACAGCCATAGACAATATTTTTATTCATTCATCATTAGTAGATGGGCATTCTGTTAGGAAAAGGGTGAATGGCCTTCCAGACCATGATGCACCAATTTTAACACTAAAAGGTTTTGGAATTCAAGAAAGTGTCACATTTAATTACAAACTATGTAGGAAAGTTAATCCAACAGCAATAGAGAGTTTTTTAAACGTTGTCAAGGAACAAGAGTGGCAGGATGTTTATAGTGCCGATAACATAGATGATAAATATAATGCTTTCCTTAACACATTTCTCATTCTCTTTGAGAGTTGCTTTCCATTGGAATGTTCTAAACGAGGTACTAGCAGTAATAGGCAGCCCGGGTGGCTGACTAGTGGGATAAGGATATCATGTAGAACAAAGCGGGAATTATATCAAAATGTTAATAGTAGGCACAATCAAGCTACAGCAGCCCATTACAAACAGTATTTTAAGGTGCTTAAAAATGTTATTAGGAAGGCAAAAAGTATGTGGTTTGCAAATAGAATAGCTAATGCGCGGGATAAAATTAAAACCATATGGTCAGTTGTGAAGGAAGTGTCTGGCCAGCACCACAAGGCCGACGATATAAAGTAAGTTCGCAGTAAAAATATTTCTGTTAGTGATAAATCAGATATACTTCCAGTATTTAACCATCTTTTCTGAGCATTGGCGGTGAATTAAATAAAAATTTAGTTTCTACACGGAACTATAACTTTCTTGGCAAATACCTTTCCGAGATTGATGTCTGAAATACTCCTCTGTGAAACAGGCAAGGTAGAGATTGAGTCAATAATTAAATCACTGAAGACTAAGGACTCCCATGGTTATTATGGAGTGCCTAGAAGACTGTTAAAGTACTATGCTGCAGATGTTAGCCCTGTATTTAGCCATATTTGTAATTTTTCATTTAGGAATGTCAGTTTGGCTGGCTCTGAGCACTATGGGACTCAACTTCTGAGGTCATCAGTCCCCTAGAACTTAGAACTACTTTAACCTAACTAACCTAAGGACATCACACACATCCATGCCCGAGGCAGGATTCGAACCTGCGACCATAGCGGTCTCGCGGTTCCGGACTGTAGCGCCTAGAACCGCTCGGCCACTGTGGCCGACAATGGTCAGTTTCCTGAACGGTTGAAGTACTCAGTAATAAAGCCGCTTTATAAAAAGGGAGAAAGGGATAATGTAGAGAATTTTAGACCGATTTCTGTGCAATCAGTGTTTGCTAACGTTATTGATGTAAGGATAATTGATCATTTTGTATCACACGACTTGCTATCAAATGTACGTTTCGGCTTTAGAAGTCGTTTAACAGCTGAAAATGCTAATTATCTTTTCTCTGTGAGGTACAGAATGGGTTACCAAAAGGTTTCGAACGCTAAGCATATTTTTTGATTTAACTAAAGCATTTGATGTGCTGATCACTTAATATTGCTCCAGAAGTTGGACAATTACGGAATATGGGGAGTAACTCACAACTGGTTCACCTCTTACTTTAGCAACAGACAGCAGAATGTCATTATTCACAGTGTTGATAATGGCTGTGATGTTGGGTCTGTGTGGGGTACGGTCAAGTATGGGTGACCCAGGGATCAGTTTAGGGGCCACTCCTGTTCCTTATTTATATAAATGATATGCCCTCTAGTATTAAGGGTAATTCTAAAATATTTCTGTTTACTGATGGCACTAGCTTGGTAGTAAATGGTGTTGTGTGCAACATTGGCTCACTTTCAAATAGTGCAGTTCATGACCTAAGTTCACGGTTTGTAGAGAATAAACTAACACTAAATCACAGTAAGACTCAGTTTTTACAGTTTCTAACACAAGCAGCTTTCACTCAGTTAATACTCGGCTGCAATCAGACCTGCGTTTCGAAATGGCTCTGAGCACTATGCGACTTAACTTCTGAGGTCATCAGTCGCCTAGAACTTAGAACTAATTAAACCTAACTAACCTAAGGACATCACACACATCCATGCCCGAGGCAGGATTCGAACCTGCGACCGTAGCGGGCGCGCGGTTCCAAACTGTAGCGCCTAGAACCGCTCGGTCACTCCGGCCGGCCCTGCGTTTCGATCGGACTTCCTTAACTCTTGTGCAGAAAGGTGTGCAGTATACCGCTGCATTCATTTTCAATAAGCTACCACTCGAATCCAAAAATCTTAGCAGCAATCAACGCGCTTTCAAATCGAAACTGAAGGGTTTCTTCATGGGTCACTCCTTGAAAAATTAAGCTGATTCTTGTATTGTTGATTGCGTTTACTTAAACTTATGGATTGACTTTTTTCAGGTTCATAAACGTTTATTTTTATCTGTTATTGTTTTTATGTTTTAATTTCATGTACTGACACATTCCATGACCTTGGAGATATGCTCCTCAATTTGGTCCTACGGAACTTGACGTCTAAATAAATAAAAATATAAATCTCTCTTGGCTACACGTTAGTTGCTTTCTCATCTGCAATCTGGAAAACAGGACAGCGCGCTTGGGAGCGCCGAGCGCTGTTCGCTTTAAGCGTTGTAACTGCACGAACACTTGTCGCCGACTGCTAGTTAAATGACTGAATATAAATGACCGGCTTGAGTGGGAAACGTCAGAACATGTCAATATGCCACAACGTGACACACAAGCTGGAGATGTGCTTCAGTCACTGTGGAGCTATGCAATTAGATTCTGGTAAGTACGACGGAAAACGCCATTAAATCTATTTTGAGAATCTCTGAAGGATGAATTCTATATACAGCCCTTCTGATTATTTACAAGTTTGTTAGAACATAGTCAAGTGACCCGTGGTTCAACACGTGGACCAAGAATTACCCCAGTAAAAATACCATTACGTCAGTTCTGACAGAAGAATATAAACCTTGTTTTATATGCTAAACCTCACGTTACCTGTCGAACGCAACCGGCAAGAGAAAAGTGTTTTATAAAATAGCAGCTGAGATTATTTGTGGGGTTATTTTATGTTACACGAATGAGAACTACTGAAACAGAATTTTCATCAACTTAACATCAACATCAACTTTATTTCAGTACCTCATTCTCAAGTTACAAAGATGGATCTCTGAAGTCTCAGTTGCATATGCAAAGCAATTTAATTGTGACGTTACTTGCTTATCCATTGGTAGTAATTACTGATGTAGCGAACAGTAGAACCAACACTTAATGCATTGTGCTCTGCTACAAAGCGACAATGTTCCATTTGTTATTACTATTAAAAATACAAAAACGAGCAGCAACTATCACAATTCAAAAGTACGAGGCACACTTAGATCTAACAACTGAACTAAATATCAATCCCCCCTCCTAATGAATTTACTATGTTTTACAACTGTTAATTGTGTAAGGGGACGATCAAAATGGTTCCGTTTGAGGGCATTGCTGCAGCGTGTATACAACGTAGCGCGACTCTGATGCGAGTATTTAAACACCGACATTTAGACAAACGATTAGCATGGTATTCCTGTCCTTGAGTTGCTGCAGGTGACAAAATCTGGCGCCACCACTGGAACTGGAGTGTTAGCTCCTGCGATGCAGTGGTGTGAGCCATCGTCCCCTCGTCCCAAGAAATTTAGGAGCCAGCAATCTGCCGGAAAGGTGATGCTCACCGTGTTCTTTGGTTACTGCGACAAGGGTGCTGCTGCTTCATGATAATACACGTCCGCATATCTCAAATTTTGTAACGCAGAAATTACGCCAACTCAAGTGGAAGACCCTAGCTTCCGCCCTATAGTCCTATTCACTACCCATGCGAGTATCACGCTATTGGTCCCTTAAAAAAAGGGTATGAAGGCTCGACGGTCCCTGTTGGACGAGGATGAGTGGTAGGCAGTTGAAGACTACACTCATCAGGACACGGTGTTTTGCCAAACGGATATTTTCAACATGATACGTCGATAAGATGACTGCCTTAATGCTAATGGCGATTCTGCCCGAATGGTTGGTTGGTTTATTTTGGGGGAGGGGGGAGGGGGGGAGGGGGGTGGGGGGAGGGGGGAGGGGGGACCACACAGCGAGGTCATCGGTCCCATCGGATTAGGGAAGGCTGGGGAAGGAGGTCGGCTGTGCCCTTCCGAAGGAACCATCCCGGCATTTGCCTGAAGCGATTTAGGGAAATCAGGGAAAACCTAAACCAGGATGGCCGGATGTGGGATTGACCCGTCGTCCTCCCGAATGCGAGTCCAGTATGCTCGCTCCGTTGCCAGATTGGCACGCCGATTCTGAGCTTTACGGCCTTGATCACCCTCATAATAAACGGAAAACAGTTATACTAAACTCATTAATAATATAGAATTTCAGCTCTCGCTGAGCAGAAGTTGTTTTCAGAATACTGACTTCTTTATACCAGCCTTGACACTCCGCGACTGGTCGTCCCTCTTCCTCCTTCCCAGCGCACTGCGGTCTCATGAGAAAGCTGCCTCCGTTTATACGGCAGCTACTATTACTTATCTAGCCTTGAAGTCACAGGTACCTTGGGAAAGCAATGCCACGCAGTATCACACGAACTGTTTGCTATTTAGAAAATAGTCGAGAGCTAGATTATTTAGAGAATTGAGTGTGTGTGACGTAGTACTGCCATAATCTATCAGTTCCTCGTAACAACTAGTTGCAGCTATTGTGTTGTTTATTTAGCTGTCTCAGTTGCTCGTGAAACCACAGAGTAGCCGTAATTACATCGTCATCATCGTAAGTGTTTCTTTCAGTGATTACAACTGCAGTTACGTAAAGTTAATTCGCTTTATAATCGTTCCCAATTACCATTATGCGATACGTAGTTGGTTATGTAAGTTCTCTGCTGGTCGAATGGATGATAAATAATGAGTTACTCGAGTGATGCAGGTAAAACTCAAGCAGTTTTAAACAAAGTTCGTGAACAACGAATCACACAATGGCTCTGAACACCATGGAACTTAACATCTGAGGTCATCAGTCCCCTAGAACTTAATCTACTTAAAGCTAACCAACCTAAGGACATCACGCACATCCATGCCCGAGGCAGGATTCGAACCTGCGACCGTAGCAGTCGCGCGGTTCCGGTCTGAAGCGCCTAGAAACGCTCGGCCACCACGGCCGGCATATCACACAATATTGAGCCATTAGTTGCGCATTTTATCATCCGTGAACGTATGGATCTGCTGCTAAAAAGGTTCTGATTTCAATTTACACGCTCCATAGAATGTGACTACGTTTGGAACGATACGTTATATATATGCGCCGGAAACGTTGTCGCTCAGCTCTGCTCGTGAAAATTGCATCACCATAAACTGGCCGGCCACGGTGGTCTAGCGGTTCTAGGCGCTCAGTCCGGAACCACGCGACTGCTACGGTCGCAGGTTCGAATCCTGCCTCGGGCATGGATGTGTGTGATGTCCTTAGGTTAGTTAGGTTTAAGTAGTTCTAAGTTCTCGGGGACTGATGACCACAGATGTTAAGTCCCATAGTGCTCAGAACCATTTGAACCGTTTTGAACCATAAACTGATCAAAACTGAAATTTAGTGCCATATGACATGTGGAGGCGCAGGCTATTAAATATTCAAAGCAATAAAACCACACTACGTACCGCAACCATTACTTTAATGAGGTGGTAAGCAATAGCACATTATTCTCTCCACAATGTGCCATAAAATCAATTTGGAAATCAGGATGAGAGAGAAGGAGCGAGATAGACAGTTCACATATGGCTTCTGAAAGAGTAAAATTATCAGCTGTGTTTGCTAATAAGTTTACATAGGATTAGCGATCACCGAACACCGTGGCGTATTCAGTGGGTGATTTGTCTGCTGCAACAGTCAAGAGTGTTCGTGTAGGAGTAATTGTTTCTTTGAGTGATTTACCAAATTCCATGGAAACCTAAACCTCTATGGCCGAATGAATATTTGAATCAAGATCGTCTCTAATATGAACCAAGGTAGGTGGTGCATCGCTTAAAACACTCTGATCGTATTCGGAAAGAAAATGGGTCCAACCCATGTGCAGCCATCCGGATTTAAGTTCGTCGTGGTTTCCCTCAATCACGTAAGGAAAATTTCTGGATGATTACTTTGATAAGGACCTGACCTCTTACCTTCCCAAATCCCGTTTTGTGCTCTGTAAATGGGACGTTAAACCCTAAGCCACCCGTCTCCCTCCCTTCTTCTTTCCTTCTTTCCTTCCTTCCTTCCTTCCTTCCTACCTTCCTCCATGCGAGGCAAAAGACGTTACATAGCGCCACTCGCTCATTCACCCGTGTAAACCAAGGAATAAACATTATCCGCTGTGAAGAGTATTGGTACCGATTATTCCTTGTAATGCGTGGATGAGTACAGTCCTTCCGAGAAATCACTTTAGGAATGGGTCGAAGGAGCCTCTAAAACCAGTGGTGACAGCAGATCGGAACAGCCTGATTCCCACCGACACCAGAAGTGTCCTAGTCCACTATCCAATGCACGTGTTTGATATGACACCAGATTTACTAGCCCACTCGAAACACGTAGCGGAAGATCAGTTTCACTTAGGATTCAGTGACGCGGTGACCGATGGAACAAATGGCAGTTCCGATCGGTTGGTGGCGGCTAAGTTCATGTAGTGGACGGCTGGCTAGAAACGGAATCCAAAACACCGCAAGACGATCGTAAGCATACAACATTAGTCCGCAGTGAATAGTGAAAGAAAGAAAACCGTAAAATAAGCAAATGTTTAACACGACCACATGTCTCGATCTGAAGTGTCAAAGTCTTAATAGGCATGCGGTAGTACGTGTCCTGTGTACAGAAGGCTCACCGTCTTTAATGCTTTGTGTTTCTGGAATGGAAAGTTTTTGGAACTTCTCACAATTTTCACTTTCAGTGGATGAAGAGCTCACTGGTGGGTCTTTTTCTTCTTTGCTGAGCTGCAGGGTTTTGCCTATTTCTTGGAATTTTGTGCCTTTAACTCATTTCGATATTGTGTTATCTAATTTCATCATTCGTAGTCAGTTATCCGGGTACCCAGTAGTGTTGCCACACTTTTGGAAGAACTGTTCCTACTGTTTGTAATTGCCTGATGGTGATTTGATTTTTATCTGTGTTACTGAAAAGTTTGACTGCTCAGTGTTAGATTTTCCGAACTATATATTTTTCTTGTGCTGTCCCATGAATTTTTGTTTTACTAGTCCTCTAACATACTGGTAGGCTGTGCTTTAAGCATCTGTTTTGTGCTATTTTAATTTGTTTACGTTTTTTGGAGAGGTTATACCCCATCCACACTTCCATTTAGTAATGTGGGTTCGGTCGTTGTTTTGGTTCAAATGGCTCTGAGCACTATGGGACTTAACTGCTAAGGTCATCAGTCCCCTAGAACTTAGAACTAATTAAACCTACCTAACCTAAGGACATCACAGACATCCATGCCCGAGGCAGGATTCGAACCTGCGACCGTAGCGGTAGCGCGGTTCCAGACTGTAGGGCCTAGAACCGCTCGGCCACCCCGGCCGGCGGTCGTTTTTTTGTCTAACTTCAATTTCTTTTGTTGTACTTAGCAATACGTGATCGCAGGAGCGAGTATTTAAGCGCAGAACTTAACCCGAGAGAGCGCGCATTGTCCTCTTAAGCTTGTGCAGCCTGTGGAGAAGCCAGGAACTGTGAGCGCTTGCCAGCTGCAGTATCTCGCACTTCGTATGCATACTGAGATTTGACAGACTCCTAATCATCACTGTCCGACCCAATTCCAGAAAATTACGATCACAGGCTTCTTAACTTCGGCGCCGGTGCAAGAAGGCAAACCTGCACACTGCCTGTGTCATAGCTGGCGCCAGCAGCCTGTAAGGTACACTCTTTGACATAAAACTCGACCGGCGGCCGGCCGCTTCAGAGGCTAAGTTCGCGCCGATCGCGACATGGGACAAAAAAACTGGCCAACTCGCTAATTCTCGAAGTCCGGTTATCTGCACAATCCGGCAACACTGTAGACTGCGGCACTTCCTGGAGGAAAACTTGTCCCATGATAGAGTAACCCTAGGCTGATTGCGCCTGTTGTCTAGCGGTAGCGTGCGTTGTTGCTGTTCATAATGTCAGTGGATCGAGAGCAGCTGGCATAAAATATTTTTATAGCCTCTTCTGTCTGAATGCTGAAGACGTGAATGTAATGGTAGCGCAGATTCAATCTATTTCGCTTTCTGACACACCGATATCAAAATTTTATCCAGTAACGGTTTTGCGGCAGATTTCCTGCAGACTGTCCTCCTCTGGACGCCGTATGCGGCAAAGCTCCGGGATCCATTTGCTGGCTACTGGCAGCGGCCGTGGCGACAGCAGCGGCGCTGCACTCCCCCGTTCTTTATCGAAAGCGCCTGCTACCGCTCATCGCTTTTGATGATTTAAAACGCTTTATTATTAAATGTTGCTCCACAGAAAATTTCTACAATTTCCATTCACGCTCAAAAGCAACGGAGACAGACGCCCTGATTAGTAGGCGGGTATTATATTACATTAATCGGCAAGAGCTGAGTATGGCCCGAAATTAATTTTATAGACTGGGACGAAATTAAACCATCTCACTACATTCGATGAATTTATAAATGCTTCATACCTCGTTTCTTTTCCTTTCAAACTCAATTATTTGTGCAACTTTTGGTCAATGTTTGGATGTTTTCGTCAAGCCAGAGTGAGCGTCTGTGGTGTAAAGTGTATTACAGTTCTTGTTTCATTCCTTATGGTAAGTCTGTGCGATAAACTGTGTGAATACCTTGCAATGCATGCTCTGTAGCAGTGCAGGAACACTGCACATTTGGAGTTCCATGTATGGGTTCATGAAGCATTTATTGTTGATCGGAAGTGATAGTTAAGGTCATCAGATTTAAACCAGAAAAAATTTGTCGTTTTGAAGGTTTCAGAGAATGGAAAGGAATTGCTAACGCCGGTGTTAGAAAACGTCTACAATTAAATGCTATTGCAAAAATTTAGAAGAAGGGAACTATATGAATCCACATGTGCACTTCATAAACAACCTTCTGACATGTTAGACCTATATGACGAACAAAGCTCAAATTTGTATCGTTGACAGTAGGTCTGAATCTTTTCAGGACCTATTTTACAGTGAAGCACCTTGGCATTTGCAAAGCAGACATCCATGATATTAACTTAATTTACTAAGTCGAAATCGGACGAAGATTGATGTTTAAAGGCATTCTTCAGATTTCGCATAAGGAATTTTTACTAGCAGTTTGCAACTCCATTAATTAAAATGGAAAATAAAAGGTTGTAGTCAGCGGCTTCTACCGTGACTCGAACTGCTATGTCATATAGTACGAGCACTGCAACGCACAAGGGAACCTCTGAGCTAGCGGCACACTGGCGGCAAGAGGCGGACTATAGTCACTGCGATGTTGCCTGAGCCTCAAAACGCAACCTTAAACACACAAACAGAGGAGGAGGAGATTACTGTTTTAACGTCCCGTCGACAACGATGTCATTAGAGACGGAGCACAAGCTCGGATTAGGGAAGGATGGGGAAGGAAATCGGCCGTGCCCTTCCTGAGGAACCATCCCGGCATTTGCCTGAAGCGATTTAGGGAAATCACTGAAAACCTAAATCAGGATGGCCGGGCGCGGGATTGCACCGTCGTCCTCCCGAATGCACACACAAACAGGTGTTACTTATGTGAAGAACGCCGTTCTTGGAGTCCAGAAATTAAATATACTTTCTAATTGTGTCATCTTACTGTGGATTATATCGTACGAGTCTTCGATGTGGAAAACGAATGTCAAGTGAATTTAGCGAGGTGATGCCGGCCTACACCCGGAAGTAAATGCACTATCAGAGTGTTGACAAATACTTGCTACGACGCTGCCATTTCTCGGCTCTCTGACGAGGCAGCTCTTCAGCGAAATGCTTGCCGTGATTCTCCGATACGGTTCTTCAGAGTGGAGACGCGCGTGCACGTTTGGTTTTTATGCGGCGTTCTCCCCTGATGGTTTCTGACGTCGCCTTGTGGGCTATGTATACATTTGAGACATTCAATTATCATTAATCCAGAATGATACAAGTTTCAGCTTCCGGCGTGGAAGAAGGCTGTTGACGCCGACATTATATCATTTCAACGTAGGGAAAGCAAAACGGATCATTCAATGTTTCTCATTCAACATAAAGCATGTGAGATAATTTTCCGTAACGTTCATAATCATCTAAAAATACAAACGAAGTTAAAATACATCGGAAGCTTATTCGAATTGAATATAATGTAAGATACCAAACGCTTTGCACCTCGATGTCGAATTTGTCCACGTGCAATCTTTTGCAGCATACACATAGAATGTCATGATTACCACGAGAATGAAGAAATATGTTGGTAAGGATGGAAGCAAGAAGAGACGCAGTCAACAAATATTCGATTCCTCATGGCATTCATTTCATTTGAGACGTAAGAAGAGGTAAAGCGGGAATTTACTTTCGTTAACACGAAAGATATGCCGCACATATTGATAACGAGGAAGTCAGCGTCTTCATACGTTTGCTCCTTGAAATCTGTATGCTCTATTATATACTAAGTAGCCCGATCATTGTTTCAGTAATGTTACCCTCTTGTTTGACCCCGTAACGATGAACAGATTCCAAATGCATGTCTCTGCATGAAAGTAGCTGTTCGAACCATTCCTGGGTTGGTTTTTGTGTTTTATTGCTTGGAATTCCTGAAGCAGACCACTGTGCCTTCCCCCCTCGTGGGTTAGGTCTCAAAACTAAACCGCTTTTTATCCAATGGCATAATTTATTCAGACAGCATCAGCGCGAGACTATCAAACAAAGCCTTCCATTTACAGTTGCAACACTCTAACCAGCACTGACCGAAGTGTAATCCACGGTCATGGTCCGAAATTAGCAGCTGTCTGCTACTGTGGCAAAGTCCGTACTACACTTTCGATTCCGCAGCACCATTTTATCTGGTAACACTGTGTAGTTGCAGAGTTGTGCCAGCATGTCTGTCCTCACACTGTCAACTTTATGTATCTCACTTCTCCTGTAGCGTAGATCACGAGGAGCCGAAGTAAATGAGTGTATTCTGCATGACGTAACATTCAGTATTCCCTTCTTTCATAGCCACTCTTCATGTGCATCGATACCAAATAGGAATGTGAAAACTCTTGCGAGTGAGAGAATGACAATAACAATCGTAACAAGAACAAGCAAATAATGAATGATGTTTATTCCAACGCAGAACGAGAATAGCTTTAAATATAAACATCTATATCTGTATCCATATCTATTGATCTTCGAGTTGGCACAATGCAAATATATTCTTAGCATTTAGTTACTGAATTTAGTTCTGGATGTTTGCAGAGAAAAGGAAAAGTCGGTACTTCTCGCTAGTGTAATATAATGTGAACCAACAACTACCCTTTCCTTAGAACACGACTCAAGCAGGTCCTCAAGTAGGTACCAAGACACTGCTGCATTCTGTTCCCTGACATTGCTCTGATGACGGTTAATGCAGATAGTTCCGATTATGAAATACAAAACGTATTGCAGGTTAGTTCCTAGGATAGTAACATTAAATTTGCGTTGTAGACGGCACATGAACGTGACGACTATCCATATTACTCATCAATATAAAAAGACAATATTATGGGAATTTAGCAGGATTACTCAACATGAATTCTGAAATTGGGTGACTGACCGCACAGGTGCTAAACGTCGTCAAGAGTATACGATGTCCTAATCGCATTAGGAATATGAATATCGCCTTCGACAGCTCGCAACTTTCATATTGCTATCTCCACCCTACTCCAGACAGCCCTCGGTGGAGTTGCACTACGTTGCCGAAATTATGGAAGGCCTTCAAACCGACAACAGACCACATATTGAAAAATACAAGCGAATTCTCTTGCAGCGTAAGCTTATTGTAACTAATCTAAAAATTATTGGAGAGGAACATTGTCCTATTCAAAAAAAGTAAAATGTTACACACTGTTGACGTCAAACGGACATTATCTATGTCCTGTCTTGTGTCCTACTCATCTATAAAATCAAGTGTACTATCAAAATGATTATATGTAATGGATGATAATGTAATGCATTGATACCAGATGGTGGGGGCGGGCCGTGTGGCCGTGCTGTTCTAGGCGCTTCAGTCTGGAACCGCGTGACCGCTACGGTCGCAGGTTCGAATCCTGCCTCGGGCATGGATGTGGGTGATGTCCTTAGGTTAGTTAGGTTTAAGTAGTTCTAAGTTCTAGGGGACTGATGACCACAGATGTTAAGTCCCATAGTGCTCAGAGCCATTTGAACCAGATGGTGGGTTCACAACAGTATTGATGCGAAAATAAAACAGAAGTTCGCAAAAGTGCAGTTGTGCATTTTCGTACGTTTTCACCTCGAGATGTACAGTCGTGCTCAAAAGTATCCGAACGACCTGAATTGCATTTCGCCTGATTCGCATGCAACCGGCATAACGCAGCTGTCTAGCAGGTCCGCTCCTTGGTACAGTCGTTTGACTATTGAAAATGGTTCCAATAAGTCACCACTAGAAAACACTGCTCTGTATCGCAATAACTCAAGATATAAAGTAATACCACGATACTACAAATATCAGGGAACACCTTATCACAGATAAGACTGTCCTTAAGGCTTGTAAGCTCACATTTATTACAATAAATGACACACCTGAAATGTTACCACTCTCATTATTACGTCAGATTGGTAATGCACGTAGTAAGTTCGTCGTATTCATGATTTCCTCTTCAAAGTAACATGCTGTACTTATTATTTAACACAAAATGACATTAAAAATTTAAGTTATTCACGAGCAGCTAGTTGAGAATATGTATGAACTTTAAATGACACGACAAACCGTCTTGTTCCGCATATGGATTCGAACCCAGCTCATGCAGACTAAGCAAAGATTTCGTGACTGACGGAAACTAACAGTCATTCCTGATTAGGCATACAGAGAGTGATATACCTCGATTTTAGACAGTATCAGTTAGCAAATATTAACTTTAAATTGCATAACGCAAACATTTTTAACACACGCGAATTCCTACCCAGCATCTATTGTCCCTGATAACGAACTACGAGGGATGTTAAATATTGCTTCTTCACAAGTAACTTACTTGAAATGCCGTGAGGTAAAGCTTTGTGTTGGACACGGATTCGAACCCAGTACCTAATCGGATTGCTATCGAAGCACAGTCAAATGTGACATATCGGATTTTCGCGGCAGTAGCTAGATGTTTTAACTGAAATGACGAGACGAAACATTAATTTTTTCCTTCCTAGGACTCCAACACGGCACCTATCGCTGTTATATTCTAGAGAAAACGAACGTTAAATATGGGTTTGTTGCACCAGCAGTGACATGTGAGCATGTTTGAACTAGAAATAGTATGACGAAGAGTTCAGCGCTCACTGGGAATAGAGCCCCACACACATCGTTGTTGACTACACACAAAGAGACGTCAGCTACCGAATTTTTCTCCACCAGCTGCTCAGAATGGCATCTTGAACCGTCATCTCGCAAATATTCTGTGTCTCACTGGGAGTTAAAAAGTCAGATATCGTTAGTGTTGACAACGAACGAAAATACATTAAAAATCAAAATTATTATCCACCAGCAGATAGGTGTTCTCATGCTAAAGCTTGATAATACATAATTAAATCTTTAGTGCCGGGCCAGGATTCGATCCCATTCACGCGTAATATGTGAAGGTGTTGAGTAATCTGCAGTTTTGAACAAACAACAAATTGTAGCCGAGCTGTATTGCCTCGAAGGGATCAAATTCCGCGTTAAGGGCGGTCTGAGTTGCATTCCCAGTTCAGAACCAATTTTATCGACATACAGAAGTTCGGATAAAAGATGGAATAAGTGTCCTGTGACCATACACAGTGTTTGTTTCGTCACTTGAAATAAATAACTAGTATAAGAAAGGTTACTGGTGACAGAGTTTCTACATGTCGCCACTCCAGACTTTATTGTGGTTCAACCTACCGTCTACTTGGTAGAAAAGGAATATCATCTTTAATGTGAATTTTCAGACCACGCTGCCATTATATCTTCTTCACTTGGTGTAGCCAGGAGAGAATGGAATCTGTCTCTCCCTATCTAAAATCATTGACAGAAGAGGAAATCGAACCCAGACCATAGGTATAACAACATACCATCCGTCCAACAGACCACGAAACCCTCTTCTCTGCGACTCATTTTTCGTTCGTAACGCCGTTGCGCCACACTGGATGAGAATTCTGACACACAGGCTCCCTGTAGTAATTTGCAGCATGATCAGTAAATTCATTTACTTGGTTGACCGAATCACCATGAACTAGCTGCCTCGGCTACCCAGTGCATACATTCGACTATTTTGTAATCACCGAAATAAAATCACGTAACTGCCACCTACACAGAACTGCCAACAGTGTAGGATGCACAAGTTTAAATAGGAGGTATTCCTTTCCACTTGAGCTATTCTATTGCGCTATCTGTTACTAGAAAACGTCGTTCAGTCCAAAAGAAAAGCTGTAACTGTTTGTCTCTCAGAAGTCAAGACCTGGCCATATGCATAATCTCACAGTGCTGTGGAATCCAAAAGTTCTGGAGGAATAGTTGTCGAGATCTGGAGCTGTTGTAGCTACGTGTCAGCTTGTAGCATAGATAAGATGTCGCGAGTTCGGATACATTCAGTGCTACATTTTTTAAAACGCAATTCTGCTGTCTGCTGAAGTTATCAATCTAATGGAACTTTGAACATAATTCCCTTCACTTCTCAACCTAAAGTAGCCGCATGTGAAAAAAGGGCTAACTACTGTGACATTTTGTTCTATTCAGGTTTAATAGACAGCAGGCAGCAGATGCATCTCGAAGATGCGTAGGGAGAGCGCATCGTGCCATAATATGTCAGAAAAGTATTTCCTACATTAGCTGTCGTGTGGTAGTGAGATTTTATTCTTCTTCAAACTTTGTTTGACAGCTTTAACTCAGAACAAGTTTTCTACATGCATGTAATCAATAAACTGCATGTACATTGTCAGACTGTCATAGGTAACATCAGAGAATTCGCATACATCGTTGATGATTAATTTCTCTCTCATGTTTACTATTGTTTTAACAACACTAAAGGAAACCTTACGAAGATTGTGCAGTGTATTATAAGAAATCAAATAAAGCTAACCACGATAACCTTGCGACGAAAGTCTGTTTTAATAAAACCGAGTATCTGTACACAAGCATGCCTCTATCGACACGAATTAGTAAAATACTACTCACTTAGATTTTGATTGGGTCTGTGTTTAATTGGTATGCTGTGTCATACTCAAGAGGTAAGCAAATGGTTCAAATGGCTCTGAGCACTATGGGACTCAACATCTTAGGTCATAAGTCCCCTAGAACTTAGAACTACTGAAACCTAACTAACCTAAGGACATCACACGCACCATGCCCGAGGCAGGATTCGAACCTGCGACCGTAGCAGTCCCGCGGTTCCGGACTGCAGCGCCAGAACCGCTAGACCACCGCGGCCGGCGGTAAGCAAATGTGGCATTTCATAAATATAGTTACATATTCCTAGAAACCCAAAATTCGCTTGTCAGCAGCGGAAAGAGGCGTTACCCATTGTGCAGCATTGTAAGTTTTTCAACATTGCACTATGAGCTGAAAGCATTTTCTTGCGATTTCCTTATTGATGTTTGATCGGACTGCTTGTAGCTCTTTCACAGAAGGGATAAAAACGTTGCAGTCAGTGAGACTGGAACTGTGAACCATAACGGACGCTTTTTCACAGGTCAGCACGTTACCACAGAGCTGGCGAGGAGGTATGGGTTTCATCTTCCTATTACGAGGGCAATAGGAACTAGAACTCGTAAACCGCTATTTAAAGGTCGAGATTAGTTGCGATTTCCACCTGCAACGACTTTCCTGGGCTGAAAACCGTAAATTTACAATCTTTTGTTACCCTTCGCTACATTAGGTTATTTAAACTGGTGTCACTCTGAGCTAGAATTTATGGTCAGCGACTAAGTGTAAGGTCAATGTTTCGGATGCGAGTTTTGTAACAGTGAAATACTTTCCTACATTATAGAAGTGAATATTAAATTTGAACTAATATTGCGAAAATTTTGTACTTGGATAGCTTAGAATGAAAATACTTCTGTTTATTTCAAAGGGAAACAATAGATTTTCTAAAACATCTGTCATACACAACTTGAAACAGGTCATGTCGACCAAATCATGTGGAAGAACTAGCAACAACGTATATCGGAAGGCAGTAAGATCTCTTGCCTTTTGGTTTGTCAGTACTCGATAGCCATTTCTAGGCGAAAGTAAATGAAGAAAGGCAGCGCGTTTTTGTTATCAAGTAACGTCTTCGTCAATTATTTTAGTTTTAATGTAATTTACGAGTAATTGCTGATGTTTGATATTAACATGAAACGGATTCCGTAGACAGGGAAAGAACCTGTTCTTGGGAAACTACTTCTATAGTGACCAAAAGGCATTAAATGATGTTCAGGCACTTGTGTTCCAGCAGCGGTATGAATCAAACGATATTAATAATAACAGTAATAATCGAATTATCCGGCAACTTCACACTTCACAGTGCATTTTCTCGAACTACGAAATTTGCTGAATTTGTGAAAAATCAAAATGGCTTCACATCCAGCCTATGATGCCTAGAAGAGTCTTTACATCCTGCTGACATGAGAATAGCATAATCTCTGCGTCAGAAGCTTGCTTCTACTTGACCATTTAATAGACTCGCATTTTTTCCACCATGACTAATTTTGTAAGCTAAGCACATCATCCGTCACAGCACACCCCTGGGGCTGGGTAATGTGGCCACAATGGTCTGGTGGAACGAACTATCACAGGTGCAATGCGTGGGTTCAGTCATTTACTCTTAAGAGGCACAAACAGATTTATTTTACCTCTGGTAACCTCAAGAGAAAGACGTTGTGATCTAGAATCCGCATTAAACATCACGTTCCTTCATTACCAACTGGGCAGAGCCGGTTTACGTTGGGAAATGACATAGCGGAAATCATGGTAAACAGAAATACAGTTGCCAGTAAGCTTACTTACATTAGAAAATTTTATTTTAATTGATGAACCGATAGCCATTTAAAGGGACAGGGCTCTTATTTTACTTGTACTTGATTGAACTAGAGACGTTTAAAAATTTGGTGCTGGACTGTGATTCGAATTCGTATGTCCTCTTTCGAGGATCTGAATCTCTCGGAACAGTACAGCTCAGTCATTTCGTTCCTTTTCCCAAGACTACAATCTTCTCTAGGTCTCCTCCAAAGGTAAGTATGTGGGTCTGAAACCTGATCCAGTACAAAAATATTCATAATTTCATTTCAAGCTTTATCAAGTGCACACCCACCTGCTAGTGAAAATTAACGCGCATTTTCAATGTCTGTTCATGTGTTGCCAACAAGCGCAATAAGTGTCGTTATTTCTGGTCAAACACGCACACATCTTACTGTTCATGAGTAAGCAACTGATACTTAAGCTATATTCGTGGATGCACGGTAGGTGTGCAGTTCGATTGTCACTTAGGCACAAAAGTTTGTATCCTCAGACACCTAGCGGTTCATAAGAAAAACCGATACGTAACATTTGATTTTTCTTAGTAAACAATCCGATTACGTGTTGGGACATCTTTCGTGGTTAGATAACAGGGACCAAAGGGTCTTGATAGGAGTCACGGTATATTACAAAAATTGTCGTCTTTTATTTTCAAGTTTAGACTTGGTTACTGGTATTGGCAAAAATCTCGGTAATTCATGACTCTTCATGGCTAATCATCAATATGATGTGATTAGATTAGATTAGATTACATTAGATTAACTCTTGTTCCATAGATCATGAATACAACATTTTGTAATGATGTGGAACGTGTCATCTTAATGAAAGATTTCTTTAAATACCATGATTCAATTTCTTTATAACAACTTTTTACACTCTCATTGCTTCTTATTTCTCTCTCTCTCTCTCTCTCTCTCTCTCTCTCTCTCTCTCTCTCTCTCTCACACACACACACACACACACACACACACACACATACACATTCTTTTCTATTTTTATTTGTATGTTGTGCTCGACTATCGGCGAGGCACGAAAACGCCTAAAACGCCTGTGAATGAGTTTCTTAGTTTTGAGTACACTTACGAAAGAAATATAAAAACAACAATGAAAGTTACTGATTTATGATGCTTAGTTTGCAGTCAGTTCTGAGTATTTTAGTAACTACGCTCCAGTCCCTAAACCCAGTTACAAAAAGCGAATCAGACGCATTACGTATTCCAGGCCGTAGCAGCCGCGACTTGGAGACACCAGCTATGGTCACTTCCCAGCCCGCTGTAGGGTCACATCGGTTCGTCTTCTTCCTGCTGGTACTGTAACTGAGATTTGGTAACAAGCCAACGTATGTTTGGCAATTCTGTGATCGACGAGTTACTTCCTGGTGTGCACGGAATTAAGCCTCAAAGTTCACTTGATTTTACCTGTCATTTCCATTGAATAATCTGAGTTATTATCGCTTGAAGGGTAACAAAAGATTGTAAATTTACGGTTTTCAGCCCAGGAAAGTCGTTGCAGGTGGAAATCGCAACTAATCTCGACCTTTAAATAGCGGTTTACGAGTTCTAGTTTCTATTGCCCTCGTAATAGGAAGATGAGACCCATACCTCCTCGCCAGCTCTGTGGTAACGTGCTGACCTGTGAAAAAGCGTCCGTTATGGTTCACAGTTCCAGTCTCACTGACTGCAACGTTTTTATCCCTTCTGTGAAAGAGTTACAAGCAGTCGGATCAAACATCAATAAGGAAATCGCAAGAAAATGCTTTCAGCTCATAGCGCAATGTTGAAAAACTTACAATGCTGCACAATGGGTAACGCCTCTTTCCGCTGCTGACAAGCGAATTTTGGGTTTCTAGGAATATGTAACTATATTTATGAAATGCCACATTTGCTTACCGCCGGCCGCGGTGGTCTAGCGGTTCTGGCGCTGCAGTCCGGAACCGCGGGACTGCTACGGTCGCAGGTTCGAATCCTGCCTCGGGCATGGGTGTGTGTGATGTCCTTAGGTTAGTTAGGTTTCAGTAGTTCTAAGTTCTAGGGGACTTATGACCTAAGATGTTGAGTCCCATAGTGCTCAGAGCCATTTGAACCATTTGCTTACCTCTTGAGTATGACACAGCATACCAATTAAACACAGACCCAATCAAAATCTAAGTGAGTAGTATTTTACTAATTCGTGTCGATAGAGGCATGCTTGTGTACAGATACTCGGTTTTATTAAAACAGACTTTCGTCGCAAGGTTATCGTGGTTAGCTTTATTTGATTTCTTATAATACAGTGCACAATCTTCGTAAGGTTTCCTTTAGTGTTGTTAAAACAATAGTAAACATGAGAGAGAAATTAATCATCAACGATGTATGCGAATTCTCTGATGTTACCTATGACAGTCTGACAATGTACATGCAGTTTATTGATTACATGCATGTAGAAAACTTGTTCTGAGTTAAAGCTGTCAAACAAAGTTTGAAGAAGAATAAAATCTCACTACCACACGACAGCTAATGTAGGAAATACTTTTCTGACATATTATGGCACGATGCGCTCTCCCTACGCATCTTCGAGATGCATCTGCTGCCTGCTGTCTATTAAACCTGAATAGAACAAAATGTCACAGTAGTTAGCCCTTTTTTCACATGCGGCTACTTTAGGTTGAGAAGTGAAGGGAATTATGTTCAAAGTTCCATTAGATTGATAACTTCAGCAGACAGCAGAATTGCGTTTTAAAAAATGTAGCACTGAATGTATCCGAACTCGCGACATCTTATCTATGCTACAAGCTGACACGTAGCTACAACAGCTCCAGATCTCGACAACTATTCCTCCAGAACTTTTGGATTCCACAGCACTGTGAGATTATGCATATGGCCAGGTCTTGACTTCTGAGAGACAAACAGTTACAGCTTTTCTTTTGGACTGAACGACGTTTTCTAGTAACAGATAGCGCAATAGAATAGCTCAAGTGGAAAGGAATACCTCCTATTTAAACTTGTGCATCCTACACTGTTGGCAGTTCTGTGTAGGTGGCAGTTACGTGATTTTATTTCGGTGATTACAAAATAGTCGAATGTATGCACTGGGTAGCCGAGGCAGCTAGTTCATGGTGATTCGGTCAACCAAGTAAATGAATTTACTGATCATGCTGCAAATTACTACAGGGAGCCTGTGTGTCAGAATTCTCATCCAGTGTGGCGCAACGGCGTTACGAACGAAAAATGAGTCGCAGAGAAGAGGGTTTCGTGGTCTGTTGGACGGATGGTATGTTGTTATACCTATGGTCTGGGTTCGATTCCCTCTTCTGTCAATGATTTTAGATAGGGAGAGACAGATTCCATTCTCTCCTGGCTACACCAAGTGAAGAAGATATAATGGCAGCGTGGTCTGAAAATTCACATTAAAGATGATATTCCTTTTCTACCAAGTAGACGGTAGGTTGAACCACAATAAAGTCTGGAGTGGTGACATGTAGAAACTCTGTCACCAGTAACCTTTCTTATACTAGTTATTTATTTCAAGTGACGAAACAAACACTGTGTATGGTCACAGGACACTTATTCCATCTTTTATCCGAACTTCTGTATGTCGATAAAATTGGTTCTGAACTGGGAATGCAACTCAGACCGCCCTTAACGCGGAATTTGATCCCTTCGAGGCAATACAGCTCGGCTACAATTTGTTGTTTGTTCAAAACTGCAGATTACTCAACACCTTCACATATTACGCGTGAATGGGATCGAATCCTGGCCCGGCACTAAAGATTTAATTATGTATTATCAAGCTTTAGCATGAGAACACCTATCTGCTGGTGGATAATAATTTTGATTTTTAATGTATTTTCGTTCGTTGTCAACACTAACGATATCTGACTTTTTAACTCCCAGTGAGACACAGAACTATTTGCGAGATGACGGTTCAAGATGCCATTCTGAGCAGCTGGTGGAGAAAAATTCGGTAGCTGACGTCTCTTTGTGTGTAGTCAACAACGATGTGTGTGGGGCTCTATTCCCAGTGAGCGCTGAACTCTTCGTCATACTATTTCTAGTTCAAACATGCTCACATGTCACTGCTGGTGCAACAAACCCATATTTAACGTTCGTTTTCTCTAGAATATAACAGCGATAGGTGCCGTGTTGGAGTCCTAGGAAGGAAAAAATTAATGTTTCGTCTCGTCATTTCAGTTAAAACATCTAGCTACTGCCGCGAAAATCCAATATGTCACATTTGACTGTGCTTCGATAGCAATCCGATTAGGTACTGGGTTCGAATCCGTGTCCAACACAAAGCTTTACCTCACGGCATTTCAAGTAAGTTACTTGTGAAGAAGCAATATTTAACATCCCTCGTAGTTCATTATCAGGGACAATAGATGCTGGGTAGGAATTCGCGTGTGTTAAAAATGTTTGCGTTATGCAATTTAAAGTTAATATTTGCTAACTGATACTGTCTAAAATCGAGGTATATCACTCTCTGTATGCCTAATCAGGAATGACTGTTAGTTTCCGTCAGTCACGAAATCTTTGCTTAGTCTGCATGAGCTGGGTTCGAATCCATATGCGGAACAAGACGGTTTGTCGTGTCATTTAAAGTTCATACATATTCTCAACTAGCTGCTCGTGAATAACTTAAATTTTTAATGTCATTTTGTGTTAAATAATAAGTACAGCATGTTACTTTGAAGAGGAAATCATGAATACGACGAACTTACTACGTGCATTACCAATCTGACGTAATAATGAGAGTGGTAACATTTCAGGTGTGTCATTTATTGTAATAAATGTGAGCTTACAAGCCTTAAGGACAGTCTTATCTGTGATAAGGTGTTCCCTGATATTTGTAGTATCGTGGTATTACTTTATATCTTGAGTTATTGCGATACAGAGCAGTGTTTTCTAGTGGTGACTTATTGGAACCATTTTCAATAGTCAAACGACTGTACCAAGGAGCGGACCTGCTAGACAGCTGCGTTATGCCGGTTGCATGCGAATCAGGCGAAATGCAATTCAGGTCGTTCGGATACTTTTGAGCACGACTGTACATCTCGAGGTGAAAACGTACGAAAATGCACAACTGCACTTTTGCGAACTTCTGTTTTATTTTCGCATCAATACTGTTGTGAACCCACCATCTGGTTCAAATGGCTCTGAGCACTATGGGACTTAACATCTGTGGTCATCAGTCCCCTAGAACTTAGAACTACTTAAACCTAACTAACCTAAGGACATCACCCACATCCATGCCCGAGGCAGGATTCGAACCTGCGACCGTAGCGGTCACGCGGTTCCAGACTGAAGCGCCTAGAACAGCACGGCCACACGGCCCGCCCCCACCATCTGGTATCAATGCATTACATTATCATCCATTACATATAATCATTTTGATAGTACACTTGATTTTATAGATGAGTAGGACACAAGACAGGACATAGATAATGTCCGTTTGACGTCAACAGTGTGTAACATTTTACTTTTTTTGAATAGGACAATGTTCCTCTCCAATAATTTTTAGATTAGTTACAATAAGCTTACGCTGCAAGAGAATTCGCTTGTATTTTTCAATATGTGGTCTGTTGTCGGTTTGAAGGCCTTCCATAATTTCGGCAACGTAGTGCAACTCCACCGAGGGCTGTCTGGAGTAGGGTGGAGATAGCAATATGAAAGTTGCGAGCTGTCGAAGGCGATATTCATATTCCTAATGCGATTAGGACATCGTATACTCTTGACGACGTTTAGCACCTGTGCGGTCAGTCACCCAATTTCAGAATTCATGTTGAGTAATCCTGCTAAATTCCCATAATATTGTCTTTTTATATTGATGAGTAATATGGATAGTCGTCACGTTCATGTGCCGTCTACAACGCAAATTTAATGTTACTATCCTAGGAACTAACCTGCAATACGTTTTGTATTTCATAATCGGAACTATCTGCATTAACCGTCATCAGAGCAATGTCAGGGAACAGAATGCAGCAGTGTCTTGGTACCTACTTGAGGACCTGCTTGAGTCGTGTTCTAAGGAAAGGGTAGTTGTTGGTTCACATTATATTACACTAGCGAGAAGTACCGACTTTTCCTTTTCTCTGCAAACATCCAGAACTAAATTCAGTAACTAAATGCTAAGAATATATTTGCATTGTGCCAACTCGAAGATCAATAGATATGGATACAGATATAGATGTTTATATTTAAAGCTATTCTCGTTCTGCGTTGGAATAAACATCATTCATTATTTGCTTGTTCTTGTTACGATTGTTATTGTCATTCTCTCACTCGCAAGAGTTTTCACATTCCTATTTGGTATCGATGCACATGAAGAGTGGCTATGAAAGAAGGGAATACTGAATGTTACGTCATGCAGAATACACTCATTTACTTCGGCTCCTCGTGATCTACGCTACAGGAGAAGTGAGATACATAAAGTTGACAGTGTGAGGACAGACATGCTGGCACAACTCTGCAACTACACAGTGTTACCAGATAAAATGGTGCTGCGGAATCGAAAGTGTAGTACGGACTTTGCCACAGTAGCAGACAGCTGCTAATTTCGGACCATGACCGTGGATTACACTTCGGTCAGTGCTGGTTAGAGTGTTGCAACTGTAAATGGAAGGCTTTGTTTGATAGTCTCGCGCTGATGCTGTCTGAATAAATTATGCCATTGGATAAAAAGCGGTTTAGTTTTGAGACCTAACCCACGAGGGGGGAAGGCACAGTGGTCTGCTTCAGGAATTCCAAGCAATAAAACACAAAAACCAACCCAGGAATGGTTCGAACAGCTACTTTCATGCAGAGACATGCATTTGGAATCTGTTCATCGTTACGGGGTCAAACAAGAGGGTAACATTACTGAAACAATGATCGGGCTACTTAGTATATAATAGAGCATACAGATTTCAAGGAGCAAACGTATGAAGACGCTGACTTCCTCGTTATCAATATGTGCGGCATATCTTTCGTGTTAACGAAAGTAAATTCCCGCTTTACCTCTTCTTACGTCTCAAATGAAATGAATGCCATGAGGAATCGAATATTTGTTGACTGCGTCTCTTCTTGCTTCCATCCTTACCAACATATTTCTTCATTCTCGTGGTAATCATGACATTCTATGTGTATGCTGCAAAAGATTGCACGTGGACAAATTCGACATCGAGGTGCAAAGCGTTTGGTATCTTACATTATATTCAATTCGAATAAGCTTCCGATGTATTTTAACTTCGTTTGTATTTTTAGATGATTATGAACGTTACGGAAAATTATCTCACATGCTTTATGTTGAATGAGAAACATTGAATGATCCGTTTTGCTTTCCCTACGTTGAAATGATATAATGTCGGCGTCAACAGCCTTCTTCCACGCCGGAAGCTGAAACTTGTATCATTCTGGATTAATGATAATTGAATGTCTCAAATGTATACATAGCCCACAAGGCGACGTCAGAAACCATCAGGGGAGAACGCCGCATAAAAACCAAACGTGCACGCGCGTCTCCACTCTGAAGAACCGTATCGGAGAATCACGGCAAGCATTTCGCTGAAGAGCTGCCTCGTCAGAGAGCCGAGAAATGGCAGCGTCGTAGCAAGTATTTGTCAACACTCTGATAGTGCATTTACTTCCGGGTGTAGGCCGGCATCACCTCGCTAAATTCACTTGACATTCGTTTTCCACATCGAAGACTCGTACGATATAATCCACAGTAAGATGACACAATTAGAAAGTATATTTAATTTCTGGACTCCAAGAACGGCGTTCTTCACATAAGTAACACCTGTTTGTGTGTGCATTCGGGAGGACGACGGTGCAATCCCGCGCCCGGCCATCCTGATTTAGGTTTTCAGTGATTTCCCTAAATCGCTTCAGGCAAATGCCGGGATGGTTCCTCAGGAAGGGCACGGCCGATTTCCTTCCCCATCCTTCCCTAATCCGAGCTTGTGCTCCGTCTCTAATGACATCGTTGTCGACGGGACGTTAAAACAGTAATCTCCTCCTCCTCTGTTTGTGTGTTTAAGGTTGCGTTTTGAGGCTCAGGCAACATCGCAGTGACTATAGTCCGCCTCTTGCCGCCAGTGTGCCGCTAGCTCAGAGGTTCCCTTGTGCGTTGCAGTGCTCGTACTATATGACATAGCAGTTCGAGTCACGGTAGAAGCCGCTGACTACAACCTTTTATTTTCCATTTTAATTAATGGAGTTGCAAACTGCTAGTAAAAATTCCTTATGCGAAATCTGAAGAATGCCTTTAAACATCAATCTTCGTCCGATTTCGACTTAGTAAATTAAGTTAATATCATGGATGTCTGCTTTGCAAATGCCAAGGTGCTTCACTGTAAAATAGGTCCTGAAAAGATTCAGACCTACTGTCAACGATACAAATTTGAGCTTTGTTCGTCATATAGGTCTAACATGTCAGAAGGTTGTTTATGAAGTGCACATGTGGATTCATATAGTTCCCTTCTTCTAAATTTTTGCAATAGCATTTAATTGTAGACGTTTTCTAACACCGGCGTTAGCAATTCCTTTCCATTCTCTGAAACCTTCAAAACGACAAATTTTTTCTGGTTTAAATCTGATGACCTTAACTATCACTTCCGATCAACAATAAATGCTTCATGAACCCATACATGGAACTCCAAATGTGCAGTGTTCCTGCACTGCTACAGAGCATGCATTGCAAGGTATTCACACAGTTTATCGCACAGACTTACCATAAGGAATGAAACAAGAACTGTAATACACTTTACACCACAGACGCTCACTCTGGCTTGACGAAAACATCCAAACATTGACCAAAAGTTGCACAAATAATTGAGTTTGAAAGGAAAAGAAACGAGGTATGAAGCATTTATAAATTCATCGAATGTAGTGAGATGGTTTAATTTCGTCCCAGTCTATAAAATTAATTTCGGGCCATACTCAGCTCTTGCCGATTAATGTAATATAATACCCGCCTACTAATCAGGGCGTCTGTCTCCGTTGCTTTTGAGCGTGAATGGAAATTGTAGAAATTTTCTGTGGAGCAACATTTAATAATAAAGCGTTTTAAATCATCAAAAGCGATGAGCGGTAGCAGGCGCTTTCGATAAAGAACGGGGGAGTGCAGCGCCGCTGCTGTCGCCACGGCCGCTGCCAGTAGCCAGCAAATGGATCCCGGAGCTTTGCCGCATACGGCGTCCAGAGGAGGACAGTCTGCAGGAAATCTGCCGCAAAACCGTTACTGGATAAAATTTTGATATCGGTGTGTCAGAAAGCGAAATAGATTGAATCTACGCTACCATTACATTCACGTCTTCAGCATTCAGACAGAAGAGGCTATAAAAATATTTTATGCCAGCTGCTCTCGATCCACTGACATTATGAACAGAAACAACGCACGCTACCGCTAGACAACAGGCACAATCAGCCTAGGGTTACTCTATCATGGGACAAGTTTTCCTCCAGGAAGTGCCGCAGTCTACAGTGTTGCCAGATTGTGCAGATAACCGGACTTCGAGAATTAGCGAGTTGGCCAGTTTTTTTGTCCCATGTCGCGATCGGCGCGAACTTAGCCTCTGAAGCGGCCGGTCGCCGGTCGAGTTTTATGTCAAAGAGTGTACATAACTGACTAAATCTCTAACAGAGCGCCACCACTATGTCAACGCTTGAGATGCATCATCTATCACTGACATGCAAATCAGATGTGCAACCAGTGTTGACGCTACATTTTGTGGTTCACTGAGGGGTTGTTGGCTCTACAGATTACCTCAGATCACGTTTTTCACACGCACTCGACGGTAAACCGCATTAAACCTTCGGAGACCACAGTTTTACGCTGCAAGTAACCATATTCATGAAGACTGACCCAATTCAAACGGTTCTATTTATCATGAGCACCCTTTTGGATCGATGAAACATCTCGTACGACCTTCTCTTTGGCTCACAGTAGACGACGCTGAAAGCTGAGCTGCAGTCCTCTCACGACTCGCTTTGCATGGCTTTCAGAGTCCTCTGCTCGTCTAAGCAAGTGATTTGTCTGTAATTATTGTAACATTTAGACCTAATTCCATGGTAGGAATTTACTTTGATTTTCATATTCTTTGCATACTTACTTGTCTGCAGCTCGTGGTCGTGCGGTAGCGTTCTCGCTTCCCACGCCCGGGTTCCCGTGTTCGATTCCCGGCGGGGTCAGGGATTTTCTCTGCCTCGTGATGACTGGGTGTTGTGTGATGTCCTTAGGTTAGTTAGGTTTAAGTAGTTCTACGCTCTAGGGGACTGATGACCATAGATGTTAAGTCCAATAGCGCTCAGAGCCATTTGAACCATTTTGAATCAATACTTCCCTGATGATTCGCACGGCTCCCTCCGTCGGAGATTCGAGTCCTCCCTAGTGTGTGTGTGTGTTTTATTCGTAGTCTAAGTTAGATTAAGTAGTGTGTAAGGCTAGGGACCGATAACCTCAGCAGTTTGGTCCCATTGGAACTTACCACTTTACAAAAAATTTCCCTGATGCTGTTAGGACTTCACGAACAATAGCGCACGTTGTTTCCAGAATGAATTTTCGTTTTTCTAGCAGTGTGTACGCTGACTTTAAACTTGCTGGCAGATTTAAACTGTGGTGGACCGCGAAAGACAAAGGTTCCGGATTCGAGTCGCGGCCCCACCCACAGTTTCAGTCTGCCACGAAGTTTCAGTACCGTGCATAACGAAAAGTCGAAATTAGTGACACGTTGGCAACTGTCATTTGTTCTCAACTTCCTTCAAGACTGGTTTGAGGGAACAACGAAAAACCTAAATGCGTGTTGCAAGCATATGATAATGATCCGAGAAAATATGAGCCCAACATGTCGAACAACGTGACTCTTCGATTGGTCAGCTGCAAGTGAAATGTTGAACAGTACCGAGACTTTCTGTGAACACCACTACTAACGAACTGTTTCGTTGAACTTACGTCTGGTTTCCACCAGTTCTCCGTATCCAGTGCCACTTGCACATTATTCCTGGGACGATAGGTAAATACAAGGCCTTTGTCACTTGTATAACGCTGTTTATTGAGCTAAAGTGGTACAAAACGACAATTTTTTGCCGTATAGTTCAGCTCCCTCAATTATAGTCAACCATTGCTTCTAAAGCGCATGATCCGTTCCTGATTTTAAAAATCCCGTATCACAACTATCTTCCTTCTACTGCTCCTCTGAGTGATAAAAAAATAAATCACAGACATCAGGATCTGGGAAGAAGGTATGAGAGGTAGACACAAACTTGCTTTCATATGTTGTAAAACGACACTCATGTACTATAATATACGTCGCTGTGAATTTATTGCAGAGTGATTATAATTTGCAAGTGACGGTAAAACGATTCAGTTGTGAAAAGTTGAAGTTAGTATTCTTCAAAAAGATTATGTGCTGTCCTCTGAAAGAGGTTTGTGAGATTTAAAGCTTGTGATGAACAGGTACGGCTCAATTCCTTGTCGTCCTGCTTACGCCTCTTGGTAATGCAATTATGATCATTATTCAAGAGCAAGCTGCCTTGCAAGAAAAGAATCTTCACGTTCAATGCACACAACATCTTTTCAGAAACATCCACATGTCACACTTCCAATTAAGGAGTTAGCTGACGTCATATCCCTAGAACCTTGTAAAAATGGGCACATCACGCTGAATCATGACGAATGTTCAAACTTGCTTCGTTGTCATTTGGCGGGTTTCAACGGTAATCGTTTCAACTGTCGTGTTCTCAGCAGGCGCCGATATAGCCTGTCAGTGAATGGTAACATTTACTAACTTGCTACTACAATCGTGCACTTTTTATCACAAAATTCTTTACACTAGTATTATTCTAGTCCTTGGAAATCTGTCACTTAAAAGGCGCTATTGTTACAGATCTATGAATTTCGTTTGAATACACAAAGTATTTAAACTGAAAGTAGGTATAGGACCATACCACACATATAGCAGCAGCTCTTCAAGGTAAGTACCACAGTTTTGTTTTATAGCTAGTCAACGCGACGAAAATATTGTTTCTCGTTGTATTTACTTTGAAACAATTCTAACACTGCTGAATGCGCGAGTGAGGCTAATTTTTCCTGAATGTCGATTCATTTGAGCTTTTGATCTACAATTCATACGCTTAGAGGAAAGATATTGGATGAGACTAGTTTTATTTCAATCACTTTCACAAGCGAACCACCTTCAAACTTTAGGCAATACGAAATAAAACTCAGTTCAGATGGCACGCTTAATGACGCATTGTAGGTCTATCTTTAGAGAAGAATTTACTCCTAAATAATCTACACACATAATACAAGTAACTTTAAATTAGCTGATTAATAACCATTTTGTACACTTCAGTGTCGTTTTATGAGTTTTCTCAAGCCGAGCAAGAAGCATTTGGGCATTTTTAATCCTTTGATATCGTTCATAGTTTAGTAGATATTAATTTTCATTAAGATGGCAGGCAACCGGTAATTTGTGCCTTTGTGACGCTCGCGTCCTCCTCCGCGCAAGTATAATCCTTTCTACAGGTTTTTATGAAGGTTACGCAGAGCATAAAGCAGCAGTTTGAAATTGCATAGCCTCTTCCTTCTGCTCACTTATCGTAAAGTGCTTTATTCTGTTTCCACCGTCGAATTGTCTGCGAAAACTATGACTACTTCGACTGTAAATCTGTTATTGCTATCGTCTGGTATATATCCTTCTCATCCTTCTCACTTGCGTGAAGTCATCTACACATCGCTCTGCGTTGTGTAAGGTAAGTGGCTGCACATAGGGGACCCGAGGACAAGAGCTATGTTTGAGTTCCTTGGAACATTCAGTACTCTTGGATCCAGTTGTGCTCTTGGATAAAGTTAGATTCTCTATTTTCCTTTTAACGATAGAGTTTTTCTTAATCTGTGATGAACCAGTGAATAGTTTCATTAAAGACTTTATCCGATGATGTCATCTGCCGGAGCCCAAGCAATTTACAAGTAAAGGCCACGTAACCAATCTAGTATAAAGTTTTGCAATTATCCGTGATTCTCTCTCTCACATTCGGTTAATTCTTCTACATCAGCAGCTGTGTTTTACCTATTGTTACTTTTGTAGCAACCACATAGATGAGTAACCCGCTTAAGTATCTAAGTGCTTGCTCTCGTCTTAATTACAGACTGCTTTCTGTGACTATCCTTTGCCGTAATATTCTATACTGACCGCTATGCCCCCTTTTTTCGAAGTAATCTTGAAATAAGTGTTAACTATTCAGTGATACGTTGTACGGACAGCACGTGAATCAAAACTGGACTCAAAACCCTGCTCGTTGTTTTTCGCTATTTGACTCACGCACGGAGGGCGTAGAAATAAGCATCCCTCGCGTAGAAAAGCAACTGAAAGAGTTGAAAACACGTAAGTCGTCAGGTCCAGTCGGAATCCCAATTCTGTTTTATAGAGAGTACTCTGCGGCATTGTCTCCTTACCTAGCTTGCGTTTATCGCTAGTCTCTCGCCCAGAACAGAGTCCCAAGCGCCTGAATATAAGAAGGGTAAAAGAACGGATCCACATAATTACCGACCAATATCGCTAACATTGTTTTGCTGCAGAATACTTGAACACATTCTGAGTTCGAATATAGTAAATTTCCTTTAGAAAGAAAAGCTTCTGTCCACAAATAAACACGGAATCTGAATGCATCGCTCGCGCGAGACTTGGCTTGTTCTTTTTCACGTTATATCCTACAAACCATGGATAGAGGGCAACAAGCAGATTCCATATTCCTAGATTTCCAGTAAGCGTTTGACACGGTGTGGCACTGCAGACTTAACGATGATACGAGCAAATAGAATAGGTTCCCGGATATGTGATTGACTCGAGGACTTCTTGAGTATATAGAACCCAATAAGTTGTCCTCTACAGCGAGCGTTCATCAGAGACAAGGGGTGCGGTGTGCGCCAGGGAAGTGAGATAGGACCGCTCTTATTCTCTATATACATAAATGATCTGGCGTACATAGTGAACAGCTATATACGACTGTTTGCTGATGATGTAACGGGAAGGTGTCGTCCTTGAGCGACTGTAAGAGGATACAAGATGACTTAGAATTTATAGTTGGTGCGATGAATGACAGCTTGCTCTAAATGTAGAAAAATTTAAGTTTTCCGAATGAGTAGGGAAAACAAACTAGAACTAGTAATATGCTACTTGACACAGCCACATCGATTAAATATCTAGGTATAACACTGCAAAGCGATATGAAATGGAATAAGCACGTCAGGTTGGTGGTCGGGAAGGCGAATGCTCTACTTAGTTTTGTTGGGATAATTTTGGGAAAGTGTAACTCTTCTATAAAGTTGACGCATTATAGAACGCTAGTGCGACCGACTCCTGAGTACTGTCCAGTGTTTGGGATCCCAACAGGTCGGATGACACAGAAGCAATTCAGAGGAGTGTTACATTCTCAAGAGAGAAACACCTGGTAAGTACTGATTATCAAAATGCAACATTCGTGAGTTAAGGAGCTAGAGCCAACACAGAAAGGACGCCATCAGTGGGTAGAGGAATAAATATGTCAGTGTATTTTGTAGGTGACTCAACAGACTCAAGATATCAGTCATCGAAAAGCATGTCCTTAACCCACAATAAAGGATCTAGAGAGCTGTCTTAATGCTGAGTTTTAAACAGGTTAACCGTCTGCTGCAAGTGGATACATATTTCGGGCTGCACTATAATACCATAATAAATACTGTAAATATTTTGTACTGATTAATTCCGTTCAATACCAAGTATGTATTTTTCACTATGTAATGTCTTTGATATATTGTAATGAAGTAGAAAGTTGTGTATAATGTTTTCTCTTTACTATTTAAATTCTTTGTATTAATTGGAGGAAAATGTTATATAAATATGTGGCTTTTGTGTTGATATGTTAATGTATTTAAATATTAAGATTTATTAAAAGATGTTTGTTTACAACTATGTACAAGCTGGTTCATACCTAAGGACTTGCATTGTATTAAATGAAAAGCAACAGTGTTTCCCATTTGCAACGGAAGTGAGTTGGTGCGCGCCAAAAAGTGGTTGACGCGGGCTAAAAGGTGGATGTGGCGCTCAGTCTGGGCGCTATGTGAGAGAGCCCAGTCAGTCGGCAGCTAGCTACTGGACAGTTTCGTCTGAGCGGCAATAGAGTGAACGCGCAGGTGCCGAGTGAGGCATCCTGTACCTGGATGTAATATGGAAAGGCCTCAGATGTGTGTACGGCTATAAAATGGTGCTCTGTTAATGGAAAAGGCTCTAATGTTGCAAATGTAGTCGCCAAGAAGAAGATAATAGAGCCAATTACATCCAGGGGAGAGACCAGTAGCTTTTATGTACTCGCCACCGATATTGCGCAATCACTTCGGCAGTTGTAAGAGGTCAGAATTTTGTCAAAGTATGAATCAGTACATTTAAGTGTTGTTTAATTTGCAATAATCAGCCAAATTCTGTGAAACTTGTGTCAGATCCTTGATTTGGTTCCCTTCATGATACCTCTTAGGATCCTCTCCATATAAACACTAACATCCGAGTATCCTGTGTGTTAAAAACTGATGAAAATAAATATTTGTTTATTTGCATAATTCTGAATGCAAAAAGATATACAGAAATACTGTGGGTTTCGTTGAAATCAAGGGAGGTAGTTAATATTGCATTTATGAAAACCTCCATAATGTTTGATTTGTTTTAATTCAAAGTATTGGTGCTTCAAAGATTAACTGCATTTAATTCAGTTAGTGAAATTACTGATTGTGCTAATGACAAAAGGAAGCACGTTATTTTGAGGGTTGTTAGAGGAAAATGCATTTAAAGTCATACTTAAGAACCTGTACAAAAGATAACCGGCTTTAAATGTTTTAAAAGTCCTGCAAGGTGAGTGAAATTTGTGAAAGAGTAATACTTAAATTTGCATCTTACAAATTGTCTCAGAAAAGTGTGTTTAGGGTTTCCAATTTTGAGTTGCTTAAAATGAATAAATCTGCTCGAATAATGAATATATTAATTGCAGTTGAAGTTAATTTTGAATTTTGTGTACTTTGTATGATAAAAATTGAAAAGTCAGTTTCATAGCCCCCATCAACAATTTAGTTTATTGAAGATAAAGTTATTGTAATTGCCCTTATCCATACAAATAGAAACAATATTACTTCTTACTGAGTGTAATAATCCTATTGCAAGTGACTTGTAATTATATTTTTACTATTTGGAAATTAACTGTCGAAATAGGACTAATTCCATGTGCATTTCTAGTTTAATTTTGACTTTCATAATTTTTGGTGAGCACATAATTCATATATAACAAAGTAATTACTATTGAGAAGAAATAAGCTGTTAACTGTTTCAGTGAGAACTTGGATATATTGTTTATAACTGCTGGTATTCACTGTATCACTTATCTGATTATAGTAGTTTCATTGCACTTCCCTGGGGAAGAAGTAATGGTAGCTTTGCTTTACCAAAATTCAATATAGATTCTTTAAAAAATGGCTCTGAGCACAATGGGACTTAACATCTATGGTCATCAGTCCCCTAGAACTTAGAACTACTTAAAACCTAACTAACCTAAGGACATCACCCAACACCAAGTCATCACGAGGCAGAGAAAATCCCTGACCCGATTCTTTAAATGTAATGTTTATATTACCATGCCTACTTAGGTTGGCGACCGTATTTTATTTCATTTAAGTAAACTTGGTTACTTAAGAAATTTTCCAGATTTCAATCTTTAACTTTCTGGTTTCTACTGTTATAGTAAATTCAGGTTCGATAATCCAAATCCATGAGGTAACTCACGGTCCATTTACTTAAATCCTCCAGGAGGGTAGCATTTTCTGCAACGTAATACCATATTTGGTAATACACGTTGTGCCAGTATAACAAACGGCGCAGTATAGTGTTACATTTGGCTTCCTTGTGGCAGAGCTAACATCTTATCGTCACTAGGTAAACTGCATAATGATATAACAAACGTTGTAGTAGTGTTATAGTACGTTCCTCCTTAGGATTCAGGAGATTAACCTAAATAGCCTTCTCCACAATTCGAGGTGTATCTTTCATATGAAGTTAACGATCAAGAAAGTTATTGTTAGTACACTCTAAGACAAAATAGACGACTCACCAAGAAGGAATTATCCGAATGGGACGGAAATCGGTAAATGTGACGTACATGTGGAGACTAATAAAACATCAATTTTTCTGAAATTGTAATCATTTGTTAAAGAGAAAGAGCTTCAGAAATTGAGAAAGTCAATTTCGTGTCGCTTCTAGGCCGGTCGCTTCTCCTTGACGCTGCCCATTCCAGCCAACATCTTCTAACAGCAGCATCGCTTCTATTCAGATGTTGAGCGATTCGCCTACTACTCCAACCGGTTTCTTTGAGCTCAGCAACACGTCATCTCTTAAATGCTGACATCTGCGTTAATTGTTTACTCGCCTATCTGCTAGGAATAGTTACTGTCCATCTGAGTACACGGAATGAAATTCGCAAATACTTTACGCCGTGGTACCGACGTGTCCCTGTTTACTATCCTTGCTAGCTGCACGGTGAAATTGCGCTGCACCTTCACACATTCATCCATCGGCCACCAAGGTCACAATTTTGCATTCCCGTTGATACCTGTATGAGTAACAGTTTGTGACCTTTGTGGTGTCTTTTTTATTTTTTGTCTTACAGTGCTTATCCTGTGATGTGCCACATCCTGATGCAGTCGATTTTGTTGTGACTTCTAGAATGTTGTGACTTGCTAACCTCTGACTTGCCGCAGATAACGCTGAATTCCATTCCCATACGGAGAACTCACAGTTCAAAACTTCGTTAACAGTGAAAATTAAGTTCTTCGCCCCCCCTCCCCTTCCTGCCCTCTCAAGCAAGTACTCTATGGCACCGGAAAAGCGGCGCGGGGTAGCCGTGCGGTCTCAGGCGTCTTGTCACAGTTCGTGCGGCTCCCCCCGTCGGAGGTTCGAGTCCTCCCTCGGGCGTGTGTGTGTGTGTGTGTGTGTGTGTGTGTGTGTGTGTGTGTGTGTGTGTGTGTGTGTGGTCCTTAGCGTAAGTTAAAGTTAATTTAATTAGTGTGTAAGTCTACCGACCGATGATCTCAGCAGTTTGGTCCCATAGTCCTTACCACAAATTTCCAAAATTTGCACCGGAAAACTTGAAACCGGCTAGCAGTGGCAGTGTTAAGATCGAAATGCTCGAACATGATCTGGACAGTGTCACCATTGCTGCTTTGGAAACTCTCATACGTCATTACAACATAATATTGTGTTTCCAACTAATTTCTGAAACCCTCCTGTGGTCTCTAAATTAACCATAAATTTAGTAGACTTGTAGAATTCAGAAACTATTTCGATACACTGTCTCTGCGCTCCTTAAAAATACGACTGTAGCTAGTCTTCGCCAATAGAAAGGCTGCGAAGTCCTGAGCAGGTCTGGACTTCAGTCTGCGCAGAGCTCACGATTGAAACTTGTAACGCCTTGCTCCAACAGAAAAACGCTACTTGCTAATCTTCCTGAAGACTTTTTCAATTATGCATTGACAATAAAATTGATATTGCTGTTTATGTGATACATCTATCCTTATACGAGGGTGAAATTTCCAGCATAACCAGTTGATTGTGCGCGCGAGGAACCAAAAAATTAGTTACGATTACTTTCGTGCGGGAAGAAGGGTTTAGTGACATGTTTTTCCGTTAAGCGCCTCTACTGCATACCGTTTATATTCGGTTGACCAACTCTTTACTTAGGCATATATGTTTGTTTTCCTACATGACGCACTACGCGTTTGGTGATCTCTGTTTTACTACTTCTATGTCGTGAAAAACGCTTTTCTGCCAGTTCCTGGTCCATTCTAACGAACAAGAAAAAGTCACAGGGCTACAAGACATTATGAGTAGATTAGGAGTAGCACGATTGTCATGTCATTGTAGTCAAAAGTGGTCTGACAATATTACGAGATCGAGAACCTATTTATAGGTCACCACAACATAGGCGACTGTTTATCGCATTGCATAACGCAGCCCTCTCAGCATTTTCAGGTAGAAACGCCGATTAAGTTTGGTACCTTTGAGAACAAACTGGCGTGTAAAACTCATTAGCGAAACTAATTTTCGTATGTTGTGTCATTGGCAAATCGAAATAGATCGATGAAACTTGGATCATTTAAATAGAAAGAATTGATACAGTGGGGAACAGAAAGTATGTGAAAGAAAAGCGCAATGAGAAACCGAAATGACACTTTTAGTCAAAGACACTAATTACATTTAGATCGACATGGTTTTATGATGGTCCTCTATGCCAGGGGTGGGCAATTGTTTTGGCTCGGGGGCCACATTATAGACACAGAGGTTAGCGGAGGGCTGCACCTCATAAACTTATCACTTCTAATGCGGTATATATACTGGCGATATATATATGTTCAGTATTCCCAAAATTTTTATGAAAATGCAAGTTTTCTTTATTTCTAATCACACACAGAGTTGCAATTTCGGGTGTAGCAGTGAAAGCGTTAAAATGCGTTGATTAGTTAGCTTTACATTTCATAAAAGGTATCATAAAAATCATTAGATATAAATGATAGAGTCAGAAACAAAGGGGTATAAGTATACTTCTTATAATTTTGATAAGACTAAAGTCACTTGTACCTCTTTCCTTCTGACATCCTCAAATAAGATAGTTGTGTTCAATTTCATTTATTTTGCTAATTTAATATTATCTCTAAGTACATCAAATTTTAAAACATGTTTCATGGGACAAATGCATCCTATCACAATTTTGCACAATTTTTTTGAAACCAGGAGTCAGACTGCTAGCTGATATTCTCATCACAGCCTGCAAATTACTGTCTGTTAAACAGCTTCGGTATTTGCTCTTGTTGATTTTCAAGGAAGAAAAACTTTGTTCACAAATATACGTCGATACAAATATGGAGAACATTTTGCCTGCAAATTTCTTGATACGCTCACAATCTTTAGCTGGTCTGCAAATTCGTCACTAATTACATCAATGCGCTGCGCTATAGTCCTCCTTGTCAACGAAATGCTCTCAAATTTGGTTTTAACCTCAGGACACAATACATTTGCACACTCTACCATGCACTGTTTAATAAACTCGCAATCCGAAGGAGGTTTTTTTCGTTTAGCTAGGTTATAGGTGACCATGAAACTTGCTTCTGTAGCACTATTTTGAAGCGGTGTTTGCTTTGTAAATATCGCTTGTTGCTTCCTCAAGCGTTTCAGGAACTCCGCTGCTTTTATTTTTCGTTCTTCACCTGAAAGTTTGCAGCCAAAGTGATTGTGTATTGTTTCGTGATGTTTCAGATTGTACTCCTTGAATACGGCAACTGTATCATGGTACAGTAAGCATGCGGCTTTATTTCTTGCACCAATAAAGAAATATTTGGTCGTCCAGTCTTCATTAAACAGACGGCACTTATCACCGACTTTACGCTTCTTCTTAGGAGTCATGATTGTTGTACTGCTGCACAGACAAAACACAAGTAAACCAACCGAAAAATAAGAAAATTGCTCTGAACATCGTACTATTCACTCGGCGCGGGAGAAATACATCGCTCCCATCAGCCACCGCGTGGAGCATAAATTTGCGCCAATAGCAGGAGGCACAGTGCTTTTTTCCGTGCCCGTGGTGGCTGATGGTAGTGCTCCCATAATCCAACGCGCCCACATGCAACTAGGTTGGTTGCGTGACTGTAGAGACATCTGCCGGTAGTACGCACTACCAAGTAGCGCAGACACTCGCAGATTTTTTTAGTCGGGCGGGGAAGGGAAATTTTGTTTTTCCTATGATTTTTGTAAATGTCTTGGCGGGCCACACAAAACCCCTCCGCAGGCCACATGTGGCCCGCGGGCCGCTATTTGCCCACCCCTGCTCTAGGCATTACAAAACGCAAGACATGGTTCTTAATAGGGCGTGTCATCAACACTGAAGTCAGTGCAAGCTCTTCAACGTGCTTTCATGCTGGCCACAAAGTTGGTGACGATTGCTGTAGAAGGGCGTTCTGTTTCCCCACCAGCATGGCTGAGGACAACTGGATGGTCGTTAGTGCATTTGGAGGTGCTCGAATATGTCTACCCAACGCCCCCCCCCCCCCCCCCAACACACATTCAATGAGATTTAAGTGGGGGAACGGGTAAGCCAGTCAATTCGTGCAATTTTCTCTCGTTTCAAGAGCCCCTCCATCAGTGCTGTTCGATGTGGTCACGAATTGTCATCCATAAAAATGAAGTGCGAGTCGAATGTGCCCATGAGCATACACACATGGGGAAGGCGTACAGTGTCACAACAACGTTGACCAGTGAGTGTACCGTGTTCAAAGATCTGAAGATCAGTACGCCCATGCACCGTTATGGCTCCCGAAACAATGATACCTGGACCACCAAAACTACTGCGTTCAACAGTGTTCCTGGGTGCATTACGTGCTGCCATATGGCGAGAGGTGGCAACACATACTGCGTCCAGGAACACTGTCGAAAATGATCGTTGTGGTGGTGGGTATGAAATGGTATGGGACTTTATTTTTATGGACGGTAATGCGCGACCGCATTGAACAGCGCAGATGAAGCAGCTTTGGAACGAGAAGAAATTCCGTGAATGCACTGGCCCTCCCATTCCTCAGACTTAAATCTCATGAAGAACGTGTGGGATGGATTGGGGAGCTTGTCCAAATGCATCCAGTAGTTCTCAACCGTGCTGGCGGAGGAAAGGAACGCCCTTTTACAGCTTCTCCTGACCAACATAGTTGCCAGCGTGGGAGTAGATTGAAGAGCTTGCACTGGCGTCCGTGGTGATCACACATCCTACCAAGAACCATGTACCATGTTTTGTAATGCCCAAGGGATCATCATAAATCATGCTGAATTAAGTGCAATTATTGTCTTTGACTAAAAGTGTCCTTTATGTCTCTCACAGTGAATTTCTTTCAGTTTCCTACACTGTAGCCGTTTTTTCTATTTATATGGTCCGAGTTTCATTGAGCTGTGTGAAAGGTCTCTGTTGGATTCCTTTCATGTTAATTTCTTAAATCTGTTGTCATTTAAGACATAAATTCCTCTTCTAAATTTACTGTGGTGTTTTTGACTATCTGGGAGGAGACTGAGCAGTGGAATGTGTTACTTTTACACATAAACAAGAACGATCTGTCACACTACTACACTTTAAAACACAGTTTATATGTAATTCATGTCTCACAGTCTCATACGGAACCTACATCCGCTTTATTTTATATACTGTATATGATAAGATACTGTCATCCCCCTTCCCTTCTGTGTGAGAGGATGAATGAGCGAATGTATTTCTAGTTGCATGCTTGATGGTAGCAGACAAGCCTGTCTGCTAGAGAACAGTAGGACCAACGTCGGAACAGGTAGCTACGCTTTCTAAAAGCAGAGAGGTTTCTATTCTTAGTATGGTCCTGTCCGTTACTTATCATGTTGGTATAGAAAGCTGCCTCTCTGGTCACTTCCGTTTGTATCTGTTAAGTATGCTCAGTAGGGGCCCAGGCCAGTCTGTCTGCGGCGAGCGTCTGAAGTGGTAAGATCTCCGGCTAAGTGAGTCTCTGATAAGTCCGTAGGACAATGGATTTCTTAAGTTCAGCCTAACTGAAAATTTAATCACCTTTATTTCAGGTTTAGATCTAAAATATCTAATGTTATCTTAAATTACAACGCAGTGTAATTCGAGTGTGAAGTTCAGAATATCTTCCAGTAGTTGCTTTGTCACTACTTTGTGAGTAAAGTGGAACCACGTGTTAATCAGTAACTCTAACTAAGATCATCAATCTTAAATGTGAATGTGTGTGAGATTATAACGTCTCCTCTTGACAATATTTTTCAATAAAGCAACTTTTCTTTATGTTCAACCCACGTGGGCTGTACTTTGTGAGACCAGTACCACGTGCTTATACAATTGTTTGACCCATCAGGTTAATAGTACGACGATAGTAACCAGTTCAAGGTTTTTCTTTTGTAAATTGCGTTTCGATGTTATTTATTTTAATTATCAAAATTATTGTGGAGTTACACTCTTTGTGTAAACCAAGTTGACCACGTGAAGCATGTGGTGTAAGCATCAAAGTAGCCCTCAGCTATTCTTTTCGGGAAGATTTCACAGAGAGTTAGTATGAATTTAGTATACGTGTAGTAATTTCTTTGTGGTGTCACCGCCAGACACCACACTTGCTAGGTGGTAGCCTTTAAATCGGCAGCGGTCCATTAGTATACGCCGGACCCGCGTGTCGCCACTGTCAGTGATAGCAGACCGAGCGCCCCCACACGGCAGGTCTAGAGAGACGTACTAGCACTCGCCCCAGTTGTACAGCAGACTTTGCTAGCGAAGCCACACTGACAAATACGCTCTCATTTGCCGAGACGATAGTTAGCATAGCCTTCAGCTAAGTCATTGGCTACGACCTAGCAAGGCGCCATAGCTTTGATAATTAATATTGTGAAGCATGTATCATCAAGAGCGATGTTCTACAAATGTGGATTAAAGTTAAGTATTACAGCAACTGCGTCCATTTTCTAAGTTCTCATTTCCTTTTAACTGTTCCAGACCTCACGCCAATCTGCGTGAGCTTAACGCGTGCCTTTCGGCTTCTTCTCGTTGTGACTTGGCTGTCGTGCTAAGTCACAACATTCTTGACGGACAGGATTGCGCTACGAACGTAACTTCTTTGGGAGAAAATTTAATCGGTTGGTTGTGGTTAATTTCCTCTTGCATATGTTTCAACGTTCTTCGTGTGTTATTTTATGAATGCAGTGTTGTATGCAGTCTCCCAATCTTGGCTCCATATCTGATGTGTTCCGTAAGATTACAAACTCACATTTTCACAATCCTAAATAAGACACCAGTTTAGTTATGAATCAAGTGTAATATGCTGAAATTTTAACGGAACAATGATCAATGTTAAGAGAAATGTCCAAATGTAAACTGATTTATTTCTTTTTATTTAAATTCTCTTTATATATATATATATATATATATATATATATCACCGGTTGTCGTAAAATGACTATTAAAAGATTATAATTAATGTTAGTCTGGTTGGAAGTTTGATAAGCTAGACTGGATACCTGGTGAAACAGTTACTCAGTAATGCAAGGTTAACTTCCCCAGATAGCTCACGGCTTTTAACCCGCTTTTATTGTCTTGAATATCAGCACCGCTTTCAGAACAAATTAATGCATCAACTTTACATGTGTTATTTGACTGTGACACAGCATGTGGAAGTTACTTTGGTCCGTACGTTTTTCGCACCAGTGCATATTCTTTGCTAACCTCTAGACCTTCCGTCTTAACTGGCGCACCTGCACAGTTGACAGCTCGCAGGTAATTTAAAACGCAGTAGGAGAACATGTGATTGTCACCTGTCCACCCCAGGAAATAAATTCTAGTAACATTTGCCTCTTCCTCCTTTCCTTGTTTAGTGCCCAGTTTACCTTGTTGAATTCCAGTTGCTATAGTTTCTGTTGGGCAATCGTCTGCCTGCCAGGTGTGTCCATATCGGAATGTGCTCACTGAAGGGCATTTTATCGCCAACTGTCCACTCATCAATGCTTGTGAGGTTTGGGTAGAATGATTAAACATCCATGATGGAGCACTATTCTTTAGCAGTGTTTAAGTAAGTACTACGAAAGGGTTTCGCAGCTTAAAGCGCCATTAAGAGACAATTAAGAGAACTTATCACACCATTCCTCACATATGTTATAGCGACAACTGCAAAGTTTATAGTGAAGGGGCAAGCGATAAGCGAGATTTATTGTTCATAAATATGGCGACGTCGGCTCCTTTTTGTTTTATAGGCTTAGCACTAGAGCGCCAGACTTCAAAATGGGCCTCCTGCGGACACCAACACAGGTCTGTGTCTCTCCAGCGCGAGGAGTCTCGTTTCCTTCACATGCATCCTGGAATCACTTACGTTCCAGAATAAAATGGGAGACCTTTGTCAGTGAAGTTTCTCAATGTCTTCCCCCACATCTCATTGCTTATATGGGATATTTGTGATAGTGGGAGAGGGGGAGCGGATTTTCGGTTCCTTCAGACAGACTTGCAATACCCACCAGGGTAGCCGCGAGCGCTAACGCGCTGCTTCCTGGACTCGGGTAGGCTCCCCGACTCCGGATCGAATCCGCCCGGCGGATTAACGACGACGACCGGTGTGCCGGCCAGCCTGGATGTGGTTTTAGACGGTTTTCCACATCCTACTAGGTGAATACCGGGATGGTCACCACATCCATCCTCAGTTACACGACTCGCAGACATTTGCAACACTTTCACACTATTTCACGATTTAGACTAGAAGCAGACAGCTGGGGTACACTACTTCCGTCCCGGGGGGACGGCAGAAAAGGCATCCGACCACCCCATAAAATTAACCATGCCAAATCCGTCCTTAACACTGCCGACCCTGTGCACAATGCGGGATAATGGCAGTAGCGAAAGAAAGACAAACTTGCAATATCGTGACTTCAGCAAGCTTGCTATTAGACTCTTAGAAGAATATCGAGTTTTTTTTTCGAGTTCTCATTTTTAGTTCGACGTTTGTCCTTTGACAGTGAACTTCATTGGCAATTTGTTGTGTTCTGTGGTGGTTCGATTGATCGTGTACGGCTGTTCTCCATCATTATTGTTTATGATCTGACAGCTCCTGGTCTTTCAGCAAGATCAAATCTGTAAGTGCACTTCCAAGCCCTGATATTGTTACCGTCATTACCTGCCTGTATGTGGGATATGTCAAAGTTTTAACAGGATGTTTAGCTACTGGAGCTAAGTATCACACAAATCTGGTGACTGTAATGTAAATAAATACGCTTCACACTTCTACTCTTTGATCTTTTTCTTTAACGAACACGTAGCACTGGCTACTAATTAGTGTGATCACCAGAGTAGATCAGATAACCTTTAGGTAGCGTGCTTATCCCTGGTTTGTGAGCTGCATTACTACACCTTCGATGTTCTTCCTGGCCTTTAAATGCAAGAGTGGTATACCGTAGCGGTGGCATGTGTGGCACTGTGGGGATTTCGTATATCTGGTCGTACTTTACAGCGGCGGATGCTCGGCGCAACGTATTCTGGCAATAATGATGAATCAATTTTTTTATGAAGGCAGCTATTTTCATCAGTTCACTATTCACCCACTTTATTATATTGATCATCTTCGTAACACTCTTCGGGTCATTCCATATGGTATTCGCCCATCTACGCTGATGATATGCCTCAGCCGTAAGCAGCTCCTTTGCTGAAACTTGGTGCGCTAATCAGCCTGTTCCTTGCATCAGACAAGACGTTTGCTTGTGGGAATATGACATTTCGGTGAGGAAGGTGCTATTATAAATCCTTGTTATAAATCGTGTTCAACTACTATTGATGTTTTATGATTACGAAGTGATGATAGCTTCTTAAATGTTCCATATTTTCACTGTTAAAAAAGTGCTTCCGTGGTGCTCTATAACTGTTTCTATTTTGGCGAAGGTCTTTAGTTTGTGTTGGAGGGGCTATTCACCTGTTATTTTGCCGTAGTTGGACTTTTTGCCCCCAGCCGATACACCCTTTAACTAACCCGTTGGTAGCGTTTCGATTTTATAAAAATTGTACCATTTTGTTCGTACAAGAAGCTATTTTAACAGGGTAGGATCAGAAAGTGTTCAAGTCTGATAAAAGTGGAGTGTGGCAAGTTTAGCGAGATTTTCAGTGCTGACAGTTTCTCTTTATCATTTATCCCACTCTGATGAGTGTACCTTGTTGAGGATCTTCATACGGGTTTGCGCCATTCTTATAATTTATATGGTAATGTCAGTACTACCATTTATTGTGACGTGATGTTTCACCGTTGCCTCGAGCCCGGGTCACTGAATCAGGTCCAGATTTTAACCTAATAGAGGACTGACGGTTCTGACCAAACCCCAGCTAAATAACCCGTAATCATCTATCAATGACCCATCTACCTGAAGTGCCTGGCATTTTTCAAGACTGAGGTGGCAGTTGGCACGACCTGATCATGCGACTGATAACTTCAACAATGACATTTTGACTACACGAACACTTCAGTACGTACTGCACAGTGTACACAGGTAATATACTTTCATGAAGTTCTCAGTCCCAGAACTTGCCTAAGTGCATTGTTTCTGTTGAAAGAATTTTACGATATTATTTGTAACAAAGGTGAGAGAATCAGTCTGATATTTACAAAGCAACATGCAGCTGTACTACGATTCATCATCACGCAGACACGATGTAACGATGTTGGTAAGAAATTTATAGCTGAATTATGTCCACTGAATGCTTGAATACACTATAAAAACTATTCAATACTTTAAATGCTTGCGTGGCTAGTCATGTAGGTAACTATCACCTTCAGTTGTCGCGCGTTGTGCAATACGCCTGCCTGTTCTCGGAAGAACATTGATTGACAAGCCTGACGCTGGGTTTTCAGACGGAATCTTAAGAGAAGTGCACTTCGTGACAGGTGGATTTAGTACAGAAAACAGATTCACGTAAATGATCCATGGAAAATATATGAGAGAGACGTTCTTTTGCAAAACAAAAGCCACTAGCTAAATTCTGAGAGGATGAGGTGAATGAGAGTTCTGTTGGCTTTCAGCTTTTTATTCATTCACCCACTGCAAAAAAAAAAAAAAAAAAAAAAAAAAAAAAAGCAAGAGGCCACGACAGGCAAAAATTTGATTCACGATGTATTTGTGATATGAATGCATATTATCAGTTGAGTATCAACAGCAAACGACTGATCTGCCACTTTGAGAGCACAAACAGAGAAGGAGTTTAACGTATTCTGTGAAGTTGGGCTGCTGCTCTCAACTACCTCTGCGGAGTTAAGTGCCAGTAAGAAAGTCAGTGTAGGCGGGACAGAACAGGTACCGTTAGAAAGCCGTCATAATGCGGCCTTCGCAGCATGTAGCTCAGGAATGGATTATCTGGGAAGTAAACAATGATCTTGACAACGGATCGATGGGCTGCATCTGAGCATTGCGCTGTGTGAAAGACGATAATTGTTATCGTCGGCCGTAACTAACAGTTGTCTTCGATTAAGGCTTTTTGCAGTATGTGTTCATTTATATTTACAGCTCCGTTGGGAGAAAGTACTCATGAAATTCTACATAAATAGAAGTGAATGGCAATCTATTAAAAAGACATAAGAGAGGCTATTTTTCGGGTGAAAATTAACTCGGAGCCCGAAAACCACCGTACTATGAGCTAGAATGCCTCGCAACAGGAAACATGTCCGTCTTAAAAACTGTTCGTGTACAGTAAATAGTCAAAATTTATTTTAAATGTTTGGTAATTTTCACTTAAGTGTTCTAAGGCTTATTTTCATACGAAAGCGTTTGTTCGAAAATGTTCATTGACTTTTCCGTTCCGCACTGTTCAGTCATGGCAGTAGAAGAAGAGAGAAGATTAAGGTTTAAAGTCTCGTCGAAGACGAATTCATCAGAGACTGAGCTAAAGCTCAGATAGGAAAGTGGTCTTGTTCTACTAAAAGAAATCAACGAGGGGCTCGCCTTAATGGAATTAAGAACTGCACGGTAAAGCCTGAAGCAGAATGGGCGGACAAGATTTGAACCCCGAATGAGAGTCCGTTGTGCTAAGCATTGCGCCACTTCCGTCTGTAACATGGTAATACTGTGGCGAAATGTTTCGTGCGTTACTGTTGCCCGTTGTTTGTGGAGTGTTGCGATGATTGCAGTTCCCAGAATCTACGTACGCTTTCAGACATTTTCAAATAATGGCCGTCGAGCAAACCATTCTAAAGCTGATAACGTCATGGATTGAAGGGCCTTTCAGAGCTTTCTTTTTAATGTTATGTCAAGCAATACTGACTTCCGAAACGGTCCAACATCGTAGGATCGATATAACACTGGAAAATGTTGTCGTAAACTTGGCATTGCCGTGAAACAAAGGAAACAGAATCCATAGACACTCCATGTGAGGGAAAGGGCCTCTATTTAACGGCACCAATTACAAATTTCACTGTGGGCAGCTGAGAGGCCACTACATGGGGCAGTGTACGGAAGAGAATCGGCATTTGAAGTTGACTGCAGGACGTGTCCCCTGCCGCTAATGTTTCGTGTATAGAGCACGAAGACAAAAGAAATTAGGGCACGTCCGGAAGCATACAGACAGCTCGGTTTCCCTCGCTCTGTTTGCGTGTGGAATAGGACAGTAAGTGATTAAAATGAGTAGTAGTGGTAGAAGATTCTCCTGCCCCCCCCCCCCCCCCGCGTTATGCACAATACGGTGGCTTGCGGTGTGTGTATGTATGTAAGTAGAAGTAAATATTGATGTGCAATTATTATCGTCTGTTCTGAAATGCATGCCCTACTTTCATTTAATATACACTACCAGTCAAAAGGTTTCGATACCCATGGAAAAAGAGCTATATACTTTATTTAAATGTACAAACGTATCGTATAAACTAATTACACCAACACAATAAACATTTTATCTCTCTCTCTCTCTCTCTCTCTCTCTCTCTCTCTCTCTCTCTCTCTCTGCCATTACGTACAGTACAATATGGCTTAGACTTTCAACCTTTTCAAAGCCTGTACACTTTTGCCTTCAGAAAAGCTGCAGAAACTCTAGGCATCCTGGAGACAAAATTTTGGTGGTGGTGGTTAGTGTTTAACGTCCCGTCGACATCGAGGTCATTAGAGACGGAGCGCAAGCTCGGGTTAGGGAAGGATTGGGAAGGAAATCGGCCGTGCCCTTTCAAAGGAACCATCCCGGCATTTGCCTGAAACGATTTAGGGAAATCACGGAAAACCTAAATCAGGATGGCCGGAGACGGGATTGAACCGTCGTCCTCCCGAATGCGAGTCCAGTGTGCTAACCACTGCGCCACCTCGCTCGGTACAAAATTTTGTAGTGGTTTTACAGATATTGCAGCCTAACAGCTCTCTCAATTATTCCACAGGCCTTTAACATTATATTACCTCAGTTTTCTGACATCCCTGTCAAGTTCATCCCTTAAGATTTCAACGGGATTTAAGTCAGGTGACTGACTTGGCCCAATCATGTTAATAAGTTCCCCACATTTTATTTTCTATTGACATACCCTATGCGCAATTCAGATGCACGTTTGGGACCGTTGTCTCGCTGCAGAACAAACCCACGGCTAATAAGTCTCTTGGCAAATGGGACTGTATTGTTCGTCAGTATCCCGTCATACCCTTTCCTTCGTCAACGTTCCATTAATTCACACTACACCACAGACTTTATGACCTGAAAAACATCCCCACATCATGACTGACTCTCCTGCATACTTCACCGTTGGATTCACACGCTACTCTTCACACCTTCTCCAAGAAGTCTCCGAACAAACATTCCACGATGGTTTCGTCAGTGATTAACACCTTGTCCCACCGCTGCAAGTTCCAGTTTTTATGTTGCCGTGCCCATCGAAATCGTTTCACCTTCTTTTGTTTGCCCAGTAACGGCTTCTTGGCCGCTAACACCCCTATAAACCCTGTTCACGGAGGAGGCATTGCACTGCTGAAACAGAGATTGGAGCTGTTCGCATAATATTTAATTCCTCGCAGATTTTAGGTGCAGCACGAATTTTTTGATGTTTACTCTGTACATATATGAACTGAGAACTATATGTTGTTACTCAGGGTCTTCCAGATCGCGACACATTTGCATTGGCACCAGTTTGCTTGAACCGCTACAACATCTACATCACTGTAGACTTACCTTCGCCAACTTTTGTTCAAAAAAAAAAAAAAAATGTTCAAATGTGTGTGAAATCTTATGGGACTTGACTGCTAAGGTCATCAGTCCCTAAGCTTACACACTACTTAAGCTAAATTATCCTAAGGGCAAACACACACACCCATGCCCGATGGGAGGACTCGAACCTCCGCCGGCACCAGCCGCACAGTCCACGACTGCAGCGCCTGAGACCGCTCTGCTAATCCCGCGCGGCCAACATTTGTTGCTACCGTTAAATCAGACTGGTCTTCTTGAGTCAGAGATACATTTACAGCACGTTTTCAGCTCCAGTTTTCTGCTCCGTCCCATTAGGAGGTAAGATGGCTTGATGATCCCGATTTTGTACACAAAAACACTGCTAGATGCGCGCAGTGTACTGTAAACTGATGTGAACTGATTGCTACACAGACAGCAGGAGGAATGATGCCTATTATAATGGAATCGTCTTAGTTAAAGGGTCACCGAACGAGGTGCCGCAGTGGTTAGCACACTGGACTCGCATTCGGGGCCGCTCGGGATTAAACGAACGGTTTAAGGAGCTGCAGTCATGGACTGTGCGGCTGGTCCCGGCGGAGGTTCGAGTCCTCCCTCGGGCATGGGTGTGTGTGTTTGTCCTTAGGATAATTTAGGTTAAGTAGTGTGTAAGCTTAGCGACTGATGACCTTAGCAGTTAAGTCCCATAAGGTTCCACACACATTTGCACATTTTTTTGAAGTTAATTATTTGGGTTTTCCTAACAATAATTGAAGAGTTAAAAGACACGAGTCAAATCATTAAATCAGTTAAACAGTACTGTACTTCATAAATTAATATAGAAACCAAATTGCTGCAAAAAATGGTTTATTCATACTGTTCTGAAATTAATGTTATTTAAATTTGTGTTATAACATTTAACGTATGTGCTATGCTATCGCAGTCTTAGGGACCCCGTACATCCTAAAAATTGTTTTGATTAATGATCGATTTTAATTAAAGAGGTATTTAGTTTATCAAGATTGTCAGATAGTGAACGTTACAGTGTGGAAAGCCTTACTACTTTGTTCACGCTTAACAGTGGAGAACTTTATAAAAGCTCTAAACGACTGATGTTTCTAACACGTTCCCGCCTGATTCCAGCGTTGAATTCTAAACGTGAAGAAAAAAAATCTACCCACAACTGCTCTGGAACTATTTGTCCAGTTTAGAATGACGATAGTTTCTCTTTGTTTGGCTACATACTATTCCTACGGTTTAATGAACCTAGTTTCTAGTCCCGTTTACAGCTTTATCAGCTCATTTTAATACATTGCTATGTTTGGAAACGAAGTTAACAGTCCGATTGCTTTAATCTTTTAGATATACGATCACATTCACTTAACCCCGGAAAAGGGTAACATTTATTAATTTGCATTTTAAAAAAAGGCGTTGTAAGTTTTGATACAGCGCTGTGCTGGGCCGCCTCATGCAAAATACACAGTAACAATCTCTTAACATTCCTCATATTTCGCAGACAGATAAAAATGCCTAGACGGGTTTTTCTGGCAAACGATAGTACCAAAAAGGGACGAATATTGGACTGGTTGGTCATTAAGACAGCTGAGCCATTCTTTTTGATGAATGTGGAGATCGTAAAAAGAAATTTAACTATCGAAAATTTTTTTCTCTGGAGATGGATCCCTAGAGGGGAGGATAATTTAATACGCGAACGTGCCTCAGTACACATTTACAATACTTGAAAAATGTAAAAAACCCAAAAAGAAGAAAAATCTCCAAATGCTGTGGCCGGAACTCTGGCTCCCGATTCCTAGGGTGAAACCCCATTCGCGGTCGTTAAGACGGAGCGGAGGAGCAGCACAGTTAGGATTTTTCCCATAATTTTAGCTTTTTCCGCCGTTTTGACTTAGGATACGTGGTCTTTTCCCGCAATACACGATTCTTTCCGCTGTTTTAACTTCGGGCAAATGAGCTATTTCCGTCCTCTCGTTGTTTCCCAACACTTTAATTTTGCGTAAGTTTGCTATTTAGACAGTTTCAGAATGTTTACCGTCAGAAATGCGGTAACATTCCTCAGTGGGTGAAGGTTGGGGGGAGGGGGGATGTTGTCAGTATAAATCTATATATGTGCGATTCACTCAAGTTTTAGTTACTCTTCAAATTTCCTGACGTGATTTCATGTAGAATTGCTCTGTAAACATTGACACGTGCTATAGGACTGTACGTCTTTTTTAAAGAGGTTCTGATTACCATTAATTAAGTATATTGCCCAATAAAATGATTGGCTGTATATCTGTGGAGATGAAGGTTTTTTTTATTAACCTTGCAGCAAAGTACTCGCCTATATGCATACCAACATTTGCTGAACACCAAGCCTTACGATTTTGTGTATAAACAGAGTGTTTCCGTGATAGTGCTATAAACTTTCAGATATGGTTTAGAAGAGTAAATGTATCAATCTGAGGCAAGGGGCACTGATCCGGAAACGACAGAGTCGAAAACTGTAAGCGAAAATAGTTTTGGTACCTGACTCTGGAATACATGTACTGGTGCAGTTTTTGCCAGGACTGTAGGGGGAAAGCAACTTTTACAAGTGGTACTGTGGATCAGAACAGGAGAAAAGTCTAGAAAGCTATGGGCACGTGTTCAGTAGAAGAGATGTGTTTCGTAGTAGCGAACATGAACGAGTGCTGATAGCTTTAAGTTGCGCCTTATTACAGCCAATGTTTACTAGGCATTTTCGTTGTTTTAGTCCGTAGTGCCACCTCTGAAAGTGAGCTACCCTAAAATCTTACAATAGTATCGGTACACGCATACCACTGCCAGAGGTAGCAGAACGATTTTCGCTTGTAAGTTTCCAACCGGCCGTTTCTGGACCAGGGTCCACTGGCAATTTAAGGTCGCTGACCTCAAATTGATACATTTACCCTTCTCCATCATCCCTGAAAGTTTGAAACATAATTACAGAATCACCCTGGATACTCCATATGTAGCAACTCGTTCATGTGCCGTGCAGCAACAGAAAAAAGCATATATTCTTCACATTACAGAGATGTTACTAGCTTTCTAACTTTACAAATAATAGCTGCAGAAATGTATGACCTACTGCATACCAAACACAGAATAGCCAGTGACTATTTACCACTGCCAAACATACGGTTTACGTGTGGTGGATTGCTTAATTTCAAAACATCGGATTAACTTCGGCCAATAATGGGACCTACACTGCAAAAAAAGCACCCAGAAAGCAAGTGGGAAACGAAATGAGTCGTCACCAGTTGAGAGGATACGTGACGTTATCTGAATGATTACAACATCGTGTCAAATTTACAGAGAACTCGACAGTATGAGTCTACCTATCAGTTTGATGTTGCACCCCCTCTGGCTTGGATGTATGCACTGAGCACTGATTCCGTTGGCAAGTATGTAAAAAGATCGTTATATCTTGAGGCAGGCTTCTCTTGACATCCTGGATACTGGCAATATGCTCCAGTTGACCCTATCGGGGACAGATCTTGGGATTTGCCTGACCACGGGAGTATTGCAAAGTTCTGCTCTTTCTATTGCAATCAAGACTTTAATAAAGAATGCAAAGGTAATGTTAATCAGAACACTGGGAGGAGATGTGGTCTAAATAACAATTGATTTGTAATTTACATGACATGTCTTCACATGACAAAAGATGGCTAAAGAAACGCCACACAACTTTATTTGACAAATGCTTTCAATAATATGGGGTCTGTCGTTAACAAAGTGATCATGTGGGGATCAACACACCACACTAACCAGAACTAATTGCTTTGTCTGACTTCATAAATGTGAATCCGTGGTATAGCCCAACAACTATACTACTATCAAGCATCTATATTGTTCCACGAAGAAAAATATGGTTCCAAAGGACAGGGTGATGAGAAGTATATATTGGTGCCGTGCGCCATAGCAGCGACTACTTTACCCTTCTGCAGGTGAGGGCGGGTCAGCACGACGAGGTCGCTCACTGAAGTCATGGACAGCGACAATCTGTTACTAAAAGTGCGCGCCCGAAAGTATGCAAATACGTGGTCTCGCGTTCGGTTGATTCGGAACGCAGGTACTTCCCTATGAGCCTCTGGAACTCCGGTGGATTCCAGTGTGCAGGTGGACCCGTTTGCTGGTCTGCCAAACTAGTTCAATTCCGTGACATAACTATGTGTGACACAATATGTCAAATATTTTGACAGCCGACTCAAAACAAGCAGTACCTCTGATGGTTCAGATGGTGACTGACACAGGCTCTAAGTGGCACACTAGCAAAGGACAGGTCTCACCGTTTAGGTAAAGACCTGCCGTTCTTTACTAGCGAAGTGCCAGGGGATCTCAAGTTGATTCCGTATTTCTAGATTTCCGCAAAGCTTTTGACACCGTTCCTCACAAGCGACTTCTAATCAAACTGCGGGCCTATGGGGTATCGTCTCAGTTGTGCGACTGGATTCGTGATTTCCTGTCAGGAAGGTCGCAGTTCGTAATAATAGACGGAAAATCATCGAGTAAAACTGAAGTGATATCAGGTGTTCACCAGGGAAGCGTCCTGGGACCTCTGCTGTTCCTGATCTATATAAATGAACTGGGTGACAATCTGGTCAGTTCTCTTAGGTTGTTCGCAGATGATGCTGTAATTTACCGTCTAGTAAGGTCATCCGAAGACCAGTATCAGTTGCAAAGCGATTTAGAAAAGATTGCTGTATGGTGTGGCAGGTGGCAGTTGACGCTAAATAACGAAAAGTGTGAGGTGATCCACATGAGTTCCAAAAGAAATCCGTTGGAATTCGATTACTCGATAAATAGTACAATCCTCAAGGCTGTCAATTCAACTAAGTACCTGGGTGTTAAAATTACGAACAACTTCAGTTGGAAAGACCACATAGATAATATTGTGGGGAAGGCGAGCCAAAGGTTGCGTTTCATTGGCAAGACACTTAGAAGATGCAACAAGTTCACTAAAGAGACAGCTTACACTAAACTCGTTCGTCCTCTGTTAGAATATTGCTGCGCGGTGTGGGATCCTTACCAGGTATGATTGACGGAGGACATCGAAAGGGTGCAAAAAAGGGCAGCTCGTTTTGTATTATCACGTAATAGGGGAGAGAATGTGGCAGATATGATACGCGACTTGGGATGGAAGTCATTAAAGCAAAGACGTGTTTCGTCGCAGCGAGATCTATTTACGAAATTTCAGTCACCAACTTTCTCTTCCGAATGCGAAAATATTTTGTTGAGCTCAACCTACATAGGTAGGAATGATCATCAAAATAAAGTAAGAGAAATCAGAGCTCGAACAGAAAGGTTTAGGTGTTCGTTTTTCCCGCGCGTTTTTCGGGAGTGGAATGGTAGAGAGATAGTATGATTGTGGTTCGATGAACCCTCTGCCAAGCACTTAAATGTGAATTGCAGAGTAATCATGTAGATGTAGATATAAATGTAGATGTAGATAAGAGAGAGTGTTTCCCATTCTCTCCAGCTTTCCTCCGCAGTTCGATAACATAGCACATTTACATCTTAGACTACTCCCACTTTAGTACAAGTCAATCAAGAGCTGGAGCATGGCATTCGAAGCTGGGAGACCGCGCCCTGCTCTGCATACACAGATTTGACCAACCAGCGACTTTAAAAATTGATTGGGAGAAAACGGAAAAAAAGATTCAGCTTCATGGCCTCTCTCCCACGTATTTACTCCAAGTCTTAACTAAAGGCATGACCTGGATGGAACCACAGTCCTCCACAAAAAGATCGTTCTCTCTCCTGTTGCGTCCGTTTCGAACTTCCCAAAGAATGGCCATAAACTCGCTAAAAGCCTTGTGCCTTCACAAATATATTTTGTAGCAGAGTCTGGACGCTTGGGCGCCACTGTCCTGTCTCACGGAAATTCGCAGAAACTCACAGCCGTCTCATCGGCTTCCTACCTAACAAGGGTCTATCCTCTGCTTTATTGCCGGTCATTAATGCTCTGCTCATAGCTTCAGCAACTCCTCAGCACTAGTCAGCCTACCTATACGCAGCCGCCGACCGACCGGTGCCAGCGAATGTGTCTGCACAATGAGACTGGAGGGACTTGGTAGTCCACAAATGTTTTCACCCAGGTTCCGCAGAAAAAAAAAACGCTCTCCTCGGTCATCAGCCACCATACGCTTTTACTGCAGTCAATTAACTCGGCACCCTCCTCCTTTGAACGTAGGGAAAGCTTACTGCTATTCCTTCACTAGCGCACACAAGCAAGAGTGTTAACTACTGCCAACCATTTCATCATATGAATGAAGTCAGATTGTATTAAGTATAGCAACCGCGTAATAAAGATCATCTTCCCTAAGAACTTTAAGCAGCATGACACTGTATCAAAAGTTTTTTTTGTGGTTTTAGGGCGCACAACTACAGTGGTCATTAGCGCCCAACTGTTTTAAATGTGAGAGTGCCTTGCAATTTTTCAGTACCTCAATATCAGACTGTCAACAGAGACTCGAGCTATGTGTGGTCGGATGAGCATTATCCTGTTGGAAAATGGAACCACCATATTGTCACGTGAGAGGTAACACATGAGTACCTAGGATGTCTGACATACCTTTGTGCCATCAGAGTTCTCTCTATCACTACCAGCTGCGACCTGAAGTCATATCCCATGGGTCCCCACACCATGAAGCTAGAAATAACACCGCTGTATCCCTCCAAAAGCCTGGAAGAATGGGTCCTCTCCCTAGGCTGCTGCCATTCTCCCCGAAAATGATCAACCAGAGTAGTGCAGAACTGAGTGTCGTTGGTGAAAACAATGCTACGCTGTTTATCAGCAGTCAATGCTTCCCGGTCACTGCTTCACTCCAAATTCAACAATTTGTATTGTGTTGTTATTGGATTCGTATGCATGGGATGGTAACTGCATAGTCCAGCTGCTGTAACTCCCGACCAATGGGGTGGGGTGACACAGAATGTTAGAGGAGTCCATTACTTGTACCCGGTTGGCAGGTGCAAATGAGTGAAGATATTATGATGTGCTTGGCACACGATATGGACATCCTCACTCCTTGTGGTCAGACGTTGTCGACTGGAACATTGACGACGAGTGTGGCTGTCTTCATGTGCCCATGCGTCCACTGTTACACTCTGCTGTCCCACAAACCTGGATATTGCACAATTCAATCAGCCAGCCAAATGGAGATCCACAATAAGAGTCCTTTCAGACTCTTTCAGATACTGATAATGTTGTCTTACAGGAGTACACAGCAAATACCTTACTCTCACTGTGATCATTTAATACTGGTTCTGTTCATACCTCTTAATACCCTACCAGGCGTTGTAACAGCGGTAAACATGGACAACACTAATGGAATCTGGTGGCTTTTCTACCTGTCTCAGGTAATTTCTACTTATCATTTACAGACCCCTTGATGGCGTGTATGTGTATAAAGTTACCTGAGATCTGATCGTGTCTTCTGAGTACTTCATTTTTTTGGCAGGCTGTGTACAAATTCATTTTCAGGTTGTGATGTCACGCTAGACTATGCGAGCTGAAAGATCATTTTTTATTCGGTAAAAAATGTTCAAATGTGTGTGAATTTCTAAGGGATCAAACTGCTAAGGTCATCAGTCCCTAGACTTACACACTACATAAACTAACTTATGCTAAGACCAACATATACACCCATGCCCGAAGGAGGACTCGAACCTCCGGCGGGAGGGGTCGCACAACCCGTGGCATGGCGTCTCGAACAGGGCGGCCACTCTGCGCGGCTTTATTCGGTAGTTTCGTTGAAAAGAAAGGTTACTTCGTGGAAAAAATATGCTGAACTCAAAGTCGAAGTTTTAATGCATGAAGTAATACGGATTATGAAGAAATAACTTCAGATACGAATGTAGCTTTTCTTCAATTAAATGAAAAACGTTTACCTTGTTCAGCTGATTGCTCGATTCCGACTTTCAGTATGACGACTAGCCGGTACGTGAGTGGTGATGAAATTTTGAGACAGACAGACAGACATCGGTCATACACTGCTCTTCTACTGCTGGTGATCGTGAAAAAATTCTCTTATTTGTCCATCGGATGTCACGTGATAAGCCAAAACTGACTACCCTCAAACATGTTTCCACTACTTCCGAAGGCACTGCCCTGTGGTTGAAGCGAGGTGGCGCCCCTAGCATTTAACCACCTGTTGAGTCGATTATGATCAACTTCTCAGCCACGGTAATGTGTTTTCCATATTGTGAAATATAGCCATGTCTTTTAAGTATGTGTCTTGATAGCATAAAAAGTAACTCGGCACAGAGGAGCACATTTTTCGATCAGCCTTCATGTTCTCCTCTCCCAAATGGCGTCATTTGGAAGCATCCGTTATCGGCTTTCTCGATCTTTGAGCCGCTGTTTCTAATTCAGTAAGCGCCGTAATTGACCCCTCGAGGCTAAATGCACGCGTCCCGTCCTCCCACCAAGGAAGAAACTCTCGCCTTATCGAGACTGGGTCCCCCATATGGCTCTCCCGCTCAGCTGCGGAGACGGACCATAGGTTTTGGATATGTCTCTGAATTCATCGCAAAAGGAAGGGATAGATGCCTCGATATTCAGAACGCACTATGTCAACTTCGGAACGTGTGGTGGGACAAAGATGTCTGGTATTTTAATTTCTACCTCATATCTAGACTTACCTATGTTTAGAAAGATTAAAATCTATCACTCCGACTGCTTAGGCGTGTGGCGTCCAGACATGCAGTGATAAAGTGAGTTGCTGAAGAGATGAAATTCCTTTATCGTATGTAAGATATACAATATTTTGATTGGATGTGACTATCAGAACTTCTGTGCTGAACTGTAACTCTTACCTGGATACCTACTGTCATGGAAAACGCTAATTGTAGTCCGACAATTATACAGAAGTGACAGAGTGAAACTGTGAATCAGTAACGCGCACTATAGCAACATAAATGTGGAGCAAGGGCTTGACGTCTGTGACTGGTGAAAGGGGACGTGAATATTACCTTGTAATAGCAAGTCGTAAAGCCGTGTACTATGACTGCCAGAAGCGGTTTTGTTTTTCAGTCAGAGGGTAAAGCGTGTAAAGCGCTGGAATGATTTTTTGCTTCGGTTGCCATTAAAGACATCATTAGCTTTATTAAATTTGTGTTTTTTGTTCTGTGCGATGTGGCCAGCGGCTACTCTGGCAATCAGTTTTACAGCCCTTCCGCAACGTTTTCTGTCCGCATCCAACGCTCTTCAGAGTGAAGAGGTGAGGGTAGTGAGAGGGAGTATTGGACACAGCAACACGATAAGCCCGTTTTAATCAATTCGCCAAAACAAAGCCTATTGTGCTCCGTCGTCTTCCATTTACTGTCACACTGTCAAATGTTGAAACCCGTCACATTCTACTGAGATCGCGAACCGTAATGAATTTCTATTTTCCTTTGAATCCTCTACGGCTGCAAGTAATAACCGCGTGTCCAACCTGTAGACATGTATGAGGTAGCAACTCACTCCTCGATGAAAGCTGTTACACTTTCGACTGAAGACTAAATGTCAGCTCTATAAACACAGAATTTAGGTCTCTGTTTTGTTACATGATCTAGCTTCGAATACAAGGAGAGAAAGAGTTGTATGTCCTTTTAATACTGAACTTGTACGGGAGCGAAAACTACACTACTCGGACATAATTCTAGGTACATCTCAATGAATGCTCTGAGTCACAACAAGCTTTATTACCGAGGGTGTGTATGTGCAGGATCGTTGTGTAATCATGAACTTATTATCTGTCGGACTGAATCAACGGAGGCAACAGAGTTCGAAAGGGGCACAGATGTGACACTAATTACATGGTCTCCGTTCCACTGTTGTTATGAAATGAAAACGTAAGGGAATCACTATATGCAGTAACTCCTCTAGTAGCCCTAAGAAGTTATCTTACGTGGACCATCGAGAATTAAAGCGTAATGTTAAACAAAGCCTCAGAAATTCGTATCAACTATTGCGGGTAAGTTCTGTTGCACGCTGAAGTTCCCCCAAAAGCTCAGTAGCTACTACTGCCTATGTTTCATGATGAACGGAAACAGATTTTGACTTCAGTCTGTCAGTATTTAGTGTAAAGACTTTGCCGATGATTAAACACTGCCACAGTACATCTGCACATGTACCACACAAGCCAAAACATTCCACAACCATTCTTTGCCCTTCCTATTACATTCACTGATGGTACACAGATAGTAAGACTGCCGCCGTATGAGTCTAAATTTCTCTGCTTTGGCGTCGTAATCAGTACGCGTGATGACCTGCTTGTATAGCTAGTGGGAGAGACAGGGAAGTGAGCCCTACTCGGATCGAAAGCGTGTGGTGGATAAACGGCAGTTGCCCTGGTACAACAACCAGCCTCACTGTGGAAACTTTCTTGCAGCGTCTCCCGTTGCAGCCCGAGTGGGCAATTTAGGCGATCCGTCGCGCTCCTCTAAACTAATTCTGAGCTGATCCCCAATCTCCTCCTCCGAAAACGTGATATAAAAAAGTTAAACTACGATAACACGCAGAACAATAAGTTTACACTATTAACAAAAAATGTAGTTAACATGAAGTCCCTTCCTCAGTTTAACTGACCACTGCGGTCACACTATGGGGATCTCACCGTATGTGCACTGTCCTGTCACAATGGGCAAAAGCCTGAATAACTACCGTCTGCAGCGCGGACCGCCGCGAGACGTGCAGGAGGTGTGTCAATGGAGTGCTGGAAGGTACCGAGACGGATGTGGAGACATGCTGTTCTGTGGCCAGCTGCGCTTGGTTCAAATGGCTCTGAGCACTATGGGACTTAACGTCTGAGGTCATAAGTCCGCTAGAACTTAGAACTAGTTAAACCTAACTAACGTAAGGACATCACACACATCCATGCCCGAGGCAGGATTCGAACCTGCTACCGTAGCGATCGCGTGGTTCCAGACTGAAGCGCCTAGAACCGCTCGGTTGAGGATCCATGGCGTGAACATCCCTATAAGGTCGTCACACAAATTCTCGATTGGGTTTAAATACGGAGAGCACAGTAAACTCTTCCTAGTGGTCTTCGAACCACGCACGAAGACTGCGAACTGTGACACATTGCATTGTCCTGCTGCTGGATGTCCCAGTTCTGACGAAAAACAAACTGCATATACAGGTGGACATGGTTCCCAAGGATAATTACGTACTTGTATTGATCCACTGTGCCTTCCAGAGTGACTGTCACGCAGGGAATGCCCTCCGACCTGCAGCCTTCGATAATTGTTGCAGGGTGTTTACTTTCAGACGTTAGACTCCGTACACACCAACGGCCATCTGTCCAATGGAGCGTAAAACGTGATTCATCTGAAAAGGCCACCTGTCACCACTCAGTGGACTTCAAGTTGCAGTAATGGCGTGCAAATTCCAGTTTTCGACGCCGATGAAGGGCAGTCAGTGCGGTTGCACGAACGTGGCGCCTATTGCGGAGGCCTGTACGCAGCAACGCTCGCAGAAAGGCTGTTGAGGAGACACTGTAGCCACTTGGCCCATCTGCGCGCAGTTGCTCAGTAGTTGCAAGTTACTCGCCCGCACACATCTCCCAGCTGCCGTTCACCCCAGTCATCTATGGCCTGTGGTGCACCAGGATTGCCTCGGCGCCGGTCGTTGATAGCGACATTTTGCCATTCACGGTAAACTAACTACGGCGGTACGGTATCATTTTACAAACTTATTCATTTCGGAAATGGTTTCGCCTTTGGCCGGAAAGTTAATGATAATACAGTTTTGGGCGTCAGCTAAATCATCGCTCTGTTTCCGAATTATAACAACAATTCCCTGTTTTTCGCGTCCCCCAGACACGCTTTACATACCCTTTTCTGCTAGTTCTACCATCTGCCGTCAGTGAGTAGTAATTGTGCGTTGGCGTCGGTCATATGTGGTGGTCACGTTAATAAGGAAGCAGTATACTGCTGAGAATTTTTCCGGGTTGTATGGTCGTGGTCCATGAAACTCTTAAACCCCTGACGTTTCGTCCGAGGCTACGTTGGACATCTTCGGAGGTGCTCCTGGTTGTGCTGAGTCTTGCCGACTGACGAGTCGGACGTCGAAGAGCGGCCTAAATACCATGGAAAGTGGGCGTGGTCTGGATTTCACGTGACAGCAGAGATATACATTGTCAAAGATAAATTTTTTTAGCTATCGATTATAGTACGTCAAAGATAAAAACTTCTCATCAATTCTGTAGCTCCACAGTCCATATATCACTGCGTTTCATGGCTCATTCTTTTATGTTAAAATTATCCCCATGTTTATATATTTCGATGGCTTCTCTATATAGCTGTGGATAATAGTTCGTCATAGTACATAAAACTTCAGTTTCCGAAAATTTCGCTACGTGATCACCTGATTAAAGAGCATTTTTTTCGGAAATTGAAGTTTTATGTACTATGACGAAATACGAGGGCAGTTCAATAAATAATGCAACACATTTTTTTTCTCGGCCAATTTTGGTTGAAAAAACCGGAAATTTCTTGTGGAATATTTTCAAACATTCCCGCTTCGTCTCGTATAGTTTCATTGACTTCCGACAGGTGGCAGCGCTGTACGGAGCTGTTAAAATGGCGTCTGTAACGGATATGCGTTGCAAACAACGGGCAGTGATCGAGTTTCTTTCGCCGGAAAACCAGGGCATCTCAGATATTCATAGGCGCTTGCAGAATGTCTACGGTGATCTGGCAGTGGACAAAAGCACGGTGAGTCGTTGGGCAAAGCGTTTGTCATCATCGCCGCAAGGTCAAGCAAGACTGACTGATCTCCCGCGTGCGGGCCGGCCGTGCACAGCTGTGACTCCTGCAATGGCGGAGCGTGCGAACACACTCGTTCGAGATGATCGACGGATCACCATCAAACAACTCAGTGCTCAACTTGACATCTCTGTTGGTAGTGCTATAACAATTGTTCACCAGTTGGGATATTCAAATGTTTGTTCCCGCTGGGTCCCTCGTTGTCTAACCGAACACCATAAAGAGCAAAGGAGAACCATCTGTGCGGAATTGCTTGCTCGTCATGTGGCTGAGGGTGACAATTTCTTGTCAAAGATTGTTACAGGCGATGAAACATGGGTTCATCACTTCGAACCTGAAACAAAACGGCAATCAATGGAGTGGCGCCACACCCACTCCCCTACCAAGAAAAAGTTTAAAGCCATATCCTCAGCCGGTAAAGTCATGGTTACAGTCTTCTGGGACGCTGAAGGGGTTATTCTGTTCGATGTCCTTCCCCATGGTCAAACAATCAACTCTGAAGTGTATTGTACTACTCTTCAGAAATTGAAGAAACGACTTCAGCGTGTTCATAGGCACAAAAATCAGAACGAACTTCTCCTTCTTCATGACAACGCAAGACCTCACACAAGTCTTCGCACCCGAGAGCAGCTCACAAAACTTCAGTGGACTGTTCTTCCTCATGCACCCTATAGCCCCGATCTCGCACCGTCGGATTTCCATATGTTTGGCCCAATGAAGGACGCAATCTGTGGGAGGCACTACGCGGATGATGAAGAAGTTATTGATGCAGTACGACGTTGGCTCCGACATCGACCAGTGGAATGGTACCATGCAGGCATACAGGCCCTCATTTCAAGGTGGCGTAAGGCCGTATCATTGAATGGAGATTACGTTGAAAAATAGTGTTGCGTAGCTAAAAGATTGGGGAATAACCTGGTGTATTTCAATGCTGAATAAAACAACCCCTGTTTCAGAAAAAAAATGTGTTGCATTACTTATTGAACTGCCCTCGTATTATCGAAATATATAAACATGTGGATAATTTTAAGAGAAAAGAAGAAGCCATGAAACTCAGTGATATATGGACTGTGGCGCTACAGAATCGATGAGAAGTTTTTATCTTTGACGTACTATACTCGATAGTTAAATTCTTTTTATCTTTGACAATGTTTATCTTTGCTATCTAGTGAAATCCAGACCACGTCCACTTTCCACGGCATTTAGGCCGCTCTTGGACGTCCGACTCGTCAGTCGGCAAGACTCAGCACAACCAGGAGCACCTCCGATGTCCAACGTAGCCTTGGACGAAAGATTAGGGATTGAAGAGTTCCATGGACCACGGCCATACAACGCGGAAAAATTCTCAGCAGCTGAAACATTCGGTCGTGAAAGCCTTCTTTGTATAAGCAGTATACTGCTTGACTCGTTTCGCTACACTCGGAACTTTGTGAATTACTCTCCGCTACGCACGCCACCTTTCTGATTGCGCTAGTCGCGGAGTGGTTATCCCGCAGGCAGAGGTTTCGTAGCATCTCTCTCGGAGTCTTCAACTTCGTTCGGCTGAACAAGAAGTCCAGGAAATTCAAATATGTTGTTCGATCTGACTGGCTTCTGTTTGTCAGAGACTCGTGACACATCTACATCCACAATGTCTTGAGAAATTTCCGTAATTTGTGTGTACTCCGCTGGTGTTACAAATTCAAATAAGAAAAGTGGTAAAAATCTATCGCTGTCTTCTGAACTCGTGCATATACACTGAAGCGCCAAAGAAACTGGTATAGGCATGCATATTTAAATACAGAGATACGTAAACAGGCAGAACACGGCGCTGCGGTCGGCCACGCCTATATAAGGCAAGAAGTCTCTGGCGCAGTTGTTAGATCGCTTACTGCTGCTACACTGGCAGGTTATCAAGATCTGATCGATTTGGAACGTGGTGCTATAGTCCGTGCACGAGCGATGGGAGACACAGCATATTCGAGGTAGCGATAAAATGGGGATTTTCCTGTACGACCATTTCACGAGTGTATCGTGATATCAGGAATCCGGTGAAACATCAAATCTCCGACCGACTGCTTTTCTTTGAGAAATGTTGCTGCGACGCTGTTGTGGAAGGAGGTGTGTATCTCCAAATGCATGGATCAAAGTGTCTCGTACTCATAAATTTCAAATACATATTAAAAAATCTTCCTCTGAAACAGAAGAATGGAAACATATCAATGTATTTAAAAGAGAAGAGACATTGGGTGATATGTACCATGCCGTATTTCATCTGGAAGACCACTCAATTTTGTCAGTTGCAAAACAGAGATCTGTTGTTTCTTGACAATATTGGCATTACTTTTTATAGTAAGCTTTTTAAATCTCGAGAATGGTGTGTACGAAAGAGAGGTCAATATTGAGAGATATTTTCCTTGTATTTTATTTTGTTATTCTCTTGTAATAAATTTTAAGTGTAAGTGGAACGTTTTGTTGACTACAGATTTATTAGTTAAAATACAATTTTACTATCGGTGCCTTTTTGTACGTATTTACTACAGACAAAACAGTGTCTGTTTATTAATATCACTTAACAGAGGAACTCATTTTGCTGGTATGGCACTTAGAACGTTTTTATGTTATTTTCTAATTTGTCTTATTTTTTGCAGTCATAAGGTGGACAGCACAATTCTATGCTATATGAATATCTTCAATTATTTTGATACAAGTAAGTTATGAACATAGAAACTTTGTTATTTGCATATTGTATCAAATTTGTGATTTGGCACTGAGAATCTTTTCAGTTTCCAATCTTCATTTACCTCTGCCGCCCGTGTGGTGTTTCTTCCACAATGATCTTCTGTTTACGTATGCACAACTGACTTGTCCTCCCATTATAACTGTAAGGTTGAAGGGAGAGACTTACCGTCAGCCTTTACAGCAAGATCAGAATATAGCTTAACCGTTTACAGCCGAAATATTAGCAAAAGACTGAGCGTCTTCACGGCTGAAATCCCGCAATTTTGTGGATGAAGTAATACACCGTGAGAATATGAAGATATACATATGGAACTGCTGTTCTCAGTGAAGCAGTTCGTCAGCGACGGATCCGCATATAAAATTCTCTTCCTAAAATAATGGAGAAGATCATGAACTATCCTGCTTACCTTGTAGGTCTAATGTTCCAGTAAGGACATCACAGAGAGAAGGCTTAGACGAAGACTAGGATTGTTTCCGGAATTAAATTTTCTTTCAGTTGGGAAGTTTGTGGTGTTTTGCATCTTTCTGAATGATACAGCACGGTTTTAATCAGTTCGTACGTCATTAAATAACACAGATCTTATGAATTCACCGGCTTTTCAATAAAATTTTTGGCGCAGTGCAGGAAACGAAGGCAGCGCAGTCGAGATCGGCCTTGCAACTAACATCGCTGCCGACCAGTCTGCGAACACTCTAAGAAACCTGTTCGTCGTCGCTCTCCTCCTCGTCCACTGTCCAGGAAGCGGCGCAGTAGAACATTGCCAGAGATCTGCATCGAAAGCTCTCCGCGTCGCTGGAGCAGGCACACCGGTTGCGTTACGTAAACTTCTGTGGCTTTCTCCGACTCGATACACACCTATTGAATTCAGATCAGACTCATACAGCATTGTAGGTCTGAAATGACACAGTCCTTACAGAATGTCGCAAATCTCATCTTCAATTCCGGGCTGCATATCAAAAGCCAATCCAAAAAGGTGTACTTATATATTAGCACTGTGTGAAGAGTTATCGGTAAGCTCATTTTGTTCATATGCTTAAAGAGTTAGAATTTTTGGGTGATGTGTTGTCACAAAGGCAAGATGCAAGAGAATTAGTTTGAGCATATAACGGACGTGTTGGTTCATTAACGAAGCGTGTATCTCAAATATTAGTTTAATGTCACAGTTTCAAACAGTGCACCCACTGTGATCTGTAAGACATCAGAAACAAACCTCACAACAGAAGTGGTCACTTACTATTGTAGCCGTACACTTTGAACGTCCTGTCGCGCCATTCTTGATCATCTATGAAGATAATACTTCACGAATTAAATGATCTTCGCAGTACCAGATAGTTGCATCATTGCTTTATTTATGAACACCCTGATATATTTCTGGAAAAACCCATTACCAAAGGCCGGGCGTGAAAACGTTCAGAGTTAACAGGATTTAAATGCTTGTACACCTCAATTATAAACCAGACATTATGCCATACATTTAACAGCTTACATACACTGAAGAGAGAAAGACACTGGTACACCTGTCTAATATCGTGTAGGGCTCCCGCGGACACGCGGAAGTGGCGCAACACGTGACATGGACTCGACTAATGTCTGAAGTAGTGGTGGAGGGAACTGACACCATAAATCCCGTAGAGTTCTCCATGAATCCGTAAGAGTACGAGGGGGTGCAGATCTCTTCTGAACAGGACGTTGCAAGGCATCCCAGATATGCTCAATAATGCTCATGTTTGGTGGCCAGCGGAAGTGCTTAAACCCAGAAGAGCGTTCCTGGAGAAATTCTGGACGTCTGGGGTGTCGTATTGTCCTACTGGAATTGCCCAAGTCCGTCGGTACGCACAATGGACGCGATTGGATGCACGTTCAAATGGTTCAAATGGCTCTGAGCACTATGGGACTTAACATCTGAGGTCATCAGTCCCCTAGAACTTAGAACTACTTAAACCTAACTAACCTAAGGACATTACACACATCCATGTCCGAGGCAGGATTCGAATGGATGCAGGTGATCAGACAGTTTAAAAGCAGCAATTTGCGGAAGGGTTGCACTTCTGTCGTCGTCGGTACCGTTCTTGCAGGATCTTTTTCCGGCCGCAGTGATGTCGGAGATACGATGTTTTACCGGGTTCCTGATACTGACGGTACACCAGTGAAATGGTCGTACGGGAAAATCCCCACTTCATTGCTACGTCGGAGATGCTGTGTCCCATCGGTTGTGCGCCGACTATAGCACCACGTTCAAACTAACTTAAACCTTGATAACCAGCTATTGTACCAGTAGTAACCTATCTAACCACTGCGGCAGAACCTTTTTATTTACATAGGCGTTGCCGACCGCTGTGCCAAACCTGCCTGTTTACGTATCTCTGTATTTGAATATGCATGCCTATACCAGTTTCTTCAGCGCTTCAGTGTACGTGAAGTTATTATTGCTTTAATAGAAACAAAATAAATGAAGTTATATTGCACGTAAGACCACGTGCCGATCAGCGCACTTCAGAGTAAACAAAATAAAATGTTATGTACGGTTATGTGGTGGTGTAAAAATGCAATCCAGAAATATTTGTTCCTTGCAAGGTATGATGCTAAAAAAAGAAGTATGAAGTTAGTAGTTTCTGTACCTTCTACAGCCAACAAAATCATGTAAGTGAAAGATTCTAAACGTCTGCAAATCGATTAGCGACAAAGGTGTAAATCGAGATACAAAAAAGCTTCTGCAATAGTGTAAGATTTCATCGTTTCCTGCACTGTTTTACATTCGCTTTTAAAGCTTTGTTCTATAGTAAGACAAAAACCGTCGATGTTTTCCTTCAGGAAGGCTTTATCTCAGTCGATATGCATTTTTATGATCAGGCCATCTGCACCAGTAGATTTATTTACTATTTGCTTTTCGAATTTCAATTATGACAGCCACACACGAATTGTATTTGGCATCTACTGATGTGAAGTTAAATGTAGCCTTGAATTGGTGGTAAAGAAAAAGCAGAGCATAGCACAGCACAGCGGTATGTAGTTCTCTACACATATACTGCCTGACAAAGAAAGTGAAGCACCCAGAAGAGGAATGAACGAGATTAAACTTCAAGGGTTGAGAGTGTGATTTTATTTCGGTGATTACGAAACTGAGTCAAATTTACAAAGAACTTGGCGGTGTAAGTCTACTTATCAGTGAGACGTTGCAGCCCCCTGGCCTGGATGCATACACTGATTCGGTTGGCGAGGGTGCAATAAAGCCGTTGTGTCCTGTCCTGGGGTAAGCTGGCCCTCAGCTGTTGTAACTGGTCCTCGATATCATGGATAGGGGTGACGGAACCCAGCTGACGTTCGAGTTGGTCCTACACGTGTTCTATCGGGGACAAACTGGGGAACTTACTGCCCACGGGAGTACCTTAGCATCACGCAGTCGGGTATGGAGACAAGTGCCATGTGTCGATAAGAAAATGCCTATTGAAAAATGGAACCAAGGTATTGTCACCGAGATGGCACATGAGGTTACGAAAGATGCCCGTGACGTACCCGATGGGTCTACACACCATGACGCCAACAGTTACACCACTGCCGCCCCCCCCCCCCCTCTCCCCGACGATGGTTAACATAGTGCGACTCATTTATCGGAAGTCCTTACTTGCCGGTGACGACACCACGCCAAACGCATCCGTTTAGGTTGTGATGTTAATGGCGTCCTATGCATTGGACGGTAATTCCCAAGTGCGGTTGCTTCTAGTTTTCGACCAGTGGTGCGGTGTTCACGTTCCCATGCAGTCGAACATCGGGCCAGTGTCACATCCGCATTTGTCTCAAATCTCGATATTGCTCTATTCGACCAACCGGCCAAATGGAGATTCAATATTAGATCTCTTTTCAAACTCTTTCAGGTTCTGGTGACACTGTCTTACTCGAGTACCCCGCATCGCCATGTCCTTCATAACGATCAATCATCAGCTGATGCTATTCATGCCCCCCTGATATACATTACCAGATTTGGTAGCAACTCTGAAAACTAAAAAAAAAACTGGAGCACTCTGGTGGCCAGTATACCAGTCACAGAGTGTTTCCACTGTCCTCATTTACAAAGCTACCAACGGTGTGTACCAATACGAAGGTTGCATTGACATCCGAACCTGACGTCTGAGTGCTTAACTTTGTCAGCAGCGTATACAGTATTGTATTTGGTTCATGACAGAAATGTACTTAGGAGCAGTTCATCTACAGACATTTTATGCATTAGGAGGAGAGAGCGTTCCTGTCGCCTCAGCGAATGTAGTAGTGCGAGGTGTTACGTGACTGATGCAGATAACGTACAACCATCGCACGAAGAAGACGCGCGATTTCAGCGTCTTTGATACCGGCACATTATGGGTGCCCGACCTATGGGACACTTGAACTCCCAGGTGGTCCAGGGACTGGGCTTTTCACTGTCAAGGGGATACCTGTCCGCCCCAGTAGCTGAGTGGTCAGCGTGACGGATTGCTGTCCTGCGGGCCCGGGTTCGATTCCCCACTGGGTCGGAGATTTTCTCCGCTCAGGGACTGGGTGTTGTGTTGTCTTCATCATCATTTCATCCCCATCCGGCGCGCAGGTCGTGCGGCCAGACCTGCCCCGCAAGGGGCCTCCCGGCCAATGACGCCAAACGCTCATTTCATTTCCAAGGGTGTACCTAAGGTATCTCGGATCCAGGAATACCGCTGCTACTACTAGAAGTAACTGCCTCGAGCAACAACTATTGACAGAGGTAGCTATCAACTATTGCTGATTGTAATAGCAGACAGGAGGCCATAGTGCAACAAACTACTTGATTTGAATCGTTTCTACTACTACTACTGCTGCTACTACTACTACTACAGTCTAGTGAAGTACATAAAAACGAAACGTCTTCCATAGCGCGTTAGCAGCAAATATTGAGGAACCTACTGTCCGGTCATGTGTATGTTTATACGCCTGCATTACCCGCAAGCAACCTTTATCCTTCAGCAACCCACTACTTGCTGTTAATGTGTCCTTGACTCCGAAGACTGGTTTGATGCAGCTTTCCAAGCTAGTGCATTCTGTGCAAGCCTCCTCATCGCTGCGCGGCTGGTGCAGCCTATATCCATTTGAACATGCTTGCTTTTGTTAAGTATTTGTCTACCTCTAAAATTTTATCACCCTCACCCCCATCCGGGCACACACGCACGCATGCCTCTCTATTACAAAACTGAAAATTGATTGATCCTAATACTTGAAATTATATTCAATGTCAACTACATAATTTGTCTTTTCCAGAAACGCTTTTCTTGATATTGCAGCCTGCATATTTTATCCCCTCTACTTTGGCTGTCGTCAGTTACTTTACTGTCCTTATAGCAAAACTCTTCAACTGCTTTCAGGGTCCCATTTCCTAATCTAAGTCAATCGGCATCATCTGATTTAATTAGACTACGTTACACTACCCTTGTTTTCCTCTTTCTGATGTTAATCTTATAATCTCTTTTCAAGACATTACCCATTCAATTCAGCCTGTGTTCCAAGTCCTTTGCCGTATCTGACAGAATTACAGTGTCATCGGCAAACTCCAAAATTTAATTCCTCTACCTAAACTGTAATTCCTTTTCTAAATGTCGCATTTGTTTCCGATTAGTCTTCCTTTTTGTCTTTTTAGTACTGAGCTCTTGATAATGATTTCTTCACAACTTCAAACATTATAGTAATTTTAATTAAATGAACTGACGTCTTTGCACAATACTTCAGATCACAAATTTCAACTGTTTGCAGATTGTCATAGACCAAGGTTCCTCTTGGCTCGATCTATTACTCTATAAAACGAATTTTTACGTTGCTATAAATGAAGTGCGTATTTGTAATGTCTGGTTTACAACTCGTAGAGTATGCGTCAAGCCGTCCTGGTAGAAGGTCACTCAGCGCAAGTATAGCCACAACAAGTTTAAAGTGACCTTGACGCCTGCATTTCGACCTTCGCTAGATCTTCCTGCATATTACAAAATGAACAGACGCGCATACTCTCACCCAAACCATGACGTCAGATATTTAATGACGACTCTAATTTCGGAACGGATCTTTCACTCTGCGTCGCATTGTGGTTTGTTACGAAACTTCCTTGACTGCAACGAGAGTACTAATCCAGCTAGGTATGAAGTTTGTTAAGTGGATACTGGCAGAATATAAGCTATGAGGGAAGATAGGGAGTCGGCTTAGCTGATAAGAGGGCTGCCCACACAAGGCAAGGCCGAGGGGTTGAATCCAAGACTGGCACACAATTGTAATCTGCCATGAAGTTCCGAATCCAGAAGCTACCGATCGAGACTGTTGAAGATGAATATTTGCAATTCCCTTAATGTATCTCACCCACTGTTAAAAATATGTCTTTTCAAACAGACCGAATTAATTTTCTTCTTCATCTTGACGTAAATGATTTTCTGCAACTGCGACTACGAGACTTCACCACAGCTGTTAACTATGTCGAAATGGTACCCGACTATGAGGTAATCTGTTCGAGTGCTGTAGGAGACAAAAATTTCATCGCCAATATTTGGCCGCGAAGGGGAGGGAAGTGCTGAAATACAGTTGTTGACCACAAGAGTCTACGACGAAGTTCATGGTTAAATTTCATATCTCTCGGCAGTCTTTTATGCAATGTAGACAGGTGGCACTGTTGCTCATGATCCGTCCGTCGGATAAGAAAGTTAGGCTCGGCGGTCCCCTTGGTGCTGATCGAGAAGCGTAGGCTGTGTATTCATCCCAGATTTCACCGTCTCCCATCCAACGTCATCCATCAACACCTCCATTACTTCACCGTCACTACCACGACACTACACTATAGAGAGAATCGTTACAGTCAAGAACATGAGACTGTGATGATGATGTTTCATTTGTGGGGCGCTCAACTGCATTGTCATCAGCGCATGTAGAAAGTCCCAATTTATACACACTCCAATTTCTTTACACAGTCCAATCTCGCTAACGCCACGAATGATGATGATGATGATTAAATGGTGGGGAAAGACAAACTCCCAGTCGCCGGGCAGAGAAAATCCCTAACCCCGCCGGGAATCGAACCCGGGACCCTGTGACCCAGAGGCAGCAACGCTAGCCAGTAGACCACGAGCTGCGGACACTGTGATGACACTGACATAGCCGACACCAAGATCGCGACAATTTGGAAAATTTTGCAGCAAACCATGAAGCAGACAAGCTCGTTCATTCAGCTATATCGGTAAAGCAGACAGTAACGACTACAGGTAATTAGAAAATATATAACTCAAAGTTGTACTGAGCCAGAACTGTCACCGTAATTAACACCCATTAACCGAGAAACTCAGCGATGGACGCGCGATATGATAAACAACAAGGAAACGTGTGCAGAGTAGCCAAATAAAACGCAGAACCTCTAGAACACCGATGAGAATATTGAACTGTATGATGCTCTTTACAGTTAATCTACTTTGTTTTGAGTGACTGCTCATTCACGTGTTGCAAGGCCAGTTACAAAGCTTTGATTTCTTAAGAAAATAAAAAGAAATATATGTTGTCTTTCTGAGAGTAAACAGTTTCCTGTTTCTTTCTACTTATTCTTGTAAGCAGGTAGGTCTGTCACATACTACGGTTTTGGCTGGTACCGTTCTAGATGCGTCTCAGATGTTTTGAAACAGCAGAACGCTTAGAACAAATTAATTCAGTCATTCAACCAAATATCGCAGAAGAGCATGTGACCAAGTACCGAAGGGTAAGAGAAACAATTAATGTCATTTTTATGTTCCAATGACAAACTAATTATTTTAAAAAATTAGGAACTCTTAGATAGCCTACGTATCTATAGCTCACGAAATATGAATTCACATACATACATTCATCATGTTTAATGTTTCATTTCTTCGCTGATGTACCAAGCTAATCTTATTCGTTTCATATATTTTTAGTTTAGTTTTAGTTATGTCATGTTTCGTAGACCGTTTTCCAGATTATTTTATCGATATGATGTGGAACAAGTCAGATTACAAGATATACATACACGCACATGAATAGTGCTACTATTAATATTACTGAGACTTTTAGTCCTACACATGCAACTACATTAGGCGTACAATTTTTTTTTACCATTTCTGAAACAGAAACTCGTCCATGGAGTAGAAGGAGTTGTCCAAAAGAAATGATTTTAAGCTAGATTTAAAACTTGATCTTCTACCTGCCAGACACTTTACGTTGTTGGGCAAATGATCAAAGATTTTTGTTGCTGAATAATGTACTCCTTTTTGAGCAAACTGACAGCTTCAATAACGGATAGGAAAGGCAATTTTTCCCTCTAGTGTTGTACGTATGGACATCATTGTTCTTCGCGAATTGAGATGGATTATTTGTAACGAATTTCATTAGCGATTATATGTACTCTGATGGTGCAGATAAAATACCCAACTCCTTGAAAAGGTGCCTCCATGTCGTCCTAGGGTGAACACCACTAATTATTCGAACTGCTCTCTTTTGTGCAATCAATACTTTATGTCTAAATGGTGAGTTACCCCAGAAAACTATTCCATAAGACACTGTTGAGTGGAAATATGCAAAGTACGGTAGGAGGCTGAGCTGTTTATTATCAAGACTAGCGATTATACGAAGAGCGAAAGAAGCTGAACTTAGTTGTTTGAGAAGCTCAGTAATATGCTTCTTCCAGTTCAAGTTGTCACCAATGTGAACATCCAAAAATTTGGAGAAATCTACCCTGTTAACTGAGCCCTCTTCATACGCTACGTCAATTTTCAGTGTGACTCTATTCGGTGTACAGAACTGGATATAGTGAGTTTTTTCAAAATTAAGGGAGAATCCTTTTTCTGAGAACCACTTAATAATTCTTTGAAAGACATCCTTAACAATATCTTCAGCTGCTTTCTTTGGAATAGGATTTATTATAACACTCGTGTCATCTGCAAAAAGTACTAGTTCCGCTTGCTGAACGTTACGTGGGAGGTCCTTCACATGAATAAGGAACAGCAGAGCACCTAAAATTGAACCCTGTGGGACTCTCTTTGTGGTAACTCCCCATTCACTAGAATCTGCCACCCTCCCAACATTATTTGTGCTATTCAGCATAACGTTTTGCTTTCTGTTCATTAAGTATGATTCAAACAAGCTGTGTGTATAGCCTTCAGTTCCATAAAACCTGAGTTTTTCTAAGAGTGTGAAATGATCCACATAGTCAAACGCCTTGGAGAGATCACAGAAAGTACCAACTGACGATAATTTGTTATCTAGGGCTTGTACTATTTGATGGATAAATGTGTAGATAGCATTCTCAGTCGAGTAACCCTTCCGGAACCCGAACTGTGACATGCTAAGTTATTTTCACTTACATGTCAGACTAGTCTTGAATACATAACTTTTTCGAATATTTTAGAAAATGAAGTCAGCAATGAGATTGGTCTATAATTATTTAAGTCACTCTTGTCTCCTTTCTTATGAAGAAGTTTGACAATTGCGTATTTCAATCTGTCTGGAAAAATTCCCTGTGCCAGCGAAGCATTACATATATCGCTAAGGATTCGACTTATCTTGTGACATGCAGACACGTCAATAAACGGTTCTACTTAGATGTGAAGGTATACTAACATCGTCTACGTAGCTACTGCATTACATTAGGGCTCTTAAAACAGACTGCTTCCCACGATGGTGACTTCAAGGACTTGGGGACAGCACGCCGAGTGTCATTCTGTTGTTATCCCTGAGAACTCCATCAAGAACGGCTAGCCACTGACAAAAAAACGCAAAAGGCATGTAATTAGAGGACGGTCTGTCCTTCGCCTTCGTCTCACGCAAGTTCTGATGTGTTCGCGCTATAGGAACTGTCACATCCGATTCCCCGATACTGCAAATTGACTGCCGTCTTATATACCAGAGTCGAATTAATTTATACGCCCCACCAAAGGGCGATCATCATTATGTGCCTCCTATTCGGATGAAGAGCGTTTTCTCGACAACAGAAGTCTACTGACTCCTCATTGCAAAGATTATGCTCGATATCTATCGACAAGTTCTTAGCTTACCAAATGAGCGCCTACATTTATCATAATCTCGCGTAGTAATTCCGTCTTTAACGACTTATAAAAACTTTCAGGTCTTCTTGCGCCATTTGAAAATTTTAGTAAACCGTTAACAGCGTAACTTCTGTATCGTGTTCGATAATGAAGACGAGAGTATATATCACGAAGCGACATAGTCCTGAAAGCAGATTACCTTTTACTTACGCAGTTTATGGTGGCCATTTCGTCAATTTTTATGCCATACTGCTACTACTGCATCATTTCAACCCCTTTCATGTTCCATGTACCAGTCGCGAACAGAACTTGCGAAGAACGACTATCGGTAAGACCTTGTATGAGCTTGACGTTATCAGATTTTCACGTCTTTGTCATTTTGCGAGATGTTTGAGGCAAGATTTAATGTCTTGCCTAACTTCTTGGAAAGTAAGCTCTCCTAATTTTAAGTGTAAATCCCTCCACGATTCACAACGCCTCTCGTGTAGCATCTGCTACTGGGGTTTAATAGTCATCTCCTTAACGCTCTCGGTTATTAAACGAACCCGTTGTGGAACGTCCTGCACTTTTTTAGATCTTCTTCATGTGAATAAATCCTTCCTGTTAAGGGTCATAGAATGGCCATAAAAACTAGAATCAGTCGAACGAATGTTTTGTAAGCCTGTCACTTCGCGGATGAATTTCTCTTTCTTAGGATTCTTCCACTGAATCTCCGCCTGGCGTTCTTGGAAAACCCTACCACTTTAAGAAGCGAGTGCATTCTTTGCTGGGATCCATCCGTATATAAAACGATAAACCGGTTGTATATACTTAAAAAACAGATTTTTAAAAAAGTAATCTGGAGTACAGGTCTTGTGTTATGGCGTCACGCTTAAAATTACTTTGTACCTCTGAGAACGCCAGGGCGGCAATTTATTCAAGTTCAAAGAACGGTTGAGTAACATCTCAGACAGGTAATCCATTCACATGATTATATTTGGTGAAGACTTCAATCTATCGTCGATAAGTTGACGAAAATACACTACTGGCCATTAAAATTGCTAATCCACGAAGATGACGTGCTACAGACGCGAAATTTAACCGACAGGAAGACGATGCTGTGATATGCAAATGATCAGCTTTTCTGAGCATTCACACAAGGTTGGCGCCGGTGGCGACACCTACAACGTGCTGACACGAGGAAAGTTTCCAACCGATTTCTCATACACAAACAGCAGTTGACCGGCGTTGCCTGGTGAAACGTTGTTGTGATGCCTCGTGTAAGGAGGAGAAATGCGTACCATCGTGTTTCCGACTTTGATAAAGGTCGGATTGTAGCCTATAGCGATTGCGGTTTATCGTATCGAGACATTGCTGCTCGCGTTGGTCGAGAACCAATGACTGTTAGCAGAATATGGAATCGGTGGGTTCAGGAGGGTAATACGGAACGCCGTGCTGGATCCCAACGGTCTCGTATCACTAGCAGTCGAGATGACAGGCATCTTATCCGCATGGTTGTAACGGATCGTGCAGCCACGACTCGATCCCTGAGTCAACAGATGAGGACGTTTGCAAGACAACAACCATCTGCACGAACAGTTCGACGACGTTTGCAGCAGCATGGACTATCAGCTCGGAGATCATGGCTGTGGTTACCCTTGACGCTGCATCACAGACACGAGCGCCTGCGATGGTGTACTCAACGACGAACTTGGGTGCACGAATGGCAAAACGTCATTTTTTCGGATGAATCCAGGTTCTGTTTACAGCATCATGATGGTCGCATCCGTGGTTGGCGACATCGTGGTGAACGCACATTGGAAGCGTGTATTCGTCATCGCCATACTGGCGTATCACCCGGCGTGATGGTATGGAGTGCCATTGGTTACACGTCTCTGTCACCTCTTTTTCGCACTGACGGCACTTTGAACAGTGGACGTTACATTTCAGATGTGTTACGACCCGTGGCTCTACCCTTCATTCGATCCCTGCGAAACCCTACATTTTAGCAGGATAGTGCACGACCCCATGTTGCAGGTCCTGTACGGCCCTTTCTGGATACAGAAAATGTTGGACTGCTGCCCTGGCCAGCACATTCTCCAGATCCCTCACCAACTGAAAACGTCTGGTCAATGGTGGCCGAGCAACTGGCTCGTCACAATACGCCAGTCACTACTCTTGATGAACTGTGGTATCGTGTTGAAGCTGCATGAGCAGCTGTACCTGTACATGCCATCCAAGCTCTGTTTGACTCAATGCCCAGGCGTATCAAGGCCGTTATTACGGCCAGAGGTGGCTGTTCTGGGTACTGATTTCTCAGGATCTATGCACCGAAATTGCGTGAAAATGTAATCACATGTCAGTTCTAGTATAATATATTTGTCCAATGAATACCCGTTCATCATCTGCATTTCTTGTTGGTGTAGCAATTTTAATGGCCAGTAGTGTAGATATTCAGAGCCGGTGGTACGTATAAAACACTGTCAGAAGTTGTAGTAAATGTTTTCTCCGAAAATAATTGTGCAATTAGTTCAGGAACTCACTCAAAGCGTAAATGGTTGCGTAAACATACTTGACCCTTTAGCAAGAAATGATACTGAGAAAACAGAGAGCGTCATGGATACAGGGATTAGTAACCACAAGGTCGCTGTAGTGAGACTGACCAACGCAACATCCAAATCCACCAAACGTAAACCCAACATGTATCCATTCAATAAAGCAAATAAAATTTCTCTTAACGCCTTGCCAAGAGAGTGTCTCCACACCTCCTGTACTAAAAATGTTACTGACTGCCAGATGAGGCTTACATTCAAAGAAATTGTATAAGCGGCAGTTGAGAGATTTAAACCCAATAAGTAAATAAAAGGTGGTACTGGTCCCCCCCATGGTACACAAAACGGGTCAAAGCACTGTTACAGAAACTACGAAAACAGCATGTCAAATTTAAAATAACACAAAATCCAAAAAATGGCGAAGTTTTACAAAAATTCAGCTTGAAACACTGTCTCGAAATCTTACATAAAACCCGAAAAGATTCTGTCGTACATGAAGTACGCCAGCAGCGAGACTACCTTCACAGCGTGAAATGAATGGCAATATTACCGATGGCACCACCACTAAAGCGGAGTTAACAGTGTTTCCCGAAATTCCTTCACCAAACGACACGCAGTAGATATTCTGGAATTCGAATGAAGAACAACTGCCAACATGAGAAACTTACAAGTAGATACCCTCGGTGTAGAATTTAAAGCTTCTGGTCCAGAAATCATAACAATTAGGCTCCTTTCAGAGTTTGCTGATGAAATAGGCCTATACTTAATCATATGCAACAGCTCGCTCCACGGAAGATCCGCACCGGCAGACTAGAAAGCTACACAGGTCACACCAGTACACAAGAAATGAAATAGTGATCCACTGAATTACAGACTTGCGTCACTGGCGTTGATCTGCTGTAGGATTTTGGAACATGTGTGTTCCCACATTATGAATTACCTCTAAGGTAACAGGCTACTGACACAGTCAGTACGGATTCAGAAAGTATTATTCTCGTGAAACACAACTAGCTCTTTATTCGCGCGAAGTAACTAGTACTATCGACAGGGGATCTCCAATTGATTGCGTATTTCTCGATTTTCAAAAGGCTGTTAACACAGTTCTTAAAAGGAGACTTTGTAACAGTAACCACTATACCTATAATAATTTTTTTTCCTTATGAATTTAGAGAAATTTTTCTTTCTGAATTTGTAATATAAGTAATGTTTTGAATTTCTTTTTCTTTTCGTGTCATGTTAAAGAACTGTGAGCAACTTTTGAAACGAATATTATTATTTATGTCAGATTTCAAATAATGTGGTAATCAAAGGAAAGTGTATTTAATGTTAAAACTATTGTAAAATGTGAAAATTGTAAGTTATACACTTGGTCCATACGTAGGTAATGCATTAGGATATGTGTAGTAGAAAACCTGTGGTGAATACCCTACCTGTAGGGGAGCGGGAAAAGGTGGAGGCAGGTGAGGCGGGAAAACGCACACTGGGCGCGGTTCGGCACAACGGGCTCAGTAACACAGTCGGAGGCGAGCAACAGTCGGAAGTACACGTACTGTACCGAGGAGGCTACCCAGGAAAAGTGGATTCCATTGAGCCTCGGATGAACCGATTCCGACAACTACTTGGCATGGCTATATTCTGAGGCACAAAATTGGAAAAATTACGACGCTACGAAGATGGAAAGTGCCGATGTTGTGTGAGCCTTAGCCGTGCTTGTATGTGTGTCGCGCTGCCCGCTATCTCGCTGCCCGCCATCCGCCGCACCGACTTGCACAGGTCAAATATTTATTTCATCTTTAGAAGTGTATCTGTGTGGACCAGTGTCGAAAATGTTTCTGACTGTTCAATAATAACGTGACTTTTACCAGAATTGCTTTAGCCATGACTTATCCTGATCACTGACCTAGACAGGATCCTTACCTCGTATTGTGCAATCCGAGTATCCTAAACTGAAAGTTTAACGTTTGTGTTAATAAAAATTATCAGCAGATTAATCTATGCCATAAAGGGATCTAAAGTTTCGTGTGTTGTTGCAAATGTGGGTAAAGAACAAAAGAGTTTTTTTTTAATTGAGTTAGCGATGTTATTTCATTAATTTCAAACAGAAATAATGACAGTTAAATTATTCAGAAGTAAGACAAAAGAGTAGTTATCCATAGATTGATAATTTTGTGTGTTAATTTGTCTTCAGTACTTAACAGTTTCAGTATAACGACTATAACAGTTTCAGGGCCCCCCCTTCTCTTGTCCATTCTTTCAAACCTAGAAATGTGTTGATCAGATTTGACCAGTAAAGCTTAACTCTATATTAATCCTAAATGTATTAGTGTTTTTCCATTATTCATAGCGATATTGTGTGTGTACTTTTAAGATTGTCGACGCTAGGGCAATCTATGCCCGATTTCAGTCTGCTCAACATACAAAATGCAGTTAGTAGTAATCATTACTGTGTGGTGTTGTGTAAATGTAGCTCGTCCAAATTAGTACCAAAAAGAGAAAACTTTAGTTCAGTGGATTTTTCGGGTTCCAAACTATTCCATATAACGCATCATTACTACGTGTTACTATGCTTGTACATGCACCCACTTGTACAAGGAAAAACTCACTAATTGCCTAAGTAGGCTGGCGACCGAATTGTTAATTATAGGTAGCACCTACTGTGTGTACTTCTTGTCCATGCGAAAGAGCAATTATACTTTACATTTGCCTGAGGCATCACTGTAGTTATTGACTGAATATAAGTCCGATTTTGCTTCTATTAGGTACACTCGGTCAACTAATGTACAAAGAATCCTTGTTTATAAGGTGAAGCCCGTGAACTTATTACAGTACAGGCTTTATAGAGCTAACCTACGTCCGAGTAGGGCGGTAGTGTTACAACTTCTAATGAAATTACCTACCTACGGAGTATCTCTTCAATTTTACGACTGGATTCGTGATTTCCTGTCAGGAAGGTCAAAGTACGTAGTAACAGACGGAAAATCATTGACTAAAGCAGAAGCGAAATCTGGCGTTCCCCAAGGAAGTATTATACGCCCTCTGCTGCACCTACTCAATAGAAGCGATTTAGGAGACAATCTGAGCAGCCCTCTGACTGCAGGTGATGTCATTTACCGTCCAGTCATCGGAAGATACAAAACAATTGCAAAATAAATTATAAACTGTATCTATATGGTGCGAAAATGGGGCAACTGTTTCTCAATAATGAAAAGGATGAGGCCATCCGCATGAGTACGAAAATAATTCCGTTAAATTTCGGTTACGCGATAATTCACACTAATTCAAATGCTGTAAATTCAACCAAATACCTAGGAAATACGATTATGAGCAACTTAAATTGGAGCGATCACACAGATAATGTTTGGTGAGGGCAAACCAATGACAAACTGTCCACACGACGCTTGTTGGTCCTCTAGATTACTGCTGCGTGGTGTGCGATCCTTACCAGGTAGCACTGATGGAGGGTAACGAAAAAGAAGGGCAACTTACTTTGTATTACCGCGAATTAGGGGAGAGTGTGTCAATAATATAATAAGCGAGTTGGGGTGGGCGGGTGAGGACGGGCAATTATTAAAACAAAGGCGGTTTTCGTTGCGGCGAGATCTTTTCACCAAATTTCACTAAACCTACCTACTCCTCTGAATGTGAAAATATTTTGCTGTCGCCAACCTACACAGGGAGAAATGATCTTCGTAATAAGATAAGAGAAATCAGAGCTCGTACAGCAAGCTTTAGTATTCGTAAGTGTTCATTTAGTTCCATATCTACATCTACAGTACATGGGTACTCTGCAGATCAGGAGGGTTCGCTTAGCCACCTTCACACTAATTCTCTATTATTGCACTATATAACAATGCGCGGGAAAAAACGAACCACCTATATCTTTCCTTGCGAGCTCTGATTTCCTTTATTTTATTATGATCATTGTTTCTCTCTACGTAGGTCGGCGTTAATAAAATATTCTCGCATTCGGAGGAGATAGTTGGTGACAAATTTCGTGAGAAGGTCCCGCTGCAACGAAAAACACCTTTGTTTTAATGATTTCCACCCCAAATCCTGTATCATGTCCGTGACTCTCCTATATTTCTCAACAATACAAAATGTGCTTCCCTTCTTTGAACTTTCCAAATGTACTTCGTTAATCCTATATGGTAAATATCCCACACCGCGCAACAGTACTCCACAAGAGAACGGACTTGCGTAGTGGAGGCAATCTCTTTAGTAGATCTGTTACATTTTCTAAGTGCTCTGCCAATAAAACGCAGTCTTTCGTTTCTTTCCCATATAATTTTCTGTGTATCCTTTCCAATATAAATTATTCGTAATTGTAATTCCTAGGCACTTAGTTGAATTTACGGTCTTAAATTTGATTGATTTGTCGTGTTACCGAGATTTAACGGGTTCCTTTTAGCACTGATGTGGATGACCTCACACTTTTCATTATTTGGGGTCAATTGTTAATTTTCGCACCATACAGTATCTAAATCGTTTTGCAATTGGTTTTGATTTTGTGATGACTTTACTTGACCATAAAGACAGTATCATCTGCAAACAACCTAGGCCGGCTACTCGGATTGTCTCCTAAATTATTACGTAGATGAGGAACAGCAGAGAGCCTATAACACTATCTTGGGGAATGCCGAGGAATCTCTTCTGTTTTACTCGATGGCTTTCCATCAACTATTATGATCCCTATCTGCATATTCGGAAGTATGATACATTCAAATTCGTGAGACTCGGTGGCACGGATCCCGAATGGCTTGGTCACATGGAGCCGGTTCCTGAACAGCCAATGGCTGAGGCGATGTTAAGATTTTCAAGGCCTGTCGAGCCAAAAGAAGGTGCTGCCAAATCCGGAGTGGTGGTTCACCAGCCTCTGCACACACTCTGAACTGGAATGAACTGGTCTGACAGACTCCAGTTGATATTGGAATACCATCATGGTGGAACGTCTTGAGGTAAATAGTAGTGCTAATCCACAGAAAAATGCTGCCGTAATCTAATCGTAGTCTGACAAATGCCATTTAAAACCACGGGAGACGGGACCTGACAGATATCCACGCCTTACCGCTGAGGCATTTCAGAATACTCAATGCTTTTTGTTCGCATGTCTTTCAACTGCAGGAGCCAAGTTAATTTTGTGTTAAATTGTAGGCACAATAAGCGTACATTGTCCTAAAAATTTAGAATACTGTCCCACAGTGATATCTGGCCGGTTAAAACTCCTTCGAGCTCGATTAAAATTGACACGAGTAGTCTTGTCTAGTTTTCAGTCTCGTGATAGCTGCATTTGCCTGGATTTTGCTGCACTCACGAATCTGTTATCTCTTTGCTCCAAGTAACGATCAGACGTTCCAAACAGTAACTCGATCCCTGTCTCTGGCACCAGTTTCAATCGCATGAGTCATGCATTCGATAGCAAGCGAACTGAAGTCGTTAATAGAATATGATGATCAGAAAATATACCGGCAGTATTCAGCAGTTTTTCTCCGAAGAATTCTGATGATTTTTTTTTTTTTTTTTTAAGGCAGGCGGTCTATAAAAGGATCAGATTACCATGTTGGAATCGTCGTTAATGTTTACCGTCACCCAGATTATTTTGTAGTCTGAATCAGCAATAACCTCACAAGCCATTACCGAGTTGTTTACAACAATAAAGACGCCGCCACCATCGGCGTGTAGCCCATCCTCACGACCTATGTTCTAATCTGAATTTAAAATACGCTATCGCCCAATTCTTGACAAAAGTAAACTGATAGTGATATACGCATGTACAGATGGCACTGGTATCGCCTACGCAAGGTATAAAAGGGCAGTGTATTGTAGGATCTGTCATTTGGATGCAGGTGAATCAGGTCAAAAGGTTTCCGACGTGATTATGGCCGCATGTTGGCAATTAACAGACTGTGAATGGTAGGTGGAATGGTGGTTGGAGATAGACACATGGCACACCCCATTTCGGTAATTGTTAGGGAATTCAATAATCCTAGATCCACAGTGTCAAGAATGTGTCGAGAGTACCAAATTCCAAGCATTACCTCTCACCACGAGCACGGTGTGGCCGACAACCTTCACTTAACGACCAAGAGCAGCGGCGTCCGCGGAGAGTTGCCAGAGTTAACAGACAAGAAAGGACTGCGTGAAATAACAGCAGAAGTCAACGTGGGACATACCATGAACGTATCCTTTAGGACAGGGCAGCGAAATGAGACGTGAATGGCCTAGAACAGCAAACGACCGACGCGAGTGAATTTTGCTAAACACTACGACATCGCCTGCAGCACCTCTCCTAGGCTCTTGACTATATCGTTTGGACCCTAGACGACTGGGAAACAGTGGATTCATCAGATGAGTCCAGATTTCAGTTGGTAAGAGCTGATGGTAGGGTTTGAGTTGGCGCAGTCCCCACGAAGCCATGGACCTAAGTTGTAAAGAAGGCACTGGTTCCATAATGGTGTGGGCTGTGTTTACATGGAATGGACTGGGTCCTCCGGTCCAGTAGAACCGATCTTTGAATGGAAATGGTTATGTTCGGCTATTTGGGGATCATTTGCTGTCATTCATGGACTTCATTTTGCCAAACAACAATGGAATTGTTATGGATGAGAATGCGCCATGTTTGAAGAACATTCTGGACAGTTCGAGCAAGTGATTTGTCCAGACAGATGGCCTGACATAAATCCCATCGAACATCTATGTGACATAATCAAGAGATCAATTGGTGCACAACGTCCGGCACCAATAACACTTTCGCAGTGATGGACCGCTATAGAGGCAGCATGGCTCAGTATTTCTGCAGGGGACTTCCAGCGACTTGAATCTATGCCACATCGCGTTGCTGCACTACACCAGGCAAAGGGAGGTCCGACACGATATTAGGAGGTATCGCATGACTTGTCGCCTCAATGTATTCCTTCTGCTTTGTGTACCCATTGGCAAACTATATCATCACGCCAGCTGCTTAGCCTAAATGATTCTGTGGAATGTGTCAGTATTCGCTCTCCTTTGAGTATCCACGCACAAATAGCCTATTTCCATCCTGTGCCCAGTGCAGCTGTTAGGCGCAACGCTGTCCGTGCGCCTCTATGCTGCCTCGTCAAGGGGAGCCGCGACGATGGGAGGTCGCCGCAGTATTCGTGTAGATACAAGGTGACAATTATTGAACTATACGAGAAAGAAACGTAAATTAGTTACAAACTACGGCGTGCACACACTTTATTCAACATGCAAACGTCACTAAATATATTCAGATTTAGGTTATGACGTGTTCGACAAGCCTGCCATTATTGCCGATGATGTGGTGCAGACGAAAAGCGAAATTATGCGTGATCCCCTGAAGTGTCAGAACAGTGGATTCATCAGATGAGTCCAGATTTCAGTTGGTAAGAGCTGATGGTAGGGTTTGAGTTGGCGCAGTCCCCACGAAGCCATGGACCTAAGTTGTAAAGAAGGCAGTGGTTTTGAGGTTATTGATGTATACCTGGTCTTTAATATAACCCCACAAAAAGGAGTCGCATGCGTTCAGATCCGGAAAATACGGCGGCCAATCGTGGCCCATGCCACTGGCCTCTGGGTATCCCTGAGCTTGAATGCGGTCCCCAAAGTGCTTCTCCAGGACATCAAACACTCTCCTGCTTCGATGGGGTCGAGCCCCGTCTTGCATGAACCACATTTTTCGAAATCGGGGTCACTTTAGATAATGGGGATGAAATTTTCCAAAACCGTCACGTACCGTTCCGTAGTCACCGTGCCGTCAAGGAATATCGCACTGATTATTCCGTGACTTGACATTACACATCACACAGTCACCCGTTGAGGGGGAAGAGACTTCTCGATCGCGAAATGCAGATTCTCAGTCCCCCAAATGCGCCAATTTTGATTACTGACGAACCCATCCAAATGAAAGTGGGCTTCGCCGCTAACCCAAACCACGCACGCGCATACGAATTCTCATCATGCTCAGCAGCTAACGGTGCAGTTCAACGTCCTAACGCAAACCGTTTAGAACTTGTGACGATTTTATTTTGTACAGTTCAATGATTGTCACCATTGCAGCAAACATACCTGCGTACTGTCTCATGGTATGTGACGCGGCTGTACGATCCAGCACGGCCGAATGAACACTTTGTATACCCTCTCGGGTTGCAGTCGCGTGTGGCCGTTCAGGTCTTTAATGGTGATGAGTATGATCTGAACCTATAGATTCCATATCCGCATGCCAGCCGTGGGATCCCCACAGACGCAAGCAGCAATATTGCGAAACGATAAACTATAGGCTACAATCCTGCCGGTGTCGGATCTAGGCACTTGCTAGTAGGCGCTTCTCCGCCTTATACTAGAAGGAACACTTTCTTCTCATTAACAACCAACCTTCAAATTAAGAGCCCGCTACATAATCATTTCACATATGCAGAATATAAACGACATCATTTCTCCCACCTTTGTGCGGCTACGTTGATACGCTAATCAGCTGCATATGTAAGCATGTAGTACAGTTAATGCTTATTTGAAGTTTTTTTGCGTGCTACCTTCATAGTGTTGCAATTTTAATGTCCAGCAGTTTATTGAGGTATCTCGTGCGGCCTCAGACGCGATGTCAACAACTGTCAGCATGACATATCTGTTTAGTAAGGACTAAAGGGACATCAGCGCCGTAGCCACATTCGCCTTCCACCATGATGTATTGTTCGCCATTCACCCTCCGATGAGAACGAACCGATACAATCATTCATATACGAATGTGGAATGACACCTGAGTTTCATTGGAAATCTAGAAGCAACAGATATGCCTGATGTCCTGTAATGACGTTGCAGACCAGGGTAGCAGCCTGCCGCCGCCTATCTGCCGAGGCGATCGCAGCTTCTACTTATTTCTGGACAGATACACAGACCCCACCAATTGTCTACTACGTAAAACTATAGAATAACATGAAATAAATTACGAACATAAACGGTCGTATAATGAGAGACCGTAAGGGGCAGTCGAAAGAAAATGAGGCATATGGAAAGAAAGTAAGTAAACAAACTGTTTATTATTTAGAAAGTAATCGCCATAACTGTTAGTACATTTACGAAATCAGAATTATATTAATACCTTCAGCTGCTTACGGGCGTTGATATATATCAACGGGGACAGGTGAAAATGTGTTCCCCGACCGGGACCCGAACCCTGCTTACATGGCAGACGCTCTATCCATCTTTTTTGTTTTTTTTGCATTTTGTTCGTTGTTGATCGTTGTGTTTGTTCGTTGTAGACGTCACATGACATCCGGTGAAGTTCGTTTGTTGAACCTTCCACTCAGGTTTTTATTACAGAGGCCAACCAGCGCTCTGACCGAACACGCTGAGCTACCGTGCCGGCGTCCATCTGAGCCACCGAGGGCACAGAGGATAGCGCGACTGCAGGGACTATCTCGCTCACGCCTCACGCGACACCCACAATCTCACCTTTTATGTCCACATACGACATTCGTAGTGTCCCACCCCAACACACTCATTACTCGTGGAAGACATTCTTACCTAGTTCCGTAAGAGTACGAGGAATATGTGTGCATCCGCACAGAAGAAGGTCATGGCCGGTATTGATAGAACGATATACTTATTTGGATATGGTGTCTGTTCTTTCTCCCTGAGAATTGTTAATTCCTCCTGGGACACTCTGTACTCCGCCATTTACGTAAGGAAATGTGGGTGTCACAAACATTTAAGGATACCCCTATAACGGAGTGTAAAATTAGACACGATGACAAATCACATAGACTGCCAGTTGTATGAGATTTTTTGTAACAGTTACTAGTTTAGACCTGAATTTCCTCGAATTTCTGTTTGAACAGTAATTTATGAACTGTAATTCGGCCTCTGAAACTTCGTAAGTATAACGTATTATGTTGGTTGCTCCAAGTTCGTGCGTATAGAATGCTTAAATATCTTTGTCGCCAAATGATTTTGCATCAAGCGGGCATTCCAAGGCAACATGAAAGGTTCTCAGCGTGAAACACACACACACGCACACACACACACACACACATACACACACACACAAACACACAAACACTACTATTCAAAATATTTACCAGCCTCAAATATCTTTAGTTACGGGTAAAGGTTGTCATTCATCAGAGGGTCAAGATGTAGTTAATAGGGTGATTGTTCCAACCTTTTTTTTCCATATTATTAGTTTTCCCGTTGTCATAGCACCATTCTTTGTTCTGTAGAATTTTCTTCCTTATTTGTCATTTGCCGTTTTCTACCGACGTCTCCTCTTACGCATTTCTTCACTCGGTTTGTCCAGAAGACTTGCGTAGCATCGTCGTTTGCAAGTTAGTCAATAAGAACACCTGTGACTGACTTGCCCGTTTACTCGTCTCTGGCAAACCTCAGGCACCCGCAAGGCTGATATTGAATCGCTTGAAAGCTGAAAGAGATGCATTATTTGTTACGAGTGTGGATTTTGCCAATGAAGTCAGCAATTATGACAGGCTACAGCCATGTTCAGCTCTCGCTCCGTCGTAACGTGGAGGCATGGGGGCACACAGTGAAGCACGGCGTCACGCCTAAGACAACCTTTAGCGTCGTTCCCCCATCCTGATGCTAGGTTTCAAGACATTTAATAGCATGTCCAACATCATCTTTTCGTAGAGGTTTTTTTTCAGCCAAAGTAATACTGTGTTTTCCAAGAATATCACGTGGCAATAAAAAGTGACAGCTAGCTTTATTTTGGGGCACAGGGTGTTCTGAGCCTTTCGAGGGGGTTCGTTGGCAGAGAAACCTAGTATCTTTCTCTTCAGCTTTTATCTCTGCACCTGGGAGCTTCAGAGAAGGCACCAGGCCACTAACTTGCTTACAGTTCGCCAACTTATGCCATTTTTCACTCGGATCGCCCTTGTATATTGGACACAGAGTTGATCAGCTAATAGTTGAATGCAATGGCAAGTATTTTTTTCGCTCCTGCTATTCCTCTATATTCAATAACTGCAGCATCAATCTTTCACAAATTACTGTCACTGTTCTTTCTCTCGTCTCATACCTATGGTGTTTCCAATTTCAGACTGTTCATTACAAACCGTCGAAAACAGTATTGTGCACTTCCTTGATTTGTAGTTTTTGGACATTCTTCACAAGGTCCACCTATATGGAAATATGGCAACTTTGAATTGAGCTGCCCAGTTCTTAACCTTCGAAAATGAAGGAGCAGCCTCCTTAAAACCCTTCGAAAACCATTTGAAAATTTCCATTGGCGATACATCGTAATGGAATCAACACTGATACCTTAGAAAGCCATATACAGGGAGTTCAACGAAAGTGTCTAAAAAACTTTGAGAGGTGGTAGTACTCATCGAAACAAGAAAGCTAAGTCCAATAAACATGGGCCCTAAAATGCATACTTCCTGCGATAAACACGTGTTAACAGGTGGTGTTCAATGTGGCGCCCATTCATGACAATGCATCTCTCTTTTGATTGGCGTGGCGTAGACCATTTTCTTCAAGTGTCCCCATAACCAACCAATCCAGCGGTCCTGAAATGTCTGCGTCAGATGTTTGCGCACATTGTGACGAAAGTTTACTGCTGCTCCATCGTGCATGAGCCACATTTGTAATCGCTGCTGCAATGGCACAGCCTCCAGCAAGCTAGGCAATACATTAATGGGGAAGTCCAGATAATGCGTCCCAGTTGACCTTTCTGGTAGCACGTATGGCCCACTTAATCTATAGCAAAGTACGTCTTGGGGATTTACATCTGTCATACGTGGTGATTATGGAGATTCACACCACTATATCTTGTGAACACTGCCTCATCGGTAAATAAAACCATGGATGTGGAAGGTGGATCTGCGGCACCCTTCGGCAGCAACCATTGACAGTACCTCCGTCTGCCATGACGATCCTGTGGCCTTAGGGCCTGAACGTGCTGTAGATGATACGGGTACGGTAGCTACTCATGAAGTACCCCCCCAGAAATGAATGAGACACGCCTTCTGCTGCTGTTAATCAATGCACACTTGTCCCGGTGGTTTCTTCCATCGAACGTAACACACACTCCTCCATGTCCGGGATGCGGACTGGCGGGGCCTTCCCCGTCCGTCTTCCTAGGAGCAAGGGTACCTGTGTCCCTCAGACGCTGGAAAAGTCTGCCAAACAGCTTATCAGAGGGCACTCTGCGCTGCGGATACTTTTCAACGTAGAGGGCAGGGGCTCGCAGGCTACGTCCATTTGCTAAACCGTAGCAGAGTATCATATCCGCCATTTTACTTGTTGTGTAGTAGGCTCCCATTGCTAACAAGTGTTGGAAGAGAGAAAATGTAAATGTACTATCCATTTGTACGTACGAACAGCGCAATAACAATAAAGACGTAAGTGAATTTGCGTTTGGAAGAAGGTAAAACGCCATGATGCGCACCCAGGCTTGATTGTACTGTACAATAAGGCACACCAACACGACAAAAGCTAATGTAGCCTGCAACTCGACTCGAACCATACAAATGATTTCAGACCACCTAATGGTAGGTAGAGTACTGCGAGTAAGACGACATAATACCCAGCCAACACAGTTGACGGAGCGCCAGTGTAACGACGGTGCTAATATCCACAGTCGTCGCACAGCCCTTCCTATAAACATGTGTTTAGTATGTAGATGCGTTTCCAGACCCATTTTTATTAGACGTATTTTTTTTTTATTTCGATGAGTACTACTACCACAAAGTATTCGACACTTTGTTTTGAACACTTTGTATATACAAATTATCCGCAGGTCACGTTGAAAGGTTATTGCATTCCACATACCAACAAACTACTTTTCAACCAAACCTAGATCTTTTAGTCTTGATGAAGTACAGAAATCTCGAGATAGCGTTGATTTTTTTTGTAATATTTTCACAAATATCATAATTACTGGAAACAACTAACGGAAACGATCTATTTCGATACATGTTAACGATTCCTAAAATTATAATTTATTATCGATTTGTGTATCTTATGTATGTTTCAAGGTAAACAGCTACACAGATATGTCTCTTCTATAATCGTGTAGGCCCTTCCTTATTCTCTAAGACGATGCAGTTGTTAAATCCGACGTCACCGTTACTTCAGGGCACAAAGTGCCATACTGTGAATTCCAGACTTTTAAAAGGACTATGAGATTGTCATTCCTGTGCCAAAATTTCGAATTTATTCTTCATTTCCTCACCAATGTGCATAAAAGCAAGGGCTTTAAATAGCAGTAATCTGCAAAGGTGTTCTACTAAGTATCGTTGGGATTTCTTTACTAATTTCATTGAAAAATTAACGTATTTTAAGTGATAACTAATCTACGAAAATTGGGCCTAAAGACAGTTTTTGTTTTTGTCATTACTTTAATTTTACCGTATAACATGATTTTTCTTTCTGCAGAAGTGCAGATGCTTTTTTGTGCCCTTTGTTTACTCCTTGGCCATATACGATGCACAAACGATTACAGCATGTCACAAGCATTTAACCTCCTATCCCTTTACAAGTAGCGTAGTACTGTGTTAATTTTCTGGTCTGTGCTCTTCGTTTCAATGTCTGTTCCTTTGATGTTGATATGAATGACTTCATCTAACACAAAGTCTTAACACTACATTGATCGTAGGAGCTGACACTGTAGAATACTATTTCGATTATAAATATCCTGGTACATGGTACACAAAACCTCGTAAATGACAACTAATCAGCTGACACATACCATTTTTCTCTAAATCAGTCACACATTCAAGTTCATCGACATCGTTTCAATTTTACTTTGAAGAAATACTTACTTCCCTCTCGAAAACTTGACACGAAGCCTCTGTTAGAGGTAGTTGTGTATGCCACGCACATACATATCACTTTTTGCTATCATGAATAAACTGCGGAATTTTATCCGAGTTCCAGAAACAGATAATACCGATTTTCAGGTCATGGGTAAAAGTACCTTCGTAGCATCAGAGTGGGTTAGCTGTTCACTTATGTTACAGTGTGTGTATCAGGAGTTTACGAAAGGTACCTCTGAGAACAACGGACGGATTGTAAGATGCCACTGATCTGAGAGATGAGTGTCTGAGAAACGGATATGAGCTAAGTGACCGTCAGTAGCCAAGCGCCTGTAGGCTGCCAGGTGCTTGTCTAGGAAGTTAGTGTAGTTGAGTTCTACTGACAACATGACTCGTGCATATAATGTTATTTATATATATCTGACGATGCTGGTGCTGATTTTGCATTTAACATTTGGCGATGCCACTATGGCCGCAGTACATTAGAACTTTATTTTTATGAAACAGATCTGATGATAGTCATTACCGAAACCTGTAATCTGTTAACAAAAAGTTTGTGACCATAGACGTAAATTAAAGGAAACTTATTGTATATACGGGTCACTGTTTTATTCGCGACAATGTCGCAGCTTTTGAATGTAGCAAACGTTACCTTGAGTGGGATTCCGTACTGTGGCGTAATGATGGCAGTGCCTATGTTAATTAAGATGTATCGATGGAATGGTTTCATTGTGAGGGTATGAATACTCGTTCTCGCGTGAGAAACTTTTTAGTCCCTTGTGATTATTCCCATTCTCTGGTTCATCGAACAGGTTGATTTTGGTGTAAAATGTAAACAACAACCGAGAGAAAAAACGACTTCCTTCAGACATTAATGGCAGAATGGAAGTTGTTGGTCAAAGCATTTTGATTTGGATAATATTTCCTTATCACTATTACTCATCCTGTAGACGAAAAGCCGGCCGCGGTGGTCTCGCGGTTCTAGGCGCTCAGTCCGGAGCCGCGTGACTGCCACGGTCGCAGGTTCGAATCCTGCCTCGGGCATGGACGTGTGTGATGTCCTTAGGTTAGTTAGGTTTAAGTAGTTCTAAGTTCTAGGGGACTGATGACCACAGATGTTAAGTCCCATAGTGCTCAGAGCCATTTGAACCATTTTTTTGTAGACGAAAAACCTCGAACCCATTATTACTGGTCGTGTATACTCATGTATAAGTCAGCTTTTTACACAAACGAAAATTATCACCAGCAGAATCAAAAACATGGACTTAATACAATTGGCAATTATTTAACAGTTACTTATGAGAATAAGCTCGAAAAGAGTTTAAGAAAAATTGTTAAATATAACACGAGATATAACTCATTGAACAGAAAACAAAAGTTTTAAGGCAATGGTAATACAAACGTGATAAAATCTACCGAGTTCAACAGGCACATTCGCAAATGAATGAGAGAGGATGTACGAAGATAAAATGAAACTATGAAAACGGAAACAGTAGAAATCAATGAGAATGTGAAGAACGCTGAACAGAAACGTATGGCGGCAACAAACTACATATCACCATTTGAGATGTCACACGACACACTAGCAAATTGTAACGTCTGCCTGAAAGTAAATTAGAAAAAATTACATAGTATCTGTGGTGTCACCGCCAGACACCGCACTTGCTAGGTGGTAGCCTTTAAATCGGCCGCGGTCCGTTAGTATATGTCGGACCCGCGCGTCGCCACTGTCAGTGATTGCAGACCGAGCGCCGCCACACGGCAGGTCTAGAGAGACTTCCTAGCACTCGCCCCAGTTGTACAGCCGACTTTGCTAGCGATGGTTCACTGACAAATTACGCTCTCATTTGCCGAGACGATAGTTAGCATAGCCTTCAGCTACGTCATTTGCTACGACCTAGCAAGGCGCCATTATCCATTATCAATTGCTATTTATCTTGTGATGCATGTACCGTCAGACCGATGTTCGCCAATTATGGATTAAAGTTAAGTATTCCAGAAGCTACGTACTATTTTTGCTACTATAAAGACCTTGTCCTGTTCCAGACCTCACGCCATCCTGCGTGAGCTTAAATGCGTGCCTTTCGGCTACCTGTCATAGTGGATTGGCTGTCTTGCCAGTCCACAACAGTATCCAACAAATCGAAAAAAGTAGTACAAACGAACAATGAAATATTAACTAGATGACGGGTTTTTGTATTTAGGGCAGGTAAAGAGGACCCTTGGCTACACACATTTTTTTAAAAAGTTATAAGCAGAAGAGTGCAAGTGGGCTGGAGTGTTTTCGAGACATTAGGTAGGTTGTTGAGAACTAAGTTTCTGGACTATCTGGTAAGGACCACAGACTCTTAGTGACTTACGGCTGTGAGACGAACTTTAAATGCAAAAACTATTCAAAAACTGAAGACTGCTCAGCGCCTGATGGAAGTATGTTGGGGAATACTGAGAGAGAAAATCAAATGGCTCAGGGAACGGACTACTGTGGAAGACTGAATTCGGAGTGTAATGAAAATAAAATGGTCGGTTGGACATGTAGATAGACGAATGTATAGTGGATGGCCCAAGGAAGTGTTTTACTGGATTCCAGAAGAAGACCGAGCCGAAAACATGATGTAAGGTGCACTTGACAACAGAAGTTAGTGGTCAGTAATGCGTGGAAGAAGCTAGAGAAGGCCTTTATCCAGCAATGACGGCCACATCGCTGCTGCTTCTTTAGGTAACTACGCCTCTTGATTTTTTTTCTAAGACTGATGGAGTTTCAACAAGACAATGGGCACGTTCCAAGGTTGTGATAAGTGTAACAGCGTCCACCACCGCGCTTTGAACTACTCTACAGCATGTATGGGAGAACGCGGATGCGTTTCAAAACACTATTGTGATGGTCTTCTGCCGTAACAAAGCGTGTAGCAGCAATGCTCACTTAGCGAAACTGTTTAGGAAACAGTCACGCACGCATTCCGAGGACAGTTTACAAACGTTATAGTCGTCAAAAAATCTGACATATATAGGGACACGTCCGTATTCGTGCACGAATGACAGGAATACGCGCGTACATACACGGGAAGAGAGCAAGAAAAATGACGGAAGCTCTCGCGGGTATGAAGAAGTGACAATGTGGTCCTACCAATACAAGTCGCTTTAGCAGCAACGAAAGCATGAGAAAGTCAAAGGACAGCACAATAAACCGCAGGATTGTTATTCCAGACACTATATTAACTCTCCGTTAGGCGAAGACACGTGCCATTGTGGGCTAGAAGACCACGAGGGTTGGATTCAATCGTCTAATTGGAAATTCCTTGTTTCTTGCACACAATGACACCTATCCTCCTCAAGTATGACAATTGTTTGTGGGTATACCAGGTAAGTGCAGCTGAATATGATGAAAGTATGTGAGATTTTGGTGTCATAGTACCTGGAACACGGAGCCAGCATATAACGGCAAGGGGCCGTAGAACTTGGCGTCCTCATCCAACGAATGAATCGCCTCCAACAGTATTACGTTCTCTAACTCCAATAGACCATGAGGAGAAATTTGAAATTTAATGGACGGTACTGGGAAAAATTCGTGATAAGGAACAGTTAGCATCTCTCTCTTCTCCAATTGCCATTAGAATATCATAAATATTACTTTCACCACCAGTGTGCAAACCGGCCAAGTCGCGACGAGAGCCACCACCCATGAGGGCGTTAGCGGCCTCAACAACTTACTCCAAGTTTCTGTCTTCAGTTCCTACAGGCAGGTCAGTACTACAGAATAAAAACATACTGATAACTGATATACAACCTTCTAAGCCGAGGATGATACGAACATTATAAATTAATGTTTAACTTATGAAAACATTTTTTTAGTTACATTCTTAAATATAAAATACCGCCTTCCACCAGCGAGTGCTAAAATTCATTGCAACAGCTTTGTTAAAGGCCAATGCTTCTATTCCACAAACCAGCAAATTAAGAGATTTGCTACCAGTTTGTTGACGCAGAAGGTATTTTTCTACTGGGAGGGAAGTTAATGAACGCTAACGTACCGTATTGTGAGTGACATCCTATTATCTTACCACCTACGCATCATCTGAAAAAATTCTATCGTGTATGAACATGAAAATCTGTTGTACGGTGGATCACAGCTTTCACCGTCTACGTTGCATAGGAGATTTTGGATTCCCACCGGGCGAAACATAGCCAAAAGTTTTAGGGGAAATGTTTGAAATGCTTTAGGTTTAAGTCCCAGACTGCAGTTCAACTTATGGGTCGACTAGCAGCATCTAGAGGAAACCAGTCTCTTCTTTACCAGCACTGTGGAGTGTATTATGCAGGCCCTGTTACTGTAAAGCACGGAGGAAAACTTAATAAGGTTATTATCAACGCCTGTATTGCTTTATTTATTTGCATGGCAACCAAACCCAGCCACCTCGAATTACTGACATGGTAATCGGGTCAATTCTGGTTGCCCTCCCCAGGAGATTCATAGCGAGAAGATGAAAACCTCACATGTATAGTGATAATGGTACTACGTTTCCAGATGCACACAATGAACTGAAACGTTTTCTCTGTGATGATGCTACAGTTGAAAGTATTGTGACCTTACCGACCTCGAAGGGTATCAATTGGAATTTTATTCCACATCGTTTCCCTCACTTTGGTGGACTGTCAGGAGTCAAATTATGAAGTCACTCAAACATGTCATTGCCAATACAGTACTTACATTTGAAGAACTGACAACAGTGTTAACCCAGAAACACGTCTAATTCAAGGTCATACTGTGCTCTCACAGATTCTCTATCTATACTCTCACTCCAGGGCATTTACACATTTTCAATCCCTTTGTGCCCATTCTGAACCCTCGATCCCTGAGATTCCCGCCACCGAGTTGCACTGGTGTCAAATTGCAGAACAGTTGCATCAGTCTTTGGGAGAGGTGGCCCAGTGAGATCCTGCATCAGCTGCAGCATCACAGTTTTGGACATCAGAAGGAACATGGCAGCTCCAGATCGACAATCTCGTTCTAGTCGAGGTAGATGATTTGCGTCTCGCTGAGAGGCTGGGACTCAGCAATCAATTCTTTCCTATCAGTGATAAGGGTGATTGTGTGATGAAGCTGAAATATGCTACTGGCAGATTAAGAAGGTCTGTTAGTAAAATTGTACCGCCTGCTTAAGCAGTGAATCAGTGATATACCCTTTCATTTGTAAGGTGGTAAACAAGGAAAGCCCAATACTAAATTGCTATTACAGCAACAAATCATAGCACAAAATACACTACTGGCCATTAAAATTGCTACACCAAGAAGAAATGCAGATGATAAACGGGTGTTCATTGCACAAATATATTATACTAGAACTGACATGTGATTACATTTTCACGCAATTTCGGTGCACAGATCCTGAGAAATCAGTACCCAGAATAACCACCTCTGGCCGTAATAACGGCCTTGATGTGCCTGGGCATTGAGTCAAACAGAGCTTTGGTGGCGCGTACAGGTACAGCTGCTCATGCACCTTCAACACGATACCACAGTTCATGAAGAGTAGTGACTGACGTTTTGTGACGAGCCACCGTTGACCAGACGTTTTCAATTGGTGAGAGATCTGGAGAATATGCTGGCCAGGGCAGCAGTCGAACATTTTCTGTATCCAGAAAGGCCCGTACAGGACCTGCAACATGCGGTCGTGCATTATCCTGCTGAAATGTAGGGTTTCGCAGGGATCGAATGAAGGGTAGAGCCACGGGTCGTAACACATCTGAAATGTAACGTCCACTGTTCAAAGTGCCGTAAATGCGAACAAGAGGTGACCGAGATGTGTAACCAATGGCACCCCATACCATCACGCCGGGTGATACGCCAGTATGGCGATGACGAATACACGCTTCCAATGTGCGTTCACCGCGATGTCGGCAAACGCGGATGCGACCATCATGATGCTGTAAACATAACCTGGATTCATCCGAAAAAATGAAGTTTCGCCATTCGTCCACCAAGGTTCGTCGTTGAGTACACCATCACAGGCCCTCCTGTCTGTGATGCAGCGTCAAGGGTAACCGCACCCATGGTCTCCGAGCAGATAGTCCGTGCTGCTGCAAACGTCGTCGAACTGTTCGTGCAGATGGTTGTTGTCTTGCAAACGTCCCCATCTGTTGACTCAGGGATCGAGACGTGGCTGCACAATCCGTTACAGCCATGCGGATAAGATGCCACTCATCTCGACTGCTAGTGATACGAGGCCGTTGGGATCCAGCACGGCGTTCCGTATTACCCTCCTGAACGCACCGATTCCATATTCTGCTAACAGTCATTGGATCTCGAACAACGCGAGCAGCAATGTCGCGATACGATAAACCGCAATTGCGATAGGCTACAATCCGACCTTTATCAAAGTCGGAAACGTGATGGTACGCATTTCTTCTCCTTACACGAAGCATCACAACATCGTTTCACCAGGCAACGCCGGTCAACTGCTGTCTGTGTATGAGAAATCGGTTGGTTACTTTCCTCATGTCAGCACGTTGTAGGTGTCGCCACCGGCGCCAACCTTGTGTGAATGCTCTGAAAAGCTAGTCATTTGCATATCACAGCATCTTCTTCCTGTCGGTTAAATTTCACGTCTGTAGCACGTCATCTTCGTGGTGTAGCAATTTTAATGGCCAGCAGTGTATTAGCTTGAGATACTGTAAATATTTTTCTGCGAATTGACTGACTGCTATCAGTATTAATTTCTTAACAGCCATACTGCATGCAGTAATATTTTTCTTGCTTTTTGTGTCTTAAATGTCAGTGCCTTTCATGTGTCTTATGCAGTGGGGCAATATTTTTTTGTCTTACATGTTAGTACCCTTTATGTTTCATATGCAATGTGATAGTAACATTTTGTTGGTTTTGTGTATCCTAAATATCAGTGCATTTCATTTTTATATGCCCTGATATTTTATCTAGTTTTATCTTTATTATCTTCCTTGTTTGGAATTTACGTTTTTATTTTGTTGCTTGTTATATTTATGTTCATGTTGTAAAATATGAAGCCTCATTTTGGAGTGGGACTACGTTGAATACTGTAAGTCAGTTGCCAGTCCAAGAGCCATTTTGCAAACTGGATAGGTCAGTCTGTCCAGTACATTCTGCTCCCTGGCGGGAAATATCGTAACTGTGTGCGTACGCGTGCGGTATTGGGCTTCACAAGTCCTTTGTGCACGCAGTTACTGCCGAGCGGCCGCTGACAGCTGATGCCTCACTTAGCCTGCAGACCCTACAGTGGGCGCACATATGTCTCGACCAGCAAAGGGCCGTAGCTCGCGGCACCTTGTAAAGTATTACTGAATATCACCGTCCGCGCTTTGTAAAGTAATACGGAATAAGGCATCTTTATGGAGCATACCAAGCTGTGTTCTGTCTAATTGTGGAGTGGAAATAAGGGGAGGGCAGTGTGTCCTCTCGTACTACGCACTCCAAACTTAAATGTACGAATGCAGGACCAGAGGTCTGCAAGTGAATTGTGTACACCTATCTTCGATAACATGTGTAACATTTCGATAGATTAACATAATGATAAAATCACTTCCACCCTCTATAATAAGCTCAATTGGCGTCGACAGTGTGCCAAATCCTAAATAAGGAAAGAGTAGAAATTCTGATCACTGATGGCAAGTACTGACATTGAAATATTTCGTTATCTCTTACTCCCCAATGAAGTGACGTCGCGTTACTAGCGACGTGCTATGCGCGAGACGTTATGTGACGTATTACATACTTGGTTACCAAGGAAATGCTTATCAACGACACCGTATCAACTATAGGTAGAGCTACACTTTTGAAATAGTATTAATAAAGCCGCCAATCTAGCTTTTACCCGTTAAATAACATTAAGAGAGTCACCGTTCCCCATCAATGTAAATGTAGTGCGACAATCTCAGAAAAATGCCACAGTACGATCGCTTGACTGAGAAACTTACACCTACAACAGTCAATGCACCACTGGTTCTATGCAGCTTTCTCAGGAATATCCAAGACAAAACAGGGTAACAGGTAAAGTTAGTCAAGAGAGTTACAACAAAAGCAATTTCAATTTTTCACGGATACAAAATCTGTTTATTAGCTAGAATGAAACCTGACTAATTCCGCCTCTTACGTGAACACCTCCTCCAGCAAGCTAATACCGTCACCATCTAACACAGGCTTCCATGAAACAATTAAGTGCGCAGCGACGAAGCCGTAAAACGCGCCCATTAAAATCCGAAATGGGTAATCATAACTACACCGCCGACCACGGAAAACGCACGAAACACACACACATACACTCTCACTCTCTCACTCTCTCTCTCTCTCTCTCTCTCTCTCTCTCTCTCTCTCTCTCCTCCGCCCCCCCCTCCCTCCCACCTACCACCCCCACACCGCCTGAGCGACGAGGCGCAGTATTAAGGCACTGGACTGTCTGGAACTTGGATGGATCAAATCACCGCCTGGTCATCCAGATCTAGGTTTCACGTAATTTCCCTAAATCACTTAAGGCGAATGCCGGCAATGCCGATTTCTTTCTCCATCTTTACGAATAAGAGCTTATGCTCCATTTATATAGAACGCTAATCTTTGTTTATCTTCCTCACACTCCCCATCCGTCAGAGGGCCTACGACTTTAAGGCACCAAAGAGGACAGCGGATCGTCTTCCAGATTTTGCAAACACTGAGAATTTCCTAAAATTGTTCAATCATTTTGGCCTTTTAGCCAGTCAAGTCAAAGGTGAAGAGTTATTTGATTCTGATTCAAATTCAAAATTTCTCATTGATTATCCAGGAATTCTCGCATTATTATTCCTACTTAATGTTAATTTTCTAGTGCCTTCGTCCCGCATCGACGCAGGGTCGGCATTGCTATTAACTGATTTGGCATGTTTACTTTAAAGGGCCCTACACACGCACCGACCAACAAATTGTATGTGCGTAGGCGTTTTGATCGCCACTCCATCCAGCAAATCGTGCCAACCACCCGTCTAAAGTTTGTCACTGTGTGTGGGATTCAATGCTGTAGTAGTATACAAGAGAGTGTGAGACGTACGAAATTTTTAGGTCAGTTTCCGCAGAAATATAAAGACTGCAGATGTTTGTGGGACACTTACGAGGAGTGTAGTAATATAGATGCACGAAATGGAGAACTATTTTCATTTTTTACACATATCCATGATAGTTTCGTGTGGTACAGAGAGAATAAAAATCCGTCGACCTGTATTTTTGGTTTTAGTTTTTATTTCCAAGACTTCATTACTACAATATCTGTTGTATTTGTTAGATGATGTGGACACATTCATGTGCAATCTTTCTTCTTCTAATTTGAAATAAATTTCTTAAACTTACAGGTCATCTTTTATGCTACATACATAAATTAGTAAAGTTGTTTCATGAATTTTGTTTAACCATGATGTATTTCCTCAGTCAACTGTAAATCATGTTGCAGGTTTCGGGAATCATTTCAGGTAACAATTGTTGGGATGTAACAGCACTGAATTTGAGGCCCTCTTTCTTCTGCTAGTGGTTGGAAATCATGATGTAGGTATCAGTCTGTTGTCGCAGCTTATACACTCTCAGGACTACTCTTGTTTGTTAAGAATTGATGACGTTCAGCAGCTCCTAAATGCGTGACTCATCCATTCTTAGGTAATTATGAAAATCATCGGAATCCAGCTGCTTAAGTAACAGAACATGGGTGAATTTATTTCCTTGCATCAGACACTTCTTTGCCCACAGATTTCTCTCTGCTTGTTTTGGCCTTGTTACCTCTATATCAGCCAAGGCAAACCCTCAGTTTTGTTTCTGTGTAAAACCAAGCGGGATCTCGTGTGTGTGTGTGTGTGTGTGTGTGTGTGTGTGTGTGTGTGTGCTGCTGAGGCTTAACTTGGGTAACAACCGGTATTCACATAGCAGGACGTGGGAAACAGCCTAAAAACCACATCCAGGCTGGCGAGCACGCCGACCTTCGTCGTTAAACCGCCAGGCGGATTCCATCCGGGGCCGGCGCACTTCACTTCATCCCGGAAGTGGCGCTGTAACACGCAAGGCTGTCCGGTCTGGTCTTACTCCTACTGAATGTTACTGGAAAAATTGCCGCGTCACTAAAGTCTAAACAATTCTAGCAGACTCAGCCCACGTAATTAGATGCTACGTAGCTTCCGGAAGACGAAAACAATTTTAAGAACAGTTTTTCGCTATCGTGTTTACATATTAGCCCTTAATCGAAGCCGGCCGCGGTGGCCGAGCGGTTCTAGGCGCTTCAGTCCGGAACCACGCGACTGCTATGGTCGCAGGTTCGAATCTTGCCTCAGGCATGGATGTGTGTGATGTCCTTAGGTTAGTTAGGTTTAAGTAGTTCTAAGTTCTAGGGGACTGATGACCTAAGATGTTAAGTCCCATAGTGCTCAGAGCCATTTAAACCTTAATCGAATTTGCTAGCTGTTCTAAATCAGCTGTCCCCATTTTGTCAGAATGATAAAGTAATGTTCGCAGTGCCTTTGTAACATTTTTAAGGAAGGGAGAACACTATTTCCTTGTGGATATCTGAAAAGATTTTATTATACCCACCTACATCACGCGCTTTGTGGGATAAAAAAGTTGTCACTGATGGAAGAGAATTGCAGCCAAACATTTTGCAGACTTAGAATGACTTCAAAACTTCCAAATGAGAAAAGAAAACCTTTCTGTGCAAAGAGTTAGCTAATTTTTTGCCAGCAGCCATTGACTATCTATAAGTATCTTAGCCTCTATAATGAAGACATTAGTATATCGACTTACAGATTAACCAGCAGTACAGAACATGAGTGTGTCACAAATCAACTTGGCAGTTCTAATTCAATAAAATTAACATTTGTTTGTCTCTACCCATCAACTTTCGTTTCTTCATTAAATAATCAAAATGAATAATTTCCAGATCAGGTGAACGCCTGTTTTCCTTCACGACACACAAAATCGGTTTCTCTACATTAATCAACGCCTTAAAAAGGAATTAGCAATCAATGCCCCAGTCACAACTCAAATGTGGAATTGTGTTGCCATATTGCAAATATCAATTGTGAAAGCAGAAATCCAACTGCCAAACCTGGTTCAAATGGCTCTGAGCACTATGGGACTTAACATCTATGGTCATCAGTCCCCTAGAACTTAGAACTACTTAAACCTAACTAACCTAAGGACAGCACACAACACCCAGCCATCAACCAAACCTGCATTTATAGAAACTATAGCGTAGTGTTTATATCATCAATCAAGAACGGTACTAGGGACAACCGATTAAGGTGTATTAAGAAATCCAACCCATTAGTTACCGGTTATAGGAAATGCGAGCACCTTAATCGACGGGTGCTTAAACGTATCGCGGAATATCTGGCAGACGCTGGCTGTCACCTTGATGACAGCTAAGAAAACATGCCACGGCGCAGCTGGTCACAGTGTCGGAACTAACAGGAGCATAACATCTCTGATACAACTAAAACGCAAATCGTTTATTCCTCTACAAACTCGTCACTACAGACTCCGTAATCATATCTTTGCTTTGAAACGTTTCAGACGTTTGATGTTACCATAGTCACTGGAATTAGATTATTTTGTAGTTAATGGGTAGAATTAAATTTGGGCTAGTGTGACAAGAGTTGTTGGCATCTGATCTGGATCGTACCTTTTTCGCGTGGCTGAAAAATATACTAACATATGTTAAAACGAACAGAAGGCATCTAAAATTTTTTCTGTAAAAATTGTTTATGATATACTAACACCATAGCGAAAACCTGTCATACGTATTTACCTAATACAGCCTAAATAAAAATATGAAAGTATACTTTACATTATGTTCGAGAACAGAAACGTTTGACACAGATGCCTGCTGAAGACTAAATCGATAGATCAGGTAACTAAAGAAGTACTGAATCGAAGTGGAGAGAAATATGTATGGTCCAGCTTTATCAAAAGGAGGGATTGGTTGATGGGAAACATCCCGAGGAACCAGTATAGTAATCGGGGGGAATTGCCACGGGCAACAGTTCAAATGGCTCTCAGCACTATGGGACTTAACTTCTGAGGTCATCAGTCCCCTAGAACGTAGAACTACTTAAACCTAACCAACCTAAGGACATCACACACATCCATGTCCAAGGCAGGATTCGAACCTGCGACCGTAGCAGCAGCGCGGTTCCGGACTGAAGCGCCTAGAACCAGTCGGTCACAACGGCCGGTGGTAACAGTTTCAGAGGTTGTTTAAGGTTTGAATGCAGAAAGCAGGTTGACATGGATGTAGGTTACAGCTATGCAGAAAGGAAGAGGCTTTACAAGATAGACTAGTCCGGAGAGTTTTATCAAACCAGTCTCCGAACAGTACATGACGGCGACGGTAAAAACAACAATGATAACACGTTCAAACCGGCGTCCCCTAATATTTTGGGCTGAAACAGTTATATCTCGATTACTGTCATTACGAGTCCAAACTTCTCGATCTACGTTTCCAAAAATGCGATAACGCAGACATTAATTACAAAGGAAATTTTTAGCAAGCACAGGACTCACGCGGGACAGGGACATCCTCGTTCAATACGTACTCATGCCTCGTTTCCTATATCGTTGTCGGCAGGACGCTAAAGTTTGATCTTTCCTTATTTACCTATGTGATCAAAAGTATCTGGACATCCCAAAAACACAGTAGGTGCATTGTCCGGCATAGTCAACGTGTAACGAGTCATGGAAAAGAAACTTATAAATAAAATCTCAGCATTCTCCTAGAAAATCTGTCATTATTGTTTACTTTGTGTGCCAAAGTACACAAACGTTTCTCTTCTTTTCTACCGCACTTACCCTAAATGTATTCACTGTACCTGTATGTGGCCAAAAAGGCAGAGAATGTGGAAACTATGAGCAATTACGTGACCTTTTCCCTTGTGAAGAAAAGTTGTCCTATGAAGAAATGTCAGTATTTTCCGCATTATTTTACATATGCATGATGACAATTAGAATTTAACTCTCCGTCGAGGTCAGATTCGTTAGAGTTTCAACACTGCCTGCGTTATGCTATAACAGTGGAGGTAGTTGGCTACCGCATTAATAAAGGCATCATAAAAATAATCGTTCGAAATTACTTAAGGAATCGATCGAAAAATTAAATCGCAGATTTAAACACTACTCCTCCCAGCTACAAGTTTCTCGCCGTAAGCAGTGGGCCACCGTTATTGACAAGCATTTCATCTGGAAGTGCACGGCAGTCACAGGTAGTGTTGTTGACATCCACTGAGCAGAGCGGAAGAGCAGCAGCCGGCAGCGTACTCACTGTTGCGGCGTGCGTGGCGGCTGGTGGCTGGCAGCGCACTGGCCCGGCGCTGGCGCCGCCGTCCCCACCACGGCTAAACATTGCAAAACCACTCGGCCGCGTCCTCATGGGGCGTGTTCCCCAGCAGCGCGCTTTCCCGACACCTGCTGATCCCCAAGGCCGGGGGGACGCGTCGCGTTCTGAATGAGGGTCGCGCTTAAACTCGATGGAGCCGTCGCTGATGGATGACACCTCAATTCAGACGAACAGTCATCGCCGGTTGCCACTCCCGAGAGAATCTCGAACAGTTCCCTATTCACATGACGAGCACATGGCTATACCTCTCCTTAGCGCAGCACTCCGTGAAGAATAGGCTGCCATTCCTCAAGAAACCTTCCAGCACCTGATTGAACGTATGCCTGCGAGAGTGGAAGCTGTCACAAGGCTAAGGATGGGCCAACACCAAACTGAATTGCAGCATTACCGATGGAGGGCGCCTCGAGCTTGTAAGTCATTTTGAGCCAGATGTCCGGATACTTTTGATCACATAGTGTAGCCTTCGAAATGGCGTGTTCACATATACAGGCTGGCGCCAATATGAAGTTACAAACTTTCAGGGATCATGGAGCAGGGTAAACGTATGAGTTTGAATGTGTGTGAAATCTTATGGGACTTAACTGCTATGGTCATTAGTCCCTAAGCTTACACACTACTTAACCTAAATTATCCTAAGGACAAACACACACACCCATGCCCGAGGGAGGACTCGAACCTCCGCCGGGACCAGCCGCACAGTCCATGACTGCAGCGCCTACACCGCGCGGCGTATGAGTTTGAGGTAAGGCACTTGGTCCAGAAACGACTGAGTCGAAAGTGACAAACGAAAACCCAGCTGATACCCATGACTGTGGAATATATGTACCGGTAAGATTGTAGAGTATGAAGCGTTCAAAAGTGGTAGTATGGACCAAAACAAGAAAAAAGTCCAGTAAATATGGGCTCTAAAACGCATACTTTAAGAGCTATGGGCACTTGTTCATTAGAAGAGATGTGTTTCGTAAAAGCGAAAATGAATTAGTGCTCGTAGCTCTTAACGTAGGCAGTTTAGAGCCCATGTTTACTAGGTATTTCTTATTTTGGTCAATACTACCTCCTCTGGAAGCTACCTACCCTTCAATCTTAGCAACAACAGTACCGGTATATGTATTCCACTGCCAGAAGTATCAGAGCAATTTTCGTTTATATCTTTCGACTAGGTCGTTTCCGAACCATGGTCCCTTACCTCTAATTGATACGTTTACCTTTCTCCGTCTTCTCTGAAAGTTTTTAACATCATCACGAAATCACCCTGTAGATCAGTTTGAAGCGGCGTAGTTTCACAACAGAGAGTAACGAACCATAATACAGCGAAAAAAACGTTGCTATAGGATGGAAGGTGTTGTATACTTCCACAACAATGTTGGTTTCGAGGCGGGCGGGTTGAAGTATGTTCTGGACATAATACGTGGATGACATTGCCCTTTCAGCAAATTTTTCTGTCTCTCTATATAGTCCTATATAGTAGTATGTGGAGTGAAACATATTTACCACTGAAATTTCTTGGTAGATTAAAACTATGTGCCGGACCGGGACTCGAACCAAGAGGCCCTTGTGTTTCACCGGGAATGGCACTACCACATGAGCTATCCTACCTTTCCAACTTCAAAGACGGAAGGGTGGATATTGTGTAAAAATGACATAGCCACAGCATGGAAGAATATTTCCAAAACTCGTGTCAACTTTAGAAAGTAGGGGAGAGATACTGATAGCATTAAAGCTGTGAGGGTGAGTCGTGAGTCCTGCTTGGATATCTCAGTCAGTAGGTGTACTGCCCGTCAATGAACAAGTCCTGCCTTTGAGTCCCGGTCTGGCACACAGCTTTAATCTAACGCGAAGTTTCATAACAGCGCACATTCCACTGGAGAGTGAAATTCATTCTAGAATATTGACCACTGTTTTCATCCACAGCTCGTAGTCTAGTGATCCGCCAGACATATTGAAGTGTCTGAATTTCACCAAGTGCCAGATCAGGCTACGTGTTTCATCAGGCCACGTGTGAGGCTGAATTAGAGTATAGTCGTTAGGATAGTTTAACGTAACCCCATGTCGATAGACGTGATTCTTTCATTACTAACTTTTAAGCCTGGTGAATGTCCATTTAAATAACTTAGCCACAATTTCAGTAATAATTTTGTATTGTTTCTCATAACTATCCGTGGTGAGCAACCCCCTTGCCGCTTGTATTTGTTCAGCTCTCCGATTCTTAGAAAGGCACCAGAATGGTAATGCATGCGGGCTCATCCCGTTTAAACGGTCGATTGTTAACTGAACTTGTGTTTTCGGGAGTATCATGGTCTATAGCAATAATTAATGCAATTCGGAACAACCGTGTCACTCTTGAAAGTTCAGGTTTTTCCCCTGGACTTACTATTTTTCCTAAGAAACTTCTTAATGCTCTGGCAATTATCGTGTAAAATACAACACTGTCTGGATATATTTTCCTGCATCGTCTAGAAGTTTCTATTAAGATTCTTGACCCCCAATGATGAATGACCTGTGATATTTGAGTGGAGCTTGAATTTTGCGACTCAATCACAACTGACAGGCAATAGTACAGGAAAGTTTATTGATCTTGTCAGTGGGGGACTTAATGAAACTGAGCACCATCCTGACTACATTAACTCTTACAGGAAGGGAAGTCGCACTTCAAACACTGAAGAATTTATTTTACAGGTTCTAACTAGGAGAAAGAGGGAAAAGGAAGAAATAGGGGCCAACGCCTAACGGGTGGATTGAGATAGTGCGATCTCCACTGAATAAGGATAAATTTTAAGGTGGATCATGTCATAAAACAAAAATTTGTCATTGTAAATATCTTTCGTAGTACTGAAGGAAAACTAAATTACTTATCCCAATAGTTGTCGTTTTGTTAGTTTGCCGACGAACGTCCAGTGTCACGAACTACCAAAAATCAAGGGATGTACAGAGAAAGGAGAAAATACCGTCAATTTAGTGATTTTGTTGTTTGGTAGTAGCTCATCACTGAGGAAAAAAGATACTAGAAGAAACTTAATACACAATTATTGTAATGGTTGAAGAAAAGCAGAGAGAAGTGAAAATATGATGGCTTGACTGTTAAGCGAATTAGCTTTTTGCATGACATACAAAGGTCATCGCACTATAACACACAGATCTTACACGTCTCTCGAAATATTTTTCATCTTCTAAAGATTAGCGACGATTTTTGGAACTGTGATTCACCTATAATGCTTGGTTTGTGTATGTCACATACGCAGCAGTAGATCCAATGTGGGAGGGCTCATGTGGGTTATTATCTCCCACCCCTCCACCAAATAACATTTCAGAAGTAGCATTAATATTTTAAAATACATCAATTTTCACAATTCACAGCTAAATTTCTAAGACTAAAGTAGTGCGAAAATGGAAAGGAAATCTATAAACTACATTTAACACAGAGTGATAATATTGTAGCCACGTAAAGGCGCACATTCGCAGGCTGACTGTACATACTATGAACAGCTGCTCCAACACGGTTTTTATGTCCACAGGTAGAACTGACAGGTCACAGGAAGTTCAGTAAGGGAAGACAGAAGGGGATACAACCTCTACTAAGAAAGAAAAGTAATAGCAAAACTGACTTCCCGAACGTAGGTAGAAACGACTGAAGAAACAGCACTGCCTTCATTTACACGGCCATGTAGCCTTAGTCGTCAGGCCTGTGTTTGGAGTCGTAGTACTACGTGAAAAACTGATAATGTAGAGTACACACTTCGATTTTATATTGTGAAAATTACGACGTTGTCAGAGATATGAGAGTTTGTTACTCTCATAGTTCTTAAGTTACTGTAATTGCATGACGCAACATATCCTCAAATTTTACGACGAATACTTTACAAATCCTGTATTTCTCTGGATTGCAATTTTATGGATGTTACGCCAAAGCGATGTACTAAGTATTGACGAAAACAAATTGTTATTATTATTGTTTTTTCTACATCGTTCGTCCAGCTACGGAGATCGATTCGACTTATTTCACTGATATTCTTGCTTTCTTCTTCTCCCAAAACCTCTTAATCTTCTCAGTGTGGTTCCTCTTACGTTTTTCTGTCTACGTTTTCTTAGATGTAGCATTTGGTTTAGCTTTGAACTAATGCTTATCAGTTAAAGCTTGAATGCAGTTCTCTCCTGTAGGCTTTTGTTTATAATACCTATTTCCTGAGGATCTTTTTCAGCTTCAGGTAACCATTTTTTTAACTTTTATTGAAAGGGCAAGGTAGAGAAAATTTTTGGTCATCCTACTATCGTTCATTCTGAGAATGCAGCAAATACTTATACAATGCTGGATTTCGGATTTTATCACTAGTTGGACACTTCCCAAGCATCTAGCACTGCGTTATAAATCGGCAGATAAACTCATTCAGAACCAGTAAAACGGCATTTTGTAGTTGGCCGATGGATGTTTTATCAATTCCACTGGTTTTAAGGTGTCCTCTAAGAACCTTTGGCACTGCTCCCAGTGTGCCAAGAACCCACGGGGGCCACTTTCACTGGTTTACACCAGAGCCTCTGTAGTTCGATTTTCAAGTTGCTGAGTCTGGCAAGTTTTTCTAGTTGTTTCTCGTTGATTAGGCAATGTGAATGATCCACACTTAGTTTTTCTCAAAAATTTTGATGTCTAGTGTATTGTGTTCTAGCATTCGGCCTCTCTGATGCCTTAAGTCCCACGTAATTTGGCATGTTCGTTTACGATAACTTTTTCTTGCTTGTCGAAAACGAACATTCCAAATTACTACGAAACATCAGATTTCAGACATATCGGATTGTGCAACATTATTATTATTATTATTATTATTATTTTATTGGAACCATTGGCATCTGTGTGACATTTAAAGAATCGGTGACCACTAGTAATATTTGCGGGGGGGGGGGGGGGGGGGGGTAGGGGAGGGGTGGTGGTGGTGGATAGACAATAACAAACAGTGAACAGCCCGCCTTCCCCCTCATACCCCCCGCCCTTACCCCGCTGGTCTGAAGCCTTGATCCACGCCTGACGCCTATACATTCTTACTCACAGGAATCAAGTCCCCGTCCTCCCATACAGCTTTAAATATTTCGCAGTTTCCCTAAAACTATTAACGCAAATACAAGGACGGTTGAACATCCTTGCCCCGTTCTAGCTTGTACACTGGCACGTAAAACTTAAGGATGGAAGTAACTTTCTTGTATGTCACTGCCCAGTAACATAGCTCGATGAAACTTGGACCATACGCACAAAGAATTGCTACAGTATAGTACATAAGCTAACTGAAAGAAATACATCTATATCTACATGTACTATCCAATAGCCACCAAGCGGTGTGTGGCGGAGGGCTCTATTCGCGCAAAAGTCATATTTCCTCCCCTCTGTTCCACTCGCAGATCGCGCGAAGGAAAAACGTCTGTCTGAACGCCTCAGTGCGAGCTCTAATTTCCCTTATCTTTGAAAGGTGATCATTGCGCGATTTGAAAGTTGGTGGTAATAATATATGCTCTCTATCCTCGGCGAAGATCAGATTCTGGAATTTAGTGAGCAGCCCCTTCCGTTTAGCGAGTCGTCTATCTACAAGTGTGTCCCACTTCAAACTTTCTATGAGATTTGTAACGCTCTCGCGATGGCTAAATGTACCAGTCACGAATCTTGCCGCTCTTTTTTGAACCTTCTCAGTACCTTGAATCAGACCCAACTGATAAGGGTCCCATACATACTCTCGCTCCAAGAGCTCATGCACCTGCACTGTACCCTCATATGGCGACAGGTGGTAACAAGTAATGCACCCGGAAACACTGTCAAACATGATCTTTTACTGGTCCAGGTGTTATGGTGTTGCTAGGCATAATGTTATATCGACTACTAACCACATCTTTGAACGCGGTGCACTAATTGGTCAGCGTTACTGTGACACTGTATTCCTTCGCCGTGTATGTCTTTTCACCTCCGCATCTACATCGACATCTATCTCATACTCCGCAAGCCACCTAATGGTGTGTGGCGGAGGGTACTTTCGGTACCACCTGTTCCACTCGCGAATAGTGAGTGAGAAGAATGATTGTAGGTAAGCCTCTGTTTTGGCTCTAATTTTTCGAATTTTCTCCACGTGGTCAATACGCGATATGTATGTGGGGGGGAAGTAATATGTTGTCTGACTCCTCCTAAAAAGTGCTGTCCCGAAATTTCAATAGTAAATATCTCCGTGATGCACAATGCCTCTCTTGAAACGTCTGCTAGTGGAGTTTGTTTAGCATCTCCGTAACACTCTCTCGCCAGCTAAACGATCCCGTGACGAAACGCACCACTCTTCGTTGGATCTTCTCTATCTCCTCTATCAGTCCTACCTCATAGGAATCCCATATAGATGAACAATACTCAAGAATCTGGGGAACAAGCGCCTTATAAGCCACTTCTTTCGTGGATGAGTTACATTTCCTTAGCCGGCCGAAGTGGCCGAGCGGTTCTAGGCGCTGCAGTCTGGAACCGCGCGACCGCTACGGTCGCAGGTTCGAATCCTGCCTCGGGTATGGATGTGTGTGATGTCCTTAGGTTAGTTAGGTTTAAGTAGTTCTAAGTTCTAGGGGACTGATGACCTCAGCAGTTAAGTTCCATAGTGCTCAGAGCCATTTGAACCATTTGAACACTTACTTATGATTCTTCCGATGAATCTGAGACTGATGTCTGCTTTTCCCAATATCTGTTTTATATGGTAATTTCACTTAAGATGTGGATAGTTACGCCTAGATATGTTACTGTAGAAGCTATCTCCAGTATTTGACATCAATTGTGTAGCTGTACAGTAGTGGATTTCTTTTCCTATGTACACGCAATATGTCACATTTATTTACTTTCATGGTCAACTGTCACAGCCTGCACCATTCATCAATTCTCTGCAGGTCGTTCTGCAAATTCTTACTATCTTCTGGCCTTGCTACTTTGAACAGCAACGGTCCTATCACACTTCCCTGTGGTACTCCTAATATTACCTCTACATCTGTCGATTTAGTTCCGTTAAGAGCGACGTATTGAGTTCTATATTTTTTTCACCAAACGGCAGTGCGGGACGGTGTTAAATGCCTTACTGAAATCAAGGAATATGGCATCAACCTGAGCGCCTTTTTCCACTGCGCTGTGGATGTCATGCAGGAACAGAGCGAGCTGAGTTTCGCAGGATCTCTGTTTGCAGAATCGATGTTGATTTTTATACAGGAGATGTTCATTTTCCAAGAACGTCATAATTCTTGAGCATAAAAAATGTACCATAATTCTGCAACAGACTGACGTCAACGATATAGGGCCGGCCGCTGGTGGCCGAGCGGTTCTGGTGCTACAGTCTGGAACCGCGCGACCGCTACGGTCGCAGGTTCGAATCCTGCCTAGGACATTGATGTGTATGTTGTCCTTAGGTTAGTTAGGTTTAAGTAGTTCTACGTTCTAGGGGACTTATGACCTCAGCAGTTGAGTCCCATAGTGCTCAGAGCCATTTGAACCAAGAGCCAACGATATAGGTCTATAATTGTGTGGATCTGTCTTACGGCCTTTCTTAAAAACTGGAATGACTTGCGCTTTTTTCCAGTCGTTAGGTACCTTTCGTTGCTCAAGCGGTCTACGATTAATTACAGCTAGAAGGGGAGCAAGTTCTTTCGCACAATCGTTATACACACATCAAAAAGTTTTGCATCACCCAGGTTCCCAGAACTCCTGAAGATAGACGTTGACTGTGGATATTGTATCACAGACACAGTCCCTTTGGCTGTTCAGAAATGTCACTAACCCCACCCAAAGATGTAAACAACCATGTATGAGCAGTGCCTATTAGACGGAAGGGGTCCGACAGCAGATCAGTTTCAGTCGTTCCACCAGGAGTGAATTAAAGTGATGTTGTTCGAACATGGAAGAGATACAGAGAGACAGGAACTGTCGATGACATGCCCCGCTCAGGCCGCACAAGAGCTACTACTGCAGTGGATGACCGCTACCTACGGATTATGGCTCGGAGGAACCCTGACAGCAACGCCACCATGTGGAATAATGCTTTTCGTGCAGCCAAAGGAAGTCGTGTTACGACTCAAACTGTGCGCAGTAGGCTGCATGATGCGCAACTTACATCCGACGTCCATGGCGACGTCCATCTTTGCAACCACGACACCAGACAGCGTGATACAGATGGACCCAAGAACATGCTGAATGGACCTCTCAGGATTGTCATCTCGTTCTCTTCACCGATGACTGTCACATATGCCTTCAACTAGACAATCGTCGGAGACGTGTTTTGAGGCAACCTGGTCAGGCAGAACGCCTTAGACACACCGTCCAGCGTCCGCAGCTCGTGGCCGTGCGGTAGCGTTCTCGCTTCCCGCGCCCGTGTTCCCGGGTTCGATTCCCGGCGAGGTCAGGGATTTTCTCTGCCTCGTGATGACTGGGTGTTGTGTGATGTCCTTAGGTTAGTTAGGTTTAAGTAGTTCTAAGTTCTAGGGGACTGATGACCATAGATGTTAAGTCCCATAGTGCTCAGAGCCATTTGAACCATTTGAACACCGTCCAGCGAGTGCAGCATGGTGGAGGTTTTCTGCTGTTTTGGGGTGGCATTATGTGGGGCCGACGTACGCCACTGGTGGTCATGGAAGGCGCCGTAACGGCTGTACGATACGTGAATGCCGTCCTCCGACAGATAGTGCAACCATATCGGTAGCATATTGGCGAGGCATTCGTCTTTATGTCGACAATTCGCGCCCCCATCGTGCTCATCTTGTGAATAACTTCCTTCAGGATAAAGAAATCGCTCGACCAGAGTGGCTAGCATGTTCTCCAGTCATGAACCCTATCGAACATGCCTGTGATTGATTGGAAAGGGCTCTTTATGGACGACGTGACCCACCAACCGCTCTGAGGGATCTACGCCGAATCGCCGTTGAGGAGTGGGACAATCTGGACCAACAGTGCTTTGATGAACTTGTGGATAGTATGCCACGACGAATACAGGCATGCATCAGTGCAAGAGGACGTGCTACTTGGTATTAGAGGTACCGGTGTGTACAGCAGTCTGGACCACCACCTCTGAAGGTCTCGCTGTATGGTGGTACAACATGCAATGTGTGGTTTTCATGAACAATAAAAAGGGCAGAAATGATTTTTACATTGATCTCTATTTCAATTTTCTATACAGGTTCCGGAACTCTCTAAACCGAGATGACGCAAAACTTTTTTTGATGTGTGTAGAATCTTATAGGTATATAATCTGGTCCTGAAGCCTTTCCGCTACTGAGCGATTGTAGCTGCTTTTGAATTCCGCGATCGATTATCTCAATATCTGCCATTTCGATGTTCGTACGACGATTAAAAGGAGGGACAGTGTTAAGATCTTCCGCGGTGAAACAACTTCGGACGACCGGATTCAGTATTTGGGCCTTTTGTGTGTTATCTTCTGTTTCGGTGCCGGTGTGGTCGCTGAGAGAATGAACAGATGATTTTGAACTACTTACTGATTTTAAATACGACCAAAATCTCTTAGGCTTTTTACTCAGGTCAGTTGACAATGTTTTAGTTTCAAAATAATTGAACGCTTCTCTCATTGCTCTCCTTACGCTCATTTTCGCTTCGTTAAACTTTTGTTTGTCAGCTAGGTTTTTACTTCGCTTGAATTTGAGATGAAATACCCTTCGTTTACGTAGCGCTTTTCTAACACGGCTATTAAACCATGGCGGATCTTTCCCATCCTCTACAACCTTACTCGGAACATACTTGTCTGGGGAAAATTAAACGATGCCTTTGAATTTTCACATCTTTTAACGCGGTACACTCACTGGTCAACGTTAGTGTGACTCTGTATTGCTTCGCCATGTGTGTCTTTTCAGGGCTGTATTCACTTTTATGGATGACAATGTGGGGCCGCATCGAACAGTGCAGGTGGAGGACAGCTTGGAACGGGAGGTATTCTGCGAAACGACTAGCCTGCCCGTTACCCCGGATTAAATCTCATCGAATATGTGCGAGATGTGCTAGGGAAACGTATTGCAGCACGTCCACGTGCGCCAACTATATCTATCAGCTGTCAAGCGCGCTGATGGAGGAATGGAGCACCCGACCACAAGAACTCCACACCAGCTACTCATCTACATCTACATTTACATTTATACTCCGCAAGCCACCCAACGGTGTGTGGCGGAGGGCAGTTTACGTGCCACTGTCATTACCTCCCTTTCCTGTTCCAGTCGCGTATGGTTCGCGGGAAGAACGACTGTCTGAAAGCCTCCGTGCGTGCTCTAATCTCTCTAATTTTACATTCGTGATCTCCTCGGGAGGTATAAGTAGGGGGAAGCAATATATTCGATACCTCATCCAGAAACGCACCCTCTCGAAACCTGGCGAGCAATCTACACCGCGATGCAGAGCGCCTCTCTTGCAGAGTCTGCCACTTGAGTTTATTAAACATCTCCGTAACGCTATCACGGTTACCAAATAACCCTGTGACGAAACGCGCCGCTCTTCTTTGGATCTTCTCTATCTCCTCCGTTAAACCGATCTGGTACGGATCCCACACTGATGAGCAATACTCAAGTATAAGTCGAACGAGTGTTTTGTAAACCACCTCCTTTGTTGATGGACTACATTTTCTAAGCACTCTCTCAATGAATCTCAACCTGGTACCCGCCTTACCAACAATTAATTTTATATGATCATTCCACTTCAAATCGTTCCGCACGCATACTCCCAGATATTTTACAGAAGTAACTGCTACCAGTGTTTGTTCCGCTATCATATAATCATACAATAAAGGATCCTTCTTTCTATGTATTCGCAATACATTACATTTGTCTATGTTAAGGGACAGTTGCCACTCCCTGCACCAAGTGCCTATCCGCTGCAGATCTTCCTGCATTTCGCTACAATTTTCTAATGCTGCAACTTCTCTGTATACTACAGCATCATCCGCGAAAAGCTCTGTGCCAACATGGGAGCGCGTTGCAGAACATGCATTTCCTGCCGTGGTGATTACGTTCCCTATTAACATCCGCAGCCTGCATTTTATAATGTTCAGGGGATCGTCATAAATCAAAATGGCTTCAGTGTAATAATTGTTTTTGAAAAAAAGGTGTAATTTCTGTTCGTCCCAATGTGTACTTTTTTCCGTTTCCTTTTCTACTACACTATAGCAGTTGTTTCTGTGTATGGCCCAAATTTCGTCGAGCTATGTTACTTTTCAGTTACTATCGTCCTTAAATTTTTACGAAACAAAGTGCGCTTATAAATATAAGCGATTCACACCACACCTAGACGTTACAGTAGCCCATTAAATTTCAGGCATGCAGCCGCGCAAATAAAATTTCCTCCACTGATATTTCGTCCGCTTATCGTACGGCCATCCTCAGAGTGTAATGGTACTTGAATTACGTAACCATTACGGCACCTCACCTGAACCTCTCGATACCAGTAATATTCTACTGTGTTTCTGTAAAGTAGTTGACATATTTCTGAGACAACATTCAGATTTGATTTCATTAATGTAGAAGTACTTTGATTCATCGATATGTTTATATTGCAATGATATTATTCTTGTGTGTATTCTTTCTTTTGTCACTATGATCTTTGACGTATTTGTAACTCTTGATTTTTGGGCGCATAAGCGATTATTAGTTAGAGAGTCGGACTTTGAGAAATTCAAGTCTTGGACGTCATGTTGGAAATGGCTCTGAGCACTATGGGACTTAACATCTATGGTCATCAGTCCCCTAGAACTGAGAACTACTTAAACCTAACTAACCTAAGGACATCACACAACACCCAGCCATCACGGGGCAGAGAAAATCCATGACCCCGCCGGGAATCGAACCCGGGAAACCGGGCGCAGGAAGCGAGAATGCTACCGCACGACCGCGAGCTGCGGGCCATGTTGGAAAGACGCATATTGTAGCCAGTTTATAAAATGTGAACTTTAACGGTGAGGAAGATGTTTTCGAGTATGTTTTGTATTGTGAAGTGATGTTTTGTGTGTTACGTGCCATTGCAACAAAAGCAATAAAAAAGAAGTGTAACTTGAATTCCGAGTGCTCATTACTTTTTTTTTACATCACCATTGTGCTAACTTTCAAAGGTTTAATCTTCAGGAATGGTTTGTGAAACACATCTATAAAACTTTTGAATATCGCATAATAAAACCTAGGCCTCTTTGCATCCGAGCTTGGAATCATCACCACCTAGATTTTCGACGATTGAGCCATGATTTTACAAGACCAGCGTGGGAAACACGAAAAGATGAGTGCCTAGTTTATTCATTATTACATGAAATGACTTTATTAACTGTGCTCTAATGACACTTGCTACATAACAACTTTTTTGTTGCCCGAAAATGCAGTATTTAGCAGCGTGAGCAACACCACAATCATTATTAAATTTTGACCTTTGTTGTGGTAGGGTTGTTAGAAGAGTGAGTCACAAGACTGACGACAGGTTGCCAAGGGCGGCCTTATATGCTACACCGCGGTGGTACAGCGCATGCGGGTCACAGCTGCTGGTCGGCGGCAAACAAATACGCTTACACATGCGCCTCCTGTGGCGAGGGCGTAGAATCATTCAATTCGCTTATCGATGTATGATCGGCGGCGGTGACACCTTGACGACTTCTCTGCAGTTTAATTACCCCTAGAGCCGGATTCCATGCTTTGTCCAAATTAAAACCATTATCTCTATTTATTAAATAATTAGCTGATCTAATCTCTATAGCTTCCTTGAGGACACAGTACCAAAAGGAAGAGGTAGATGTTAAAATCTTCACATCACTGTAATTCATGGAATGCGCTGTATCAATACAATATTCGACCACAACTGACTTGTCTGGCTGCAATAAGCGTGTGACACGGCATTTCCATTCCATCATCGTGCGATATTTGGATGCAATGGGGAAGGTTCAAAAATGGTGTGTATGGGTACCGCATGCTCTAAGCCGTAATCATGAAAATCAGTGGGCCATGTGTGCATCTCTGCTTGCTCGTCATCAACTGGCTCGAAAATAACACCGACCATATCTATCTTCTATTGTTACTGGCGACGAGAAATAGTATCTTTATACTGTTGTTGTTGTTGTGGTCTTCAGTTCTGAGCCTGGTTTGATGCAGCTCTCCATGCTACTCTATCCTGTGCAAGTTTCTTCATCTCCCAGTACCTACTGCAGCCTACATCCTTCTGTATCTGCTTGGTGTATTCATCTCTTAGTCTCTCTCTACGATTTTTACCCTCCACGCTGCCCTCCAATACTAAATTGGTGATCCCTCGATGTCTCAGAACATGTCGTACCAACCGATCCCTTCTTCTAGTCACCTTGTGCCACAAGCTCCTCTTCTCCCCAATTCTATTCAATACCTCCTCATTAGTTATGTGATCTACCCATCTAATCTTCGGCATTCTTCTGTAACACCACTTTTCGAAAGCTTCTATTCTCTTCTTGTCTAAACTATTATCGTCCATGCTTCACTTCCATACATGTCTACACTCCATACAAATACTTTCAGAAACGACTTCCTGACACTTAAATCTAAACTCGATGTTAACAAATTTCTCTTCTTCAGAAACGCTTTCCTTGCCATTGCCAGTCTACATTTTATATCCTCTCTACTTCGACCGTCATCAGTTATTTTGCTCCCCAAATAGCAAAACTCCTTTACTACTTTAAGTGTCTCGTATCCTAATCTAATTCCCTCAGCATCACCCGACTTAATTCGACTACATTCCATTATCCTCGTTTTGCTTTTGTTGATGTTCATCTTATATCCTCCTTTCAAGACACTGTCCATTCTGTTCAACTGCTCTTCCAAGTCCCGTGCTGTCTCTGACAGAATTACAATGTCATCAGCGAACCTCAAAGTTTTTATTTCTTCTCCATTAATTTTAATACCTACTCCGAACATTTCTTTTGTTTCCTTTATTTCATGCTCAATATACAGATTGAATAACATCGGGAATAGGCTACAAACCTGTCTCACTCCCTTCCCAACCACTGCTTCCCTTTCATACTCCTCGACTCTTATAACTTCCATCTTCTTTCTGTACAAATTGTAAATAGCCTTTCGCTCCCTGTATTTTACCCCTGCCACCTTCAGAATTTGAAAGAGAGTATTCCAATCAACATTGTCAAAAGCTTTCTCTAAGTCTACAAATGCTAGAAACATAGGTTTTCCTTTCCTTAATCTTTCTTCTAAGATAAGTCGTAGGGTCAGTATTGCCTTCTACGGAATCCAAACTGATCGTCCCCGAGTTCGGCTTCTACCAGTTTTTCAATTCGTCTGTAAAGAATTCGCGTTAGTATTTTGCAGCTGTGACTTATTAAACTGATAGTTCGGTAATTTTCACACCTGTCAACGCCTGCTTTCTTTGGGATTGGAATTATTATATTCTTCTTGAAGTCTGATAGTATTTCGCCTGTCTCATACATCTTGCTCACCAGATGGTAGAGTTTTGTCAGGAGTGGCTCTCCCAAGGCTGTCAGTAGTTCTAATGGAATGTTGTCTACTCCGGGGGCCTTGTTTCGACTCAGGTCTTTCAGTGCTCTGTCAAACTCTTCACGCAGTATCATATCTCCCATTTTATCTTCATCTACATCCTCTTCTATTTCCATAATACTGTCCTCAACTACATTGCCCTTGTATAGACCCTCCACCTCCTTCCACCTTTCTGCTTTCCTTTCTTTGCTTAGAACTGGGTTTCCATCAAAGCTCTTGATATTCATGCAAGTGGTTCTCCTTTCTCCAAAGGTCTCTTTAATTTTCCTGTAGGCAGTATCTATCTTACCCATAGTGAGATAAGCCTCTACATCCTTACATTTGTCTTCTAGCCATCCCTGCTTAGCCACTTTGCACTTCCTGTCGATCTCATTTTTGAGACGTTCGTATTCCTTTTTGCTTGCTTCATTTACTGCATTTTTATATTTTCTCCTTTCATCAATTAAATTCAGTATTTCTTCTGTACCCAAGGGTTTCTACTAGCCCTCGTCTTTTTACCTATTTGATCCTCTGCTACCCATTTTTCTACTGTATTTCTTTCCCCCATTCCTGTCAGTTGTTCCCTTATGCTCTCCCTGAAACTCTCTACAACCTCTGGTTTAGTGAGTTTATTCAGGTCCCATCTCCTTAAATTCCCACCTTTTTGCAGTTTCTTCAGTTTTAATCTACAGTTCATAACCAATAGATTGTGGTCAGAGTCCACATCTGCCCCTGGAAATGTCTTACAATTTAAAACCTGGTTCCTAAATCTCTGTCTTACCATTATATAATCTATCAGATACCTTTTAGTATCTCCAGGGTTCTTCCATGTATACAACCTTCTTTCATGATTCTTGAACCAAGTGTTAGCTATGATTAAGTTATGCTATGTGCCAACAGGCGGCTTCCTCTTTCATTTCTTAGCCCCAATCCATATTCACCTACTATGTTTCCTTCTCTCCCTTTTCCTACTCTTGAATTCCAGCCACCCATGACTTAAATTTTCGTCTCCCTTCACTACCTGAATAATCTCTTTTATCTCATCATACATTTCATCAATTTCTTCGTCATATGCAGAGCTAGTTGGCATATAAACTTGTACTACTGTAGTAGCCATGGGCTTCGTGTCTATCTTGGCCACAATAATGCGTTCACTATGCTGTTTGTAGTAGCTTACCCGTACTCCTATTTTTTTATTCATTATTAAACCTACTCCTGCATTACCCCTATTGGATATTGTATTTATAACCCTGTAGTCACCTGACCAAAAGTCTTGTTCCTCCTGCCACCGAACTTCACTAATTCCCACTATATCTAACTTTAACCTATCCATTTCCCTTTTTAAATTATCTAACCTACCTGCCTGATTAAGGGATCTGACATTCCACGCTCCGATCCGTAGAACGCCAGTTTTCTTTCCCCTGATAACAACGTCCTGTTGCGTAGTCCCCGTCCGGAAATCCGAATGGGGAACTATTTTACCTACGGATTATTTTACCCATGAGGAGGCCATCATCATTTAATCATACAGTAAAGCTGCATGCCCTCGGGAGTAATTATGGCCGTAGTTTCCCCTTCCTATCAGCCGTTCGCATTACCAGAACGGCAAGGCCATTTTGGTTAGTGTTACAAGGCCAGATCAGTCAATCATCCAGACTGTTGCCCCTGCAACTACTGAAATGGCTGCTGCCCCTCTTCAGGAACCACACGTTTGTCTGGCCTCTCAACAGATACCCATCCGTTGTGGTTGCACCTACGGTACGGCTATCTGTATCGTTGAGGCACGCAAGCCTCCCCACCAACGGCAAGGTCCATGGTTCATGGGGGGGATCTTTATGCTAACATTAAGGAAAGAAAGGAACAGTTGCGCCTAAACAAAGACCTGCGCGCATCAACGAAGATAAAGCTACACATCTGGCGAAACAGCGACGGTTTGGTGTGCCACGAATTGCTTCCCCGAGCTGTAACCATCACTGCTGATATACATTGTCAACAACTGAGATGTCTTGCAGACGCATTCCAAGAACAACGACCAGAAAGACTGTGTGAAGTGATGCTACTCCACGATAACGCCTGCCCGCATTCTGCTAGACTGACAAAAAACACTATGCAGGAGGTGAATTGGGAAGTTGTTCCGCATCCACATTATTCAGCTGATACTGCGCCCTCAGATTTTTACCTTCCCTTATCTCTATCGAACACTACAGGGAACTTCCTTTCCGGATGAAAATGCGCTCCAAACATGGCTCGACGAGATTTTCGTCTCAAAACGAAGTGATTTCTATATTTGCGTAATGGAAAAGTTACCCCAGCGTTGGCAGACTGTTGTAAATAGTGAAGGAGAATATGTTATTGGTGACGAAAGTATCTGTTAAATATGTCTGTTGTGTTTATTAAACTTACGGAAAAACGCTACGAACTTATGCACCAATATAACATTCTGTTTGGTGTGTCTAATATTAAAAATGAATGGATATCAACTTGTTTCGGAACATGTGCAACAAAAAATTTTGACAGAAAAGCCGACAAATACCAGATTTCAAGAAGGCAGTTTCTGAATCAAGAGAGTTTTCAGCTGTCGGGTCATGGGCGAATTGAATATTAAATTTCTGAAGGCGCCAAACTTCTAGCCGTAAAAAATAATGCGACTGTGAATCAAAATAGGTTCATGATCTAGAGACTAACTGATGTTGTTTGTTCTCGGGAAAGGTTGTTGGTTGGTTGGTTGGTTGTTTTTGGGGAAGGAGACCAGACAGCGAGGTCATCGGTCTCATCGGATTAGGGAAGGACGGGGAAGGAAGTCGGCCGTGCCTTTTGAGAGGAACCATCCCGGCATTTGCCTGGAACGATTTAGGGAAATCACGGAAAACCTAAATCAGGATGGCCGGACGCGGGATTGGACCGTCTTCCTCCCGAAGGCGAGTCCAGTGTCTAACCACTTCGCCACCTCGCTCGGTCTCGGGAAAGCAAGAACATGCATTCAGAGGACACTTCGAAGATGAAAGTTCCGACAACAAAGGGAATTACCTAGAATGACTGGAAATTTTGTATAGACAATAACAGCTTACTCGAGATCACTTGCAGAGCACTTCTCGGTTGAAAGGAACATCAAGCACAATTCAGAACGAATTTATTGAATCGGTTATCGGCGTCATTAATGATCACATAAAAGAAGAGTTACAGTCATGTGAGTTTGCTGGAATGCTAGCGGATGAAGCTCTGAATGTTTCTTGTAAGACACAAATGAGTATTACTCTCAGGTTTTGTACACAAGACGGTGCCATAGAAAGACTTATTGGTTTTCACAGTTTTTCTAGTGACAAAACTGCGGTGGGTTTACCAGAAATTGTACTCAATACGCTTGATATTTGAGGAGTTACTGACAAAACAGTCACCCAAACATATGATGGATCTCAGTAATGGCAGGTAAACATTGAGGTGTCCAAAATTTTGCTAAACAAAAATGTCCACAAGCTATATTTTTGTACTTTCATGCTCATAAACTTCATCTAATGCTCTTGCGTTGTTCTAAAAATATCAAATTAGTTGGGCTTTATATTTACAGTCTTGTACCGTCCCATTAATTTTTTAGCAAGTCCTCAAAGAGAACAAAGCTCTTAGAAAATAAAGGATTCAGATTGCGTCAGAAATGTATCACACTCTGGAATTTCAGTTCACGATCTGTTCAGACAGTAAATATTAAATACTATGAGTTGAAAGACATTTTCCAAAATATCACCACAGATGATGAAAGCTTGGATGTAGAGTCGTTCAATAGTGCTTGTGGCTTTCTTAGAATTTTTCCTGCTTTGCCTTTACAAAGAGATACACTGATGGAAAAAAATCGCAACACCAAAAAATAATTAACGCAGAGTAATTAAATTTCGGGAATACATTTGTCTAGGTAACATATTTAAGAGATTATCATAGCAAGATCACAGGTTAATATTAGGCGCAAGATAAACCATTGTAAATGTGAAATCCTGCTACATTAACAATGTGCAAATGTGCACGCATTGCGTTGTACAGGTACCGAATGTCATTTTGAGGGATTTAGTTCCACGCGTGTTACACTAGTTCGGTCTACACTTGGAAGGTTACTGCTGTTTATGGATGACGCTGGATTTGTCGTCCGATGATGTCCTGTATGTGCTCTAATGAAGGCAGATCAAGCGATCGAGCAGGCCAAGGCAACAGGTTGACATTCTGTAGAGCAAGTTGGTACAACACTGATATGCGGAAGAGAGTTATCCTGTTCGAAAACACCGCCTGGAATGGTGTTCATGAATGGCAGCACAACAGGTCGAAGCGCCAGACTGACGTACAAATTTGCAGTCAGGGTGCGTTGGATAACCACGAGAGTGCTCCTACTTTTAGACGAAATCTCACTCTAGACCATAACTGCAGGTGTAGGGCCAGTACGCCGGTGTGGCCGAGCGGTTCTAGGCGCTGCAGTCTGGAACCGCGCGACCGCTACGGTCGCAGCTTCGAATCCTGCCTCGGGCATGGATGTGTGTGGTGTCCTTAGGTTGGTTAAGTTTAAGTAGTTCTAAGTTCTGGGGGACTGATGACCTAAGCTGTTAAGTCCCATAGCGCTCAGAGCCATTTCAACCAAGAGCCAGTGCGCCTAGCACGCAGACAGGTTGGTTGCTGGTCCTCAACTGACCTCTTTCTAACCAACACAAGGCCATCACTGGCACCGGTGTAGAACCAGTTCTCGTCAGGAAACACAACATACCTTCACCTTTCAATGAGCTACCACTTGACACCACAGGTATAGCAAATGGCGTTGGTTTGGGGCCAGTGGAATGCACTCTACAGGGCGTTTCGCTCGGAGCTGTCCTTGAAGTAACCGATTTTTAACATTTAGAAACATTGCCACTCAGATTGCTGCTGCAGATGCTGTACGATGCGCCAAAGGCAAACGCCGAACACGATGGTCTTGCTTCTGAGTTATGCCACATTGCCTTCCGGACGCCGGTCTCCTTGAGGCCGTACATTCTCGTGACCACAGTTGTTAGCAATCATGTACAGTGGCTGTACTCCTACGAAGTCTTTCTGAAATAATGCGGAAGGAACATTCAGCTTCTCATGACCCTAGTACACGACCTCGTTCAAACTCACTGAGGTGCTGGTAATGGCGTCTTTGCCGCCTTCAAAGCATTCTTGACTAGCATCAACCCACCGTGTTCAGTCTCAAAAGTAAATAACGCTCACGTCCGTTCAGTGCGTATTTAAAGCAAATCTGATTTGCATTCTTACAGCGGCGCTACTGGCGCCACTCTTAAGCGACTGGCATGAAATTTGAATAGACATCATCTTCCAGATATAGGAGCACGCCTGCCAACCTTTCGTTTATGTCGCACAGCTCCTTCTCGATGTTGCGATTTTTTTTTCCGTCTGTTGGCCGTCTCTATGCACTTCTTCAACACAAAATTTCATGTGATTTAGTATGTGCAATGTTGAAATCAAGAAGGCTATCACTTTGTTAAACGATATGAGATTAGAATCAACTGTGACCTCGCGTATTGAAAGTTGTAACAAAAAATTTCCCAGTGAAATAAGTGTTACTGAGCGTGACTTCCAGTACATTGAAGATGTTATAAGATCTTAGATAACATTACAGTGCAAATGGAAATGCGTTTTGGAGATCTCCAGAATTTTCAGTTTATAGAATTGCTTGATAAGAATCAGTTTGGAAATTATAAATCAAATTTCCAACGAAGCCCGTGCAGAAAATGAGTTAGGAAACATTTATATTGACGAACATAAATATTTACCACCTGCAGATCTTCTTAAATTTGTAATGGATAATGACCTTCAAAATATTTGCAACGAAGTAACAAAGTTTATCAAATTGATTCTTACATTCCCTGTCACTAGAGATCGTTCTGAAAGAAGTATCAGCACCCTCGAAAGAATTAAAAATTGGCTACGAAATTCGATGACCAATGATATGTTAAGTTCTCGCTGCACAACTGCCACAGAAAAGAACGTGGTGAACCAACTTACAGGTGATCAGAAATTGAAAGATAACGTGATTGATAACTTTGCTACTAAGAAGAAGCGACGCACGGATCTCCTATATTAAAAATATAAGGTGAGCCTATCCGCAATTAATCCATTAGCTTCGCCACTGCTGACCAGTCTCCGAGATTTTGTCGGTGGACATCAGGTTCACCTTGTACTTAATTGTATAGATATCTGTGCGTGATTCCAATTAGCATGGCCCCTTCAGTTTTGGATATTCGCCAAATTTTACCGACACTCACTGGATGACAAGAATACACGTAGTTCGCAGTGACGTAATAGGCTTCGTAGGGGGCTGCTTCAGTAAAGTGATCCATCACACCTGATACGTGATTTGCATAGATCGTATTGGATCACCTCTGTCGTATGCAGTGATTATGCAATTACAAACGGCGCACGGTGTTGGCACCGGCAATCGAATGCAAGTAAAATTATATATTTTAATTAACATGGGTACGTTACAACAGTAATTACTTCATGAACATATATCGCAGGAATATTTTAATGTCAGAAATTAGATTTAAACATAAAATGCAACTAAAAGACATGCATCAACAAAATTATTTACATGATTTCAAATTTTATGCCAAAATTAGTTTTTTCATTGTCGAATGTCACCTATTTTGTTTTTATTGCAAACCAGTTCCGTATTTACAATGACTTTAAATAGTCATTTCAAGCTAAAATAACGGACTCTCTTCGGGTAACAGCGTTTAAAATATAGGGTATATGTAGGTAAAGACCCGCGTGGGGTACAAACCCGCACCGAAGTTTTGAACTGATCACCATCGATTCATGATTGACTACTTGGTGGCTGGTTTGTCTTATTGTAACTTGTTGTTTCATAAAGGTTCGTCCCGGCAGATCGCTCCAGGGGCGAGTCTGTCTTTTACTGCTTGCATGTAACTTTTTCCAAGCTTTACTTGAACATTGTATAATGTAGGCTTTGAAAAGAAGAATCAAGTAATCACTCGTTGACACTAGTGCCTTTAAGTAACACTTTAGCCTGGTCCTCAAAATCAACAGTGACGCATTTGTCAGGAAACAACGAAATGGGGCAAATCTCCACTGATGTTTTGGGGTAAATCGCTGCAACTCCAACAATGTGATGACAATTCTTCGATGAATAATCCCACAAAAGATGACATTCAAACACACACTGTGCGAGATTATCTCACCTGAAGATATAATTCCACTGACTAAAGTGAAGATTACGGGGGAACTTTTTGGCAAAGCATTGAAATCTGTGCCTCTAACGTCGTCACCCAATAAAGAACGAATGGAAGAAGAATGCATGGGAAAAGAATAGCTTGGTACTGACAAGGAAAGACGTGCCAAAGAAAGAAGAGCGTGCTAGAGAAACCTAACGACGTAGGCTTGATGTCACTACATCAATGACGAAACAGAAAGAAAATAGATCAAATAGCCAGTTGTTTATTCTTCAGTCAGATTCAGATTTGTCCCCTCTTCACAGTAGCACCGTTATATTCACCAACTGTTTGGCGAAGCAGTATCCGAAGAAGAAGAGCAAGAACCTGCAACTTCGAGGAAGAAGCAGATGATGATGATATCTGGTTTGTGCGGCACTCAACTGCGTTCTTATCTGCGCCCGTACAAATTCCCAATTTTTTCACAGTCCAGTCTCACCACTTTCCAGAATGATGGTGAAATGACGAGGAGAAAATTCCGACCCGGCCGGGAATCTGACCTGGGACCCGTTGATCAAGAGGCATCAACGCTAGTTACTAGACCGCGAGCTGTGGACAGCAGAAACAGAGGACCTAACAAAGTACACTATTTATACAGGGTGTTTCAAAAATGACCAGTATATTTGAAACGGCAATAAAAACTAAACGAGCAGCGATAGAAATACACCGTTTGTTGCAATATGCTTGGGACAACAGTACATTTTCAGGCAGAGAAACTTTCGAAATTACAGTAGTTACAATTTTCAACAACAGATGGCGCTGCGGTCTGGGAAACTCTATAGTACGATATTTTCCACATATCCACCATGCGTAGCAATAATATGGCGTAGTCTCTGAATGAAATTACCCGAAACCTTTGACAACGTGTCTGGCGGAATGGCTTCACATGCAGATGAGATGTACTGCTTCAGCTGTTCAATTGTTTCTGGATTCTGGCGGTACACCTGGTCTTTCAAGTGTCCCCACAGAAAGAAGTCACAGGGGTTCATGTCTGGCGAATAGGGAGGCCAATCCACGCCGCCTCCTGTATGTTTCGGATGGCCCAAAGCAATCACACGATCATCGAAATATTCATTCAGGAAATTAAAGACGTCGGCCGTGCGATGTGGCCGGGCACCATCTTGCATAAACCACGAGGTGTTCGCAGTGTCGTCTAAGGCAGTTTGTACCGCCACAAATTCACGAAGAATGTCCAGATAGCGTGATGCAGTAATCGTTTCGGATCTGAAAAATGGGCCAATGATTCCTTTGGAAGAAATGGCGGCCCAGACCAGTACTTTTTGAGGATCCAGGGACGATGGGACTGCAACATGGGGCTTTTCGGTTCCCCATATGCGCCAGTTCTGTTTATTGACGAAGCCGTCCAGGTAAAAATAAGCTTCGTCAGTAAACCAAATGCTGCCCACATGCATATCGCCATCATCAATCCTGTGCACTATATCGTTAGCGAATGTCTCTCGTGCAGCAATGGTAGCGGCGCTGAGGGGTTGCCGCGTTTGAATTTTGTATGGATAGAGGTGTAAACTCTGGCGCATGAGACGATACGTGGACGTTGGCGTCATTTGGACCGCAGCTGCAACACGGCGAACGGAAACCCGAGGCCGCTGTTGGATCACCTGCTGCACTAGCTGTGCGTTGCCCTCTGTGGTTGCCATACGCGGTCGCCCTACCTTTCCAGCACGTTCATCCGTCACGTTCCCAGTCCGTTGAAATTTTTCAAACAGATCCTTTATTGTATCGCTTTTCGGTCCTTTGGTTACATTAAACCTCCGTTGAAAACTTCGTCTTGTTGCAACAACACTGTGTTCTAGGCGGTGGAATTCCAACACCAGAAAAATCCTCTGTTCTAAGGAATAAACCATGTTGTCTACAGCACACTTGCACGTTGTGAACAGCACACGCTTACAGCAGAAAGACGACGTACAGAATGGCGCACCCACAGACTGCGTTGTCTTCTATATCTTTCACATCACTTGCAGCGCCATCTGTTGTTGAAAATTGTAACTACTGTAATTTCGAAAGTTTGTCCGCCTGAAAATGTACTGTTGTCCCAAGCATATTGCAACAAACGGTGTATTTCTATCGCTGCTCGTTTAGTTTTTATTGCCGTTTCAAATATACCGGTCATTTTTGAAACACCCTGTAGGTACCCTGGTAACTTAGCCTCAGTTACTGAACTCTTTCATAACCTCAAATTTTGAGGCCATAGTCATGCAAAAATGTGTGAATTATATTTCCGCCATTTGATTCTACGAACTTCTTTATTTTCTATCACCATCATGATTTCGGCCTTAAGCCATTATAAAGTTCAGCAATGTTGGGAATAATGACTTCACTTAACAAAGTCTAATTATAGCCAACACTGCTGTACTTGATAATGACTTAAGGCCGAAATCATGTTATTAACAAAAAATAAAGAAGTTTGCACAGTCAAATGGCGGAAGTATCATTCAAATGAACTTTCAGGCTACCCTACTAATTCTGCTTTCGTGAAGAAGAAAACGCCCGGGTTCCCCGGTTCGATTCCCGGCGGGGTCAGGGATTTTTCTCTGCCTCGTGATGGCTGGGTGTTGTGTGCTGTCCTTAGGTTAGTTAGGTTTAAGTAGTTCTAAGTTCTAGGGGACTGATGACCATAGATGTTAAGTCCCATAGTGCTCAGAGCCAAGAAGAAAGTATTACCTTTGTACAGGTGTTTTTAAGCATTATGTTCAAATTTACTAGACCTTTCAGTTCGGTATTGTATTGGGTAACTAGGCTACAATACAAAAATGTTACAAAGGGTTATTGCAAGTGCTTTTGCTACACAGTTGTCCATTTTCATCCATGTTTATCTCAAATGGATCGAAGACCCGCACTGCACGACTTTACCCATATTTTTTGGGGTAAAACACTTCAAATTTTGTTTTAGCTAAATGGTAAATTTCTTTGTAATTAATAATCAGATAGAGATGGAATTTGAATGGGTTACAGGTAACAATCCAGCCTATGACATCGGTTTGAAATCGCGGGAAAATCTACCCCTCACTGACGAACTTATGAGAAAAACTGAAAACTGCGGTGCTTTCTTCCCACCTACCCTACCCAGTTATTTATATTTGAATCTGATATACACCAGTGCCATTTAAAATGAATTTTGACTTTTAAATCCCGACATAAACAGCGTTTTTTTAACAGAACCTTTTCAATTAAAAGGAGAAGTTGTTGCTGAGGTCGCATACGAATCAGACGTGTGTCTACTGTCTTCGTCTGCTTATAGTAAGCATAGGTTGGCTTCATGTTACCCATGTCGACTTATAAGCAAGTGTGGCGTGTGTTCAGTTATTTAAAAAATAAACACGCAATAACATGAATGTTGTCGATAACCTGATGACTGATGTGTCACAAGAAAATAATTCTCGAACACTGAACATGTGGACTTACAATCCTCGACAACGTAATTGAGTACACTTTTTCACATTGATTTACACATTGAAAAAGATGTACAATGCAGTAGTTAGTAATTTACGAGGTATATTTCGAAGTGTGTACAAAAAAGTGTCGGAGCTGGAGAGGAACGGCACAAGACATGTTCGTTGTGGCACAGCGATGCTAGCATCGGCGCAACGAAACATTTCATCACACCGGTTTTGAATGGCACCTTATAATGCTTTCATGCTGTTATGAAATATGTAGGTCCATTAGTGTTTCTACCAGTAACTGACGGTGAAGTTGTTGTCATCTCAGTATATCTTACGTGGTCTCATCTCTAGCAGATACAAAGAAAGGACCCGACAATTCGCAGAATTCTTTGGGCGTGGTAACCGGCACAGGGATATGCACTTCCATTTCCTGGAGTCGTTGGACATTCCTCATGAGAAACCCAGAAATGTGGAGTGCAGAGCCCCCTAAAAATACCATAATCCTGATTTCGTGGTCTAAAGCAATATATAAGACTCATACATGATGGCCTACAGCAATGACTCGCATCTGCGGTGAACTGAATTCTCGCAACGGTGCTGAGTTACTACATTCACAACAGCAGCATCAGATCACGTTTTAACATCTCTCGCAAATAATACGTCACACTTGTATCCAGCCATTGTGTTGCATGTCGTGCTTCACAATAATATACTATGAAAAATATTCTAATAGTATCATAATTACATTTCAGTTGTAAGTGCATAATTGTAGCATACTCATGTATAATTCAATAAAATACACTCCTGGCCATTGCAATAGCAATGGCATGAAGGGTAGCAAATAACGAAATTTTTGCTTATTATGCATATATAGTGTATCACTCAACCACACAACATTAGAAAGCATCGCTCCTGCGAAACGCAACTCGCCCTTTTTTCACGTGATATCTTGCGAACCATGGATGAAGGGTATCAGACGGATGCCATATTCCTTGACTTCCGGAAAGCGTTTGACTCGGTGCCCCACTGCAGGCTCCTAACTAAGGTACGAGCATATGGGATTGGTTCCCAAGTATGTGAGTGGCTCGAAGACTTCTTAAGTAATAGAACCCAGTAAGTTGTCCTCGATGGTGAGAGTTCATCGGAGGTGAGGGTATCATCTGGAGTGCCCCAGGGAGTGTGGTAGGTCCGCTGTTGTTTTCTATCTACATAAGTGATCTTTTGGATAGAGTGGATAGCAACGCGTGGCTGTTTGCTGATGATGCTGTGGTGTACGGGAAGGTGTCGTCATTGAGTGACTGTAGGAGGATACAAGATGACTTGGACAGGATTTGTGATTGGTGTAAAGAAGGGCAGCTAACTCTAAATATAGATAAATGTAAATTAATGCAGATGAATAGGAAAAAGACTCCCGTAATGTTTGAATACTCCATTAGTAGTGTAGCGCTTGACACAGTCACGTCGATTAAATATTTGGGCGTAACACTGCAGAGCGATATGAAGTGGGACAAGCTTGTAATGGCAGTTGTGGGGAAGGCGGATAGTCGTCTTCGGTTCATTGGTAGAATTTCGGGAAGATGTGGTTCATCTGTAAAGGAGACCGCTTATAAAACACTAATATGACCTATTCTTGAGTACTGCTCGAGCGTTTGGGATCCCTATCAGGTCGGATTAAGGGAGGACATAGAAGCAATTCAGAGGCGGGCTGCTAGATTTGTTACTGGTAGGTTTGATCACCACGCGAGTGTTACGGAAATGCTTCAGGAACTCGGGTGGGAGTCTCTAGAGGAAAGGGGGCGTTCTTTTCGTGAATCGCTACTGAGGAAATTTAGAGAACCAGCATTTGAGGCTGACTGCAGTACAATTTTACTGCCGCCAACTTACATTTCGCGGAAAGACCACAAAGATAAGACAAGAGAGATTAGGGCTCGTACAGAGTCATATAGGCAGTCATTTTTCCCTCGTTCTGTTTGGGAGTGGAACAGGGCGAGAAGATGCTAGTTGTGGTACGAGGTACCCTCCGCCACGCAGCGTGTGATGTACTGCGGAGTATGTATGTAGATGTAGATGTACCACAAAGGATACATGACTAATGACTAAATTTGTAGATGATTCGGGGATACGGGGTGCGACACTTAGTACACAGAGCTGCCTGCACAGTCAACAGTAATGGCACTAACTTGGACAGTCATCGAACTGCATAGATATGAGTATGTCATTCTTCTTCAACTCTATGACAGAGTTTATCACTTATAGTGGCTGGTAAGTCGTAGCGTGCCAGTCACCTGGTAACACAGGATCACATATTTTCAATGGTTGAAAGATCTGGAGAACGTGCTTGGCGTGAGAACAGTCTAGTACCTTCTAACTTGAGGAACTTTTATGTTTATAGAGTGTCCCAGAAATGCTGTGGCAAACTGCTACGGTTTGTAGAGGGTGTCCTGAGGAACAATTCAAGGATAGGAACTCGTGTCCGGAAACGTCATCCAACGACACTACAGAGTGAGTGTCGAATTTATAGGTGTTGGTACCTATCATTAGGCCGTCCCTTCGGTGGCAAACGTGACTTTGGACGGTGACGCCCCATAGGCGAATGTCTCACAATGACGTTTGTTATTCAGTGATTGCGACTCATTGCCACGATCGCACGTGGAGAAGATGGAGCTAGTTGCTGCATATACAGCCCTTGTCTACTACGAATACGATGCTCTGTTGCCTTGGTGGATTACAGTTTCTGACATGGGTTTCCGTCTGCACTTTATTTTTCTCCTGTATACCGAAAAACAAAGGAGATTTTAGAGAGTTCCAGGAGAAACATGAACTGCGGACAGAAACCTGTGTCCGAAACCATCATCCATTGAGGAAAGAGAGCTTCACATTCGTATGACAAAAGGCTTTTCTACGCAGCAGCTAGCACCATCTTCTACATTGGCGATCATGGCAACCAATCGCGATCGCTGAATAACAAACATCGTTGCGAGACGTTCTGCCCACAGTCGGTCTTCGCACAAAGTCACGTTTGCTGCTGTGGTGGTCTAGTGCAGGTGTCAGAGTCTATAACTTTGACCCTCTGTAGCGACTTTCTTGATGACATTTCCAGATATAGGTTCCTCTCTTCGATTTTATCTTCAAAAAAGAAAGTAAGAAATATTGGGTTTAACATCCTGTCGACACTGGGGTCATTAAAGATGGAGCTCAGATGGTGTAAAGGATGGGGAAGGAAATCGGCGGTGCACTTTCAAATGTGCCATCCCGGAATTCACCTATAACGATTTAGGGAAATCACGGAAAGCCGAAATGAGGATGGCCGGAGGTGGTTTTGAACCGATGTCCTCCAGAATGCGAGATCCAGTATGCTAACCACTGTACCACGTCGCTCAGTTTGTTCTTCAACACAGCCTCTACATCTCGAAGTTCGTCGCAACATTTCGGAGCACCCTGTGAATACACGGTGTAACGGGTATAAGTGCAGATATTTTTGTACGTGGTGCATTAATATGTCTTGCCACAGTGGTAACACCGGTTTCCGTCAGACTACCGAAGTTAGGCGCTGTCGGGCTGCTCTAGTACCTGGATGGGTGACCATCCGTTCTGTCGAGTGCTGTTGGCAAGCGGGATGCACTCAGTAGCGGGTCTGATGTCGTAAACTGACATACAGCTGGGAGAGTGGTGTGCTGACCTCATGCCCCTTCATATCAGCATCCAGTGACGCCTGTGGGCTGAAGTTGACACGGTGGCCGGTCGGTACCATTGGGCCTTCATGGCCTGTTCGGGCGGGGTCTAGGTCAGCTTTAATATGTACACACGTCAGTGTGATGGTGGCTTTTTTTTCTGTGCACAAACACGTTACAAACTATACGACGATATATTTTCTGCATGGCCGTAACTGCACCATAAAGTGGACAATGCCTGTCAGTATAGACTACCGTTTTGCATCCATGTATCCACACTTGTGCATCTGACATGCTGAAATGACACAATTTCTGATGCTTTACCGGCCTCATCAGATATGCCATGGTAATACATGCAGTTGTGTGAACCCCTGTATCAAGGCAGCTTAGTGGCTAACGCGCCTGCATAATAAACACGAGACCTGGGTCACATAAAAACCTAACATGGTGCCTAGGGGAAGATAAGCATTAATGGTTTGCTCTTGCCTCATGTACCTGGAGGTACTAACCAACCTAAGATAACACTGCTCTCTCTCTCTCTCTCTCTCTCTCTCTCTCTCTCTCTCTCTCTCTCTCTCTATATATATATATATATATATATATATATATATATATATATATATATGCAGTTGTGTGAACCCCTGTATCAAGGCAGCTTAGTGGCTAACGCGCCTGCATAATAAACAGGAGACCTGGGTCACATAAAAACCTAACATGGTGCCTAGGGGAAGATAAGCATTAATGGTTTGCTCTTGCCTCATGTACCTGGAGGTACTAACCAACCTAATATATATATATATATATATATATATATATATATATATATATATATATACAGGGTGAGTCACCTAACGTTACCGCTGGATATATTTCGTAAACCACATCAAATACTGACGAATCGATTCTACCGACCGAAGGTGAGGAGTGGGGCTAGTGTAATTGGTTAATACAAACCATAAAAAAATGCACGGAAGTACGTTTTTTAACACAAACCTATGTTTTTTAAATGGAACCCCGTTAGTTTTGTTAGCACATCTGAACGTATAAACAAATACGTGATCAATGCCGTTTGTTGCATTGTAAAATGTTAATTACATCCGGAGATATTGTAACCTAAAGTTGACGCTTGAGTACCACTCCTCCGCTGTTCGATCGTGTGTATCGGAGAGCACCGAATTACGTACGGATCCAAAGGGAACGGTGATGGACCTTAGGTACAGAAGAGACTGGAACAGCACATTACGTCTACATGCTAACACCTTTTTATTGGTCTTTTTCACTGACGCACATGTACATTAACATGAGGGATGAGGTAAACGTACACACGTGGTTTCCGTTTTCAATTACGGAGTGGAATAGAGTGTGTCCCACTGGAAACGCGTCGACGTATGTGGTATCACCATGATGGTGCACCTGCACATTCCGCAATTAACACTAGGCTGACCCTTGACAGGATGTTCGACGGGCGTTTCATAGGACGTGGAGGACGCATAAATTGGCCATCCCGTTTTCCTGATCTTACACCTCTGGACTTCTTTCTGTGGGGTACGTTAAAGGAGAATGTGTACCGTGATGTGCCTGCAACCGCAGAGGATATGAAACAACGCATTGTGGCAGCCTGCGGCGACATTACACCAGATGTACTGCGGCGTGTACGACATTCATTACGCCAGAGATTGCAATTGTGTGCAGCAAATGATGGCCACCACATTGAACATCTATAGGCCTGACATGTCGGCACACACTCTATTCCACTTCGTAATTGAAAACGGAAACCACGTTTGTACGTGTACCTCACCCCTCATGGTAATGTACATGTGCGTCAGTGAAAAAGACCAATAAAAAGGTGTTAGCATGTGGACGTAATGTTCTGTTCCAGTCCCTTCTGTACCTAAGGTCCATCACCGTTCCCTTTGGATCCGTACGTAATTCGGTGCTCTGCGATATACACGATCGGACAGCGGAGGAGTGGTACTCAAGCGTCAAATTTAGGTTACAATATCTCCGGATGTAATTAACATTTTACAATGCAACAAACGGCACTGATTACGTATTTGTTTATACGTTCAGATGTGCTAACAAAACTAACGGGGTTCCATTTAAAAAAACGTAGGTTTGTGTTAAAAAACATACTTCCGTGCATTTTTTATGGTTTGTATTAACCAATTACACTAGCCCCTCTCCTCACCTCCGGTCTGTGGAATCGATTCGTCGGTATTTGATGTGGTTTACGAAATATATCCAGCGGTAACGTTATGTGACTCACCCTGTATATATAATGTAGCTTCACACATGTACACACCATCAGGAGGTACGTAAATGATGAGAGTTGCAGTTTTGTATGGCAGTTAGAGCAGACACCAGAATGCATTAATGTTACTCGTGTTTAGTGTTGTTACCAGGTCTGGTAGAGTAAATAAGGTACGCGAAAAATAAATGGTTCAAATGGCTCTGAGCACTATGGGACTTAACATCTGAGGTCATCAGTCCCCTAGAACTTAGGACTACTTAAACCTAACTAAACTAAGGACATCACACACATCCATGCCCGAGGCAAGATTCGAACCTGCGACCGTAGCGGTCGCACGGTTCCAGACTGAAGCGCCTAGAACCGCTCTGCCACACCAGCCGGCGCGCGAAAAACATCAGACGTTGAGTGATAGCTGTGAAAGACACTGAGATGCCGCATACTCCTGCGAGACCGCGGTATCAGCACCTGCGATAGTTTGAAAGCCTCATTGTGGCTTTCCATTTGGTCAGCTGGTCGAATCGTGCAATATTCAAATCTGAAACGCATTCGGATGTGACAGTGGTTGGTGTTGGACTGCATGGGGACGTGGGGGCAGCTATACTCATCGTAAAAGTTCTGCTCCTTCATACCTGACCACCACAAGGGAGGACCGCCATACTGTTCACTAGTTACGTCGTAACCCCTTCAAATCTGCCCCTGCCATCCGGAACAAGTAATGGGCTCCCTGCAACATTCTGTGTCAGACTGCATCAGTGATTGGAGCCTAGCAGCAACTGAACTAGCGTATTATTGTCCCAAGCGTAGGCTGCCGTTAGCACCACAACACAAAGGGCTGCATTTGGAGTGGTGTCGTTACCGGGAAGCATTGACTGCTGATAAATGGCGTCGCACTGTGTTCCGCGATGAAGTGTGTACTACGCTGGATGACTATCGTCGGCGACGTGGGCAGAGGTCCCATTTCTCTGGTGCTTTGGAGGGGCGCAGCTGTGTTACTTCTGGCGTCATGATTTGGGGATGACTAGAGGTCACAGCTAGTACTGAGTTAGAGAATTCTGATGGCAAAACGGTACATCGCGGGCATCCTGTATCCTCATGTGTTACCTCTCATGTGGCACCATCGTGGGTCCATTTTTCAATAGCACAGTGGTCGTTCACACAGTGCACTTTGTAACATTACGAGTCAAGACAGCTGTAACGGAACTTGAATAGCGTAAAGTTATCGTTAAAAACACACGCCGCGCGATTTGTTATGATTTAGTCGGTCATAATAGTAGTAACATGCTTTTGAATACAATTAAAATATAACGACGATACCTGTTTAGCGTTATTGGAAATAATATGTAATAAATTAATGAGTAAGGTAGCCGATCCTATAAGAAGAGGTAAAATTGGGCATATTAAGGTGTTTTGCTTTATATCGACTAAGCCGATGATACGGCGTCTTTTTTTTCCGTTTACTCTTAGAAGAAAAAAACGAAAACCAGTAACGAAGTGCTAATTGTGCGTTGTGAAAAATATAGGGGCGAATTTTAAATAGCTACAGTGTATAATCAGACTAACAAATGGACATTCAGTTACGCGAAATAGCGGACAGTGAAGTGTGGTCATTAAATTGAGTACACCTACAGGGCGGTCAATTCCAGGATAAGTCTATTCGCGTCTCACGAGGCACGCGGTATTGAGACCGGTTTTTTTTATTATATCACGGAGAGCGCGCTTCAATTTATAAAAAGGAGAAAAGCTGTATCATTATCATTGACTGTTGGTGTTATGCAACCAAAACTGTTCATCAAAGGGTTTCGGTGAATGAGTGGTGAATGCGAAATGAAACTGTGAACGAAGTTATGTTAAATAAAGCAGAAGAGACAAGACAGTTTGGTCGTATCTGTTATTATTCCATAAACCGTAACATGTACTCTCGTTGTACGAAGCCTTTATAGACGATCGTATGACAATTTGCTTTGAAGGGATCTTAAGTTTTGGGGACCTGGTCAACAGGGGATAGTTCGTAGATCTTAACTACTGCAGCTATTCTGGAATCAGGTGCTACCGTGACCGTTGTGTGTTGTCTATGGCTTAAGGTCATCATATCTCATGCTCTAAGATCGACGCCCCTTTCCTCTTGGTATAACGGTGTCTCACGGTAACCACGACAACGCCGACGGCGAAGGAAGATACGGTAGAACTTGTCTCTATCAACTGTGTATGTGATGTTGAGTTACCCCTGTGACCAGCAAGCTCCCCATATTCGTCCCTAGTAGAACATGTATGGGATCAGCTTGGATGTCAACTCTAATGCCTATATCCAGGTTGTTACAACATTTGTGAACCACTTTGAATCGGAAGATCGTGCAACGGCTTTACGACTCCCTTTCCAACCACAGCAGTAGATGTGTCATTGCATACTGATAACTGGGTTCATACTGCCAAGTTATATTTAAATATGATTTTGTCATCACTGAAATAACACCACATATTCCTCAACACATGAAGCTTCATTTCGTTTTCTCCTGCCCTTCTGGATGCTTCACTTTCTTGTCACGCTTTGTATACAGCGTGTAACAGGTATACTGCAGATATTTTTACACTGCGGTGACAAAAGTCATGGGATACCGATATGCACACGCAAAGGACAGTAAATTGGCGGAGCATTCGTTTGTACAAAGGTGATTCATGTGATAAGGTTTCCGACGTGATTATGGCCCGTATGGGACACTCCATTTCGGAAATCGTTAGGGAATTCAATATCCTGAGAGCCACAGTGTCAAAAGAGTGCCGAGAATATCTATTTTCAGACATTAGCTCTCACCACGAACGACGCAGTGGCCGACGGTCTTCACTTAACAACCGAGAACAGTGGCGTTTGCGTAGAGCTGTCAGTGCTAAAAGAGAAGCAACACTGCGTGAAATAGCCACAGAAATCAATATATGACGTACGACGAACGTATCGGTCAGGATAATGCAGCGAAATTAAGCGATAATGGGCTATGGCATTAGAAGACAGACGCGAATGCATTTGATAACAGCACGACATCGCCTGCAGCGCCTCTCCTGGGATCGTGACCATATCGGTTGGACACTAGACGACTGGAAAACCGTGGCCTTGTCTGATGAGTCCCGATTTCAGTTCCTAAGAGCTGATGGTAGGGATCAAGTATGGCATAGATCCCCTGAAGCCATGGGCCCAGGTTATCAACAAGGCACTGAGCAAGCTGGTGGTGGTCCTATAATGGTGTGGCGTGCATTTGTATGGCATGGGTTGGGTCCTCTGGTCCTACTGTACCGATCATTAACTGCAAATGGCTATGTTGGGATACTTGCAGACCGTTTCCAGCTAAACGACGATGGAATTTTTATGGATGAAAATGCGCCATATCACTGGGCTACAATTTTTTGCCGTTTGGTTGAAGAACATTCTAGACAATTCGAGAGAACGATTTGGCCACCCTCATCGCGCGACATGAATTCGATCGAATATTTATGGGATATAATCCAGAGATCAGTTCGTGCACAAAATCCTGCACTGGCAACGCTTTGGCAGTTGTGGTCGGCTATAGAGACAGCATGACTTAATACTTCTGCAGGAGACTTCCAGCGCATTTTTGAGTCAATGCAGCGTCGAGCTGCTACAATACGCCGGGCAAAAGGAAGTCCGACATGATTTTAGGAGGTATTCTATGACTTTTGTCAGCTCATTGTATATGTGGTACCTTAATATGTACACACATGATTATATCGGTTGTTTTTTCCCTGCGTCGAACATTCTTCTCACAAACACGTCACAAACTTTATGACCTGATGTTTCTAGCTGTTCAAATGTGTGTGATTTCGTAAGGGACCAAACTGCTGAGTTCATCGGTCCCTAGACTTACACACTACTTAAACTAACTAAGAACAACACACACACCCATTCCCGAGGGAGGACTCGAACCTCCGGCGGGAGGGGCCACGCAATCCGTGACATAGCGTCTCAAACCAAGAGGCCACTCCGCACGGCCTTGATGTTTCTGCAGAGCCGTAACTGCACCACTAAGAGGATTTCACCTGTCAGCGTGGACTAACCGTTTTGCGTCCACACATCAACATTTCAAAAACTTACCTGCCGCGCAGGGGAAAATAAGCATTAATGGCTTGTCCCACGGACGTATATGCAGAACGACCTCTCACAGGAAATGCTGCAAATCGCGATTTATATGCACTAATCTATCGCCGTTACTCGTCTGCACATGTGCGATCTTCCACGTGTTCTGTTCCAAGTACTTCATTATGTCATTAGGTTTGAGTGAGTGAGCGGAGCAGACATGTTCAGTGACCAGTTGATGCAATACAAAATGGTGTTCAAGACAATGCAGCGCATTACTTCTAGAATATATCCAATCCGAGGAGAACGTATGTGGGACTGCTTGTGCAAGAAGTTAACAATGGAAGTGTCTTGCCAAAATCTCCATCAAAGTATGCAGGACAAAACTTTGTGGCAAAAAGACGCTCTGTCGAAGTCAACGGCAACTATTTCCACCTTCTTCTGTGATGTCCATTGATAAGCGTTAATCTTTTTGTAAGTATCTTCTGGGTCAGTTTTATTGTACCCACCCTGTATAATTAGATATTATATTAAATATTTCTGGCTTGTATTGTAGTGGTCCAGTCACGCTAAGGTACTGTTTAGGCTAATTATCTCGTAAAAGCCTCGCCAATCTTCATGTAATTTTGTTATGTAATACAGTGCGTTTTATATTATTATAGAAAATGTAGCTGGCGTTTACTCCTTCCGACATTGTGTTGTAGCGTTTGTTGCATATCGCCTTCTGACGTTATACCATGCTAATAGCATGTAGTTTTAATGGTCAGCAGTGTGTATTCTGATACTTTCCGACACGTTAAGATCAAATGTGCGATAAAAGTAAGAACAAGAACCCAGTTCCACCACTTTAATTGATAATATTTTCAACTTATGGACGATCCAGGCGCACTCCTCACATTTCAATGCCGTGCAGTGCATGGTAATAATAACCACTTATATAGTATAAAACATTCTTGGACTTCTTGCCTATTCATTCAGGGTAAAACCTCGAGGTTTTGACGCCTCGTAAAAAAAACCTAGGTGCATCTGGCTCCGGATGGTAGCACCCTGTGAGGTCCCCTGCCTAGGAGGACAGGTGAAACCCGGTCAACGGCCTCAAAGGCGGAAGAGGAATCCTAACTCCCAACTACGGAGAGAGCGGAAGAACCTAATGGAAAAAACAAACCCAAATCCAAAAATGGCTCTGAGCACTATGCGACTTAACTTCTGAGGTCATAAGTCGCCCAGAACTCAGAACTAATTAAACCAAACTAACCTAAGGACATCACGCACATACATGCCCGAGGCAGGATCGAACCTGCGACCGTTGCGGTCGCTCGGTTCCAGACTGTAGCGCCTAGAACCGCACGGCCACTCCGGCCGGCAACCAAATCCACTTTGGGTCTGCCTCCTAGCAAGCGGCGAAGTGGTCAGCGTCTGTTCACCAGTGGTGCGGCTGAAATTCATACTGTGGAACTAACCCTTCGAGGCTTAGCATTCTGAGTTCACTCAGTGAGTCTACTCAACCTCACCTGATTCCAGGTACAATCACCACGGAGCATTGTGATAATCACAATATTACCCCAAATAATCAATCCATCGTCGGTAATACTGGCCACAACTGGTCTTTCGGATTCTGGGGTGGCCAGGTTAAAATGCAATGTGATTCAGCAGAGGAAGTCGGAGTCCTCCCGCCAACTTAAAACCAAAACAAATACATTTTTTCCTACACTTAACATACAAACGCTTTTGCAACCAGGTGCACTTCGTAAGTTGGGAGATACATTAAAAGACAGAATTTTCAAATTTTGGCACTTCAAGAAACACAAATGACGGACAATAACACCATGGATTTCGGCAGTTATCGTCTTTCTAAAAGTAAAACTGTTAAAAAAATACTTAATGATGCACCACATCTGGGTGTTGCTTTTGTAGTCTCCAAAAATATTTTAAACTCAATAACGGAGGTAAAACCAATTAATAATAGACTAATGACAATTTCTCTTAAATGAGCAAATAAAGCATACACTTTAATTAATGCCCGTATTCCAGTCAATAAGGATAACCGTAAAATACCTGATGAAGTTAACGAAGCTTGGGAAACATTAGAAAGCACCATCTTGAAAATTCCCTCAGACAATACTAAAATTTTAATGGGTGATTTTAATGTTTATTTGGACAAAGAGAAAAATATAAGAAAACGGTGGGTGGAGTTCCTGCGCATAAATGGACAAACCAAAATGGTTAAAGACTTGGAGAAACATGCAAAAATTTTAGCGTTAAAATCATGTCAACACATTTTAAAAAGAACCTTTCTAATCAAAATTCTGACGGGCAACCAATACATTTATTGGGGAATTTCAAATCGATACAACAATTGGCAAAGTTCATCAAAACAGCACCAAACTTAATTCCACTTCGAAAGAAACAAAAACAACCTTTATGGAAAGCGTATTGTGAAACAGCAATTACGTCTAGGCATGAGGCATTCAAAAATTGGAATAGTAACAAAACTGAAAAATCTTTCTAACTGTGAGAAAAGAAACATCTAAATTAATCCGACAGACTAAAAGAAACTGCGAGAACGCAAAAATTTTGGAAATCGAAAAATATTTCCAAAAGAACAATACCTGAAACTTTTATAAAACATTCAAAACAAAACTAACTCGTTACCAATCTCAAAATCTTTGCTTCAAAAATGAAAATGGTAGTTCGGTTCTTAACGACCAGGAAAATTATGAGGTACTTGTTAATTATTTTGAAAAACTATTTCACTGTCTAGATCTAGCGAATAAATTCCAACCACAGCAAATTAATAACACCAACCCTAACCCTGAAGCACCTGACGAAATCGAAATAACTAAACAAATTAAGAGACTTAAAAACAATAAAGCATCCGGAGAAGACGGTATAATCGCGGAATTACTAAAATCATGTGGCCCTAACAATATAAAAGAGATCACTCAACTAATGGGACATATCTGGCAAACTGAGAAAATGCCTGAGAACTGGAAAACTGCCCTAATTCATCCATTGCATCGAAAATGGGATAGGACCGATGTTAATAATTACCGAGAAATCTCTCTCCTCCTAGTCACATACAAAACTCCCTCGCAGTGTTTACTTCATCGAGTCCAAGAATAGCAAGAACCTAAAGAATACCAAACAGGCTTTACACCAAACAGATCCTGTCCGGAAGAAATTCTTGCTTTAAAACTGACCCTCAGGCACCAAAGGATTTCTAGTAACAATATTGTATGTACATTTGTGGATTTTAAAAAGGCACACGACGCAGTTGATCGTGAATCTCTCTTTCAAATTTTAATGGAACAAGGACTAGATAATAAAACTCTAACACTGATTAAGGAAACGTTAACCAACACTGGATGTAACCGACGTGGGAGAGATTTCTGAACCATTTGAAATAAAGACCGGTGTTAGACAGGGAGATGGACTCTCTCCATTACTGTTAACTATAATTTGGGAAAGTTAATTACAGAATGGCGAGAGCAAAAGTCGATTCAAAATACAGACCAATCAAGCAAGTTAGGCAGAAGTGATATTAGAGTAGATTCCCTAACCTTTGCACATTATCAGGCCATTTTTGACTAGGGATGTTACCACAGCTCAAAAACAAATTAAAGTTCTTAAAGAAGTCTCGGACAAGGTAGGACTACAAATATCGTTCATACATGACATGCAACAAACAAGCACCAAAGTTTTTCAACACGAAATATGGAAAAATAAATAGGGTATGTCAGTTTAAATATTTGGGGAAAATCATACAAAAAAACGGTCTGTAAAAAGCTGCATTTGAAGTTCGCTGTCAAAATATGGAAACTGTATTCAGTTTAACACAAAATATTTATAATAAAAAACCACTTTTTAAATTCAGTAAACTTAGACATTACAGCACGGTAATCAAACCTGAATGTCTTTATGGAGCAGAAACTTTAATGTTAAATAGGAAGAGGGATACTGAAAAAATTCAAAAGAAAGAAAGAAAGATTATTAGGAAAATATTAGGCCCCAAAATTACAGATGGAGAAATTTATAGGCTGGGAAGTAATAAAGAAATAGAAGAATACACAGACATACATGGTGACATGAGAAAACGAAGACTTAAATTTTATGGGCGCATTAAAAGACTGGCACCCACTAGCTTGACAAAACAAATAGTAGAATTCTACGAAAACAGAAGTAAGGCCAAAACTGAGCCAATGAAATGGATTGCAGCGATTAAGGAGGATCTTAAAACAGCCGGTACAGCTCAGCAGACCTTAGGAAAACATTTAGACACAAGATATTTGATTGGGAATTTGGTCAGAGGGAAATTAGAAAACGGACTGGAACACCGTGGTCTGATGAAAGAAAGAGACTTAATTTTGAAAGGATGAAACGAATTTGGGCACAAAGAAAGGTCAACCATCAAACGTGACATTAATGGACTGCACCTTGCGTAGTCCTACTGGACCCATGCGTGAACAATAATAACATAAAAGACTTCATCTAAAATCAAAGAGAAGAGTTCACATCACCTGTGAATAAACTAGTTGTTTTTATAGTTAAATTCAGTTGAAAGAGAGCACTTGAATCGACATGGGGCAGTCATTCGGCTAGACCTTACATGTAGAAGATAGGTCGATATGATAGCAAAGCTTCTGTTGTTACGTCCCGAAAGTTACACGGGTGTGTCATTAGCGCGGGAAGCAGAGAGCAACGAGAACGTTCTGGAACAATCTTCGTGTAGATTGACCTTCTGTGAGCTAAAAAGCGCGCAGAAAGGCTATGAACGTTACGTATAGAAGGTGGGTCGATATGGTAGCAAAGCTTCTGTAGTTAACGTGGCCGGAAGTTAGATGGGTGTGTCATTTTCGCGGGGAATCGGAGAGTAACTAGAGTATTCTGGAACAATCTTGGCATAGATGGACCTGCTAAGCTAAAAAGCGCACGGAACGGTTACGTTGAAGTGGAATCCCAGTACTAGCCTACTACGCGATCTCGATACATCGCAAAGATTGTAAAATAGTTCCTGTAGCTTCTTACGTCTCCTGGTTAAAAACTATTTGTTTTAAAAACATACGAAGGAAGGTAATACAGGGCAGAACCGAATGAGTTAATTTCCTCTTTTACATTTAGTAAGCTTTCTTCATTTGCAAATCGAATATTTTTCTTTATTATGGGACTTGCAGAATATATTATGTAGAGAATTAGTAGCAATGTGCTGCAATAAAGCCTTAATAATCTTATATACTAAAATAAAATATCAAGCAACATACTGTTTACTAATTCTCTGCATAAAACTGAATATGTCTAATGTAACTCACGGGGTGGAAGCATATGTGTAGCGGGGAAGGGTGTCAGATCCGGTGTTGACACGCGCAGAACATCAAACAGCTGCTGCATTATCAAATGGTTCAAATGGCTCTGAGCACTATGCGACTCAACTTCTGAGGTCATCAGTCGCCTAGAACTTAGAACTAATTAAACCTAACCGAAGGACATCACACACATCCATGCCCGAGGCAGGATTCGAACCTGCGACCGTAGCGGTCACGCGCTTCCAGACTGAAGCGCCTTTAACCGCACGGCCACATCGGCCGGCTGCTGCATTATCCTAAAGGCTAGTCATATATATGAACCCTTAGGCGAAAAATGTTCATTTTGGAGTTAAATTAGGACTTTAGTAGTGCTAACGCTTTTCGGTCACTGCTCCGGTTGTCCGAAACAGCCTCTGAGTAAAGGCAGGTTATTATTCCACGCTAATTACACGAAAGTAAAGTGCCCTGTAGGAAGTGACTATTAACTATGTGCGTGCAAGTACAGTTTCTGATTGTGACGAACTCTAGGACGACGGTACGTGTGCCTTCTCGAGTCGAAATGCTGTATTAGCATAATGAGTAAGTGAATCCAGTGCACGGCTTTGCATTTCCGATCATTTCTGACGTTTTGAATTCATTGTTCAATCATGCAGGTAGGCGACTGATCTCGTGTTCGAACTATTAAGTCCCAGTCTTTTGTCCAGTTTTGTAATGTCCAGGCAAGCAAGTGAGTTTCTTTTAAAATCTTTGTTTAAAGTCCTGCATTGCAGTGCAAGTTCCGTTCACAAAAAACAGAACGCCTTGAACGACTTTCATATTCACAGGATATGTACATTAGTATGTTTTGCAGAAATGATTAGCATTTCAGTCACCTTGGTTCAACATGTGTCCTGTTGCCTAGTAGGCACAGAACCGCCATGGACTCTAATAACTGGTTCCATGTGTTATGGCATCGACGCGTGTAAGGTGCAAGTGGCGTCCTGTGATATAGCCATCCATGCTGCATTCATCTGGTTCCAAAGTTCATTTGTGGTGTTTGGTATTGGGCCACAGCGCTGCACCTGTCGTTTCACCATATCCCACACGTTTTCAGTTGACTACAAGTCTGGTGATCTGGCGAGCCAGGGCAAAAGTCTGACATCCTATGACACCAAGAAGGCATGTTTTCATGCAGTAACATGTGGTCGCGCACTGTCTTGTTGAAAAATGGCGTATGGGGTGTTGTGCAGAAGGGGCATGGCTATGGGCCACAGGATGTCATTCATGTAGGTCACACTGCTAGCAGTGCCCTGGACAAACACCAGATGGAATTTTTGTTTGTACCCAATAGCACCCCACACCATAAGTCCTTGAGCTGGCGCGGTATGTCTTGTGCACATGCAGTCACAGTCACTGTGATGCCGCTCCCCTGACTGTGGCGAACCAAAATGCGGCCATCATTTTCAAACAAATAGAGCCTAGATTCGTCTGAAAACAGTATCTGATGCCATTCCTGAGCCCAGTGACGTCGTTCCATACCCCATTGCCGTCTAGCATGTTTCTGCACACTCGTCCAAGGATAGGCGGAGAAGTGGACGACGCGCACGTAACCCATGCCATAATAAACGGCGTCTGACTGTCACGCCTGACAGTTACCATGTGTTACACTATTCCACCGTTGCGTCAGAGTCGAGGAGGACGCAGATCTGCCCTGCAATGCCTTTCGTATGAGGTGTCGATCTTCTTGGGGTTGGTCTGGGTGGTATGACCTGACCCATCCTGTCGTCTTTTACGTGTCTCCGTGAACTGCTCTGTACACACCCGTTGTACTGCTGAAACGTATTCAGAGAGGACAATGTGCTTGTTAATTAAAATTGACGGTTCAGTGTAGTTTAGATAGTTTCATTTGAACTAACCTCCTACTTTCCACGTCACCTCGTTCTGTTAAGATTATTTCTAAATACACTGATGGATTCCCCGACACAACCCACCGTACCTTTAGGACGAACCGGCACCTACCAGTGAACATTGTCTCAGCATATCATCAGTAGGGAAGCTGAGCGAAACCTACTGTACTTCGACGTGAACCAGGCTGCAATTAAAGTCACTAATCTACGTTTCGGCAGAAAGTTTTCACACGAAATGAAAGGTTGGAAATTTTGTCCTTAATTAATATATTCTGAAACTTAGGTGAACAAGTATCACTGCCAAGCCCGTGCTAGTCTTAACACAGTCACTCACAATGCCTTTCACTCAGGTTAGCAAGTTTATGGTGTTGCATTTCCCAAAAACGTAATAGCTACAAAAATACTGATTGTTTTTGATTGAGAATGCTCGACAAATATTAAGCCTGTCGGTACCTAATGCAGTCACAGTTTTTAGCCACCGACCTGTTCAATACGCCACGCAGAAATTATGTCTTTTCTCGTCACAAAATTCACTTAAAACTTCCGAAATTTCTACACACCCATCGGAATAATTATGCCATCACTTTACAACACTTTTGGTGTATGAAACACTGTTAGATCCGGCAACTTATCATTTCCATCGGAGCTACTACTACACACGTCCGAACTGTTTCATGGCTAGGCTCCGACTCCTCTCTAGAATACTCTAAGTCTTCTCTACCAGCAGAGAAAGGCGTGAGAAGAATATTGCTTTTACCATTGGTCAGTTTACTCAACAACCAATAGTAAAACAACATTCTCCCGCGTCAGTCCGCACTTTTCATCAATAACCAATCGCAAAATAGTAAACCTAACGACTGCACTTTTTGCCGATGTAATTATGTAATATTCTGAAGTTTTGTTTATGCATAAAGTTATTTACTATTGTTATTTATACCTGAATTAACTTTCCCTTTACCATAAACTTACTTTACAAATCTATTCTACGAAAATCCCCTTTGTCCACATCCATACTTCTTCGAAATGTTCCCACACTAAATCTCACTACGTAACTCGTTAAACAATTACCTTCATATTAACCTTAAACCACACTCACGCATCATTCATACTGCTAAACACATTTATAACATTTTACATTCACAAAAAGACATAATAACACTTTTAAAATACTGGAACAGTTTATGAAAAACATTCTATTACTTTAGTGCACTCTAGTGGGCACAATGGAAACTAAATCACAGCCCCCTATACAATACTGTCCTCTATCGGCTGATACATAAACTACGTGCGCGTCAGTCTCGCGTCACCATCTGTCACTGTCCAGCTCTGAGACACATCTCCCACTTAACCACGCCGGCACGGTAACTCAGCTTGTTCGGTCAGGGGTTCGTTGCCCTCTGTAACAAAAAAAAACTGAGTAAATGGATTAGCGACGAACTGAAACGGGTGTCTTCCGACGTCCACCCCGAGCAGATACAACGAACGAAAACGAACAAAATGAGATTTCAAAAAAAAAAAAAAAAAACGCCTCCAAGGCAGGATCGGTGTATGGCTCTACGCCTCAGCCGTTATCAACACCACACTGAGTTTGGTCACGAGAATGTACGGTCGTAAGAAGACCGGGCTCCGGGCGGCCACGTGTCACTGGTGAGAGAGAAGACCATCGTGTTCGGCGTATGGATGTCGAGCATTGTACTACATCTGCAGCAGCAATTTGAGCAGCAGTTAGCACCACAATGACACAACTGTTACAAATCGGTTACTTCAACGACAGCTCTGACACAGACGGCCTGTAGCCTGTAATCCACTGACCCTGGCCGCTGTTTCCGCTGTCATACCCGTGATTAGAATGGCCTCTAGCCAGCGTGTGAAGCTGTCTATGACAGTCGGTAAATAACTGTGCTGGTCAGAGCTCCGTAGCGGTCCTACCAGGTCCACATGCACTGGTGTGTCGATGGCATTCTAATGCTCAGGTGACAGATCTAACAGGACTGCATCCATTGACGGCAATCCTTCTTGATGTCTGGCCAAATCACCTTCTTGGATACCAACTTTACTGTCTTGCCTTGACGCAATGATGCACTATGCTACGGAAAGCCTCGAATACCTCACATTGAAACTCCTGTGGTAGAAATTAGCACTGCATGTTGTAAGCCATGTTGGATTATAACGCTGCTTGTAGCACGGGCATGTAAAATTGCGTTAGATTGAGCGCGGAAATTTTCTGCTCAATGAGTTGTTGCAGATTTGCCACTCTGCAATCTGTTTCCATGGGGCCGCTGGCATACTAGCATAGCAGTGTGATAAGAGGTACGCCACCACCTTGTGTTTGCCTTTGACGTTTATCACGTCGGGAGTGAACTGCGAGATGTATTCCACCTGTAGATACTGACTGTGCGAGCTGTGGTCTGTGACTTACGTAAAAACAGCTGTTAATGGTTATGATGATGATGATGACGTTGTTTGGTTTTTGGGGCGCTCAACTGCGCAGTTATTAGCGTCCGTACAAATTCCCAGTCTTTACTCAGTCCAATCTCGCCACTGTCCGCTCCGATAGCTGAGTGGTCAGTGCGACGGACTGTCATGCCAAGGGGCCTGGGTTCGATTCCCGGCTGGGTTGGAGATTTCTCCTCTCAGGGACTGGGTGTTATGTTGTCATCATCGTTATCATCTTATCGACGCGCAAGTCGCCGAAGTGGCGTCAACACGAAAGACTTGCACCAGGTGCCCGGTCTATCTGACGGGAGGCCCTAGCTAAACGACATTTCCATCTCGCCACTTTCATGAATGACGATGATATGATGAGGACAACAAACACCCAGTCTCCGGGCTGAGAAAATCCCCAACCCGGTCGGGAATCAGAAAATGGTTCAAATGGCTCTGAGCACTATGGGACTTAACGTCTGAGGTCATCAGTCCCATAGAACTTAGAACTACTTAACCCTAACTAACCTAAGGACATCACACACATCAATGCCCAAGGCAGGATTCGAACCTGCGACCGTAGCTGTCGACCGGTTCCACACTGAAGCGCCTAGAACCGCTCGGCCACACCAGCCGGCGCCGGGAATCGATCCCGGGACCTCGTGTTAATGGTATGTGATCGGTGAGCCTCTGAAGTGTTGCATCGCTGCGTAGACCACATAGCGAGGTTTGGAAATGACAGTTGTTGCCATGTCTCTGTTTCTGCAGTGCATTCTGGCTTGCATATACCGTGATGATGGTGCGTCGTGACGAGGGTGCCCAGCCCAGGCGCTACCCCGACGTGGAGTTCGAGGAGTTCCAGGTGCTGGAGGACGGCGCTGGAGTTCAGGGCCAGAGGGGCGCCGTCTGCGGGGCCGCCTGACACCGAGCGCGCGCCCTAGGTTAGCTGGCGTGGGCTCCACACGTGTTCCCGGCTACCTGTCACTTATTTGGGAGGACGACGGTTCAATCCCGCGTCCGGCCATCCTGATATAGGTTTTCCGTGATTTCCCTAAATCGCTCCAGGCAAATGCCGGGATGGTTCCTTTGAAAGGGCACGGCCGACTTCCTTCCCCATCCTTCCCTAATCCGATGAGACCGATGACCTCGCTGTCTGGTCTCCTTCCCCAAAACCAACCAACTACCTGTCACTTGTACCTGCAAGCATGTGGCGTCCCAACAAGCTACCGTGGTGTCCCCTTTACTTGTTAGGCTCGCCAACTACTTCACAAAATCAGTTGACCACATCACAGCGGCAGATCGTTAACCACGTTTGGTTATACATTTTATATTCCAGTTGTTGTTGTTGTGGTCTTCAGTCCTGAGATTGCTTTGATGCAGCTCTCCATGCTACTCTATCCTGTGCAAGCTTCTTCATCTCCCAGTACGTACTGCAGCCTACATTCTTCTGAATCTGCTTAGTGTATTCATCTTTTGAGGTTTTGGAACGCGTCTGACTGCTCCTGTGTCAACTTCACTTTTCGTCTTCCAGACTTATATTTTCCTTTTGAGATGTCTGTCAGCGGTGCTTCTAGTTCCGCGGACTTGAGCACTTGCCGACAGTACATCTACATCTACATCTACATTTATACTCCGCAAGCCACCCAACGGTGTGTGGGTGAGGGCACTTTACGTGCCACTGTCATTACCTCCCTTTTCTGTTCCAGTCGCGTATGGTTCGCGGGAAGAACGACTGTCTGAAAGCCTCCGTGCGCGCTCTAATCTCTCTAATTTTACATTCGTGATCTCCTCGGGAGGTATAAGTAGGGGGAAGCAATATATTCGATACCTCATCCAGAAACGCACCCTCTCGAAACCTGGCGAGCAAGCTACACCGCGATGCAGAGCGCCTCTCTTGCAGAGTCTGCCACTTGAGTTTGCTAACCATCTCCGTAACGCTATCACGCTTACCAAATAACCCTGTGACGAAACGCGCCGCTCTTCTTTGGATCTTCTCTATCTCCTCCGTCAACCCGATCTGGTACGGATCCCACACTGATGAGCAATACTCAAGTATAGGTCGAACGAGTGTTTTGTAAGCCACCTCCTTTGTTGATGGACTACATTTTCTAAGGACTCTCCCAATGAATCTCAACCTGGTACCCGCCTTACCAACAATTAATTTTATATGATCATTCCACTTCAAATCGTTCCGCACGCATACTCCCAGATATTTTACAGAAGTAACTGCTACCAGTGTTTGTTCCGCTATCATATAATCATACAATAAAGGATCCTTCTTTCTATGTATTCGCAATACATTACATTTCAAATAACTTCCGGGAATTCAGCCAGGTAACACTTTCAGCGACCGCCGATATTTCGGCGGGAGAACACCCCGCCATTTTCAAGGCAAACTGCAACGGACAGGCGACGTACATGCAAATTTAATACCTCGGTTCTCGGACCCAAGCAGGAAAGATAACACACACACACTGAACACTAGTGCCACCAAAGATGGCCAAAGTCAGAGCTATCGATAGTGAGACTATGAATTCGCAGGTGAGGTAGCATTGAGTCTGTCCCTCTGTTTCTTGACAAGGGAGAGAGCCGGATTCCAAACAGAGTTTAAACAGAAACCTCCATCCCTGTTAACAAGGTTGCTCGCTAATTTAATCTCAACTGCCTCCCGAATCACACTGTCCCAATAGCTGGACGTGCACGCCAATATCTCGGTGTTATTATATAACATGGAGTGACCAGTATCCAAGCAATGTTCGGCAATAGCAGATCTACTTGGCTGCTGTAATCGTGTGTGCCGTTTATGCTCAATACATCTTTCCTCCACGGTCCTGATAGTTTGACCAATATATGCCATGCCGCAGCTACAAGGGATACGATATACACCCGCCTTACGCAGTCCAAGATCATCCTTAACGGAACTCAAAAGTGCTCTAATTTTAGATGGTGGTCGGAAAACACATTTCACATCGTATTTCCGTAAAATACGACCGATCTTATTGGACGTGTTTCCTACGTAAGGCAAGAAGGCAGTAGACTTAGGTGTTGACTCAGAACTATCATCAATCACCTGATGTACAGTTGGTCGATAGCGCAACGCACGTTCAATCTGTCTATCACTGTAACCATTTTGACGAAATGTAACTTCAAGATGGGACAGCTCAACTGGCAAAGTCTCAGCGTCAGAAACGATATGTGCCCTGTGTACCAAGGTACGAAGTACCCCTTCACGCTGAGCCGAATGGTGACAACTATTAGCTTGTAAGTACAAGTCGGTGTGAGTACGTTTCCTGTAGACTGCATGTCCCAATGATCCATCATCCTTCCTCCTAACCAACACGTCGAGAAAGGGAAGGCAACCATCCTTTTCCACCTCCATCGTAAAACGAATGTTCGGGTGGATCGAGTTCAGATGTTCTAGAAAGACATTCAAATTCTCCCTACCGTGAGGCCAAACAACGAAGGTATCGTCAACGTATCTATAGAAACAGGCGGGTTTTAAAGGCGCCGACTCCAATGCACGTTCCTCGAAGTCTTCCATAAACAAATTTGCGATCACAGGAGACAACGGACTACCCATCGCAACTCCATCTGTCTGCTCGTAATACTGGTCATTAAATAAAAAGTAAGTGGATGTCAACACATGCCTAAAGAGATTAGTTAAATCAGCACCAAACCTGGCTTCAATTAACCGCAACGAATCAGACAGAGGAACACGAGTGAAGAGAGAGACCACATCGAAACTCACTAAAATATCAGAGTCATTCAGCAAAGTTTGAGCGTTTTCATCGCGCGGAGTCGGATGTTATATCTCGACGTTCTGTGATAAATCTCACAGAGAAATCTTTTGACGACGCAACCTTATCCGTGCTAGGGAAAGCATTAAATTTTGCACCCACTCCGAAGAATTTGCCGGTAGTTGATTTTATTAGTTCAATTGAACAGGCAGTTTGCAAACTACCTCCTGACGCTGCAGAGGAAGTTAGGAGGGAGGCATGCCGTGTTTTGACTAGGGCTCGTCCACCCAAGAGTAATGTAACAGCAGCAGAGAGGGCTGCTTTACGCTCTCTCAAGGTGGATCCCAGTATTGTTATTTTACCTGCTTACAAGGGCAATGCCACCGTTGTTTTAAATAAACATGATTATGTACAAAAGATGCAACGTTTACTATCTGATTCAACGTATCGCAGAATCGATGCTGACCCCACGAAAAGTGTTGAGAGAAAGACCAACAGCCTCCTGAAGAAAAGTGGTTTGTCGCAGGACACAATCAAGAGGCTTAACACCTATAGTGCGGTTCCCCCTAGGTTATATGGCCTTCCAAAGGTTCATAAGGAAGGGGTTCCTTTCCGGCCTATAGTGAGTAACATCGGCGCCCCGACATATCGTGTATCCAAGCATCTTGCATCTCTGTTGAGTCCACAAGTAGGACGGTGTGAACATCATATCAGGAACTCAGCTGATTTTTTACGTCGTTTGGAGGGACTGAGGCTGAATGACTCTGATATTTTAGTGAGTTTCGATGTGGTCTCTCTCTTCACTCGTGTTCCTCTGTCTGATTCGTTGCGGTTAATTGAAGCCAGGTTTGGTGCTGATTTAACTAATCTCTTTAGGCATGTGTTGACATCCACTTACTTTTTATTTAATGACCAGTATTACGAGCAGACAGATGGAGTTGCGATGGGTAGTCCGTTGTCTCCTGTGATCGCAAATTTGTTTATGGAAGACTTCGAGGAACGTGCATTGGAGTCGGCGCCTTTAAAACCCGCCTGTTTCTATAGATACGTTGACGATACCTTCGTTGTTTGGCCTCACGGTAGGGAGAATTTGAATGTCTTTCTAGAACATCTGAACTCGATCCACCCGAACATTCGTTTTACGATGGAGGTGGAAAAGGATGGTTGCCTTCCCTTTCTCGACGTGTTGGTTAGGAGGAAGGATGATGGATCATTGGGACATGCAGTCTACAGGAAACGTACTCACACCGACTTGTACTTACAAGCTAATAGTTGTCACCATTCGGCTCAGCGTGAAGGGGTACTTCGTACCTTGGTACACAGGGCACATATCGTTTCTGACGCTGAGACTTTGCCAGTTGAGCTGTCCCATCTTGAAGTTACATTTCGTCAAAATGGTTACAGTGATAGACAGATTGAACGTGCGTTGCGCTATCGACCAACTGTACATCAGGTGATTGATGATAGTTCTGAGTCAACACCTAAGTCTACTGCCTTCTTGCCTTACGTAGGAAACACGTCCAATAAGATCGGTCGTATTTTACGGAAATACGATGTGAAATGTGTTTTCCGACCACCATCTAAAATTAGAGCACTTTTGAGTTCCGTTAAGGATGATCTTGGACTGCGTAAGGCGGGTGTATATCGTATCCCTTGTAGCTGCGGCATGGCATATATTGGTCAAACTATCAGGACCGTGGAGGAAAGATGTATTGAGCATAAACGGCACACACGATTACAGCAGCCAAGTAGATCTGCTATTGCTGAACATTGCTTGGATACTGGTCACTCCATGTTATATAATAACACCGAGATATTGGCGTGCACGTCCAGCTATTGGGACAGTGTGATTCGGGAGGCAGTTGAGATTAAATTAGCGAGCAACCTTGTTAACAGGGATGGAGGTTTCTGTTTAAACTCTGTTTGGAATCCGGCTCTCTCCCTTGTCAAGAAACAGAGGGACAGACTCAATGCTACCTCACCTGCGAATTCATAGTCTCACTATCGATAGCTCTGACTTTGGCCATCTTTAGTGGCACTAGTGTTCAGTGTGTGTGTGTTATCTTTCCTGCTTGGGTCCGAGAACCGAGGTATTAAATTTGCATGTACGTCGCCTGTCCGTTGCAGTTTGCCTTGAAAATGGCGGGGTGTTCTCCTGCCGAAATATCGGCGGTCGCTGAAAGTGTTACCTGGCTGAATTCCCGGAAGTTATTTGAAAGTTGTATACGCCAGGAGAAACTCAGGTCTCACATTACATTTGTCTATGTTAAGGGTCAGTTGCCACTCCCTGCACCAAGTGCCTATCCGCTGCAGATCTTCCTGCATTTCGCTACAATTTTCTAATGCTGCAACTTCTCTGTATACTACAGCATCATCCGCGAAAAGCCGCATGGGACTTCCGACACTATCTACTAGGTCATTTATATATATTGTGAAAAGCAATGGTCCCATAACACTCCCCTGTGGCACACCAGAGGTTACTTTAACGTCTGTAGACGTCTCTCCATTGATAACAACATGCTGTGTTCTGTTTGCTAAAAACTCTTCAATCCAGCCACACAGCTGGTCTGATATTCCGTAGGCTCTTATTTTGTTTATCAAGCGACAGTGCGGAACTGTATCGAACGCCTTCCGGAAGTCAAGAAAAATAGCATCTACCTGGGAGCCTGTATCTAATATTTTCTGGGTCTCATGAACAAATAAAGCGAATTGGGTCTCACACGATCGCTGTTTCCGGAATCCATGTTGATTCCTACATAGTAGATTCTGGGTTTCCAAAAACGACATGATACTCGAGCAAAAAACATGTTCTAAAATTCTACAACAGATCGACGTCAGAAATATAGGTCTATAGTTTTGCGCATCTGCTCGACGACCCTTCTTGAAGACGGGGACTACCTGTGCTCTTTTCCAATCATTTGGAACCTTCCGTTCCTCTAGAGACTTGCGGTACACGGCTGTTAGAAGGGGGGCAAGTTCTTTCGCGTACTCTGTGTAGAATCGAATTGGTATCCCGTCAGGTCCAGTGGACTTTCCTCTGTTGAGTGATTCCAGTTGTTTTAATATTCCTTGGACACTTATTTCGATGTCAGCCATTTTATCGTTTGTGCCAGGATTTAGAGAAGGAACTGCAGTGTGGTCTTCCTCTGTGAAACAGCTTTGGAAAAAGGTGTTTAGTATTTCAACTTTACGCGTGTCATCCTCTGTTTCAATGCCATCATCATCCCGGAGTGTCTGGATATGCTGTTTCGAGCCACTTACTGATTTAACGTAAGACCAGAAATTCCTAGGATTTTCTGTCAAGTCCGTACATAGAATTTTACTTTCGAATTCACTGAACGCTTCACGCATAGCCCTCCTTACGCTAACTTTGACATCGTTTAGCTTCTGTTTGTCTGAGAGGTTTTGGCTGCGTTTAAACTTGGAGTGAAGCTCTCTTTGCTTTGGCAGTAATTTCCTAACTTTGTTGTTGTACCACGGTGGGTTTTTCCCGTCCCTCACAGTTTTACTCGACACGTACCTGTCTAAAACGCATTTTACGATTGCCTTGAACTTTTTCCATAAACACTCAACATTGTCAGTGTCGGAACAGAAATTTTCGATTTGATCTGTTAGGTAGTCTGAAATCTGCCTTCTATTACTCTCGCTAAACAGATAAACCTTCCTCCCTTTTTTAATATTCCTACTAACTTCCATATTCAGGGATGCTGCAACGGCCTTATGATCACTGATTCCCTGTTCTGTACATACAGAGTCGAAAAGTTCGGGTCTGTTTGTTATCAGTAGGTCCAAGATGTTATCTCCACGAGTCGGTTTTCTGTTTAATTGCTCGAGGTAATTTTCGGATAGTGCGCTCAGTATAATGTCACTCGATGCTCTGTCCCTACCACCCGTCCTAAACATCTGAGTGTCCCAGTCTATATCTGGTAAATTGAAATCTCCACCTAATACTATAGAATCTGAGAATTCTTAAAAATCGTTTTAGTTCCTCGTAGGTTTGCGGAACTGTCATGTTTCGAATGTTTGACACCATCTCTGGCAGTGGCGAGATACCTGCTGCTCACATTTTTAAGTCAAGGAAATTCAGTTCATCGCTGCCTTCACAGCATTTGTCTCTGTTTCTTAAAGTTCTGAACTGACTTAGTAATAGCTGTTTGAGGTGTGTTTTGTGTTCTTATGGTGAGGTGAAGAACACTAAGACGTCACCCACATAAAATAACACATAGTACAAACCTCTAATAATTTGATGGGTGAATCGTTGGCAGGTTTGCACCACGTTCTTCAAGCTGTGAAGCACGTATCGGTACTCGAACAGGCCGAATGGCATTACGATGGTTGTTTTTTTGACATCTCCTGGGGCGAGTGGAATTGGTGAGTAAGCTATTTGACACTCAATGACGCTAAATATCCGCACGTTTCCAGTTGTGTTATTAAAGCCTGTTACGTGAAGAACGGGGTGTCTGTCCACACTGTCCTTGCATTGATGATTCTGTAGTCGCCGCCGCATAAGAATCATATGCACGTAGCAGCGAGACCCATTGACTGTCCGACGGTGCCATTACGCTATCCAGTAACAATCGATTCGTGTCTTCTTCGGCGGCTAAATAATTCCTCAGCCATGAACCGGCGAGGTTTTGCTGCTACTGGTGGGCTGAATGACGAAGTAATACGATGCATGCTTTCAAGTTTGCAAGTCCTCACGACCTTTGCAGAGGAAGTGGGCTCCACGAATTTCTGTAAAATGTTACTTCTATTGATGCCATGTCTGCTAATGACAGAGGCCTACAATTATTGAGAACAGCAGTGAAGTGAAAGTTGTGGAGGATATCAGCCTGTATAATTGGCTCTGTGACGTCTGCTACTACGAAGTGTCATCAAAAAATCTTGTGCATATTGAAATCCAGCTCCATACATTTCCTTCGATGCATACGAATGGACGAGTTGGTAGGTGTTATTAACACCTGTGTAATAGCTATATCCTCAACACTGAAACTCTGTTGTGGTAGCACACGCTATGGTCGCAGGTTCGAATCCTGCCTCGGGCATGGATGTGTGTGATGTCCTTAGGTTAGTTCGGTTTAAGTAGTTCTACGTTCTAGGGGACTGATGACCTCAGAATTTAAGTCCCATAGTGCTCAGAGCCATTTGAACCATTTGGTAGCACACTGAGGTCTGATCCCGTATCCACCAGGAATACGGTTCCCAACATTTAGTCTGTCACAAAAAGTCAGCATGCTGACTTTTTGCCAGATATGTCCCATTAGTTGAGTGATCTCTTTCATAGTGTTAGGGCCAGATGATTTTAGTAATTCTGCGATTATACCGTCTTCTCCGGATGCTTTATTGTTTTTAAGTCTCTTAATTTGTTTAGTTATTTCGATTTCGTCAGGTGCTTCAGGGTTAGGGTTGGTGTTATTAATTTGCTGTGGTTAGAATTTATTCGCTAGATCTAGACAGTGAAATAGTTTTTCAAAATAATTAACAGGTACCTCATAATTTTCCTGGTTGTTAAGAACCGAACTACCATTTTCATTTTTGAAGCAAAGATTTTGAGATTGGTAACGAGTTAGTTTTGTTTTGAATGTTTTATAAAAGTTTCAGGTATTGTTTTTTGGAAATATTTTTCGATTTCCAAAATTTTTGCGTTTTCGCAGTTTCTTTTAGTCTGTCGGATTAATTTAGATGTTTCTTTTCTCACAGTTAGAAAGATTTTTTCAGTTTTGTTACTATTCCAATTTTTGAATGCCTCATGCCTAGACGTAACTGCTGTTTCAGAATACGCTTTCCATAAAGGTTGTTTTTGTTTCTTTCGAAGTGGAATTAAATTTTGTGCTGTTTTGATGAACTTTGCCAATTGTTGTATCGATTTGAAACTCCCCAATAAATGTACTGGTTGCTCGCCAGGATTTTGTTTAGAAAGGTTCTTTTTAAATGTGTTGACATGATTTTAACGCAAAATTTTTTGCATGTTTCTGCAAGTCTTTGACCATTTTGGTTTGTCCATTTATGCGCAGGAACTCCACTCACCGTTTTCTTATATTTTTTCTCTTTGCCCAAATAAACATTAAAATCACCCAATTAAAATTTTAGCATTGTCTGAGGGAATTTTCAAGATGGTGCTTTCTAATGTTTCCCAAGCTTCATTAACTTCATCAGGTATTTTACGGTTATCCTTATTGACTGGAATACGGGCATTAATTAAAGTGTATGCTTTATTTGCGCATTTAAGAGAAATTGTCATTAGTCTATTATTAATGGGTTTTACCTCCGTTATTGAGTTTAAAATATTTTTGGAGACTACAAAAGCAACACCCAGATGTGGTGCATCATTAAGTATTTTTTTAACAGTTTTACTTTTAAAAAGACGATAACTGCCGAAATCCATGGTGTTATTGTCCGTCATTTGTGTTTCTTGAAGTGGCAAAATTAGAAAATTCTGTCTTTTAATGTATCTCCCAACTTACGAAGTGCACCTCGTTGCAAAAGCGTTTGTATGTTAAGTGTAGGAAAAAATGTATTTGTTTGGTTTTAAGTTGGCGGGAGGACTCCAACTTCCTCTGCTGAATCACATTGCATTTTAATCTGGCCGCCCCAGAATCCGAAAGACCAGTTGTGGCCAGTATTACCGACGATGGATTGATTATTTGGGGTAATATTGTGATTATCAAAATGCTCCGTGATGATTGTACCCGGAATCAGGTGAGGTTGAGTAGACTCACTGAGTGAACTTAGAATGCTAAGCCTGGAAGGGTTAGTTCCAAAGTATGAATTTCAGTCGCACCACTGGTGAACAGACGCTGACCACCTCGCTGCTTGCTAGGAGGCAGACTCAAAGTGGATTTGGTTGCCGGCCGGAGTGGCCGTGCGGTTCTAGGCGCTACAGTCTGGAACCGAGCGACTGCAACGGTCGCAGGTTCGATCCTGCCTCGGGTATGTATGTGTGTGATGTCCTTAGGTTAGTTAGGTTTAATTAGTTCTGAGTTCTGGGCGACTTATGACCTCAGAAATTAAGTCGCATAGTGCTCAGAGCCATTTTTGGATTTGGTTTTGTTTTTTCCATTAGGATCTTCCACTCTCTCCGTAGTTGGGAGTTAGGATTCCTCTTCCGCCTTTGAGGCCGTTGACCGGGTTTCACTTGTCCTCCTAGGCAGGGGCCCTCACGGGGTGCTACCATCCGGAGCCAGATGCACCTAGGTTTTTTTTACGAGGCGTTGCACCTCCCCATCCTCCTACCTCATCACTTGCGAGATGAGGCCCCGGGCTTCGGACCGGCAGTGGCGGAGTTCTTTTATGTTATTATTATCACTTTTATGTTATTATTATTACTTTTGTATTATTGTAATTACCTGTGGCTTTAAATAACAGTGAATGAGAGGCAGAGGGGAAGACTTAGAATATACAGTATTATGTACCGTAGTTGCTACATTACTTTTCTGGGCGGGAATTTTGAGTCTTGTGTGTGTGTGTGTGTGTGTGTGTGTGTGTGTGTGTGTGTGAGAGAGAGAGAGAGAGAGAGAGAGAGAGAGAGAGAGAGAGAGAGAGAGCGCGAGAGCGGTAAATTTTGTTTGTAGAGTGGGTGGGTAGATGGGTGGGTGGGTTTGGGTCACCTGACAGTTCTTTGAGGGCAGAGAACAGAATTACATCCCAGAGACTTTTACTCTCTATTATTTCTTTTCCTTTTACTATGGCTTTCTCTGTTTAGAAGTTTTATGAAATTATTAATTTCTGCGGGAGGCTGTTGATGTCTGTTGGACATACATCTATAAACATCAGGTATTCTGGAAATGTAGAATGATACAGCTGTTACATTTTAACGCTCTTCTGTCTTCTGTTTACTTAATATTGGAAATTCAGCTTATCTGCAGCATATAAATTGACTATGTGTCTTGGCATGTCAGCTGATAGACTACCCGATGTATTGTGTTTGTATATGGTGGCATTGGTTCTCTTTTGTTTTTCATGTAATGAGTTTTTGGTTCTGTAGGCTATTTTCAGCCCTTGTTCTTTGACTTTGTTTCCTCGCCTGTCTGGTGATCTTTTTTGGAAGTGAGAATGTATAATTCGTCTGTTGCTGCGGATGTTTCTTGTTTGTGTGTGTTTGTGTTCTATGTGCTTGTGTGTGTGTTCTGTGTGCCTGTATTTGTATGTTTCTGATGATGTGTTTTGTGTGCCTGTTGTCCCTTTCATCTCTGTTTTAATTTCATTAACAACAGCTACACTCCTGGAAATGGAAAAAAGAACACATTGACACCGGTGTGTCAGACCCACCATACTTGCTCCGGACACTGCGAGAGGGCTGTACAAGCAATGATCACACGCACGGCACAGTGGACACACCAGGAACCGCGGTGTTGGCCGTCGAATGGCGCTAGCTGCGCAGCATTTGTGCACCGCCGCCGTCAGTGTCAGCCAGTTTGCCGTGGCATACGGAGCTCCATCGCAGTCTTTAACACCGGTAGCATGCCGCGACAGCGTGGACGTGAACCGTATGTGCAGTTGACGGACTTTGAGCGAGGGCGTATAGTGGGCATGCGGAGGCCGGGTGGACGTACCGCCGAATTGCTCAACACGTGGGGCGTGAGGTCTCCACAGTACATCGATGTTGTCGCCAGTGGTCGGCGGAAGGTGCACGTGCCCGTCGACCTGGGACCGGACTGCAGCGACGCACGGATGCACGCCAAGACCGTAGGATCCTACGCAGTGCCGTAGGGGACCGCACCGCCACTTCCCAGCAAATTACTGACACTGTTGCTCCTGGGGTATCGGCGAGGACCATTCGCAACCGTCTCCATGAAGCTGGGCTACGGTCCCGCAAACCGCTGGCCGTCTTCCGCTCACGCCCCAACACCCGGCATCATGGTGTGGGGAGCGATCTCCTACACTGGCCGTACACCACTGGTGATCGTCGAGGGGACACTGAATAGTGCACGGTACATCCAAACCGTCATCGAACCCATCGTTCTACCATTCCTAGACCGGCAAGGGAACTTGCTGTTCCAACAGGACAATGCACGTCCACATGTATCCCGTGCCACCCAACGTGCTCTAGAAGGTGTAAGTCAACTACCCTGGCCAGCAAGATCTCCGGATCTGTCCCCCATTGAGCATGTTTGGGACTGGATGAAGCGTCGTCTCACGCGGTCTGCACGTTCAGCACGAACGCTGGTCCAACTGAGGCGCCAGGTGGAAATGGCATGGCAAGCCGTTCCACAGGACTACATCCAGCATCTCTACGATCGTCTCCATGGGAGAATAGCAGCCTGCATTGCTGCGAAAGGTGGATATACACTGTACTAGTGCCGACATTGTGCATGCTCTGTTGCCTGTGTCTATGTGCCTGTGGTTCTGTCAGTGTGATCATGTGATGTATCTGACCCCAGGAATGTGTCAATAAAGTTTCCCCTTCCTGGGACAATGAATTCACGGTGTTCTTATTTCAATTTCCAGGAGTGTATTTGTTTGACTGTGTGTACTTTGTTTCTGGAGCTGTTTTCATAGTGTGCCGTGCTATTCAGTTTGTGCAGTATGTATTGGTCACCAGTTCATTTTGTTGGGGCCATGTGGTGACCCAATAGTGACCGAGGAAACAGCTGTGTGAAGTTCGGGATGAGGCACCACTTCCCTCCTCTGCATGTGCGCTCAGAGTGGTAGTGGTGAATAGAAGCGAGTGATGGACCACTAGTCAGACATCCCTGACTGAATTAGACTTTTATTCAAGTTAGGTACAGTGGTGTGGTCGCTGTTGTAGGGGAATCCGCTGACACTGAGATGACGTAGTGTGCCGCAGAGCTTAGTGAGCCGTCAGGAGGTGCACATAGGCAGGAACAAAATAGGAAGCAGGATGGTAGCAACTGGCAGAGAACATGCACCCCACATGTTGAATGGCAACCCCATCTATGTGTTGTGGATGCTCCTGTTGTTTGTATAGAAATAACGTTCACGCTAATGTAAAATTTCCCACAGAAACAGCAAATAGCAAAAAGTTATATTTCTTTGATGTGGCAATACACAGACATACAACCAACATCGATTTGTCATATACTAGAAACCCACCACCACCAGTACACCCATACACAGTAACTCAAATCACCCGATAGCACCTGTCGCAACTCCTCAGGCCAGGTGACATTCAACCATGTCTGAAATTTCCAATGTCTGTTTTCCTGCACAAAGGTTAATCTTCGAGGCCTGTTGTGTGCAGCAGGCGGAGGAGCACATGTTAGGCAGTGGCTTGTTTACCCCACAGTCAGCAGATGGTGTTATATGGTGTGTATGGTCATTGGTTGCTGTAATTGTCTAGCACTGAATTAGAGAGGTAATAACAACAATCTCGTGTGGTTCAACATCCTGGTGCAAGTGTTTCAGTTGGACGTCACTTTGGCAACTTACCCCTTACCTGCAGAAAGGGACTTACAGTTTAACATGGAATCAGAAAGGTATGTCGTTCCTGGTTAATCATCACATCAATTAGAGGTGAAGACTAGGTTAAAGGCAGACTGCTAATTGTGTGATCCAGCCAGGATTTGGTGCCTCAACCTTTCGGTTTTCAGACATGTGCTTTACTACTAGATAACCAGGACCAACCTTACTGGGGTATTCAACACTGGAGATTACCTATCCACAGTTACAATCGATACTTGTTGGAGAACTCAGCCACTATCCAATTGTTATCTGCATCTCTAAAGTGGTGGTGACAGTTTTGCTGAATCAGCGTAAAACATTTTGCATTTTGGTCACCAAACCTAAGGCAGATTTGCTGCAGGCCTCCATTTCTGTACCTTGCACACTATCCTTTTAAAACCCACTCATACTTGCCTCAATACTCCTTACTATAACAACCTTATTTTTAAAAAAAATTATGAATACTTTTAACTTCGAAGTACACCCCTGGAAATTGAAATAAGAACACCGTGAATTCATTGTCCCAGGAAGGGGAAACTTTATTGACATATTCCTGGAGTCAGATACATCACATGATCACACTGACAGAACCACAGGCACATAGACACAGGCAACAGAGCATGCACAATGTCGGCACTAGTACAGTGTATATCCACCTTTCGCAGCAATGCAGGCTGCTATTCTCCCATGGAGACGATCGTAGAGATGCTGGATGTAGTCCTGTGGAACGGCTTGCCATGCCATTTCCACCTGGCGCCTCAGTTGGACCAGCGTTCGTGCTGGACGTGCAGACCGCGTGAGACGACGCTTCATCCAGTCCCAAACATGCTCAATGGGGGACAGATCCGGAGATCTTGCTGGCCAGGGTAGTTGACTTACACCTTCTAGAGCACGTTGGGTGGCACGGGATACATGCGGACGTGCATTGTCCTGTTGGAACAGCAAGTTCCCTTGCCGGTCTAGGAATGGTAGAACGATGGGTTCGATGACGGTTTGGATGTACCGTGCACTATTCAGTGTCCCCTCGACGATCACGAGTGGTGTACGGCCAGTGTAGGAGATCGCTCCCCACACCATGATGCCGGGTGTTGGCCCTGTGTGCCTCGGTCGTATGCAGTCCTGATTGTGGCGCTCACCTGCACGGCGCCAAACACGCATACGACCATCATTGGCACCAAGGCAGAAGCGACTCTCATCGCTGAAGACGACACGTCTCCATTCGTCCCTCCATTCACGCCTGTCGAGACACCACTGGAGGCGGGCTGCACGATGTTGGGGCGTGAGCGGAAGACGGCCTAACGGTTTGCGGGACCGTAGCCCAGCTTCATGGAGACGGTTGCGAATGGTCCTCGCCGATACCCCAGGAGCAACAGTGTCCCTAATTTGCTGGGAAGTGGCGGTGCGGTCCCCTACGGCACTGCGTAGGATCCTACGGTCTTGGCGTGCATCCGTGCGTCGCTGCGGTCCGGTCCCAGGTCGACGGGCACGTGCACCTTCCGCCGACCACTGGCGACAACATCGATGTACTGTGGAGACCTCACGCCCCACGTGTTGAGCAATTCGGCGGTACGTCCACCCGGCCTCCCGCATGCCCACTATACGCCCTCGCTCAAAGTCCGTCAACTGCACATACGGTTCACGTCCACGCTGTCGCGGCATGCTACCAGTGTTAAAGACTGCGATGGAGCTCCGTATGCCACGGCAAACTGGCTGACACTGACGGCGGCGGTGCACAAATGCTGCGCAGCTAGCGCCATTCGACGGCCAACACCGCGGTTCCTGGTGTGTCCGCTGTGCCGTGCGTGTGATCATTGCTTGTACAGCCCTCTCGCAGTGTCCGGAGCAAGTATGGTGGGTCTGACACACCGGTGTCAATGTGTTCTTTTTTCCATTTCCAGGAGTGTAGATTACTAACATTTGAAGTCTATTTTAAATGCAATTGGTATCTTCGTGAAGAGACCCATTTTGTGGAAAAACTGGAGATTGTTTAGCATGTATTTACTTATTATGTTCACTACCCAGCATGGCAGTTCAGGCTAAGTTCTGAGGTGGCTAGCCATACCATCTAGCCACCTCTCATCCGTGTAAGAGGTGATGAGATGAAGTAGCATCTTCATAACAATTGAACTGGACAGTAGCACTTGGTATTTAAAAGAGGGATATGACAGTTATTGCAAAAGCAGTACTAACTCCCTGTGCTTTCATATTCTGTTGCCGGCCGGTGTGGCCGTGCGGTTAAAGGCGCTTCAGTCTGGAACCGCGTGACCGCTACGGTCGCAGGTTCGAATCCTGCTTCGGGGATGGATGTGTGTGATGTCAGGTTAGTTAGGTTTAAGTAGTTCTAAGTTCTAGGGGACTGATGACCACAGAAGTTAAGTCCCATAGTGCTCAGAGCCATTTGAACCATTTTGAACCATATTCTGTTTGGCTTTCCTGAATGCTGTAGTAATGATGGATAGAGGCGGACAAGATGCCTTCAGGGGAGAGCGAGTGCTGGAGAGAAACCGAGGGCCACAACGAGGGCCATCCCTCGGTACGTAGGAGTTGATATCTTCTCTAGCCAGACAGTGAATTCACGGCCAGCGGGGAGCTGGAGAATGGTGGTTTGTGTGAACGGCCTGGCAGCCACCAGAAGGGCTTCGGGTCCTGGACCGCTAGTGCCACCGGACAATACACAGAGACACAGCCGCTACGTTAAAAGAAACGCCCACGCCCCGTGTTCCCCCACTCTAACCTGCTGGCTGTACCACGCACCCAAGTGTTAATGAGAAAAACTTAGACAGGGAGAGAGATCTCAGAGAAGCACTGTCGGCATCTCTGGATTTGCAAAAGCATAGGCCTTAGCCCCAGATAACATCTGTAAAAAAATCACCACCGAGTTTTACTTTATTATGTGACTGGTGGTCCACCAAGCCAATGCCCACCGAGTACGACTTCTTTTCGTTTTTGCTTACCCACTGTAGCGAAACTGCTCTAGCTGGAGAAGCACAATTCTACACTGGTATACAGCCCGTGAAATAGGTTCCACATTTTAGATTGAGACAGGTGGTGACGAAGTTGATTGGGAGAATGGTTTTACGGAGCTGTTTGAGGGAGAATGAAAAATATTACAAAAATATGCTATTGGTCAGTGTTCGCCGTAAATTTGTTGATTGGTCGGAAAATATTGGACCCACAAAAAACAGCCGACAGGCGGAGGAGAGTTGCGTTTTTAGAGATTGAGGAGGTAGGACTCAACCGGCAGGGTCAGGAGAAGACAGACGTTGGCCACGGAGATGCTAGAGACACTTCCGCTTCGTAGGTGGGGAGGGAAGAGGCTTGATATTCATATTCTAAGGAGACACAAAAGACCACCTCAAACTGACGCTATTACAACTCAAGGCTGCCCACCTCTGATTCCGCAAAGGAACCACTGCAGCAAGAGTTTGAGCGGGCTGGGTAGGCGTGTTAACTCGTTGACTTTATGGAAGTAGTGAACCCTCGATCGGTCGCTCTACCGCCCTAAAATGGTTGTCTTCACTTACTGTCATCCTATCGCTTTGCAGTCACTTCGTATTTGTTGTTTAACTTCACGATAGGAATTTGCCCCCAAACCTTGCTAACAATTAGTAATTTTCATTAATTTGATCACCTATGTACTACTCGCTCCATAAATGATAATAATGAATGTTTAACTCCTTCAATATTGTGGTATAACTTATGAATATATTTTACTCCTTGATTATCCTTTTGTAGTTAGTGAAACCCATACCAATACACAGAATTAATAGGAAGTTAACTGATGGTAAGGTGCTCAGAGCCCAATAACTCTGAGCATTCTTTAAATTCTGCTGCGCAACTTAATTAATCAGCAGTGGATCCTGAGGAGCTGTCTGATTCCGTAGCTATATCGATCAGACCATCGAGGGGCTCTTGGGTTCTCTCAAAGGGAATAAAGTGCAAAGAGGGCTATCCGAAGGTGAATTTAGCTTCCTGGAGCCGTTTCTAGATCCCTCTGGCAGAGGGATACGAACTGAAGAGAAAAATACTACGTTTTTCTCTACTACACATTCCATGAGAAGAACTCTGTCACCTGCGTCCAAAAAAATCCCAAGTTATTTCTTTCTATCGATGTAGCATCTTCTTGAAAAACCAAGTGTTGCTGGGGCTTTAGGTCGCATTGACCAGGAGCAGAATTCGAACACAATATTTGTAGATAACAAGGGCGTAGAAGGAACATAACATATTCCCAAAGAGGCTATTTAAGTCACTACCTACATGCCAGGAGAGCAGTACGAAGCTAGTCGGAGATGAAGGAAGTTGCTCATGTCAAGATTCCCAGATAACAAGGGCGTAGAAGGAACATAACATATTCCCAAAGAGGCTATTTAAGTCACTACCTACATGCCAGGAGAGCAGTACGAAGCTGGTCGGAGATGAAGGAAGTTGCTCATGTCAAGATTCCCAGATAACAAGGGCGTAGAAGGAACATAACATATTCCCAAAGAGGCTATTTAAGTCACTACCTACATGCCAGGAGAGCAGTACGAAGCTAGTCGGAGACGAAGGAAGTTGCTCATGTCAAGATTCCCTGCAGAGTTGTCGCCCTCCCATGCGCTCAGCCACCACATAGGGCGAGAGTTGAGCACAGCTGGAACCTGTCACAGTTGCTGGAAATCTTTTTAACAGATGAGAAACTGTGTTTGCACTCGTATTTCCTTACAGAGCATTGATTCCACAGCAGCCGAGTGCCTAGACAATATAATCCTGAACAGCGTGTCCATCTGGGCGCCCTCTATCCAAATGTGACACTTCTTACTCCTTCACCACTCAAGGTGACGCAGTGCAATGCTGTACTTATATTTGACACGAAGGTAGCTGAATTCAGTCCAGAATTACGGATTTTTGTTTTCTGTGATTTTGCTAAATCACTTGAAGCGATGACAGGACTGTTCTTTGAAAGAGTACAACGAGTACTCTTCCCAATCCTTCTCTAATCTGAGCTTGGCTTTCGTCTTCAACAGCCTCTTCGTCAGTGGAACGTTAAAACTAGAACTCCTATCCTTCCTTAAATATTTCCTGATAGAACAGTACTATATCTATGGGCATTCTGGGCAGCTTTGCACTTAAATAACCTTGAAAAGTGTTAGTGCAAGTGTGGGTTGCCTATGTGCATGAACAGTAGCATGATTTTTAATGCTGTCATCAAGATGGCACTGGGGAAATTAAAAAAATGCAATTTGGCAGGAAATTACTAAAAGAATTTTTTAAAAACCATTATGGTGGGACTAGCCCATTTAGGGTTTGTAACCTCTTCCCATCCCCAAACCCCTCCCCTTACCTACCCTCCTCCGATAATAGCATAGTATTTTACTGTCCATTTAAATGAAAGAACTAATCACAAATTTAGCTCTAGGGCAACCATATTGACCATGTTCTAAAGTATCTGACGGATCTGACTTCTCGCACAATGTTCAAATCTGCTTATAAGCACACACAGACACACACACATTGTTTATACCTTGATATTACGGGCTAAATAGCACTAGTGATAGTACAATGTTTGATCAATATACCATTTATGGAGTGAGGCAAAAGAAAACCAGAGAGTAATTATGTTCCATATATAAATTGTTCTGTGATTGCTTGTCAAGTGTCATAATGTGTATTCAATGTTTAGCTGTCTGCAAAACTACAGCTGTGACGCAGAAAAATGCAATGGTTACATCAAGCATCACAATTTTATTTTACACTCACACATTTGTTTTGGTAGATATTTATAATTTCATTTTTGCATTGCTTAACTGAACTACTTCTTATCACATCTTTCGTGTGATACCCATTCTCTACAGAAGGTGTCGGTTTGTTTCCCATAACAAACAAAATTATTTTTAAAGCAGAATTTTACATGTCCATTCGATAGAGTTGCCCCAAATTAGTCTAGTCATACTCATTTTATCAACATGTATGGACAGGAATAGTAAAACATGAAGAATACCACTACTTCAGCAACGACTGAGCAGCACCGCTGCACAGTGGTAGCAGTCAGCGATGACCATGGCGACGCACAAGTTTCTGATGAAATACTGTTAATACATAATGATAAAACGAATATCACAATATACTAACCTGGGCCTGCTCTGCTGAATGGGCATGTAAATTTATGCTTCAAAAATAATTTTGTTTGTAACAAGAAACAAACCGACGCTTTCTGTTGACAGTGGGCGTCACATGAAAGATGTAATGAGCAGTAGGTGTTTGGACTGACTCCTTTACACACCGCAAAAACAAAACTGCAGATTCGTGCCGAAACACCAGATCAAATGTGCCTGAAGACTCTTAGGAGATACACCCAGTATGTGTATATAAAATTAATACTTAAAACTAGATTGTGAACTCTCATATTAGGTACTCCAATGTTATTTTCATGCATAAATAATTATAAAACAGTGGGTAAAAAACGAAATAAACAAGTAATGTGTAGGACTACACTTGGTGTAAGTCGCAATGGACATTTGGGTTAAATATTTCCACATCTACATTGTTCGATGATGCTTGCCACATGTTCCATAGGTATCTCCAAGTCTAAAACACACAAAGGGTGTTGTTTCAGTCTGAGGCAAGTTATTGATGGGTCATAGAATAACCTGTCATCGACTGGCGCTTTTACACTTTTTTCAGCAATGTTTCTCTTTCACAAGCACCAATTTAGAGTGGGAGAAAATAAAGTACCATGTTCCACACTAGAAAAAGGTAACTGGTGATACCGATTGGCAATTACTGCTTTTTATTACAAGTGAGTGTGCCTAGCCGCGATTAGATACAATAACAACTTTCGCTGAAGGCTGCAATGTTTACAGTCCAAGCTATGCTGCAAAACCTCTCTGAAACGACGATGGTGCACCAAGACAGAGATGAAGCTCAATATCTCGAAAATAAAATCTTTGCCACTCAAATTATGTTTTGTGCTGGTAAATAAATGGATGTTTACAAGGAATATCAACTTGTATTACGTTTCTTACCTTTTTGTGGCATTTACGTTTCAAGTACTTGGATAGGCCACTGTCTGATTACTCAAGAATAGTATGCTTTGAGCGGCGTCGACGTGCAGTAGTGGTAACACTGCTACTATTCCAGCTTTTCTCTAAGGCTTCGCTGTTGGCATAACACAAGATGACAAGGAATGTTATCCATGCGCAAACCCAAACACTTCCATCGGATTGCCACAGGGTATAGCGTCATTCTTCATTCCAAGTAATTTGTTTCCAGTCATCAACTGTCCAGTGACTTCACTATTTACACCACCTTAAGCTTCATTTAGCACTGAATACAGAACTGCGTGGCTTATAAGGAGCGGCTTCACCACTGTACCCAATTCTTCTCAACCCCCTGCAACAGCCGTTGTGCTAGCTGTACTAATGGTATCAATTAGGAACACACGAGTGATTCCTTCCTCTGATTAACTGCGATGTTTACAGCCACATTCCGCAGTGCTCGACGGTCCCTATACGCCAGTACATGAGCCTTCCTGGTTTCGTTTAACCACAGATTAGAGGCTAATGGGTCGAGAGAATTATGCAACACGGAAGTTTACAGCAGAAACTTATCTACTGTTGGACGACCTTTCGGATGTCGTTGATTGAATCTTAATGTCAACGGATTCAGATTTTCAGAATGAAGATCGTAAGTCAAAATCCAAATTAATTCTTCTAGTTGATCCTGTAAATTATGTTCATATAGAAAAGGCCACCATAGCAAAGGAAGTATGAGACAATCTAAGAAGACCTTTTGAGGACGGAGGTTTAATTAGGATAGCGGATTAGCTAAGACAGCTTATCACCCTACGTTTAACTGCTGAAGAATGGATAAGTACCTTGTTACTAGCTTGAGTACCTGATAATTACTCCCCCATAATAACAGGATTACAGAGACCAGGGATACCAGTTACAGATGACAATGTTAAAGTCAAGATCTTCTAAGATGTTAAGAATGTACAAGAATATTCTGTTAAGTACAAAGAAACGGCTTTATATTCAAAATACAAATAGAAGAAACATGTTAGATCTTACAAATGCCCAGGAATAGGACTTTTGCATTGCAGTTCACGGAAAAAAGCAAGTACACAAGAAAAAAGTCAAGTTTCAAAGGATCCAGGAAGGAAGGCAAGCAATCTAAGCAATGAAGGTAAGGCACTTACTGTATATTATTATTCTTACGGTAAAACTGAAAGCAAGAGCACAGACAGGTTCCTGGATTCTAGAGCTTCTGTGCATATTATCAAAGACCAATGTTCCGCCAGAAACAAACAGTGGATGGTTGTCAATTACAGTGCGTAATGATTGGAAAGATAAACTTTGATTTGAGTCTTAAAGGAGAATCACAAGATATTACCCTCACAAAATGTACGTTATGTGAAGAATGTTCCTACAAATTTGCGTACAGTGAGTGAGATAGTGAATAAGGATAACACAGTAATTTTTTATTTAAATGGTGCAGAAATAATTGATCAGAGTGGCAGAGTGATAGCCACAGCAATAAAGAAAGACGTATTTATAAATTACATGTTTTTCAAGCTGGAAATTTTATCCAGTATATTCTACAAAAAGTTGTTTATGGCACTGAGGACTAGGACATCTTCAAAGTAAAAGTATGGCCTTCTTAAAAGGTCTGGAAGCAGAGTTACAGGAAAGTAATAGTTGTAACTTGTGTGTGTGTGGTCTTCAGTCCAGAGACTGGTTTGATGCAGATCTCCATGCTACTCTATTCTGTGCAATCTTCTTCATCGCTCAGTACCTACTGCAACCTACATCCTTCTGAATCTGTTTAGTGTATTCATATCTTGGTCTCCCTCTACGATTTCTACCCTCCACGCTACCCTCCAATATTAAATTGGTGATCCCTTGATGCCTCAAAATATGTTCTACCCACCTATCCCTTCTTCTAGTCAAGTTGTGCCACAAATTTCTCTTCTCTCTAATTCTATTCAATACCTCCTCATTAGTTCTTTGATCTACCCATCTAATCTTCAGCGTTCTTCTGTAGCACCATATTTCGAAAGCTTATATTCTCTTCTTGTCTAAATTATTTACCGTCAACGGTTCACTTCCATACAGGGCTACACTCCACACAAATACTTTCAGAAACGACTTCCTGACGCTTAAATTTATACTTGATGTTAACAAATTTCTCTTCTTCAGAAACGCTTTCCTTGCCATTGCCTGTCTGCATTTTATATCCTCTCTACTTCGACCATCATCAGTTATTTTGCTCCCCGAATAGCAAAACTCATTTACTACTTTAAGCGTCTCATTTCCTAATATAATTCCCGCAGCATCACCCGACTTAATTCGACTTCATTGAATTATCCTCGTTTTGCTTTTATTGATGTTCATCTTATATCCTCGTTTTAAGACACTGTCCATTCCGTTCAGCTGCTCTTCCAGGTCCTTTGCTGTCTCTGACAGAATTACAATGTCATCGGCGAACCTCAAAGTTTTTATTTCTTCTCCATAGATTTTAATTCCTACTCCGAATTTTTCTTTTGTTTCCTTTACTGCTTGCTCAATATGCAGATTGAATAACATCGGGGATAGGCTACAACCCTGTCTCACTCCCTTTCCAACCACTGCTACCCTTTCATGCTCCTCGACTCTTTTTGTACAAGGACAACAAGCCAAAGCAAGCCAGATTGCCGTTTAAAACAAGTAAAAATGGATCTGCAGAGCTTTTGCAGCTGATACACGCAGACCTTTGTGGACCTAAGGAAGAAAAATCTATGGGAAGCAGCTGTTATTTCCTTGCCTTGACTGATGATTTTTCAGGGTATACCCATGTTTAGTATTTCCTTAGAACCAAGACAAAATGAGTGACATATTTGCCTGTTTGCACGCCATTATTGAAAGACATGCTGGTAAGAAGATAAAAGGTATTAGATCAGATAATGGTACCGAATATGTCAGTAAACAGTTTAGGCAACAGTTGAGTGAACTTGGAAGCCGACATCAAACTACAATTCGCTATAGTTCTGCTCAAAACGTAACAGCAGAATGGGCTAACAGGACAACTGTAGAGAAAGGAAGGAGCATGTTAAAAGATGCAGGATTTCCAAAATCTTACTGGGCAGAAGCATTATCAGCTGTAGTGCATCTGAATAACAAATCGCCTACTAACGCTATACCGAATATGACGACATATGAAGGTTGGACTGGATAGAAACCTGAACTTGATTATATAATAATTATTGGATGTAAGGCCATGGTACAAGGTTCCAAACAATTCAGAAGAAAATGGGACTCTAAATCTGAACAAATATATTTTTATTGGATACTGTGGAGACTTCAATCGTTACAAAGTCATACATTTTAAAAAGAAAAGGGTAATAAGTAGCGGAGACGTGATATTGGTGAAAACGAAACAAATGGTGTAAAAGTATGTGCAGATATTAATCCTGAAGGAGATGTCCAAGAACATGCAAAGGCACCAGTAAGTTTAGAAACTAGAGGACCTGAAGAAGTTGTTCAGAAGCAATCAGAAATGTTTACTGAAGATGATGTGGATAATGAGATCCAGGGAACGCCAGCAGCAGAGGGCGTAAATTTACGGCGTTCATCGCGTACAATGAAACTTAAGTTTTATCCAGATTATGAGATGTACCGGGTGGTTATAATTAAACTGTTACTGTTTAACACGTTATAACACGGAAACTAATTACTTTACGAGTACCAAACTTGGTAGCATTAATGTCCAGAGAATGGGATGCATGATTTACATGCGTCACAGTGTCACCGTCCAGTTACAACTATGGCCACCAGGTGCCGTGATCAATCATCGTGATTCGTAGCCTCAAACACCCGACCAGTCGCAGTGTGCTTGTTGACGTGTCAAGGTGAGTTTGGAGAAGAGGAGCATTGGTGAAGCTCTATTATCCAAACAACAGTAATGCTCCAGCTGCACTTCTAGAATATCACCGGTTGCGGAGCGTGATCAAGAAGTTCGAATCAACTGGCGAACTGGGCGTCGCTCGGGGATGAGGCCGACCACCGGTTGCAACACAGGTGGTTGATGAAATCGCTGTTGCTATGGCAGACAATGCTGGGCACAATTCCCGATCGTCAGGCAGTGCGTGTCCTCTCACGACAGTTGAACATCCCGTTGTCTACTGTACTGAAGGTGCTTCGAACCATTCTCAAATGCTCTCTGTACAAAATCCATATCGTAGGGCAGCAGCTTGCACCATAGGACGCACAAAGACGTGTTGACTTCGCTCTCCACTTCTCGCAAAGATTGAAGTTGACGAGGGCTGACCCTGGACCATCCTATGGACAGACGATGTTCATTTTTCTTTGACGGGTGAGATGACCTCACAGAACTGCCGAGTGTGGGGATATCCACCTCAAGTCACTGTGCATGAAGTTACTCTGTATGGTGAACACCCTATGGTGTGGCTTCACGGCTACGTTAATGACTAAATCCATTCTTCTTTGAACAGTTTGGCGCTCAAGGATCAAAGACGTGCAGTGTGACTGACCAGTGTTACTGCGATATGCTTCGCCAGCATGTCATACACGCTGTACAGGAGAGAGGTCCATTTAGTGAGGTCCAGAGGCTCTAGACATTTGTCCTCACTACTATAAATAAACGTTTCATTGTCAATAAAGGATATATTTTAAGTAGTTTATCAACTTCACGTACAGGGAAATTGTTTGTTCTACTATAACCTGAGAACTTTTTCTCAATTACCAGTTCTGGAAAATATATTTCATGGAAGTCCTGAAATCTAGATTCGATGTTTACTACTACTGTGTCAATTATTTGGAATACCAGCCTTCTCAATTTCTGAATAGTTACTTCCGTTTCGTTAAAATTAATTTCGGATACACCTGCTAAATTTATAAGGCTCTTAGCTTCCACTATGCATTTCAGAATAATTTCCTCACATCTTAATTTTTCAACAGCCTTAATGCAGTTTTCAGTTTCAAGCCTACAGCGTGTTACGTCCACAGTTTTATTTTGCAATATGTTACGCTGGAAAATCGAATTGTACAACTGTAGTAGAAAAAGAAAAACCTGGTCGTCCAGAATACTATTTAGCCTAATTACTTGATGTAAAGAATTAACATCCCACTCTTCATTGTTTATCAAATTATTAAATGCTGCTCTCAGGTCTGTATAGTGAAGAATTAGGGTTTGTACAGCGCGTGAATGAAAATGCCACATTGTTTCACAAGGATCTGGTAGTTTAAATACCCTTTCCCTCAGAAGTTCACTTCTTTTATTGAAACGGCTAAAAAATACATGAAATCCTGACAGAATTGGCAGAAAAATTTTTAATTGCGTGTTTTTTTACAAGCATACAGGAGGATTAGGTTCAACTGATGTGTATTGCAGTGGATGAAGGTAGCATGAGGATTCGCTTGTTTCACATAGAATGGGCACCATAATTTTTCCGCGCCATTGCAATGCAGCCGTCGTATGTTTGCGATACTAACGTGTTTTTGTCAATATTCCGACTCCTTAGCACTTTCAGCAAAACAATGGCTACACCTTGCGCACCCCAGTATTCAGATACGTGATAAAACCCTACGAATCTCTCTTGTATTTCCCTGATTCGTTATTTGCGAAACGAAAAACTACATTCATTTGAAATCAAGTTGAGGTATTCATTGTTTCGTCAGCTTGTACTGATACAAAAGGGCTATTTTTAACTTTACTTGAAATTTTTTCTTTAACAACTTCCATAATACAAGCTATTAAATCATTCTGCGTGTCAGAGGAACTGCCTTTAGAAACGCCATCGAATGCTAAATAATCTTTCATGTATGGTTCTTCTTCAGCCCAGAAACCCAAAAGTTCTAAATAATTTCCTTTATTTACTGACATCTCAGATTCTTCATGACCTCAAAGAGGTGCCGCGATAAAAAGCAGATTGTCGAAATAAGTCTTTTCCTTGTACTTCTGTTTCGATCACCCATCTCGTTGTGTTTCAAAGCTTCCAAGCGTTTTGCTTCTGATAGAGCACGGTCAGTTCTTACTGTGACTAGCTGACAGTATTTAACAGCTGCTGTCATGTGTGAAATAGAATATTCATGCTTTTTGGCTTTCGAAAGGAAATTTTGAAGCTTCTCTTCAACTACTCCTCACTTCCGCCATTCAAAGCCGTCATATCTATTCCAAATTGGACACAGTAAAAACAAAAAAAAAAAGTTTGTCCTTTACAAAAAAAAAAAAAAAAAAAGGCTCAAATGGCTCTGAGCACTATGGGACTTAACATCTGAGGTCGTCAGTCCTCTAGACTTAGAACTATTTAAACCTAACTAATCTAAGGACTTCACACACATCCATGCCCGAGGCAGGATTCGAACCTGCAACCGTAGCAGCCGTGTGGTTCCGGACTGAAGCGCCTAAAGCCGCTCGGTCACAGCGACAAGCTTGTCCTTTACAACGCTGCCACTTAACCACGGTTTTGAATCATTCAAAAATGGCTTTGAGCACTATGGGACTTAACATATCACACATATCCATGCCCGAGGAAGGATTCGAACCTGCGACCGTAGTGGTTGCGCGTTTCCAGACTGTAGCGCCTAGAACCGCTCGTCCACTCCGGCCGGCAGGTTTTGAATCGTACCATTTCGTTTGGAAACGACTTACAAATTTTCCAAAAGATTTTTTAATAGACAGACTTTGCGTCGGCTTTCGTTTTTCACCGGGAGTTTATATTCCAAAGAAAGACGAGAGAAGAATTCAGGGTTTTCAATTAAAAAATTCAGTGGGTCTTGTGATGAAATAAAGTCGTCCGTAGGAGGTAGTCAGTTTACAACATAATGACTTAAATGTTAGACAACTTACAGTTTTCCTTTCGATAACACAATGCCAAGACAAATTGATGATGACACCTCACACGTGACAGGGCACACCGAAATATACTTCACTAATCAGTTAATCACTACCCCTACTTACTACGTGTCAACTACATAATTCATGTTCGAGGTTTCACGATAAGTGCATCTAGTACTGTTGATATGGAAATTTACAGACACTCTACAGAACTACTAACGTTTAAAATAAGTAGGGCTACTAAATTTCAGTTTGAAGAACAATGAAAATACATAGCCTATTTTCTGTCATCTTGCAACAACATCCAATGATACATTCACATTTATTTTCTATGAATTATGAATATCTTCTTGTTCTTCGTGTTTTAAATACACATTTAAATTAAGAGTTAATGGTTTCATATTCTGCCCGGCTTGCTACTAGCGTGCTAGACGATGCGAAGTAGCGCTATCTGTTAGGGAACCGCTGAAAGATTGTCTTTACACTTCGGTGTGTATGCACCTGCTGGCGAGAAGCAGAAACAAATCAAACGCTCGCTTTTAAGAACCGTATCCATGCTGTAGAAATCAGAGTCCGCCACGTAAAAGAAATGAGCTTAGGTGCGCATATGCATAACAAGCAGAGAATTCCGAGTTGCTATTGGTTAGAAAGCTGTAGTGCGTTTAAAATTAGTTGCGACTTTTGACGTTTGGATCACCGGAGGGGACGTGACGCCGTTGCCAAGGTAACACCAATGCCGAACTGGCTTTCCCTACCACTCTGTTAGCGGTTTGGTTGGTAAAACGTCCCCTGTTGCCACGCCAGGGATAAACAATACCACGTGGTGTCGTTCTTTAGATGCTTCTGTGTTCGTCAGTTCTCTTTGTCACGTGTAATGTTTGTCGTTGAAGTGTTCTGCAGTGGACAGGTGTTGTGAACGAGTGTTTTTGTGTTGGCGTTGCGTTGATAATAACAGTGCAGCATGTCTGAACACGAGATTCGCAGTAAAAGACGTCCTCCAAGAACACGTTTACCGGCTCCGAAGATATCGAGCGTTGGAAGGAAAATTCTGGTACGTGGCCAAGATCGTTAATTTGTGCACTTTGTGCGCAGTCATTTTGAACTTAAGTGCAATAATCGCGGTCCTATTTTAGATGTCACAAGAGTGGTGGGACAGAATAGCTACTGCACTTAACATTAGTCGATCTACAGTGCTGAGAATTGGCAAGTAGAAGGAAAGAAAGAATGAAGAGACAACATCACGTCATTCTTGATTAGATACTCCAGGCAGGAAAAGATGTTATGACAGACGGGTGACGAAGATGGACGCATTCCAGCAGGATGCAGTTCGCAGACTTGTACGCTTATTACCAGCGCAAAGAATATCGTACTTGAAATAAACTTCTTTTCATCCTCAAAGAAGCAAGCTGTTCAGTGGGAGTAGGTCGTCACTTGGAAATTGTTCACACAAGTTTGGTTTCCGGCACGAAAAGTTTTCGTCTCGGAAATTTATCATCGAGAGAAGCGGCAAAGTGGCCCGGAGAGGCTGCGTGCAGTGAGGAGCGTTCCGTTCGAAGACATTGTATGGCTGGACGAGACATGGATAATTAGTGTCACACGTTGACAAGGGGTGGACAGATCGCACAGCACAAGGAATGATGAAAGCAGCGATGGGCAAGGGTGGCAGGATAATCGTCCCCCACACTGGCTCTGCTCGTAGCTTCATTCCGAACTGTTTATTGCTGTTCCGTTCCAGGAAGCAAGGCGACTATCATGAGGAAATGAATGCCAAAGTTTTCATGGAATGGTTTTCTGATGTTCTGCTGGAGAATATTTCTCCCAATACGACAACAGTAAGGGACAATGCGCCATACCACTCTGCTATGACAGCTAAAGCTCCAACAGTGCAGTAGAGGAAGGATATTTTGCTTTGGCTGCAAAGAAATGTTCCATCAGATAAAGTTGAAGCTGACATGAATAAAGCAGAGTTAATGGAACTTGTAGCGATTTACAAGCTAAAAACACCACGCTATCAGGTCGACAAAATGGCTACCGATAAGGGTATAATGGAATCAGGCTTCCCCCAATATCTCGCTCATTTAAATACGACTGAGAATATATGGGCCCATGTGAAGGGTGGAGTGGCAAAAAATGAGTAGTTTACACTCAGTGAGGTTCAAACGCTGAGAAAAGAAGCCATTGCAAATGTTATCCCATAGGACTGGTTCGAGTTGTCAGCCACGCAAAGAATGTAGTTGAGGAGACCTGGATTCGTAAAGGGCTGCTAGCAGAACAGATTGAAGAGCTGGTAATTTCAGTTGGTGCCAGTACCAGTTCTGAGGGGTGACGGTTCTTCCCTTGGGGTCACTTGACTTATGTCATAACTATGAGTTGTATAAACGATCATTGATCTAACTGCTCTGTTCATTATTGACGTTTCTTTACAGCAAAGGAATGTTTGCCTGGCGGCCACTAACGTTTGTGATCTAAGGTAGGTGTGGCTTTATTGCCGACCACTGACGTGCTCAGCACATGCTGACAATTACGCTTCCCTCTACTCGCCTTGTGTGGAACTGCTAAAAGTAGCAACTTATTTTAAACACACTATAGAGGACTGATGCATTATGTTGGTGGGTGTATATACGAAGTTCAAACATAAAATATTTGAAAACGCGTTCAGATCGGATTAAATTCAGTTTGGACGAATTATTTGGAATTTTTTGGGTAGACTCAGCCTTAGAGCCTTAATGGATGCTTCCCACTGCGAGTATATATCACAAAAGATATGACAAGGAAACTATAATTTTGGTTATATGGGTTGACAATATTTTTATTTTGACAAGAAGTGGATGTTGAATGAATAGTTTCAAGAAACAGCTTCAATTTGAATTTGATATGCATGATTAACGTTAAGTGAAACAGTATCTTAGTATGAAGATCATAAGAAGTGACAATCGAGAAGAACTGGCGATTGACCGTTCAATGTACACAAAGACAACACCAGAAAAATTTTGCATGAATAATTGCAAGCCAGTTTCGACACCTTTGGAACAAGGCGTGAAGTTGTTAGTAGCAAAAGAAGATGAAATGTCTAAAAAGGAAGTACTTTATTTGGAGAGAGTGGGACATATTTCATGTTTAATTGAAAATTCCTGACCAGATATGGCCTTTGCTACCAATATTGCGTGCAAATTTTGCAAAGATCCTAGATTTAAACATTGGGTTGCAGTTAAAAGAACATTGAGATATTCAAAGGGAACTGTTGATTACAAATTAAGGTTCTGTAAGGCAGGAAATTGGAATCTGGAATTTTATAGTGATGTAAACTGGGGAAATGAGCTGTATAAGACATTTTATTACAGGCTGCTGTTTCAAGTTGATGAGAGGATTAATATCGTGGTCTTTAAAGAAAGAAAGAACAGTGGCTTTGAGTACTATTGAAACTGAGTATATGGCATCGTCTTTCATCATGCAAGAAGTGCTATGGTTAAGGACTTCAATAGGTGTAATTGAGCCACATACTATCATTGAGCCGACCAACGTGATTTGCGACAGCACTGGAGCAGTCAAGCTAGCTCAGAACCAAATAACAGCTTTGCAGTCCAAGCATATTGATATTAAGCATCATTTTATAATGTACCACCTAAAACAGAAGGATACTATTATAAACTCTTTCTGCACAGAAGAAATGCTTGCTTATTTATTGACCAAATCTCTTATGAATGAAAAATTCCAGAAACTGGTAAAACTGTATGGTTTAACAACATAATGTTTCAAGTATAGTGTTTTGAGATAGTGTAGCGTCCAAGATTACTGTGAGCATATAAAAATACTTGTTGAAGGTGAGGTATTGGTATTTGTTGAACAAAATATTTGTTATGTTTGCACTGAGTTTACATGTAAAGATCTTCTTGCTTGTTATATGTACTCCTAGATATCAATGGTAATTGTTCAGTGCTATATGCGTTGTTGTAGTACGTCTTTGTGTAGTGCTGAGAACACATTAAATAAAGTAAAATAAACGTTCCTAAATAGCGTTTTTCCGTCAACACTATTTTACTGTGCAAATATATAATCCAACAGTCTGCTGGCACCAAATCTTGGGAATAAGGAGGTCCTGGACAACAGTCACCTTGTGTTGAGTGAGAAAGGTGAGCACAAGCGATGGCGCAGAAAGAGAGCATTACAGCTCAATAGCCAACATTTTACGCCAGAGTCATTTAATGTTTCTGATTGCAGCAGGGAAATAAGTGGTTCATGCAACAACAATGAAAATGGAAAAAAAATATTCTTTATTGATCCAAAAGCTAATCAATGGTTAAATATTGTCAACGCAGTGTTTTATACAACTTTAATGTGAAATTTTTTGAGTTATAACATTTTCTCATTTAAATACCTAATTAAAACTTTTGAGTTGTAACAGTATTCATTATCTGTTACGTCTTGCTTAGTAATTCTGACTTTCATTTGATTTAAAATAAATTTATATAAAACAAGAAAATGTTTATTTGTGTACAAAGTTATATTAGTAACTTAAAGAAGAGTTAGTACATGCAAAGAATATTGAGTGAAACAAGATAAAGAGCATAGTTTTCAATGTACAGAGTTATCTTCTGGAATAGTATTAACTTTCAAGTTCTTGTAGAACTGTGCATGAACACTTGGAATTACACCATTTTTACACAGATCAAACAATTTTTACTTTTTTTCTGCATCCGTTTCTGAGGGCGAAGAAAATGTTGCATTAAGTACGATTTTTCAAGGTTTGCCTCTTGCCCTCAACGAATGTTAATCTTTGCAAAATCATCTTTCTTATAAGAGTAGTTGTAGAGGGTGGTATAAGGATCCTCTTCTCTGACTGCCATGACCTCGATATCACACCAGTTTACATTTTCATCATTTGCGTTCTTGGAAATATTACTATCCACCTGTTTCGCTAAAATCTTTCAAATCTATGACATATGGAGTATCTATTTCATTGACTCTGTAAGTACTGCCCCTTTTCTTGGCCAGTTTCCGTACTGGCACAACTGGGTTGGCACTAATATATGTCCTCCTTCAAAATCTCTGTTTTTATCTTACTGTGGTGAATTCATTTTCATTCTGTGTGTGACCTTTGATCAAAAATGTATAACACTAATACGTCTCATATTACTTATATGGTATAAAAGTATACAGTTATCTGGAAACAAAACTACTTGCTGGAATGCTGAGCTGGATAAAGATGTGAAAAAGTTATAAATGCATGCACCAATCTCATCTGAACCTCTTTTTACACAGCTCAAGTGCCAAAAATAACAATATCACAGGCTATTTGAAATATCTTATACTGTAAAATTGTAACATGATAGGTTCATTTTACAATATGAAGAAGAACACTCACCACAGGGTGAGGGGAGAACTACCTGAAGATCAAAGCACCACGCAGTTTTGTTTGGACCCTTTTTCACTGATTCGATATCTACAGTCTTCGCATCTCTCGACATTTGTTTATCTTTTAAATGTCTCGCATAATTTTCTTGGAGCTCTAGTTTTTGAGGTCTGGTGCAGTCTTTATGTACAGTGCATACGTATCATTGGTCCTTTTAAAGAGCACGAAATGCTAAGTTAAGTGAATGAAATACTGATGTGTGCATGCAAGCTTTTTGGCAAGTGGTAAACCTATCTTCAAATAGGAATCCTCATAACGATGATACATTTCACTAATATTCAGGCTTACATCTAAATAATGCTTTTTGAATTCCTTCTGCAGAAGTGAGAATCTTCCCAATTAAAAGAGAGCTTGTGTTCTGTCACATGCTCAAGAGCCTGCTCAACCACTTTCTTTCTATTTCCATGTTTCCCCCTTAATTCTCCCTCTATTGTATCTTCATATGTCTTCTTGGACACGAAAATGTCCCATACCGATGGCTAATGCTCAAAGTAGAATGAAACATGCGTTTACAGACTCTAATTCGTTTCTCTTCAATCTCTAAATGATAAACAATATTTCTTGAGCGATGAACAGTAGTATGTTCTTTGACAACTGTGTTATGATTCCACTGTAGTAGTATATCGCTATACAAATTTACTCTGCCATTTTACATCTCCCATATTCCAGAAAACAGAATGAAAATTTCTCCTCATTTCATCATTTATCTTTGTTGTGCCTACTGGTAATAGTTTCCGCCATTCCTCTTCTTGCACAAAATTCCTTCCCAACCTGTTTCATTTCTTTTGCGTTTATCATACTTTACCTCTGAAACCACCATAACAACAACAACAACAATAAAAATAATAATAATAACAATAATAACATTAGGAGTTTCTAAATGCAATTATTGTACAGCCACAATATTTAGAAAATACTATACATTCATAGTGATAACCTGTTTCTTCCTGTACATAGCTGTTCTGTTCTTCTGTCACTGTATCAGTATCGTCTACAACTGGAATGTTTCCAGTACCCAAACAGTATCTTCCTCTGTTTCTAATTACTTAAAATTTTCTCTAATCTCCACTTAACATTCTGTCATTAGCAAAAATCTGCTTTGGAACCTGGATCTTGAAATAAACCAGTTGAGTTAATTCGCTGCTCCAAGGATGGATTCATTACCTGATATGAGCACAATATTGTTAATCCGTTTCACGCCAAATAAAAAAACATCTTTTCTGCATTGCATATAATAATAAAAGTAATAATAACAATAATAACAGAACCATTATAACAGATAAAACAATACCATATAACAAACCTGACATCATACTCACCAATAAAAAGAAGAAATTAACAGAACTAATCGAAATATCCATACCCAATACAACAAATATACAAAAGAAAACAGGAGAAAAAATTGAAAAATACATCTAACTGGCTGAGGAAGTCAAGGACATGTGGCATCAGGATAAAGTTGACATTATACCAATTATACTATCAACTACAGGAGTCATACCACACAATATCCACCAGTACATCAATGCAATACAGCTACATCCAAACTTATATATACAACTACAGAAATCCGTAATTATTGATACATGTTCAATTACCCGAAAGTTCCTAAATGCAATATAACATATACCGTACAGTTAAAAGGTAGTCACGCTTGATCAAGGTCCGCGTCACTTTCCATTTTTGACCAGACATAAAGTCTGAGAAAAGAAAGAAATAATAATAATAATAGTGGTGGTAGTAGCAGTAGTAGCAGAAGCAGAAGAAGAAGAAGAAGAAGCAGTCATACACTCGTAATTGCAGTGTTGCATAGGATGGAACTTCATTACAACAGCCATGACCATTTTCATTAGCACTGAAGGCATTTAATGCCAAGCTTGTCATGGGCCTACTTGTGCTTTCCATGTTAATAAAGCAATAAATTCACACAAGACTGTAACTACTCAATGTGACATGTAGACAACAATGTAAGAAACATACAGTCAGTGTTACCAATAATAGCATTATCAAGAATGGTTTGCCAATAATAAACCAGTCATATTCCACTATGAATGGAAATACACACAACACTAGTTTTATATTCTACAATATTTTCCTAATGGGTAAGTGTTACAACTCAAAATGCAACACTTCTCTTTAGTAATTTCATTGCTGTTGTTAACGAAAAACTGATACAAAACAAAATGTGATATTTTTCAATTGGGAAAAGGATTAAACAGAAATAATCTGAAAATGGTATATTTGCTTTATTGTCTTTTTCTGACACTCTTAGATTTGTAGCAGTTTCACATATCTAAGAGTTCAACTAAAGTATTGAAACGATGGTAATAACTCAAAAATGTCATTCTTTGAGTTATAACACTCTCCTCCTAAGACATCGACGCTGATGTCCAACAACGAATGACCAAAGTGCTTCAAGAAATTCCACAAGAGCACTTGTCGACAGTTTCCATCAGTTGTACAGCCGCGGACCTGTCATTTGTTCTCATATGATGCATGTGAAAAGGTTTCCGACGTGATTATGGCCTTGCGGCAGGAATCAACAGACTCTGAACGCGGAATGGTAGCTGAAGCTAGACCCATGAGACATTTGATTTCGGAAATCGGTAGGGAATTCAATGCTCCAAGAATCGCAGTGTAAAGAGTGTGCAGAGAAACCAAATTTCGGGCGTTACCTCTCACCATGGACGACGCAATGCCCGACGGCCTTCATTTAACAACCGAGAGCAGCGGCGTTTTAGTATAGTTATCAGTGCTAACAGAGAAGCACCGCGTCTTGAAATAACAGCAAAACTCGGTATGGAACATACGACGAACTACCCGTTAGGACAGTGCAGCAAATTTGGCGGGGGCTATGGCATTAAATGACTGACGAGAGTGCGTTTGCTAGCAGCACGACATCGCCTGCAGTATCTTTCGGTTGGACCCTAGACGTTTGGAAAACCATGGCCTGGTCAAATTAGTCCCGATTTCAGATGGTGAGAGCTGATGGTAGGGTTCGAGTGTGGCGCAGACCCCAAGAAGTTATAGACCGAAGATGTCAAAATGCCATTGTGCAAGCTAATAGAGGCTTCTTAATGGTGTGGGCTGTGTTTACATGGAATGGACTGGATCCTCTGGTCCACCTGGACCGATCATTGACTGCAAGTGGTTATGTTCGGCTACCTGGAGACCATTTGCTGCCTTTTATGGTCTTCGCGTTCCCAAAGAACGACGGAATGTTCACGGATGACAATGCGCCATGTCATTGGGCCTCAACTGTTCGTAACTAGTTTGAAAACATTGTGGACAATTCAGTCACCCGACATTAGTCCCGTCTTTCATTTATAGGTCAGTTGGTGCACAAAATCCTGCACTGGCAAAACCTTCGCAGTTATAGACGACAATAGAGACAGCGTGCATTATAATTCTGCAAGGGAATTCCAACGACTTATTGAGTTTATGCTATGTCGAGTTGCTGCACTACACATGGCAAAGGAGGTCCGACATGATATTAGGAGGCATTCCATGACTTTTGTCAACTCAGTGTATATTTACTGTATAAAATGAATCGTCTCCAGCAAAAATCTCCATAAGTTCATGATCGATTTACCACAAATTATTACACTATTGTTTAATAACAGTTCGGATGGACATAGGCTACATACGTTTTAAGATGTATTATATATATATATATATATATATATATATATATATATATATATATATATGACAATAATACTAAAACAAGTCCTTGTTTAATGTTTTGACGAAAAATCTCTGAACGTCGTTACTTCCACTTTTTACACGATACTCTGATAGACGTACGGACGGGCAACGGCTTCATATTTTTTAAAATATGTGATATATAAAGATATATAGTATATAAAGGGGAAACTTTGTTAGCAAAAATCTGGAAAAGTTTTTACACCGATTTACTTGAAATTTTACATGATATTCAAATAATTGCTTGCACGAACAAATGGTTGAAATGGCTCTGAGCACTATGGGACTTAACTTCTGGGGTCAGCAGTCCCCTAGAACTTAGAACTACTTAAACCTAACTAACCTAAGGACATCACACACATCCATGCCCGAGGCAGCATTCGAACCTACGACCGTAGCGGTCGCGCGGCTCCAGACTGTAGCGCCTAGAACAGCTCGGCCACTTTGACGAACATCTTTTATGTATTTTAATACATGTAATACATAAATAAACCTTTATAATATAACAGGGAAAGTTGTTAGCAAAGATTGTGAAAAGTTCTTGACTGATTTACTTCAAATTTTTGCACGATACTCCAGTAAACGAATGGGTGGTCATTGGATATATATTTTTGTAGTGTATACGGTGTCTAAATACATACGAGTACACACTTGAAACTTCCTGGCAGATTAATAGTGTGTTCCGGAAAGATACTCGAACTCGGGAACTTTGCCTTTAGCGGGCAAGTGCTCTACCAACTGAGCTAACCAGCACGACTCACGATCCGTCCTGACAGCTTCAGTTCCGCCAATACCACGTCTCCTACCTTCCAAACTTCACAGAAGCTTTCTGAGGTAGGAGACGAGGTACTGCCGGAATTGAAGCTGTGAGGACGGGTTGTGAGTCGTGCTTGAGTAGCTCAGTTGGTCGAGTACTTTCCCGCGAAAGGCATCTACATCTACATCAACATTTATACTCTGCAAGCCACCCAACGGTGTGTGGCGGAGGGCACTTTACGTGCCACTGTCATTACCTCCCTTTTCTGTTCCAGTCGCGTCTGTTTCGCGGGGAGAACGACTGTCTGAAAGCCTCCGTGCGCGCTCGAATCTCTCTAATTTTACATTCGTGATCTCCTCGGGAGGTATAAGTAGGGGGAAGCAATATATTCGATACCTCATCCAGAAAAGCACCCTCTCGAAACTTGGACAGCAAGCTACACCGCGATGCAGAGCGCCTCTCTTGCAGAGTCTGCCGCTTGAGTTTGCTAAACATCTCCGTAACGCTATCACGCTTACCAAATAACCCTGTGACGAAACGCGCCGCTCTTCTTTGGATCTTCTCTATCTCCTCCGTCAACCCGATCTGGTACGGATCCCACACTGATGAGCAATACTCAAGTATAGGTTGAACGAGTGTTTTGTAAGCCACCTCCTTTGTTGATGGACTACATTTTCTAAGGACTCTCCCACTGAATCTCAACCTGGTACCCGCCTTACCAACAATTTTATATGATCATTCCACTTCAAATCGTTCCGCACACATACTCCCAGATATTTTACAGAAGTAACTGCTACCAGTGTTTGTTCCGCTATCATATAATCATACAATAAAGGATCCTTCTTTCTATGTATTCGCAATACATTACATTTGTCTATGTTAAGGGTCAGTTGCCACTCCCTGCACCAAGTGCCTATCCGCTGCAGATCTTCCTGTATTTCACTATAATTTTCTAATGCTGCAACTTCTTTGTATACTACAGCATCATCCGCGAAAAGCCCCATGGAACTTCCGACACTATCTACTAGGTCATTTATATATATTGTGAAAAGCAATGGTCCCATAACACTCCCCTGTGGCACGCCAGAGGTTACTTTAACGTCTGTAGACGTCTCTCCATTGATAACAACATGCTGTGTTCTGTCTGCTAAAAACTCTTCAATCCAGTCACACAGCTGGTCTGATATTCCGTAGGCTCTTACTTTGTTTATCAGGCGACAGTGCGGAACTGTATCGAACGCCTTCCGGAAGTCAAGGAAAATAGCATCTACCTGGGAGCCTGTATCTAATATTTTCTGGGTCTCATGAACAAATAAAGCGAAATGGGTCTCACACGATCGCTGTTTCCGGAATCCATGTTGATTTCTACAGAGTAGATTCTGGGTTTCCAAAAACGACATGATACTCGAGCAAAAAGATGTTCTAAAATTCTACAACAGATCGACGTCAGAGATATAGGTCTATAGTTTTGCGCATCTGCTCGACGACCCTTCTTGAGGACTGGGACTACCTGTGCTCTTTTCCAATCATTTGGAATCTTCCGTTCCTCTAGGGACTTGCGGTACACGGCTGTTAGAAGGGGAGCAAGTTTTTTCGCGTACTCTGTGTAGAATCAAATTGGTATCCCGTCAGGTCTAGTGGACTTTCCTCTGTTGAGTGATTCCAGCTGCTTTTCTATTCCTTGGACACTTATTTCGATTTCAGCCATTTTTTCGTTTGTGCGTGGATTTAGAGAAGGAACTTCAGTGCGGTCTTCCTCTGTGAAACAGCTTTGGAAAAAGGTGTTTAGTATTTCAGCTTTACGCGTGTCATCCTCTATTTCAATGCCATCATCATCAACCCGGCGTGTCTGGATATGCTGTTTCGAGCCACTTACTGATTTAACGTAAGACCAGAACTTCCTAGGATTTTCTGTCAAGTCCGTACATATAATTATACTTTGGATTTCACTGAACGCTTCAAGCGTAGCCCTCCTTACGCTACTGTTTTTCTGAGAGGTTTTGGCTGCGTTTAAACTTGGAGTGAAGCTCTCTTTCCTTTCGCAGTAGTTTTCTAACTTCGTTGTTGAACCACGGTGGGTTTTTCCCGTCCCTCACAGTTTTACTCGGCACGTACCTGTCTAAAACGCATTTTGCGATTGCCTTGAACTTTTTCCATAAACACTCAACATTGTCAGTGTCGGAACAGAAATTTTCGTTTTGATCTGTTAGATAGTCTGAAATCTGCCTTCTATTACTCTTGCTCAACAGATAAACCTTCCTCCCTTTTTTATATTCCTATTTACTTCCATATTTAGGGACGATGCAACGGCCTTATGATCACTGATTCCCTGTTCTGCACTTACAGAGTCGAAAAGTTCTGGTCTGTTTGTTATCAGTAGGTCCAAGATGTTATCTCCACGAGTCGGTTCTCTGTTTGATTGCTCGAGGTAATTTTCGGATAGTGCACTCAGTATAATGTCACTCGATGCTCTGTCCCTACCACCCGTCCTAAACATCTGAGTGTCCCAGTCTATATCTGGTAAATTGAAATCTCCACCTAAGACTGAGAAAATGTATGTGACATGTATTCCAAATTTTCTCTCAGTTGTTCTGCCACTAATGCTGCTGAGTCGGGAGGACGGTAAAAGGAGTCAATTATTAACCTAGCTCGGTTGTTGAGTGTAACCTCCACCCATAATAATTCACAGGAACTATCCACTTCTACTTCACTACAGAATAAACTACTACTAACAGCAACAAACACGCCACCACCGGTTGCATGCAATCTATCCTTTCTAAACACCGTCTGTGCCTTTGTAAAAATTTCGGCAGAATTTATCTCTGGCTTCAGCCAGCTTTCTGTACCTATAACGATTTCAGCTTCGGTGCTTTCTATCAGCGCTTGAAGTTCCGGTACTTTACCAATGCAGCTTCGACAGTTTACAATTACGATACCGATTGCTGCTTGGTCCCCGCATGTCCTGACTTTGCCCCGCATCCTTTGAGGCTGTTGCCCTTTCTGTACTTGCCCGAGGCCATCTAACCTAAAAAACCGCCCAGTCCACGCCACACAACCCCTGCTACCCGTGTAGCCGCTTGCTGCGTGTAGTGGACTCCTGACTTATCCAGTGGAACCCGAAACCCCACCACCCTATGACGGAAGTCGAGGAATCTGCAGCCCACACGGTGGCAGAACCGTCTCAGCCTCTGATTCAGACCCTCCACTCGGCTCTGTACCAAAGGTCCGCTGTCAGTCCTGTCGACGATGCTGCAGATGGTGAGCTCTGCTTTCATCCCGCTAGCGCGACTGGCAGTCTTCACCAAATCAGATAGCCGCCGGAAGCCAGAGAGGATATCCTCCGATCCATAGCGACACACATCATTGGTGCCGACATGAGCGACCACCTGCAGATGGGTGCACACTGTACCCTTCATGGCATCCGGAAGGACCCTTTCCACATCTGGAATGACTCCCCCCGGTATGCACACGGAGTGCACATTGGTTTCCTTCCCCTCTCTTGTTGCCATATTCCTAAGGCGCCCCATTACGCGCCTGATGTTGGAGCTCCCAACTACCAGTAAGCCCACCCTCTGCGACCGCCCGGATCTTGCAGACTGAGGGGCAACCTCTGGAACAGGACAAGCAGCCATGTCCGGCCGAAGATCAGTATCAGCCGGAGACAGAGCCTGAAACCGGTTCCTCAGACAAACTGGAGAGGCCTTCCGTTCAGCCCTCCGGAATGTCTTTCGCCCCCTGCCACACCTCGAGACGACCTCCCACTCTACCACAGGTGAGGGATCAGCCTCAATGTGGGCAGTATCCCGGGCAGCCACAGTCGTAGTCCGATCGGTGGATGCGTGGGACGAGCTGGCCGTCCCCGACAAACTCCCATCCGGACCCCCACAGTGATGTCCATTGGCAACAGCCTCAAGCTGTGTGACCGAAGCCAACACTGCCCGAAGCTGGGAGCGAAGGGATGCCAACTCAGCCTGCATCCGAACACAGCAGTTGCAGTCCCTATCCATGCTAAAAACTGTTGTGCAAAGAACGTCTGAACTAATCTACAGAGAGCACAAACAATTCGACATAAAATTTAAACGGTTATTAAAATACAAGATTGCCTAGTAAATGCAGTAATGCTGCTACTTGCACACTGCTGACACACTGCTCGGCGGCGGAAGGAGACTACGCGATTTTACACTATTCAGGTACTAAAACGCGATGCTACAACTCTCAAATACTATAATACGCCCGAAATTTATGAATTAAACAATGCAAGTACCAAAATCACGCAAATAAATTAAGAATTAAACTATGTAACAAATAAGTGAGCTAAGAGTATACGACTTGCTGCTGGCAGCTGCTTATCCAACGGCGACAGGGAGCACACTGGCTGTGACGAACCGACACTGGCCGTTCAAAACAAAGCCAGACGACTACGCGAATTTACACTATCCAGGTACTAAAACGCTATGCTACAACTCTCAAATATTATAATACGCCCGAAATTTATGAGTTAAACAATGCAAGTACCAAAATCACGCAAAGAAATTAAGAATTAAACTATGTAACAAATAAGTGAGCTAAGAATATACGACCTGCTGCTGGCAGCTGCTTATCCAACGGCGGCGGTCCGGCACACAGTTTTAATCTGCCAGGAAGTTTCACATCAACGCACACTCGGCTGCAGAGTGAAAATTTCGTTCTGGAGATATACGAGGGTTGGAACTTAAATAGTGACAACTATATATTCACAACCGATACAGAGGAGTTACCTGTTTGCACCTGTTACTGTCCTTCAAAGTAGTCACCAGCGCTGTGTAGAACCCGTTGCTAGCGATGTGGAAGGTGTAGTATACCGTTAGCAGAGCCTGTTCTGTTGATGGTGCTAATGGAGCGGTTTACTTCCTGTCGAATCTCTGGAACAGTTCTTAAGCGAATGTCACGAAGCCAAACTAAAAAGCCAATCCAACGAATGGCGTCATTATGGCACGCCGCGAAAGTCGAAAGTGCGTCAGAGACCCAGTATGGTTTTACAAAGACATGTTCACGTCTTTGTATAAAACAAAGCTAAAACAAAGGCTATCATGCTGATTGATGTACCCGTGACGGCTAAAGAACATTTGCTTGAAACATTTTGTAATCTGCATCTGGACAAAAAGTTATTAAGTGTGGTCAAGATAAATGGGACACCCTGTATATCCTCCGCCATAGCTGGTCCCGCCCGGTTGAGAAATTTACGAAATTTCAGTCGCCAACTTTCTCTTCCGAATGCGAAAATATTTTATTGAGCCCAACCTACATAGGTAGGAATGATCATCAAAATAATATAAGAGAAATCAGAGCTCGAACAGAAAGGTTTAGGTGTTCGTTTTTCCCGCGCGCTGTTCGGGAGTGGAATGGTAGAGAGATAGTATGATTGTGGTTCGGTGAACCCTCTGCGAAGCACTTAAATGTGAATTGCAGAGTAGTCATGTAGTAGGTAGATGAGTCACACATCGTAAAAAAACCTTGGTTAGCCAGGCTCGGGTGATAGTACCTTGTGAGGGTCCCTTTCGGTTAGTTAGTTAGTTAGTTAGATACGTGTTCCATTGATCAATAGCACGGGAAAACCGTTGTGATGTGGAACGTGTCAACGGCAGTGAAGACGGAGATGAAGATCATCAGTACGGCAGAGCTATCGGAAGAGGCGGCCCTGCTTTTAGGGTTAATATAAAAGCTAGCGATAGCAAACCCGGACGCGTCTGAACCCATAATGGCCGGCTTTCTAGTCAGTGTCTGTTTCCCACGTTAGGGACGACTGCAATAACTGCACCAGGAACTAACAATCCTTGGTTCTAATAACCCACTGGAGCCGGCCGGTGTGGCCGAGCGGTTCTAGGCGCTTCAGTCTGGAACCGCGCGACCGCATCTGTCGCAGGTTCGAATGCAGCCTCAGGCATGGAAGAGTGTGATGTCCATAGCTTAGTTAGGTTTAAGTAGTTCTAAGTTCTAGGGGACTGATGACCTCAAATGTTAAGTCCCATAGTGCTCAGAGCCATTTGAACCATTTTTAACCCACTGGAAACACTGGACAAACAATTACAAGCTATCATGATTCGTGAAAGTAATAACAATGTTACCACGGGTAGTACTCAATCCACCCGCCAACAGGTGGCAACGGAGTCTTCGGAGTCTGAGGGACCTGGGCAGTAACGAACACAGAGAAAGTCGGAGATCTCTGCAGACTTCCATCCACAACTATCACTTATATAGGCACATTTAATACCAACAGTCTAATTAAACTGGGAAAATTACACAATCTAGTACAGGATTGGCAAAGAAACAATACTGGAAAACTGTGGGAAAATATCACGCCGTTAAATTTACCAACAAAAACGGAAAAAGGCTTATCGAACCATGCCAACAAAACAATCTTAAAATTATGTCAACATCATTGAGGAAGAATCCCCGAAATCAAAAGACCTGGAGATTCACATTAGAAGAGCTAGATGAATATCAGACTGATCATGTTGCCATCTCGTATCCTCTACAGAAAGAAGTTCATGACATACTAGTCCGCAGAGGTGCAAACATAGATTCAGACCTCTATCTAACACGGATATAAATGAAATTTACCCCAAAGAGAGTCCACCGCAAGAAGGTGCATCAGCAGAAATTTGACACCAAAAGAATCAAAGTAACTAAACTTGGAGAAGAACTGGAAAAAGTCCAGGCAGATACTTGGGAAAAATTTCGCAGTGAAATATTCCAGAAGGCTAAAGATTTAGTACCCTTGAAGAAAAAACACAAAACATCCATGGTAAGATACAGAATGTGATAAAGCTTCGGAAAAACGAAAAAAAACGCTTTTCTTAAGTACAACAGAAAGAAAACACCGGAAAACCTTCAATACTTTTATGAAACTAGGAAACAAGTGGCTAAAATCATTAGGCAGCCCAAAAGAAAATACCTCAAAAACCAACCGAACTTAATCGAAGAAAACTTCCACAACTACAATACACAAGATTTTTATAGAATTTCTGCAGAAAAAATTCGCGGATACAGCCCACCAAATTTGTGTCTAAAGAAATCTGACGGAAAACTTGCAGGATAACTGCAAGGAACTGTCAAATTATTTTTCAACGCTCCTTAATTGTCCGGAACCACCTTCGAGATAATCTAAAGAAAGACCTAGTTATACACACTCTGAATCATCCCCACCTACACAATAAGAAAATCACAAACACATTATTAAATTAAAAACAATAGAACATCTGGTGAAGATGGGATTATTGCTGAGCTGCTGGAAACTCTAGGATTAAAATCTCTCAAAGAGTTAACCCAAATCATTGCAGATATTTGGGAGACAGAAAAATTACCCCAGGAATGCAAATGTACGCTTATTCATACATCACACAAAAAAGGAGACAAATAAGATGTAAATAATTATCGAGACATATCCCTGCTTCAGGTCGCACACAAATTTATATCAGGCTGTATTCTTCAAAGAGCGCAAGAGCAACTGGAAAACAAAATTAGTGAATACCAAGGTGGCTTTCGCCTCAGTAGATCCTGCACAGAACAAATTTTCAATCTAAAGACCGTGCTAAAATACAAAGCAGTTGGAATAGTCCAACAATTTGCTCGTTTGTTGACTTTAAAAAGGCATGCGACTCAGTTGACAGAGAGGCACTTTTTAATATCCTTGAAGAGCAACGGTTAGATCCCAAAACCCTTAACCTCATCAAAGAAACATTGGCCAATACTACATCTACGGTGAAATTCATGGGTGAAATCTCCGAGCCCTTCCTGATCGAAACTGGCGTCCGACAAGGTGATGGTCTCTCTCCTCTCCTAATGAACCTCGTGTTGGACAAGGTCATTTGCGAATGGGAAAAGGAATTGAAGAATAAAAACTGCTGGAAACATATGGGGATGGGGTGAGTTATGGATGACATAAGAATTTCATGTGTAGCTTTTGTTCACAACTTAGCCTTTGTGATAACACCAATCGAACAGGTTGAAACCCTTAAAGAATGTGCAGAGAAAGTTGGTCTGCAAATACCTTTCCTAAAGTTTCAGTTCATCGTGACAGAAAGTGACACCCAAATCTTGACTACAAAATACGGTCATATCAATATATTCTCATATTTTAAATACTTAGGTGAAGTCCTTGAACCTACAGGGAGAGAAAATAGCACAAAACATTCGCCTCCAAAAACTAAAGAGATCCTGTGGAAGAACCTGCAAGGTGTACAATAAAAAAATGTTTATCCAGAAACACTAAAACTAGGCACTATAATATCATATTAAAACCTGAAGACCTGTAAGCCAGTAAAACCCAGACAGTCAGCATAACAGGTGACATAGAAAACTTATTAAAGCAAGGAAGTAAAATCATCAGAGAGTTACTTGGGCCAAAGAAAACAGAAGAGGGCTATAGACCACAATCTTGTCAAACAACTGGGATATTGTCCAACCTTGCATTATAAAAAGGCGATTTAAATTTTATGCGTACGTCTCTAGGCTTCCCAAAACAAGACTTACGCACAAAATTCTTAAGTACATAGAACAACTTAAAACCATACCCTGAATACAAGAGATGAAAAAGAACCTACAAAAAGCTCAGATAAATTATTCGTATATTTTGGACAGAAAGATATTTAAGCAGAAAGTTGACAGATGGGAGGTTAAGTGAGAGAACGAAGCTCCGAAGAAAGCAGGAACAAAATGGACAGAAGAAAGGAAGAGAGCCCACGCAGAAAAAATGTGTGTGAGTGTGTGTGTTGTTTAACATTGTTACCACAATTCTTGAGAAGCTCTTAACCAATTTACTTCAGATTTTACACGTTAATCTAATAAATATTTGTACAGACAAAGGCTACATATTTTTAGTATGTGTGATAGATAAATATAAATATACAATTTATAGAATGTAAACGTTGTTAGTAAAGATCTCTGAAAGTTCTTGACCGATTAACTGAAATTATTCACAATACTCTAATAAACGTTTGGTCTGATATAGGCTACACACTTTTTAATATAAGTCTATACATATTTTAAAAATGTTTGTATGTGTGCTTGCGCGTACGTGAGTGTCTATTCGTGTGTGTGTGTGTGTGTGTGTGTGTGTGTGTGTGTGTGTGTGTGTTCCACATCTCCTCCTACCTATCAAAGATGTGGGTGAAAAAGAAGCGTAGCCTGCGTCACGTGAATTCCCGGACTTAATTTCATACAGTATTTGATAGTGAGACCATTTAAGGACTTGTAACACACTTTAAACATATCAAATTTTTCCGAAAAGTTTTCTTGCTGACAACCCCTACAAAATGGTGAAAGAAAAAACGTTTATCAAATCAAATGGTTCAAATGGCTCTAAGTACTACGGGACTTAACATCTGAGGTCATCAGTTCCCTAGACGTAGAACTACTTAAACCTAACTAACCTAAGGACATCACACACATACATGCCCGAGGCAGGATTCGAACCTGCGACCGCAGCAGCAGCGTGGTTCCGGACTGAAGCGCCTAGAACTGCTCGGCCACAGAGACCGGCAAAATGTTTATCGTCCACTATTTTTCCGTTGTGGATGCAGAAAACTACCGCATGAGGCACGACTCTGTAATTTATTAATTCTATACTATTAACTGTATTGGCGACACATTTTACACACAGTATGCGCATATACCACTTGTAAGTAGGCTGTTTAGGTTGTTACGTTGGTAACGCCACATAGTGCTCTGTATGAAAATCGCTGACTGCGCTGTGTGTAGTCTGTGGCTGGTTGGACTAAATGGTTCAAATGGCTCTGAGCACTATGGGACTTAACATCTACGGTCATCCGTCCCCTAGAACTTAGAACTACTTAAACCTAACTAACCTAAGGACATCACACACATCCATGCCCGAGGCAGGATTCGAACCTGCGACCGGAGCAGTCGCGCGGCTCCGGACTGAGCGCCTAGAACCGCTAGAGCTGGTTGGACTCATTGTTGGAATATTCACCAGTGTAGTGTCGGGCAGTTGGATGTGAACAACGCGTAGCGTTGGGCAGTTGGAGGTGAGCCGCCAGCAGTGGTGGATGTGAGGAGAGAGATGCCAGAGTTTTGATCGGTGAGAGGTTACTATGAGCGGACGATCTGGAACTGTGTCCGTCAGAAAAAGGAAATTTGTAAGACTGGATGTCATGAACTGATATATATACACTCCTGGAAATGGAAAAAAGAACACATTGACACCGGTGTGTCAGACCCACCATACTTGCTCCGGACACTGCGAGAGGGCTGTACAAGCAATGATCACACGCACGGCACAGCGGACACACCAGGAACCGCGGTGTTGACCGTCGAATGGCGCTAGCTGCGCAGCATTTGTGCACCGCCGCCGTCAGTGTCAGCCAGTTTGCCGTGGCATACGGAGCTCCATCGCAGTCTTTAACACTGGTAGCATGCCGCGACAGCGTGGACGTGAACCGTATGTGCAGTTGACGGACTTTGAGCGAGGGCGTATAGTGGGCATGCGGGAGGCCGGGTGGACGTACCGCCGAATTGCTCAACACGTGGGGCGTGAGGTCTCCACAGTACATCGATGTTGTCGCCAGTGGTCGGCGGAAGGTGCACGTGCCCGTCGACCTGGGACCGGACCGCAGCGACGCACGGATGCACGCCAAGACCGTACGATCCTACGCAGTGCCGTAGGGGACCGCACCGCCACTTCCCAGCAAATTAGGGACACTGTTGCTCCTGGGGTATCGGCGAGGACCATTCGCAACATTCTCCATGAAGCTGGGCTACGGTCCCGCACACCGTTAGGCCGTCTTCCGCTCACGCCCCAACATCGTGCAGCCCGCCTCCAGTGGTGTCGCGACAGGCGTGAATGGAGGGACGAATGGAGACGTGTCGTCTTCAGCGATGAGAGTCGCTTCTGCCTTGGTGCCAATGATGGTCGTATGCGTGTTTGGCGCCGTGCAGGTGAGCGCCACAATCAGGACTGCATACGACCGAGGCACACAGGGCCAACACCCGGCATCATGGCGTGGGGAGCGATCTCCTACACTGGCCGTACACCACTGGTGATCGTCGAGGGGACACTGAATAGTGCACGGTACATCCAAACCGTCATCGAACTCATCGTTCTACCATTCCTAGACCAGCAAGGGAACTTGCTGTTCCAACAGGACAATGCACGTCCGCATGTATCCCGTGCCACCCAACGTGCTCTAGAAGGTATAAGTCAACTACCCTGGCCAGCAAGATCTCCGGATCTGTCCCCCATTGTGCATGTTTGGGACTGGATGAAGCGTCGTCTCACGCGGTCTGCACGTCCAGCACGAACGCTGGTCCAACTGAGGCGCCAGGTGGAAATGGCATGGCAAGCCGTTCCATAGGACTACATCCAGCATCTCACGATCGTCTCCATGGGAGAATAGCAGCCTGCATTGCTGCGAAAGGTGGATATACACTGTACTAGTGCCGACATTGTGCATGCTCTGTTGCCTGTGTCTATGTGCCTGTGGTTCTGTCAGTGTGATCATGTGATGTATCTGACCCCAGGAATGTGTCAATAAAGTTTCCCCTTCCTGGGACAATGAATTCACGGTGTTCTTATTTCAATTTCCAGGAGTGTATATATATATATATATATATATATATATATATATATATATATATATATATAATGACTTTTGAACACTATTAAGGTAAATACACTGTTTGTTCTCTATCAAAATCTTTCATTTGCTAACTATGCCTGTCAGTAGTTAGTGCCTTCAGTAGTTAGAAACTTTTATTTAGCTGGCAATATTTTTTGTGAGGTAAGTGATTCATGAAATGTATAAGTTGTTGTTAGTCAGGGGTATTCTTTTGTAGGGATTACTGAAAGTCAGATTGCGTTTCGCAAAAAATTGTGTATCAGTTTAGTGATGATTAGAATAAGTAAAGAGAAAACTGTCCGAGTACGTTGAGTTTTGCTCAGCTGTTTGAAAATCAAATAACGTAAGAGCTTTACCAGCACAGTAATTCTTAATTTTCGAGGGGGACTTTTCACACTGCAAGTACAAAATTATATCATTGTTAGATGCATAGTTCAGGAGATGTGATGTCATAAACAGTGAGATACCCGAAAAACTACCGCACGCGGCGGCGCTGTCACTTCCTTCCTTTACCTGCACCTGCCTCTGAACTCATTGCAGCACATCGGCGGTAGGAAAGCCGAGCAGAAACCTACCATACTGTAACTCGCACCAGGCTACTTACAAACTAACTACTCCAAGAATCGGGAAAAGTTCTTAATTTTGAATGAAAGGTGGAAATACTGGGAAAACTTTGGTATATTCTGAACCTTGATAATATACACATTCACTGCCAAGCCCGTACTAATCTTAACACAATCATGAACAAACCCTTTCACTCACGTTAGCAAGTTTATGGTAACGTATTCTCCGAAATCAGAACAGCTGCTAAGTACGGATTGTTCTTAAATGAAAATGCTCGTCATACTATTAACTTTATCGGTTTCTAATGTACTCAACTTTTTAGTCACCGACCTGCTCAATATGCCGCCCGGAATTAAGATCTTTTCTTATACACAAAATTACTTAAAAAATGAGCACTTTCGAAAAACCACACCGGAATAAATATACCTTCACTTCAAAACACTTTTTAAACATGTAGCACAACTAAAACCAGCAAATTATTACTTCCTTCGGAGCTCACACTACACACGACCGTACCATTGAAAGGTTGGGCTCCAACTGTTAGACTGCTGTAAGCATTCTATATCTCCAAGAGAAAAGATGCGCGAAAAATAGTCTGTTTTGATTCTTCAGTTTTCTTTAAAGCCAATAGAAAAACATTATTCTCCAGCGTTAGTCAGCGCTTTTCATCACTAATCACTCAACACGTAACACGCTTTCGAACTGTACTTCCTCCCGAAATAAATATTTAACAGTCTGATATTTTGTTTATACTTTACTTCATTAACTATTTTCATTTGCACTCGAATTAGCTTTCCTTTTACCATAAACTTCCTTAACCCATTATGATACAAAATTCCCCGTCGTACAACGTTCATCAGTAGAACAACCATCTGCATATTTACTTTAGTCCATCATTCGCACTACTAAAACTACATACAAAACTGTACAAACATACATAAACAAAAAAAGCCTTCAAGAAATAAACGGAAAAATTCACAAAAATATTATCTTGACCTGTTTAGTGAATGTCTCTATGCGCTACTGTCCTCTAGTATATGAAAATTAGACGTATGTACTCGACTGAAGGCGCCTCAGACAAAGTGTCACTGTGCGTGGGTGAGTCATTCTCCCGATACACAGGCTCTAGACAGGAGCGATATAAGGGCCACGCCTCACGCATCGTGCATGAAGTTTAAATTTATTACTTTGTTGTTACTAACGCAATTCACAAAGCAACTGGAGAGATCTCTCTCACATCCCGTATAACCATAATACCAACAATTTTCCCACTAATTTCAAGCGACATCAACTCCTAATTACGATTTTGTTTGCAATATCAATAAACAAACTCAAAGTCAGGAAGAGGGTGGAAGAGGAGATGGACAAAGGGGGAGGGGGAGGAAATGGACATTTAAAGGGGGAAGGAAAAGATGGATAGAGAGAGAGAGGAGGAGGAAATGGAGAGGGATAAGAGGGAGGAAGTTATGTACAGAGAGAGGAAAGAGGAGGAGGAGATGGACAGAAAGAGGGTGTACAAGGAGATTAGGATGTATATCTAGTTCCTGAAGAGGGGCAGTAGCCTTTTCAGTAGTTACAGGGGCGACAGTCTCGATTATTCACTGATCTGGTCTGGTAACAATAACCATGTGCTGGTACTGAGAAGGACTGAAAGCAAGAGGAAACTACAGCCGTAATTTTTCCCGAGGGAATGCAGCTTTACTGTATGATTAAATGATGATGGCGTCCTCTTGGGTAAAATATTCCGGAGGTAAAACAGCCCTCCATTCGGATCTCCGGGCGGGGACTACTCATGAGGACGGCGTTATCAGGAGAAAGAAAACTAGCGTTCAACGGATCGGAGCGTGGAATCTCATATCCCTTAATCGGGCAGGTAGGTTAGAAAATTTAAAAAGGGAAATGGATAGGTTAAAGTTAGATATAGTGGGAATTAGTGAAGTTCGGTGGCAGGAGGAACAAGACTTTTGGTCAGGCGAATACAGGGTTATGAATACAAAATCAAATAGGGGTAATGCAGGAGTAGGTTTAATAACGAATAAAAAAATAGGAGTGCGGGTATGCTACTACAAACAGGATAGTGAACGCATTATTGTAGCCAAGATAGACACGAAGCCCACGCCTACTACGGTAGTACAAGTTTATATGCCAACTAGCTCTGCAGATGATGAAGAAATTGATGAAATGTATGATGAGATAAGAGAAATTATTCAGATAGTGAAGGGAGACGAAAATTTAATAGTCATGGGTGACTGGAATTCAAGAGTAGGAAAAGGGAGAGAAGGAAACGTAGTAGGTGAATATGGATTGGGGGTAAGAAATGAAAGAGGAAGCCGCCTGGTAGAATTCTGCGCAGAGCATAACTTAATCATACCTAACACTTGGTTCAAGAATCATGAAAGAAGGTTGTATACATGGAAGAAGACTGGAGATACTAGAAGGTATCAGATAGATCACATAATGGTAAGACTGAGATTTAGGTTCAAATGGTTCAAATGGCTCTGTGCACTATGGGAATTAACAGCTATGGTCATCAGTCCCCTAGAACTTAGAACTACTTAAACCTAACTAACCTAAGGACATCACACAACACCCAGTCATCACGAGAGATTTAGGAACCAGGTTTTAAATTGTAGGACATTTCCAGGGGCAGATGTGGACTCTGACCACGATCTATTGGTTATGAACTGTAGTTTAAAAATGAAGAAACTGCAAAAAGGTGAGAATTTAAGGAGATGGCACCTGGATAGATTGACTAAACCAGAGGTTGTACAGAGTTCCAGGGAGAGCATAAGAGAACAATTGACAGGAATGGGGGAAAGAAATACAGTAGAAGAAGAATGGGTAGCTTTGAGAGATGAAGTAGTGAAGGCAGCAGAGAATCAAACAGGTAAAAAGACGAGGGCTAGTAGAAATCCTTGGGTAACAGAAGAAATATTGTATTTAATTTATGAAAGGAGAAAATAGAAAAATGCAGTAAATGAAGCAGGCGAAAGGGAATACAAACGTCTCATAAATGAGATCGACAGGAAGTGCAAAATTGCTAAGCAGGCATGGCTAGAGGACAAATGTAAGGATGTAGAGGCTTATCTCACTAGGGGTAAGATAGATACAGCCTACAGGAAAATTAAAGAGACCTTTGGAGAAAAGAGAACCACTTGTATGAATATCAAGAGCTCAGATGGAAACCTATTTCTAAGCAAAGAAGGGAAGCAGAAATGTGGAAGGAGTATACAGGGGCGATGTCCTTGAGAACAATATTATGGAAATGGAAGAGGATGTAGATGTAGATGAAATGAGAGATATAATACTGCGTGAAGAGTTTGACAGAGCACTGAAAGACCTGAGTCGAAACAAGCCCCCGGGAGTAGACAACATTCCATTAGAACTACTGACAGCCTTGGGAGAGCCAGTCCTGACAAAACTTTACCATCTGGTGAGCAAGATGTATGAGACAGGCGAAATACCCTCAGACTTCAAGAAGAATATAATAATTCCAATTCCAAAGAAAGCAAGTGTTGACAGGTGCGAAAATTACCAAACTATCAGTTTAATAAGTCACAGCTGCAAAATACTAACGCGAATTCATTACAGACGAATGGACAAACTGGTAGAAACCGACCTTGGGGAAGATCAGTTTGGATTCCGTAGAAATAATGAAATACGTGAGGCAATACTGACCCTACGACTTATTTTAGAAGAAAGATTAAGGAAAGGCAAACTAACATTTCTAGCATTTGTAGACTTAGAGAAAGCTTTTGACAATGTTGACTGAAATACTCTCTTTCAAATTCTAAAGGTGGCAGGGGTAAAATAAAGCGAGCGAAAGGCTATTTACAATTTGTACAGAAACCAGATTGCAGTTATAAGAGTCGAGGGACGTGAAAGGGAGGCAGTGGTTGGGAAGGAAGTGAGACAGGTTTGTAGGTTCTCCCCGATGTTATTCAATCTGTATATTGAGTAACCAGTAAAGGAAACAAAAGATAAATTCGGAGTAGGTATTAAAATCCACGGAGAAAAAATAAAAACTTTGAGGTTCGCCGATGACATTGTAATTCTGTCGGTGACAGCAAAGGACTTGGAGGAGCAGTTGAACGGAATCGACAGTGTCTTTAAAGGAGGATATAAGTTGAACTTCACCAAAAGCAAAACGAGGATAATGGAATTTAGTCGAATTAAGTCGGGTGATGTTGAGGGAATTAGACACTTAAAGTAGCAAAGGAGTTTTGCTATTTGGGGAGCAAAATAACTGATAATGGTTGAAGTAGAGAGGATATAAAATGTAGACTGGCAATGGCAGGGAAAGCGTTTCTGAAGAACAGAAATTTGTTAACATCGAGTACAGGTTCAAGCGTCATGAAGTCGTCTCTGGAAGTATTTGTATGGAGTTTAGCCATGTATGGAAGTGAAAAGTGGACGATAAATAGTTTAGACAAGAAGAGAATAGAAGCTTTCGAAATGTGGTGCTACAGAAGAATGCTGAAGATTAGATGGGTAGATGACGTAACTAATGGTGAGGTACTGAATAGAATTAAGGAGAAGATGAATTTCGGTCACAACTTGACTAGAAGAATGGTTCAAATGGCTCTGAGCACTATGGGGCTCAACTGCTGTGGTCATAAGTCCCCTAGAACTTAGAACTACTTAAACCTAACTAACCTAAGGACATCACACACATCCATGCCCGAGGCAGGATTCGAACCTGCTACCGTAGCGGTCGTGCGGTTCCAGACTGAAGCGCCTTTAACCGCTCGGCCACTCCGGCCGGCGACTAGAAGAATGGATCGGTTGGTAGGACACGCTCTTAGGCATCAAGGAATCACCAATTTTTGTATTTGAGAGAAGCATGGAGGATAAAAATTGTAGAGGGAGACCAAGAGATGAATACACTACGCAGATTCAGAAGGGTATAGGTTGCTGTAGGTACTGGGAGATGAAGAAGCTTGCACAGGATAGAGTAGCATGGAGAGCTGCATCAAACCAGTCTCAGGACTAAAGACCACAACAACAACTCATCTAGTTCCTCTATATATTGAATCATTGCCGAATTCGTTAGTCTTATCATATCAACTGATACAGTACAAGATAATAATCTTTTCTTTCAAAGTACAATAACTGTCTTATAAACTTTGCTGCATAATTTATATGTAATACTCCTCTAGCACTGCTGGCTTTATAGAGACGATGCTGTCGTTTTCGGCGTCGATTGCAAGTTGGGGCTGAGCAGCACTCCGCTCTGACGTGAGTAAGCATGCTGCAGCGGTGACGTGTGGATCTCTTGAAGGCGTGTCTGCGTCAACGTCGTTTATTCTTCATTGCATGTGGCAGCGACTATGCTTACTTGCGGCTCCGTCTCGAAGTACCAACCTAACCTTGGGACTTCGTTCTTTTAACGACAACACAAAAAACACGGTTAACATTCTGCCGCCGGTGCCATCATTACAGACATGCACATGTTATTATTGTACAAAGATGGGCAAATTATTATTCTTGGAACATATTTGGAAGGTGATTATTAACGGCTGTCAAGTACTGTATACACTGCATGTTTGACAGTCAGCTGCCTTTTATTTGTAATCCAAATATCGACCGGTTTCAGTCACAGGCCATCTTCGCGGATTCTATCCAAAGATACGAAAAAATAAATTAGTGTACAAGAAATATTACAAATTCTTTTCCAGAGAACTGCAAAATATACATGAATACTTACAGGGTTATAACAGTTTAAGCCACAACATCACATCTGTCATTGCTTAAATACTGGCCAGGTCTCATATGTAGAGCATGTTATGAATGTCAGTATACCACACAGGACTTTTAAAGGCCAACATACTAATAACATGTGTAAACAGAGCAGTACTGAAGAGAACACAGGAATAACCATTACAATTGTACAAATATTGAGGAGTTGGTCAAAGATCTTTAGAAAGTATTTTCGTCGTATGGTACAAAAATATCTCGCTGATAAGTCTCTTGTTAAGTGCAGGTGACTGGACTATCTTTGGCGAACATCTTCGGTATAGTTCCACATTAAACAAAAAAAAAGAAGAAGAATTTCGTATTCGAAAACGTAGAATAACATAGATCTTACAGTCTAAGGCAGAAATCATCACAGAACCTTTATGTTAAACAGTAGTATAGCCCAGTCGCCTACATTTAGCAAGAAACTTGTCAAGATTTTTTGTACCATATGACGAAATAATTTCTAAAAATCTTTGGCCAACTCCTCAATATCTTGTACAATTGTAATACTTATTCCTCTGATCTTCTCTTCAGTGCTGCTCTGGTTATGCATGTTATTAGTATGTTTGCCTTTAAAAGTCCTGTTTGGTATACTGGAATTCATGCCATGCTCTACATATGACACGTGACCTATATTTACGTAATGACACATGTGACGTTGTGGCTTAAACTTTTTTAACCCTGCAAGTATTTATGTGTATTTTGTAATATTTACAGTATACTACATGTATTTTTTTTATCTTTGGACGGAATCCGTGAAGATGGTCTGTAACTGAAACCGGTCGATATTTGGGTTTTAAATAAAAAAAGCAGCTGACTCTCAAACATGCATTTTACACATTAGTCTTGGACTTTTCAGAGAGATAACTTGATGTCACGACTGAGCGGCGGAGAATCGGCTCGGTTCTTCGTATTCCCGTGGAATTTTACCTCGTTGGAGGACTATATCTACATTTACATTCTAAAAGGCACCTTTCATGTACTGACGCAGAGCACATCGCCTGCCACTATTAGGTCAGGCCCCCTCTCCTTTACTATTTGCGAATTGGAGACAAGGATTATCGGTAAGCATCGCAATAAGCTTTAATGTGTCTCATTCGAGAAGTATGAGTGTACATGGGAGGAAGTAATATATATTTTGAATACTCTTGGACCATGAGCTCTTCAGATATTAGAAGCAGACCTCGATAATGTAAAACGTTTTTCTTATAGCGTCTGTCATTTGGGTTTCTGAATGACTATATAATGACTACACAGTGAAGTCTTTCATAACCGGTTCTCTTAGTTGGTAGTGAGTCTTACGGGTTATAAGGTTGTGGTCCCTGAAACGTCTTCTTACCGGACATTTCGCCCATAGTTGTGCTGGACATGTTCAAAGGTTCCACTGAGTGTTGCCGACTGACAGGCCGGACACCGGAGAGCGACATAAAAATTGGGAAAATGGGTGTAATAGTAGTCTGCACGCAATCGGCAGAGATAGCCCTTTTACCTTACGTAATATAGCAGAAAACGCGAAAAAATCGTACAGTCGTATTTCCTGTTTACGTTTTGCTGCAGCAAATCTATAGAATTTCGTTTAGTTGTTCCTTGCTCTCTCCAGCAATTTAACTTAGCGTACCTCTTCATTATTGAACTAGCATTTCCGGAAAGTAGCGCAAAGTTTAAGTTGCTGTTTCAGAAACTTTGCACTGTTGTTTTTGTTTACACCCAGTTGCGTATAGGCAAAATTTGTGCAACCATATTTTCGTGTTTATCTGTAATTTAACTGACTTATTCTTAATACACTATTACGTTTATCATGAGTGAAAAGTGCTTGACTAGCCGTAGAATTGTTATGTCGGGGCTTTGGTGTGATGGGTGCTGTAGTTTTATCCATGTGGGTGACTGAAGTGGCGTAGGAATAGGGGAAGTAAATGAGACTCATCAGTGGTTTTGTAGGATTTGTGGTAGAGATAGGAAGATACTACAATAGGACGGGAAAATTGGTGCCCTTCAGGCTGAGTTAGACAAGGCCAGGGGAGATCTTGACAGGTTAAGGTGGGAGAAGGGTAAAGAGAGGTGGGAAGTGGCGACAGGCAAAAGGAGGAACAGGCCTAGAACTTTGTCTGACAGCTTCATGGTGAATGTGGAAAATAGATGTCACCTGTTGCTTCAGTTAGAAGCTGGTGAGCCTCAAGCAGTTGCAGGTGTAGACAGGGCACAACAAACCTTCAGCAGCAAATTGAAAAGTAAGAATGTAGGGAAATCAGTAAAGAGAAAGAAAGTGTTGTTGTTAGGTAGTTCCCATGGAAGAGGTGTTGGCCGACTTTGCAGGATGAACTAGGATCAGAATACCAGGTCACCAACTTTTTTAAACCTAGTGCTGGTCTGGAGCAGGTGACAGAGTATTTAGGATCATTTTACAAAGATTTCACTAAGGAAGACACCGTGGTTATAGTGGCTGGGGCAGGTAACAGTATTGACAGAGATCCTGGATACAGTATAGAGTGTGACCTGGCAAAGATTGCATCAGCATCGAAGCATACTAGTGTTGAGTTTGTATATGTTCTTGGGCGCCATGACCGACCTCATTTGAACTCTTCTCTCAAGAGAGTTAATTTGGAGCTGGGACGGCTGCTTATGTCGGGTGCAGGGTCACACATTGGTGTGGTTCCTGTTGATTCTCTCAGTAGGTGGGATTATACTAGGCATGGCCTTCACCTCAACAGGAAGGGGAAGGGTAAATTGGCTGGGGAAATAGCTGGAAAGTTAAAGGGGGGAGGCACTGTCATGAGTGGTAAAATACCAGTGGTTATAGGGTTCAGAAAAGACCCTTTTTTAGGGTAGGGAGGACAGAAAGAAAGCAAATTTTAGGAGAGGTTAGAACTGAGACAAACCTTCAGTTTGAGAAAGAAATAAAAAAAACATAATTCCAGCTTATTACATCAGCATAAACAGCTATTGGTTAAGAATTTTCAACAGTCAGGAGATATTTTAACTCTACCCAATTTTAACTCAGTCAATGTGAAATGACAGCTTTCTTTATTGCATCAAAATATTCGAGGACTCAGAAATAAAATTAATAAATTAACTATCTGCATAGATGAATTGGAGTCTTCAAACCCAACTGACATAATCTGCCTCTCTGAACTTCATGTGACCACTGGTAGAGAACTTTTAAGTGTTACAGGGTTTAGGTTAGCATCCTACTTTTGTGGATCAGAAATGGAGAAAGGACGAGTTGCCACATTCATCAGGAACTGTCATAAATTTAAGAACATAAACATTCGTCAATTTTGTCTAGAACAGTTTAGGACGGGTGGTAGGGACAGAGCATCGAGTGACATTATACTGAGTGCACTATCCAAAAATTACCTCGAGCAATTAAACAGAGAACCGACTCGTGGAGATAACATCTTGGACCTACTGATAACAAACAGACCCGAACTTTTCGACTCTGTAAGTGCAGAACATGGAATCAGTGATCATAAGGCCGTTGCAGCATCCCTGAATATGGAAGTTAATAGGAATATAAAAAAAGGGAGGAAGGTTTATCTGTTTAGCAAGAGTAATAGAAGGCAGATTTCAGACTACCTAACAGATCAAAAAGAAAATTTCTGTTCCGACACTGACAATGTTGAGTGTTTATGGAAAATGTTCAAGGCAATCGTAAAATGCGTTTTAGACAGGTACGTGCCGAGTAAAACTGTGAGGGACGGGAAAAACCCACCGTGGTTCAACAATAAAGTTAGGAAACTACTACGAAAGCAAAGAGAGCTTCACTCCAAGTTTAAACGCAGCCAAATGCTCTCAGACAAACAGAAGCTAAACGATGTCAAAGTTAGCGTAAGGAGGGCTATGCGTGAAGCGTTCAGTGAATTCGAAAGTAAAATTCTATGTACGGACTTGACAGAAAATCCTAGGAAGTTCTGGTCTTACGTTAAATCAGTAAGTGGCTCGAAACAGCATATCCAGACACTCCGGGATGATGATGGCATTGAAACAGAGGATGACACGCGTAAAGCTGAAATACTAAACACCTTTTTCCATAGCTGTTTCACAGAGGAAGACCGCACTGCAGTTCCTTCTCTAAATCCTCGCGCAAACGAAAAAAATGGCTGACATCGAAATAAGTGTCCAAGGAATAGAAAAGCAACTGGAAACACTCAACAGAGGGAAGTCCACTGGACCTGACGGGATACCAATTCGATTCTACACAGAGTACGCGAAAGAACTTGTCCCCCTTCTAACAGCCGTGTACCGCAAGCCTCTAGAGGAACGGAAGGTTCCAAATGATTGGAGAAGAGCACAGGTAGTCCCAGACATCAAGAAGGGTCGTCGAGCAGATGCGCAAAACTATAGACCTATATCTCTGACGTCGAACTGTTGTAGAATTTTAGATCATGCTTTTTGCTCGCGTATCATGTCGTTTTTGGAATCCCAGAATCTACTCTGTCGGAATCAACATGGATTCTGGAAACAGCGATCGTGTGAGACCCAACTCGCTTTATTTGTTCATGAGACCCAGAAAATATTAGATACAGGCTCCCAGGTTGATGCTATTTTCCTTGACTTCCGGAAGGCGTTCGATACAGTTCCGCACTGTCGCCTGATAAACAAAGTAAGAGCCTACGGAATATCAGACCAGCTGTGTGGCTGGATTGAACAGTTTTTAGCAAACAGAACACAGCATGTTGTTATCAATGGAGAGACGTCTACAGACGTTAAGGTAACCTCTGGCGTGCCACAGGGGAGTGTTATGGGACCATTGCTTTTCAAAATATATATAAATGACCTAGTAGATAGTGTCGGAAGTTCCATGCGGCTTTTCGCGGATGATGCTGTAGTATACAGAGAAGTTGCAGCATTAGAAAATTATAGCGAAATTCAAGAAGTTCTGCAGCGGATAGGCACTTGGTGCAGGGAGTGGCAACTGACCCTTAACATATACAAATGTAACGTATTGCGAATACATAGAAAGAAGGACTCTTTATTGTATGATTATATGATAGCGGAACAAACACTGGTAGCAGTTACTTCTGTAAAATATCTGGGAGTATGTTTGCGGAACGATTTGAAGTGGAATGATCATATAAAATTGTTGGTAAGGCGGGTACCAGGTTGAGATTCGTTGGGAGAGTCCTTAGAAAATGTAGTCCATCAACAAAGGAGGTGGCTTACAAAACACTCGTTCGACCTATACTTGAGTATTGCTCATCAGTGTGGGATCCGTACCAGATCGGGTTGACGGAGGAGATAGAGAAGATCCAAAGAAGAGCGGCGCGTTTCGTCACAGGGTTATTTGGTAAGCGTGATAGCGTTACGGAGATGTTTAGCAAACTCAAGTGGCAGACTCTGCATCGCGGTGTAGCCTGCTCGCCAGCTTTCGAGAGGGTGCTTTTCTGGATGAGGTATCGAATATATTGCTTCCTCCTACTTATACCTCCCGAGGAGATCACGAATGTAAAATTAGAGAGTTTCGAGCGCGCACGGAGGCTTTCAGACAGTCGTTCTTCCCGCGAACCATACGCGACTGGAACAGAAAAGGGAGGTAATGACAGTGGCACGTAAAGTGCCCTCCGCCACACACCGTTGGGTGGCTTGCGGAGTATAAATGTAGATGTAGACATATGGAAGCATATGCAACAGTTTTAGAATTTCACAAAAAGTCCTTCATAATATTAAATGTATATCAAGCACCTGCAGGTAACTTTAATCTGTTCATAAACCACCTTGAAGCTGTACTGGCCCATTTAGCAACCATAAACAAAGAAATAGTGGTTGCTGGTGCTTTCAATGTAGATTTCCTTAAAGACTCTCCCAATAAGAACTTATTTGAGTTAGTAACACTATCATTCAACTTAACTCCCACTGTAAAGTTCCCCACTAGGGTAGCCACTTGCTCACAAACAGCAATTGATAATATCTTTATAGAAAAGTCCAATGAACAAAATTATATTACAAAACCAATAGTCAATGTCCTCTCAGACCATGACGTGCAGTTCCTTCTGTTATATGTTAATACTGAACAGGATATAAACCTGTTAAGTCTGAGCTCAAGAGGGTAATAAATAAGCCAGAAATTGATTATTTTAGGGCACTCCTCAGAGACATTCACTGGACTGATGTTTACAGTGTTCATGGCATGAATGAAAAATATAAAACTTTTGCTAATAAAGTGCTTACCTTATTCGACCACTGTTTTCCCCCAAAACGTACCAATGTTAGAGCAAATTCTACAAAGAAGCCATGGATTACTCAAGGAATAGGGGTATCTTGTAAAACAAAAAAGAAAACTGTATCTGTCAATCCGAAACAACTCCGAAGTTGATGATATAGCACATTACAAGAAATACTGCAAAATATTAAAGACTGTAATACGGACGTCAAAGCAAATATATTACAAGGAAAAGATAGTCATAACAAATAACAAAATAAAGACAATATGGGATATAGTGAGGGAGGAGACCCGTAGAACCAGACATGAAGAGGAACAAATGGCGTTAAGAGTAAATGATACATTGGTGACACATGTGTATAGTGTTGCAGAACTTTTTTACAAACATTTTATAACTGTTACTGAAAAGATAGGGTTGTCAGGTTCGGTAGATGCTGTTATGGAATACCTCATACCAGACATTTCAAGTAACTTCCATAATATGAATTTGACCCTCACTACCCCAACAGAAATAATGTTCACCATAAAATCTTTAAAATCAAAAACATCTAGTGGGTATGATGAAATATCAACAAAGTTAATTAAAGAATGTGATTCTGAGCTAAGTAACATATTAAGCTATCTGTGTAACCAGTCGTTTATCAGTGGAATATTTCCTGAATGGTTGAAATATGCTGAAGTTAAGCCACTGTTTAAGAAGGGAGACAAAGAAATAGCATCAAATTTCCATCCAATTTCACTTTTGCCAGCATTCTCAAAAATTTTAGAAAAAGTAATGTACTGTCGACTTTATAACCATCTTATCTCAAATAACATACTGTCAAAGTCAGTTTGGATTTCTAAATTGATCTGATATTGAGAAGGCTATCTACACTTACAGTGAAAATTCATTAGACAAAAACTTGCAGGCAATTGGAATATGTTGTGATCTGTCAAAGATATTTGACTGTGGAAATCACAATATCCTTTTAAGTAAATTAGAATATTGTAGTGTGACATGAAATGCTGCAAAATGGTTCAAATCTTATATCTCTGGCAGGAAACAAAGGGTGTCATTAGGAAATTGACATGTATCAAGCTATCAGGCATCATCCAACTGGGAACTAATTACATGTGTGGTCCCACAAGGTTCTATTTTGGTGCCCTTATTTTTTCTTGTGTATATCAATGACCTTTCATCAGTAACATTACCAGATGCCAAGTTTCTTTTGTTTACCGATGATACAAACATTGCAATAAACAGCAAATCAAGTGTAGTCTTAGAAAGATCAGCTAATAAAATATTTGTGGACATTAATCACTGGTTCCTAGCCAATTCTTTATAACTAAACTTTGAAAAAAAAAAAAAAAACTACATGCAGTTCATAGCTTGTAAGGGGTGTCCCACGAGTAAATGTCTAACATAGAATGACAAGAAGATAGAAGAAGTGGACAGTGTTAAATTCTTGGGATTACAGCTTGATAATAAATTCAACTGGGAGGAGCACACCACAGAACTGCTGAAGCGTCTTAACAAATCTCTGTTTGCAATGCGAATTTTGTCAGACATAGGGGATATAAAAATGAAAAAGCTGGCATATTAGGCTCACTTTCATTGCATAATTATTTTTTTGGGGTAATTCATCAAGCCAAGCTAAAGTTTTCCGGGCACAAAAACGTGCATTAAGAGTTATATGTGGCGTGAACTCAAGTACATCCTGCAGAAGCCTGTTTAGGGAACTAGGGATACTAACTACTGCTTCCCAATATATTTATTCCTTAATGAAATTTGTCATTAAATTATATCACTTTTTCAAACCAACAGCTCAATTCATGGAATCAATACAAGAAATAAGAATAATCTTCACAAGGATTTAAAGTCACTTAGTCTTGTACAAAAAAGTGTGCATTATTCAGGAACACACATTTTCAATAACTTGCCAGTAGCCATAAAAAGCTTAACAACCAATGAAATTCACTTTAAGAGAAGCCTAAAGGATTTATTGGTGGCCAACTCCTTCTACTCCATTGATGAATTTCTCAGTAAAGCCAACTGATTTGAACTTCTTCACCATTTCAGTGGAGTAATGTGTTCATTGTAAATAAGTATTATAGTAGATGTATTACATTTTATTACCTTATAAATAAATAAAAAACATTTTTGTTTTAAATTCAGTGCATTAGTATTTGTAAAATGTCTCTTTCATATAGTGTTCATTAAAAAATGACGATCAATTCACTTGGGACCTGTGGAATGGTACATTAGCTTATTTGTTTTAGTTGTAAATATTTGTCATCTATTGTTGTTTTTCTGACATGTTCCACATCCTGGAGGACCTCTTCACTAATAATCGATTGGAATGAAAGTAAATACAATCTAATCTAATCATAGTATTTGTGTCTCTCTCTGCGTCCGACCTGTTAGTCGTCCAGACTCGGCGGAACCAGAAATACCTCTGAGAATGCCGAATGCAGCTCTGGACGAAACGTCAGGAACGAAGAAGTTTCATGGACCACCACCATACAACCCGGAAGATGCACTAGCAATACAATGACTATTTTCCATTTTGTATTGGTCTTTATTTTTTGTCTTTTGGAAATGAAATGACAGGTAGGTAATTTCGGTAGTAGTTTTATTACGACGTTTCCGCCTTAATACTTTATCGTCACGGCGACACTTACATTATCTAAATTTCTATATTTTATCTAATTAGGTAGTTAGTTAATTTCATGTGCCATGGATCATTTTTAACGATAAATCATAATAATGTGGTACGAGTCATTTTACACGCATCAAAATAGTTTTGTTTTGCATCACCCCAGTTCCCAGAACTCCTGAAGATAGACGTTGCCTGTGGATATTGTATCACAGACACAGTCCCTTTGACTGTTCAGAGATGTCACTAAAACGCCCATAGGTGTAAACAACCATGCACGAGCTGCGCTTGTTAGACGGAGGGGGTCCGACAGCCAATCAGTTCCAGTCATTCCACCAGGAAAGACGTACACGGTTCTTGTTGCCTGTAGTTCGACCATGCCTAGAAGGTCAATATCGCGGTTGGATTGCGTCCGCATTGTTACTTTGTGCCAGGAAGGGCTCTCAACAAGGGAGGTGTCCAGGCGTCTCGGATTGAGCCAAAACGATGTTGTACGGACATGGAGGAGATACAGGGAGACAGGAACTATGGATGACATGCCTCGCTCAGGCCTCCCAAGGGCTACTACTCCAGTGGATGACCGCTACCTACGGATTATGACTCGGAGATACCATGACAGCAACGCCATCATGTTAAATAAAGCGTTTTTGTGGAGCCACAGAGCGTCGTGTTACGACTCAAACTTTGCGCAGTAGGTCGCATGATGCGTAACTTCACTCCCGACGTCCATGGCGAGATCCACCTTTGGAACCACGACACCATGCAGCGCGGTACAGATGGGCTCAAGAATATTCCGAGTGGACCGCTCAGGATTGGCATCACGTTTTCTTCACCGATAAGTGTCACATATGTCTTCAACCAGACAATCATCGGAGACGTGTTTGGAGGCAACCCCGTCAGGCTGAATGCCTTTGACACACTGTCCAGCGAATGCAGCAAGGTGGAGGTTCCCTGCTGTTTTGTGGTGTCATTATGTGGGGCCACCGTACGCCGCTGGTAGTCATGGAAGGCCCCATAACGGCTGTAAGATACGTGAATACCATCCTCCGACCGATAGTGCAACCATATCTGCTGCGTATTGGACAGGCATTCGTCTTCGTGGACGACAATTTGCACCGCCATCGTGCACATCTAGTGAATGACTTCCTTCAGGATAACGATATCGCTCGACTAGAGTGGCCAGCATGTTCTCCAATCATGAACCCTATCGAACATGCCTGGGATAGATTGAAAAGGGCTATTTATGGACGACGTGACCCGCCAATCACTCTGAGGGATCTACGCCGAATCAGTGTTGAGTGGGACAATCTGGACCAACAGTGCCTTGATGAACTTGTGGATAGTATGCCACGAGGAATACATTCATACATCATTGCAAGAGGGCGCGATATTGGGTATTAGAGGTACCGGTGTGTACAGCAGTCTGGACCACCACCTCTGAAGGTCTCGCTGTATGGTGGTACAACACGCAAGGTGTGGTTTTCATGAGCAACAAAAAGGGCTGGAAATGATGTGTATGTTGATCTCTATTCCAATTTTCTGTACAGGTTCCGCAACTCTCGGAACCGAAATGATGCAAAACTTATGTTGTATGTGTTCATTAACACTGCAAATTAATTTGTACAGATGATTACATTCTGAAAATTTCAAATTTTCTTTTACACATTACACTACCGCAAATTCTTCTACAGAATAGGAGTTGTCAAGGAGAAACTTTCTCACATAGTTTACAAATTTTTCTTTGCTGTTTGTCAGACATTTTATATCACTGGGTAAGTGATGAATATTTTTTTTGTTGCAGCGGCGTTGTACACCGCATTTTATGCTAGACATCATTAATGTGGAGTAATGAACGTCATTTTTCCTACTGCTATTGCAATTAAGTACATATTTGGTCCTTTTGAATTGTAGTGGATGATTTACAACAAAATTTATGAGGGAAATAAGTATATAGTGAAGCAGCAGTCAGAATACCCAACTCTTTAAACAAATGTCTACAAGATGATTGCGGGTGAGCACCGCATATTATTCTTGTAGCACGTTTTTGAGCAACGAAGGCTTTCTTTCGTGAAGATAAGTTATCCCACTACATTATTCCAGATGACATTATTGAATGAAAACATGCAAAATATGTCAATTTATTGATTTGCCTCTCTCCAAGTTTTGCAACCATTCTAACCGCAGTGTGGATGAAGTTGTTTTAGCAGTTATAAAATCTGCTTTTTTCCAGTTTAAATTCTCGTCATAAGGAAATTTAAGAAATTTGAAGTTTCCACACTATTTATTATTTCCTCACCATGTGTTACGGGTACAACTGGTGTACTACCTCTGCGGAATTGAATGTGTTACGTCTTTTTTAAATTGAAGATGAGATCATTCGCGGAAAGTCAATGACACCTTCCGGAACTTTGTTTACCATTTCTTCTGTTTTTGCGTGTATACTTGGATTGATTACAGTACTAGTGTCATCTGCAAAAGTAACTGCTTGTTGTGTACTGGACGGAAGATAATTACGTATAGGAGGAACAACAGTGGCTCTAAGATTGAGTCAGTCAGAGCTGCGAGCCCGGACTACATTGGTTATGTTACTAAGTACAATTTTCTGCATTATTCTGGCCAGATACGGCCATATCAGTTGGTTGGCTGTACCATCAATGCCCTGAAACTTCAATTTATGTAGGAGAATACTGCGATTCACACAGCCACATGCCTTAGACAGGGCACAGAAAATACCAACCGACGCTGTTTTATCATTTAATGCTTTTAAAATCTGGTGAGTGAGCATATGAACGGCATACTCAGTAGAGAAACTCTTCTGAAAACCCAAACTGTGATTTGCTGAGGATATTATTGTTGCTATGGTGAAATACTATTCTAGAATATAGAAGGGTGGGTCAAATGAAAACCTTAAATATTTTTTAAAATGTTATTTATTGAGCAGAAGTGGTACAAAGCTGTATCACTTTTCAACATAATCTGCCACACGATCAATGCAAGTCCTCCAGCGCTTACAAAGTGCATAAATTCCTTTAAAAAAAATTCTTTTGGTAGTCCGCACAACCACTCATGCACCGCGTGGCGTACCTCTTCATCAGAACGGAACTTCTTTCCTCCCATTGCGTCTTTGAGTGGTCCAGACATATAGAAATCACTTGGGACAAAGTCTGGTTAGTATGGTGGATGAGGAAGACACTCAAAATGCAGGTCTGTGATTGTTGCAACTGTTGTAAGGGCGGTGTCGGGCCTTTGCATTGTCATGTTGCAAAAGGACATCTGCTGACAGCAATCCACGTCGCTTTGATTTGATTGCAGGCCGCAGATGATTTTCTAGGAGAACTGTGTATGATGCACTGGTGACATTGGTCCCTCTAGGCATTTAATGCTCCAAAATGACGCCTTTTCCGTCCCAAAAGCGAGTCAGCACAACCTTCCCTGCTGATGTTTCTCTTCGAAACTTCTTTGGTTTTGGTGATGAGGAATGGTGCCATTCCTTGCTCGCTCTCTTCGTTTCTGGTTGGTGGCAGTGAACCTAGGTTTCGTCCCCAGTAACGATTCTTGCAAGGAAGCCATCACCTTCTCGTTCAAAGCGCCGAAGAAGTTCTTCATAAGCATCAACACGTCGTTCTTTCATTTCAGGAATCAGCTGCCGTGGCACCCATCTTGCAGACCCTTTGTGAAACTGGAGCACATCATGCAAAATGTGGTGTGCTGACCCATGACTAATCTATAAACATGCTGCAATGTCGTTCAGTGTCACTTGGCGGTTTCCCTTCACTATGGCTTCAACTGCTGCAATGTTCTGTGGAGTCACAACTCGTTGTGCCTGACCTGGACAAGGAGCATCTTCCACTGAAGTCACACCATTTGCGAACTTCCTACTCCATTCGTAGACTTGCTGCTGTGACAAACATGCATCACCGTACTGAACCTTCATTCGTCGATGAATTTCAATAGGTTTCACACCTTCGCTACGCAAAAGCCGAATAACAGAACGCTGTTCTTCCCTGGTGCAAATCGCAAGTGGGGCGGCCATCTTTATACTGATACTGCGACGGTATGTGTGCATCTGCACTGTGCTGCCACCTACAGGCCATTCTGCACGCTGTTTGTAGCACACTTACCAGCTTACAGGATAACGGCGCGAAATTTCGATTTGTTATTACTAATTTAAGGTTTTCATGTGACCCACCCTCGTATAACCAACACAAAAATTCTGGTAAATGATGTCAGCAGTGAAACACGTCGGCAGTTATCGACATCTGTATCATCACCTTTCTAGAGCGTTTAACAACGGCTTATTTCAGACGATGAGAAAATGCCTAGAGTTAGAGATTCATTACATATATAATTTAAGGTTTTCATGTGACTCACCCTCGTATAACCAACACAAAAATTCTGGTAAATGATGTCAGCAGTGAAACACGTCGGCAGTTATCGACATCTGTATCATCTTCCTTTCTAGAGCGTTTAACAACGGCTTATTTCAGACGATGAGAAAATGCCTAGAGTTAGAGATTCATTACATATTTCAGATAAGACCAGGTTTGTTAAATGAGAGCTTATCTTCAGTACTCTATTGGACACACCATCAAAACCAGATGAGATTTTATTTTTGAGGTAATGTATAATTCTCTTAATTTCGATAGGAGAAGTTGATCATACATTCATATTATTGAGTTTTATGAGTTACTTTTCCAACAAACTGCTGTGATTTTTCTCTTGAACTATTTGTCTCTGTAGTTTCTATTATATTTAAGAAATGAGTATTAAGTACATTTTCTACCTGTGACACATCATTTATAGCCCTTCCATTCATTTCAACAGCGTTATTGTTCTGTTCTGTTGGTGGTTCTGTCCCTCGTTTCACTGCACTGCATATACCCTTAAGTCTGTTGTTGGAACCACCGATTTCTGACATTGCGTGCATGTTCCTTGAGTTTTTAATAACCTTTCTTAGTTGTTTTGAGTAGTTCTTGTTGCGTGCAACTACTGAAGTATCCCTACTTGCTCTTGTCAAAAGATACATTTCCCTTTTCCTGTGACAAGATGCGTAAACCCCTCTAGTGATCCACTGTTTTTGCACGGCTGTTTAATATCCTTCCTCATTAGCTTATGTGGAAAGCTAGCTTCAAATAATGAAAAAATGGTTCAAATTGCTCTGAGCACAATGGGACTTAACTTCTGAGGTCATCAGTCCTAACTAACCTAAGGACATCACACACATCCATGCCCAAAGCAGGATTCGAACCTGCGACCGTAGCGGTCACGCTGTTCCAGACTGAAGCGCCTTTAACCGCACTGCCCCACGGGCCGGCAACAGAATATGAAAGCACAGGGAGTTAGTACTGCTTTTGCAATAACTGTCATATCCCTCATTTAAATACCAAGTGTTACTGTCCAGTTCAATTGTTATGAAGATGCTACTTCATCTCATCACCTCTTACACGGATGAGAGGTGGCTAGATGGTATGGCTAGCCACCTCAGAACTTAGCCTGAACTGCCATGCTGGGTAGTGAACATAATAAGTAAATACATGCTAAACAATCTCCAGTTTTTCCACAAAATGGGTCTCTTCACGAAGATACCAATTGCATTTAAAATAGACTTCAAATGTTAGTAATCTACTTCGAAGTTAAAAGTATTCATAATTTTTTTAAAAATAAGGTTGTTATAGTAAGGAGTAATGAGGCAAGTATGAGTGGGTTTTAAAAGGATAGTGTGCAAGGTACAGAAATGGAGGCCTGCAGCAAATCTGCCTTAGGTTTGGTGACCAAAATGCAAAATGTGTTACGCTGATTCAGCAAAACTGTCACCACCACTTTAGAGATGCAGATAACAATTGGGTAGTGGCTGAGTTCTCCAACAAGTATCGATTGTAACTGTGGATAGGTAATCTCCAGTGTTGAATACCCCAGTAAGGTTGGTCCTGGTTATCTAGTAGTAAAGCACATGTCTGAAAACCGAAAGGTTGAGGCACCAAATCCTGGCTGGATCACACAATTAGCAGTCTGCCTTTAACCTAGTCTTCACCTCTAATTGATGTGATGATTAACCAGGAACGACATACCTTTCTGATTCCATGTTAAACTGTAAGTCCCTTTCTGCAGGTAAGGGGTAAGTCGCCAAAGTGACGTCCAACTGAAACACTTGCACCAGGATGTTGAACCACACGAGATTGTTGTTATTACCTCTCTAATTCAGTGCTAGACAATTACAGCAACCAAATGGCTCTGAGCACTATGGGACTTAACTTCTGAGGTCATCAGTCCCCTAGAACTTAGAACTACTTAAACCTAACTAACCTAAGGACATCACACACATCCATGCCCGAGGCAGAATTCGAACCTGCCACCGTAGCGGTGCGCGGTTCCAGACTGCAGCGCCTAGAACCGCTCGGCTACCCCAGCCGGCAGTTTCATATAATGACATGAATTTATCATGGAATAGATTAAATTTTATGTTAGCATTTGGTTCGTTATATATTTCATCCCAGGTCATCTCTTGTAAACTGTTCCTAAGATCATTTGTCCTGTGTCATTAATTATTACAACTGACTTCCACTGACGAGTATCCATACTGTAACGCACTATGTTATTTATCCTAACTAGCTGCGCCACATGATCACAGAGAGAATTTGTTACTGAGTAAACAGTAATTTTCACCAAAGGAAACATTATCAATTACTGTCCCACTGTCTTTACCCACCTGTGTTGGAAAGTTAATTACTGAGATCAAACTGAAAGATCCAAATAAAGCTTTTCCTATCAGAATTCTCTAGAAAATCTACACTGAAGGCACCACAAAATTGTACCTTTTTGCTGCTGTCCGACAGATAGCGCAGTTAGAAATTCGGATCACTCATTAACAGTTCAAAATTTCCCAGTGGGGATCTATATACAGTTCCAATCAGAAGTGAATTATTTTCCAACATTGATTCGCAAGCACACACATCTATGTGCAGATCACTACAAAATCTACTAGTCTCAAAGTTTTTGAACTTGTTTTCTGTATTAATTTAAATTATGTAACAATTCCTCCTTTTCCCAGATTAGCTCTGCAGATCGGGGCGTGGAATGTCAGATCCCTTAATCGGGCAGGTAATTTATAAAATTTAAAAAGGTGAGTTAGATATAGTGGGAATTAGTGAAGTTCGGTGGCAGGAGGAACAAGACTTTTGGTCAGGTGAATACAGGGTTATAAAAACAAAATCGAATAGGGGTAATGCAGGAGTAGGTTTAATAATGAATAAAAAAGTAGGAGCGCAGGCAAGCTACTACAAACAGCATAGTGAACGCATTATTGTACCCAAGGCAGAGACGAAGCTCACGCCTACCATAGTGGTACAAGTTTATATGCTAATTAGCTCCGCAGATGATGAAGAGATGGAAGGAATGTATGACGCGATAAAAGAAATTATTCAGATAGTGAAGGGAGCCAAAAATTTAATAGTCATGGGGGACTGGAATTCGATAGTAGGAAAAGGAAGAGAAGGAAAAATAGTAGGTGAATATGGAGTGGGGGTAAGAAATGAAAGAGGAAGCCACCTGGTAGAATTTTGCGCAAAGCATAACTTAGTCATAGCTAACACTTCTTTTAAGAATCATGAAAGAAGGTTGTATACGAGGAAGATGCCTGGAGACACTGGAAGATTTCAGATAGATTATATAATGGTTAGAGATTTAAGAACCAGGTTTTAAATTGTAAGACATATACCCAGGGCCAGATGTGGACTCCGACTACAATTTATCAGTTATGATCTGTAGATTAAAGCTTAAGAAACTGTAAAAGGTGGCATTTTAAGGAGATGGGATGTGGTAAACTGAAAGAACCAGAAGTTGTAGAGAATTTCAGAGAGAGCGCTGTTGAACGATTGACAAGAACGGAGTAAATACATACAGTAGAAGAGGAATGGGTAGCTTTGAGAGATGAAACAGTGAAGGCAGCAGAGGATCAAGTAATTAAAAAGACAAGGGCTAGTAGCAATCCATGTGTAACAGAAGAGATATTCAATTTAATTGATGAAAGGGGAAAGTAAAAAATTGCAGTAAATGAAGGATGCGCAAAGGAATACAAACGTCCCAAAAATGAGATCGACAGGAAGTGCAAAAACGCTAAGCAGGGATGGCTAGAGGACAAATGTAAGGATGTAAAAGCATATATCACTAGGGGTAAAATTGATGCAGCCTACAGAAAAATTAAAGAGACCTTTGGAGAAAAGAGAACTACCAGCATGAATTTCAAGAGCTCATGTGGAAAACCGGTTCTAAGCAAAGAAGGGTAATATTATGGAAATGGAAGAGGACGTAGATGAATATGAAACGGGAGATATGATACTGCGTGAAGAATTTGACAGAGCACTGAAAGACCGAAGTCGAAACAAGGCACCGGGAGTAGACAACATTCCATTGGTACTACTGAGAGCCTTGGAAGAGCCAACAATGACAAAACTTTACCATTTGTTGAGAAGATGTGTGAGACAGGCGAAATACCCTCAGACTTCAGGGAGAATATAATAATTCCAATCCCAAAGAAAGCAAGTGTTGACAAGTGCGAAAATTACCAAAAATATGGTTCAAATGGTTCTGAGCACTATGGGACTTAAAATCTTAGGTCATCAGTCCCCTAGAACTTAGAACTACTTAAACCTAACTAACCTAAGGACATCACACACATCCATGCCCGAGGCAGGATTCGAACCTGCGACCGCAGCAGCAGCGTGGTTCCGGACTGAAGCGCCTAGAACTGCACGGCCACCGCGGCCGGCCGAAAATTACCTAACTATCAGTTTAATAAGTCACGGCTGCAAAATACCGACACGAATTCTGTACAGACGAGTGGAAAAACTGGTAGAAGTCGACCTCGGGGAAGATCAGTTTGGATTCCGTCGAAATGTTGGAACACCCGACGCAATACTGTCACTACGACTTATTTTAGAAGCTAGATTAAGGAAAGGCAAACCTAATTTTCTAGCATTTGTAGACTTAGAGAAAGCTTTAGACAATGTTGACTGGAATACTCTCTTTCAAATTCTGAAGGTGGCAGGGGTAAAATACAGGGAGGAAAATTCTATTTACAATTTGTACAGAAAGCAGATGGCAGTTATGAGTTTCGATGGGCATGAAAGGGAAGCAGTGGTTGGGAAGGAAGTGAGACATGGTTTAGCCTATCCTCGATGTTATTCAATTTGTATATTGATCAAGCAGTGAAGGAAACAAAAGAAAAATTCGGAGTATGAATTAAAATCAATGGAAAATAAATAAAAACTTGAGGTTTGCTGATGACATTGTAATTCTGTCAGAGACAGCAAAGGATCTGAAAGAGCAGGTGAACGAAATGGACAGTGTCTTGGAAGGAGGGTATAAGATGAACATCAACAAAAACAAAACGAGAATAATGGAATATAGTCGCATTAAATCAGGTGATGCTGAGGGAGTTAGATTAGGAAATGAGACACTTAAAGTAGTAGATGTGTTATGCTGTTTGGGGAAAAAAATAACTGATGATGGTCGAAGTAGAGGTTGGTAGGACACGTTTCGAGGCATCAAGGGATCACCAATTTAGTATTGGAGGGAAGCGTGGAGGGTAAAAATCGTAGAGGGAGCCCAAGGGATTAATACTGCAGAAGGTTGTAGGTTGCAGTCGTTACTCAGAGATGAAGAACCTTGTACAGGATAGGGTAGCATGGAGAGCTGCATCAAACCAGTCTCTGGCCTGAAGAGCATAACAACATCTAACTCCGTTGTCATGTGGTGGTCAGACAGGCACAGGATGTCTGTATTTTCAGAGTTCTTTAAAATTTCCAAACTGACAAGAAACTCTTCTACCTTTTTGTTCACTCCTCTAATAGTTTGATGAGAAAAGCTAACTTTACCTTTCCGTGCATTCTTAAGCATTATATGGGGCTCCTCTATTATTTTGGCTTCTTTCAAAACAAAGTACATGAATCCCGATTCTAACATAAAAAAACTGCCTCTTTGAAATTAATAACCACAGGGATGTTTCTTTGTGTGATGGAGGCAGCCTGTATATTATTTACAAGAAGCTCATTCGACCTATCTTCCCCTATTCTAGTCAGGTGTAGGCCATATCTAGTATATCCACATCTCCCGATTGTGGTAACTGGCACTGCACTCATGTGAGATTTCATTTCAGCTAGCAGCAGCCTGCTTTAAAACAGAATGATAATGAGCGTCCACTTGTCTGACGCATTTGAATCACTACATCAATGCATTGCAATGGGTTTTCGCTGAGTCGAGCCACAGGCAGTGATGGAAGGAACGCCGCGGAATGTGTCGGTCACCTCTTAGCGCAACTGAAGTGAGCAGATGTTACATTCCCATCTGCACTAAATTTTTCACAGCGGCATCTACTTCTCACATGCGCTGCAAAGTTCGTAAAACTTGCCTTCAGATATCGATTCGATATCCCAGTACATGGACGAGTAACTCAGAGGCAACCAGGTACGTTGCCTAAGCACATTTACTACACGTCGCTTTGTCATCACGGCGGTAAGCTCAGACATTGTACGATGATTTATCAAACGCCATCCGTATGGTATGCCTCCTGTGCTACAGTCAGCTTAGCATAGAACGTTGCACCGTTAGCTGCAAAACTGTTCTCTCGAGGTAATCGATAATTACCTTTTCCAGGGAAGTATCCTGCAGATATCATGGAGAGATTTATAGAATTTCACAATGACGTAGTCCGGAGGTGCGAGCATGAAACTGAACCTCATTCTTTGCTATTAAGAGCGCACTGTTGCACCAGTGCATTCGCTCATCAACAACATTCAGTCTAGTGGTAAACTATCACGTTGTTATTAATAAAAATCGCAGAAAAAATAAAATAAGGTTACAGAGATCTAAAATACCACCCGTGTTCTTGGTTCGCTTAAATCAAACAGTTTTCTTTCGACGAAATTGTTCCACAATTCCAGTCAGAAAAGGTGATCTCCTTTGACTGTCTAATCTCACGTCATAACGCTTCCTTTTTTATTTTATTTGCTTGACGTTTAATTCTGAGTTGGTACTATGAAGATCACACGAATATTCAAGAAAGGTAGTAGTAGTAATCCACTAAATTACAGGCCCATATCGTTAACGTCGATATGCAGCAGGACTTTAGAACATATATTGTGATCGAACATAATGAATTACCTCGAAGAAAACGGTCTATTGACACACAGTCAACATGGGTTTAGAAAACTTCGTTATTGTGAAACACAACTATCTCTTTATTCACATGAAGTGCTGAGTGCTATTGACAAGGAATTTCAGATCGATTCCGTATTTCTGTATTTCCGGAAGGCTTTTGACACTGTACCACACAAGCGGCTCGTAGTGAAATTGCGTGCCTATGGAATATCGTCTCAGTTATGTGACTGGATCTGTGATTTCCTGTCGGAGAGGTCACAGTTCGTTGTAATTGACGGAAAGTCACTGTGTAAAACAGAAGTGATTTCTGACGTTCCCGAAGGTAGTGTTATAGGCCCTTTGCTGTTCCTTATATACATAAACGATTTGGGAGACAATCTGAGCAGCCGTCTTCGGTTGTTTGCAGATGACGCTGTCGTTTATCGACTAATAAAGTCACCAGAAGATCAAAACAAACTGCAAAACGATTTAGAAGAAATATCGGAATGGTGCGAAAAGTGGCAGTTGACCTTAAATAACGAAAAGTGTGAGGTCATCCACATCAGTGCTAAAAGGAACTCGTTAAACTTCGGTTACACGATAAATCAGTCTAATCTAAAAGCCGTAAAATCAACTAAATACCTAGGTATTACAATTACGAACAATTTAAAATGAAAGGAACACATAAAAAAATGTTGTGGGGAAGACTAACCAAAAATTGCGTTTTATTGGCAGGACACTTAAAAAATGTAACAGACCTACTAAAGAGACTGCCTACACTACGCCTGTCCGTCCTCTTTTAGAATACTGTTGCGCGGTGTCGGATCCTTACCAGATAGGACTGATTGAGTACATCGAAAAAGTTCAAAGAAAGGCAGCACGTTTTATATTATCGCGAAATATGGGAGAGAGTGTCACAGAAATGATATAGAATTTAGGATGGACATCATTAAAAGAAAGGCGTTATTTGTTGCGACGGAATCTTCTTACGCCGGCCGATGTGGCCGAGCGGTTCTAGGCGCTTCAGTCCGGAACCGCGCTGCTGCTACGGTCGCAGGTTCGAATCCTGCCTCGGGCATGGTTGTGTGTGATGTCCTTAGGTTAGTTAGGTTTAAGTAGTTCTAAGTCTAGGAGACTGATGACGTCAGATGTTAAGTCCCATAGTGCTTAGAGCTATTTGAACCATTTTTGAATCTTCTCATGAAATTCCAATCACGAACTTTCTCCTCCGAATGCGAAAATATTTTGTTGACACCGAGTTACATAGGGAGAAACGTTCACCAAGATAAAATAAGGGAAATCAGAGCTCGTACGGAAAGATATAGGTGTTCATTCTTTCCGCGCGCTATTCGAGATTTCAATAATAGAGAATTGTGAAGTTGGTTCGATGAACCCTCTGCCATTCAATTAAATATGATTTGTAGAGTATCCATGTATATGTAGATGTAGATGAGTTCATTATTGTTGTTCGTGTTTCGTGTTCTGACTAGGCATTAAGGGGCATGAAAAGCGTCAGATGTTGAGTATGTTTCTGAAAGGCAAGGAGATGCCGCGTAATGGTGTGAGATAGCGTTATCAGCACATGACAGAGTTTGAGAGGGGCCTTACTGTGGGTCTCCATTTGCCCAGCTGGACGAATCATGCAGTATGCAGATTTGTGAGACATTCGACTGTGACAGAGATCGGAAGTTGGGATGCACGTGAACGTGAGGCTCCAGTCAACCACGTTTGACTACCACGAGGGAGGTTCGCCGTATTGTGCACCAAGCACATCTTAATCCCTTCACGTCTGCGCCTGCCATACAAGAACAAGTGAAGAACTCGCTAAAACTTTCTGTGTCATTTCGCACCAGTAATCGGAAACAGCAGCTGCCGGACTAGCGAATCAGCGTTCCACGAGTAGGCTGGCATTAACAATACAACTTACAGGGGTGTGTCTGGCGTTGTGCCGTGACCGGGGAGCTTAGACTGCTGGTGAACGGCATCAAATTGTGTTCAGAGATCAGTTGTGGTTCTGCAATTGCCAATGTTTTGCAGCAAGAATGGTATAAGATTCCCGCGAAAATCATTCAGGATCTGTAGTTATCCATTTCGAATCGAATGGAAGGTCTTTGAATACTAACGTTTCCCTACACCGTGTTAGGCATAGTAATGTGTTGTGCTTTTGATGTTTCAGCATTTTTGTCCACCTTTTGTATGTTGCATAAAGTGCAGAATATTTAAGGTCGTGTGAAGCGATATCATTGTTCCCGAAATTTGTCAAGAGTTTCTTTGTCTTCCACATCAGTGAACCATTTCATCGTATATAAAAGTTTATTCTTAAATATTATTAGCTAGTGAAATATGTTGTTTTTCTTTGTTTTATATATGAAGCGGAGAGCTTACAGCATTAGGGACAGCGTAACATGCTCTGTCAGCTGCTAATGCTAACGGACTGCCAGTCTTTTCTTGAAGGTTGTGAAATTTGAATCCAGAGTCGAATATGACATGTTGTCAAATGTTTTGTGTGACCTTTTGACACAGGGGTTCAATAAATAAATTAAATGCTGCGTCCTTGCATCTGAGATTTAGATGGTGCAAGCAACTCATTCGTGTGGACTGTATACGTATAGAGCAAATTTTGTGAATATTTACATTATCGTGATGCACATTGTATTCAGTTCTTACTGTGCTGAAAAGTCAGGCAACAATCTGCAGTCTTAATGCCAACATCAGACAGAGCTTTGTTATGCAGGTTCATAAAGTAGGAACATACACTGAAGAGCCAAAGGAACTGGTACGCTTGCCTGATATCACACAGGGCCCCCGCGAGCACGCAGAAGCGCCACAACATGAGGTAGCATGGACTCGACTTATGTCTGAAGTGCTGGAGGGAATTAACACCATGAATCCTGCAGGGATATCCATAAAACAGTGAGAGTACGAGGAGGTGAAGATCTCTTCTGAACAGCACGTTGCAAGACATCCCAGATATGATCAATAATGTTCATGTCTGGGAAGTTGGCGGCCAGCGCAAGTGTTTAAACTCTGAAGAGTATTCCTGGAGCTGATCTGTAGCAATTATGAACGTGACGGGTGTCGCATTGTCCTGATGGAATGGCCCAAATCCGTGGGAATGCACAATGAACATGAATCGGTGTAGGTGATCAGACAGGATCCTTACGTACTCGTCACCTGTCAGAGTCGAATCTAGACGTATCACTCCTACTGCACACGCCCCACACCATTACAGAGCCTCCAACAGTTTGAACGGCTCTTGCTGACATACAGGGTCCATGGTTTCATGAGGTTATCTCCATACCGTACAGACCACATCTCGTGGTCTCGCGGTCGCGTTCTCGCTTTTCGAGTTCGGAGTCCCGGGTTCGATTCCCAGCGGGGTGAGGGATTTTCACCTGCTTCGAGATGACTGGGTGTTTGTGTTAACCTCATCATTTCATGATCATTCATGAAAGTGGCGAAATTGGACTGAGCAAAGGTTGGGAATTCGTACGGGCGCTGATAACTGCGCAGTTGAGCGCCCCACAAACCAAACATCATCATCATCATCCATACCGTACACGTCGGTCCGCTCGATACAATTTGAAACGAGACTCGTCCGACCAGGCAACATGTTTCCAACCATCAGCAGTCCAATGTCGGTGTTGACGTGCCCAGGCGAGGGGTAAAGCTTCGTGTCGTGTAGTCATCAGGGGAACACGAGTGGGCCTTCGGCTCCGATAGCCCATATCGATTGTGTTTCGTTGAATGTTTCGCACGCTGACATTTGTTGATGGCCCAGCATTGAAATCTGCAGCAATATGCGGAAGGGTTACACTTCTGTCACGTTGAACAGTTCTCTTCTGTCGTCGTTGGTCCCGTTCCTGCAGGATTTTTTTTCCAGCCGCAGCGATGTTGGAGATTTGATGTTTTACTGGATTCCTTATATTCACGGTTACACTCGTGAAATAGTCATACGGGAACATTCCAACTTCTTCGCTACCTCGGTGATGCTGTGTCCCATCGCTCTTGCGCCGACTATAACACCACGTTGAAACTCACTTAAATCTTGATAACCTACCATTGTAGCAGCAATTACCGAAATAGGCGTAGCCGGCCGTAGCGCCGTATTCTACCTGTTTACATATCTCTGTATTTGGATACGCATGCCTATACAAGTTCACATACAGCAATTGCGATTGACAACAGTACCCATAGGTCACGAGCTTCAACAGCCATTTCAAATCTGTCAGTTTCAAGTTTTCTGTTCCCCATCATCGCACACTTTGAAATAACTGTAGCTCTTCAAAAATAAATCTGTAACTTCCTTTTCATTTTTTAAAAAATGCATCGTAGGTGTGTTTGCAAGTAAGAGTTGTAGTCATATTTGGATAAAAATAGCTTCATTTGAAAAAGAAAACATTTGGGTGAAGTCGCTAATTAACATTTTTTTAAATGGCGCCCGACTCAAAGGTACCGGGTTCGAATCCAGTTGCTGAGAACACGCTGAGGTAACATGAAACTGTTGATGGTGACTCGTTCAGCACACTGGGATGTTGAGATCGGGGCCCTCTTGGTGCATTTTGTCAGTGCGGGTTTCATCTTCTCTCCAGCAAAACAAAACACAGCTCAGGAATCCCAAAAGCATTAATCACAGTGATTAGCACACTTACGACACCACACACACACTTCTAGAATGGAAGGTGCCAACTTGCGCGAAGACAGACATCTTTTTCAATAGGGAAACAGAACGTACTAGTTCGGGACACTCAGTCAACAATAGCTTTGCTTTACCATGAGTATGAGTTACGTATTTATCCTTAAAAGCTAACATAAGGAATTCTACAGACTGTTTGCTGAAATTGAAGAGGAATTATAGAGCTTATTTAAGATCGTGTAAAAACCTGGTGAACATTGTTTTTAAAGCATTATTATGAAAATAGTGTTCTGCATGTACCATTAAAATGTTTTCCGTCTGTTTGGGGGCGAATATCAGACTTCTTTATTCGGTAACTTACATTCACAAGTAGTTTATCTATTAATTGTCCTATAGATTAGAACAATGTACATCTGAATTTAAAAAAAGGATATTTGTGAACGCAGCCATTAATCGTAATCGTATTAGCGTCACAGCTACAAGAGTTGTGAACAAGTCCAATGATCCCTTACGCAAGTCCGAAGTATTCGTCTAAATTCTAGCAACTGAATAGTTTTCCATGTCAGAGATAGGGAATTACAAGGGGAGGTTCTCAAAGGAACAAAACTTCTTTTTCAAAATTTGGGGAAATGCGGATAATTCAAGGGGTAAACAACTTGACAGGCATTGTTTCATCAGAATCGATTATCTTACCTTCAAACAATGTCATTACCTTAAGGTAACAACCACTACTGATAGTGTACCAAAGGCTTACCTCACAAGTGGCAAAAATTTTAATGGCTTGTAATAAATGGCAATCTGAAGGAGTTTAAAGAGTGGAAAATAACTTCCTTATTCAAAACACAGTAATCCTGTTAGCTAAAAAGTATGGAAGTCGCAAGCAGTGATTCCCATTCACTTACATATCATCACGTTCTCGATTACGCAGTATTTACTGCAAATAATTAGATAAATGAGTTTTCTGTCGATTTGTGTGTCATATTTAAAGTTTTCTATAAGCGAGAGAAATTTTTTGGTATTAGGATTATATACAGTTTGTATTACCTAAAATACCATACCGTAAAATGTTCTAGTCTTCAGAGTAGGAAGGATCGCTAAAAGCCATCTTTCTTTACTAGCCGTATTATTGTTGTAACTAGGCTGGTGAAAGTATTGTCTTGTGATGCAGTATTTCTGTTACAGTCGCAGCATTCAAATTTCTTTCTTCACCAGCCAATACTGCCGAAATGAATCGGCGTTTTAAATGCTGTTTTATCAACGGCAAACGAATGCTTCCACCGATTTCACGGAAAGCGTTGCGCATTGCGGTTCCGTAGAACATGGAGCATCGATTAGCGAAGCCGATCGCTGGCTGTCTGTTTGCTGTGTAAACTCTGCTGTCTTTGCTTATCTGCCACCATAGATGTAACATCAACCTATTCTCCTCTCAAACTCAACTATTAGAAGAGAATATCTTCCTAATTTCGGCTTCCACTGGAAATGTGCCAAATAAAGAAGATAGCACATGTTTCAACGTCAACCAACACGAACTTAATATGGGTAATAAATTGTCGATACACAGCAGGAGTCCTCTGCGAATATCTGTTTGTTTTAGATTGGAAGAAACTAGGGCAACAGAACATGCATTTCATTGACGTTGTAGGTCGTCAAATATATATTAAGGAAGGAACTATTTATGTATTATTTATTCGATTAAATCTGACATACATCTCATCATTTCAGGCACGTGTATGTTTTGCCCGTGATGATGAAGTTCATGAGCTTAAGCCTTACCCTTTCGAATACTATGTAATTGCTACATCATTTAAAGCGGGAGTTTCATGATAAAAAAGTAGCGTTTTGGCTTCCTATAATTTCGATTACTGTGTCTACGTAACTTACAAAACTTTTCTAGTTCAAATGAGTGTGCTCAAAACAGGTAACTGTAACAGTAAGTGTAATGTAACTGGCAGTATTTATGTTAACTCCTTTTCTCTTATCTCCAGTATCTTGCTGGTCGTCAGACATGGAGGAACAAGTCAGATTTAGCAAGGATGTGCCAATGCACAGGCTATCATCTTGTGTAAGGTAATACAACGATATTCGTCTTAGCCGATTTAAGAAAACCACGGTAATGTTACGGTAGAATGGCTGAACTTCCATACCAGCCCATCACCGCACTAGGGTTTTGTATCTTTCTACGTATACTACTCTTTCTTATGTTGAAATTTTATCTCAGATTCGACATACGTCTACTGGATTTCTGTAGTCTTAAAATCAGTGTGCTGTTACTTTATACGGCCTTTGGCAATTAAGTCCACAACTCTTGTTTTTTATTCTGCAAAACAATAATTTCTCTTTGTATACTAGATAAGTGAAACGCTTTTCCTGAAAATGTCTTTTATAGTATTACGACAAAGTACGGCTTCTGAAATTCCAATCAATAGACACTGGCACGTCTGCATTGTTTGTCCATTATGTAACTTTGATATAAGGCTGCGGTCGAATCGCATACTGCTCTGTTATTTATAACATCGGGGAAACTCACATATGTAAGCACAGAATTCCGTTTCGGTAGTTTTCAAAGAATTTCTTCGAAGCCATTCGGAAACAGACAGACGTCAATGCAGAAATAGGGAAAATTGAATTCCAGGGTTTATACTATGTTCCTGCTTGCGTAAAAGAACGATCAAACAAGTGGAGAGGAAGATGAAAAGTATTACGGTGTCCTAGCCACGTCTGCTGGTATGCTTTACATGTGGTTAACAGAATTTGTTATCGACCGACATTAAGGGACGTCCAATAAACCGAGTGATGGTGAGGACACGGTCTTGAACGATAGCCGATTGAAGACTAATCACTCCTTTAGCTCTCTATATCCTAATAAATCAGAAAAGCAGTCTTTGTGCTGGCGCCAGCAGACCACCAGATGCAGTCCGCAAAACTGAAGTTTTGTCCATGTCCAGTCATTAATGTGGTAGATGTATGGTGAAAGCGAGAAAATTTCTAAGTATGATAACAACTTTAGCAGGAAATTGCTTCTTAATTTAGACCACTATTGGTGTTTGGTGTGAAATGAAACAAATAATGCACTTATGAATAAACAGCTGAGGTTTTCCTGTTGTTTCGATCACTGAACAGTTTGAAGCATTTGTTTGTAGAATCAGTAAACGCTGAAGAAATTTAATATGTATCTCCACTTCCACTTACGATGTCGTTCGCAGCGGGACACGAAACATGGGAAAAAATACACCTAAGACCACGGAAAATGCCTGAAAAACCAAATTTCAGCAAGGTGTCTCATTCATTAATTGGGCTCAGAGCTCTATTCCGTTATTCAGAGAGTTTCCATGGTGATGACACTAAATTTCAGGGATGATGAAGAAGGGTGGGTGCAACAATTTGAAACAGAGAAACCTGGTACTAAAACGACTGAATCGACAGTTACAAGGGAAAAATTACAAAATTCCAAATTTATCTATGACTTCCCGGTGATGATAAAAACCCATTTAGATGCATTTTTGTAAAAATTTTATTTATCAGCACTAATGGTGCAAGTTTCTCTACAGCCGGCCGCTGTGGTGGAGCGGTTCTAGGTGCTTCAATCCGGAGCCGCGCGACTGCTACGATCGCAGGTTCGAATCCTGCATCGGGCATGGATGTGTATGATGTCCTTAGGTTAATTAGGTTTAAGTAGTTCTAAGTCCTAGGGGACTGATGACCTCAGATGTTAAGTCCCTTAGTGCTCAGAGCCATTTTTTGAAGTTTCTGTACAAACAAGAGTTGTTCAAAGTGACGTCCTCCAGTTTCTGTTCTGGGCTGATGTCAACGCACAACGTTCTGTCATTTTATAAAATATCCGACTTCATTCTCGTGCACGTATGTGGTTCTAGTATGATGAATCTTCAATAGGTTTTTTTATGCATGGGTCCAAAGCCGCTAGAATTTCTTAAAAGAAGTCATACAAACCCATTAGTGCGAATTACTTTCATTGTCGACTTATATGTAAAGGCTGTGGTCACACCTGAAATCTTACTAGTGTCGACATGAAAACGTTGTTTTTTGAAAACTATATTATGGAGGATGACGTTCTGTAGGCGTAACATAGTTTATGGTGTGACGTACGTAACTGAGGCACTCATTTTTAAATTTTTATATTTATCATTTTTATTATTAGTTTCTAGGGTCATATACCTCAATCTGTAGAAACGGAACGCTTACAGAATCACTTTGTTGTCCGTCTGTGTGCTTGTCCGACCGTTAAGAACCGTTTTTCTCAGGAATGCCTAGACGTATCAAGTTAAAATATATCTCGCATAGTAAGGTTAATTGTACTCTAGCGATGTAAAAATAAAAAAAAAAAATAAAATAAGCTTAAGCTTCTACGTCAATGCAATCAAAAGATACAGTCATTTACGTCACAAATTTTGACACTCGCAAACTCACTCATCAAAACCTAAGGATAATTTCCGTTGACCCAGAATCATGAAATTTGGCAATAAACAAGGTTTTGCAGAACAAGTAAAGGAAAAATTCAGAAAATTTTTAATTTGTAATTATATCACAAGAAAAATATTTTTTTCTTATTTGTTATCGAACTGTCTGTCTGTCTGTTAAGACCCATTTTTCTTAGGAACGGGTGGACTTAGGAAATTGAAACTGATAACACATATTAACGTCTGTGATATCTTGGCAGTGTAAAAAGTTTAAGCCTGTAAGTCAATTCAGTCAAAAAGTACGGTCATTTATGTCACATACTTCGAGACTCGCAGGCTCACACGTCGTATCTTATAGGGGGTACTTAATGTTGACCTAGAATCATGAAATTTGACAAGAAGCAAGGTTTCACAGTACAAGTATAGAGTAAAATCCGAAAATTGTCGATTTGTAATTATATCACACGAGAAACTCGATTTTCGTCATTTGTTATCCGTCAATTTGACTGTTCCTCTGTTAAGATCACTTTTCTCAGGAACGGGTACCAGTATGACGTTGAAATCCATGTCACATACTATAGTCTATGGAACACTGCAATCAAAAGATACGACCATTTATGTCACACGTTTTTATATCTTGCCATTATAGATATCGATAACTGACAAAAATCGTCGAAATTCTCGTATGAATGAACTATCTATATACAATGAAGAGCAAACGGAACTGGTACACCTGCCTAATATCGTGTAGAGCCTCCGCGAGCACGCAGAAGTGCCGCAACACGAAGTGGAATGGATTCGACTAATGTCTGAAGTAGTGCTGGAGGGAAATGACATCATGAATCCTGCACAGCTGTCCATAAATGCCGGCCGCTGTGGCCAAGCGTTTCTAGGCGCTTCAGTCCTGAACCACGTGGCTGCTACGGTCGCAGGTTCGAATCCTGCCTTGGGCATGGATGTGTGTGATGTCCTTAGGTTCGTTAGGTTAAAGTAGTTCTAAGTTTAGGGGACTGATGACCTCAGCTGTTAAGTCCCATAGTGCTTAGAGCCATTTGAACCATTTGTCCATAAATCCGTAAGAGTACGAGTGGATGGAGATCTCATCTTAACAGCAAGTTGCAAGGCATCCCAGATATGCTCAATAATGTTCATGTCTGGGGAGTTTGGTGGCCAGCGGAAGTGTTTAAACTGAGGAGAGTGTTCCTGGAGCCCTTCTGTAGCAATTATGAACGTGTGGGGTGTCGCATTGTACTGCTAGAATTACCCAAGTCCGTCGGAATGCACAATGGACATGAATGAATGAAAGGTGATCAGACAGGATGCTTACGTACGTATCACCCATCAGAGTCGTATCTAGACGTATCAGGTTTCCAATATCACTCCAACAGCTAACGCCCCAAACCATTACAGAGCCTCCACCAGATTGAACAGTGCCTTACTGACAAGCAGGGTGTATGGGTTCATAAGGTTGCCTCCATACCCTTACACGTTCATCCGCTCGATACAAATTGAAAGGAGACTCTCCGAGCAGGCAACATGTTTCCAGTAACCAACAGTTCAATGTCGGCGTTGACGGGACCAGGCGAGTCCCAAAGCTTTGTCGTGCAGTCATGAAGGGTACACGAGTGGGCCTTCGGCTCAGAAATCCCATATAGATGATGTTTCGTTGAATGGATCGCATGATCACACGTGTTGATGGCCCTGCATTGAAAACTGCAGCAATTTGCGGAAGGGTTGCACTTCTGTCACGCTGAACGATTCTCTTCAGTCGTCGTTTTTGCAGGATCTTTTTCCGGCCGGAGCGATGTCGGAGACCTGATGTTTTAGCGGATTCCTGATACTCACGGTACGCTCGTGAATGGTCGTGCCGGATAATCCTCACTTCATCGCTACTTCGGAGATGCTGTGTCCCATCGCTTGTGCGCCGACTATAACACCACGTTCAAATTCACTTAAATTTTGATAAACTACTTTTGTAGCAGCAGTAACCGACCTAACAATTGAGCCAGACTCTTTTTGTCTTATATAGGCGATTTCGACAGCAGCGCCCTATTCTGCCTATTTACATACCTCGTTATTTGAATACGCATGCCTATACCAGTTTCTTTGGCGCTTCAGTGTACATTATTAATTTTGTACTGAATCCTCGGTAAGAAATCTACTCGCACTTACCCGGATCTTTTAATTGAAGCGGCCTATTAATTTTGATGTTGTTTTTCCCTGTAGGCAGCTTTATAATGCCCAGGAGGACACATTAGCTAATCGTTAATTATGAAATAAAGTGAAACTTCCTGGCAGATTAAAACTATTTGCCGGACCGCGCCTTCGCTTTTCGCGGGCAGGTGCTCTACCGACTGAGTTATCGAAGCACGACTCACGACACGGGCTCCCAGCTGTACTTCCGCCAATAATTAATTCTCTCTCGAAAGTTCTCCGGTATCTTCCGGGATTGGCACGCCTGGAATAATGGATGTTTCAGAAAAATGGTTTAGCCGCAGCCTAGGAGAACATACCCAGGTTCCTGATCCGAGTCCCGGTTGTGAGCGTGGCTAGACGCACGGTGGTTTGACAGACGGCGCGTGTCCCGGCGAAGGCGTTAGCGAGGAAGTAGCGAGTGTAGCTTTCTGTTTTACCAGCAGACCACCCCTGAGACTCTGCTACCGGCAAAATATACTGAACTGCAAGTAGGCCACCTGTCAGATGGGCAGCAGCCGGTTTGAATGGTTTAGGCGACTGGTTTTCCCAGGCGAGTTGCTGTTGCAGGCCCACGCCTGGCGTGAGGGTGCTGCCATGAATAAAACTCAGGAGACATGAATTATTTCACCGTGTCACACGAATAAAATCCATACTAATAAAGACACAGCATCGCCAGTGACACCACGTGAAAGAGAGAACCGAGACAAGGAATCACGTCCAAATTCCCCCTCTGTCGGTGTAATAGTACTTTACACAGTATATTGACGACTGCAGATATAAATGCACTTAATTCTTTTGAAAATTTATAGCTTATAAACGATTTAAGTCATGGTAATTAACAAAGAGTCAACTGATAGCGTTTCAGTAGCACTACCGGAATTCATCTTTAGAATTTCTATTAAATCAGTGCGATGTTAGTCATGAGCCGAATTGTTGATTCCGAAACCGAAACAACTAATTTTAGTACAAAATAAATTGCAAAGCAAAGAATTTAACGGCAAGATTAGGGAACAGGTGAAACATGCTTTTGTAGAAAATTAACCCTCCTTAGGTTTAAAATAGGTAATAATAAATAACGTAACTGTGACTATTTCATCGAATAAGACGCAATTAACCAGAAAACCAAGCACCTTAGCACAACACCTGTATCACTCCTGCATTACCTATAGTCCAGATTCATGTGAAATTATAGTCCAGATTCATGTGTAATATTTATAGCAGTGATAAATTTAGTGTAATTATTATCCGTTATAAAGTTTACCCCCAACCAACAAAAGACTTTGTGTTAGATTTGCTAATACAAAGACAATACGACTGGTATCTTTAACACTTCAAAGGAATCAACAAAAATGCGTGAGTCATATAAAGCGTCTAAATGAGTAATTTTTGCACTAACATATACAATATCTGGTCCATGTACTGAAAAGGTACAGTACCGCACGACATTGAAAATAGGTGCAACATTCTTCGTTATTCTTGTCAGTACAACATATTTTTTCTAATAATAACTCAATTTCAATTAATTCAGCGAAGCCGGATACCAGTGTGGGAAAGAATGACAATTTATTTATTTAATTGATCACATGTCCACTCCCACAAAATAAATCCCTACATCCAGTTTGGTGAGATCTGCGAAATGAATGAATGTATGGTCGTCTGCTAACCGCAGATAGCGAATGTGAATATATGATCATCTTTGAGACGATCCTTTGGTCACCTTTGGTGGAACCAAAGAGATGAAACTTACCGGAGCTTTGAGCACCTGAAACGTGGCTGACCAATACGGTAGCATGGTCTTCCCCCACCTCGACATAGATGCGAGATGACCTGAAGAACGGCCATGTTTCAGCACTCTGCCGCTGGATCTAGTGTTGGTAAGACCTGTCTTAGGTGTACTACGTAAAGACAAAAGAGTGGAGACATGGTATGCATGTGAAATACTTAAGAGTAGTTTGGAATAATAATTTCTCTATTTCAGGAACTTTTGCGGGGAGAATTAAATGTCAGCCAGGTAATATTAAGGGGATCGTAGTAATCTTCGGAAGTGACTAACGCTCACAGTGAAACCACGTGTAGCAATAAGTTGAAATACTTCCGAGTGCTTAAGTTAAGCTGAATTACTAGCGTGTGTACTGTAAGTTGGAAATATTTAAGAAATGGCGTGTGCAGGACTTGAAATTAGAGACGAATACTTCCACGTGGTGAGTACTGTGTGAGTCTCAAACTGTGTATGAGACAAAGGATAAAGAGAAGTACTCGTCCATGGTATCAGTTGAGGACTCGCGTGTGTGATGAATATGTTCTGAATATTACTTTGCGTGTTATGTTTCCGTGTGACGCTTGATTCAAACTATAATACTCTGAGAGAGAAGCAAGGTGAGTCAGCCGTCTATCCAGCAACGCCACTTGGCTTGCATTGCGCAGGAAGACGTGCATATATCCTCCATAGTTCATAGTAGGAAAGAAAAATTACGAAGTGGGGCAGCGTCGTGTGAAACTGGGATAAATACTAATTGAAGTGGGAAAGCTGAAAGTGATGTGATTATAACGTTGTGACTATTCTTTGTATTGTTTGTTGCCAGTGTGATGTATTTCATGAAATTTAAGTATGTGTGGTTGGCATGGGACAGTAACAAGATAGTTTCAGAGGCAGTGGGTTATGCATGTTCCTTTTTGTACCGCTCGGTCTGGAGGAAATGTTCGTAATGATGGCTGTGAGAGTCGAAGTGTGAGATATAGCAAAAGATCCACCATCCTGTCCAGAAAGTGCACTGTAGCGTTAAATAATTACGAGACCATAAGATAGAGAATCACCAATGTAAAGCCATGCCCACTGGGAGGAATTTCTCATGTGTTATTGTTGTAGGTTATAGAATTTGTGTGTTTAGTTTATAGAATTTATCGGAATAAATAAGATAGTGAAAAGAAAAAGATTGGTGGCCTTTTCCTTCGAATAGTATGTTGTCATGATACCCAGAATTTATAATGTGTGCGCCATTCATATTCAGTGCGATGGCCACGTGTTGATCAAAGCCGTTGAATAAGACAGAAAATGTGGTATTGCCAGTGCGTAGTGAACAGTCAGAGTTGTGTAAATTACTAATAGTCAGAAGTGCGTTTCCGTACCCGTTGCGTAATATTCAAACATGAGAATAACTTGTAACTTAATTGTGAGTACTAGAGTTCATGTTACTCGTTAAATAAGAATGAGTCTACTCGCTTGGCAGACCACTCATCTTGCAGGCCTGACTGCTTGATGCCACAGTATGAGCAAGGCATGTGGGTGCCTCTCAGTACCGCAGACATTGCCTAGGAGGGGTGGATTGTGTGCCTCAACGATACAGATGGTCGGACCATAGGCGCTACCAGAACAGACGGTTATCTGTGATGAGGCCAGACAAACGAAAGGTTCCTGAATAGGGGCAGCAGTCTTTTCAGGAGTTGGAAGGAGCCTACAAGGCTTTGCTGTGCTAGTACTGGGAACGGGTGAAAGCAAGGGAAAACTACAGCCATTGCTTTCCCTGAGGACATGCAGTTCTACTGTATCGTTAAATGATGAGGACATCCTCTTGGTAAAATATCCCAAAGGTAAATTAGTCTCCAATTCAGATCTCGAAACAAGGACTACCCAGGAGGATGCCTTCATCATGAGAGACAAGACTGGTACTCTACGGATCGGAACGCGAGATGTTAGATTCCTCGATACGATAAGTAAGTCAGAAAATTTGGAAAGGGGAACGTATAGATTGAAGTGGCAGGATGAACAGAAATTCTGGTTAGGTGAGTAAAGGGCTATGTTTGCAAAATGAAATAGAGGTAATCCAGGAGTAGGTCTAATAATGAATGAGAAAACAGAAATGCAGGTAGGTTGCAATGAGCAGCAAAACACAAAGCGAACACCTGCCACAAATTTATATGCCCACAAACTCTACAGATGATGCAGAGATTCAAAGAATGTATTATGAGATAAACAACAATTTGGTTGTCCACAGCTCGTGGTCGTGCGGTAGCGTTCTCGCTTCTCGCGCCCGGGTTCCCGGGTTCGATTCCCGGCGGGGTCAGGGATTTTCTCTGCCTCGTGATGACTGGGTGTTGTGTGATGTCCTTAGGTTAGTTCGGTTTAAGTAGTTCTAAGTTCTAGGGGACTGATGACCATAGATGTTAAGTCCCATAGTGCTCAGAGCCATTTGAACAATTTGGGATTTTAGGTCCACCTTGCTGCAAAATATTTTTGTTTTATTTATTTTCTTTCCCAAACTAGTTTGAGGGACAACATCACCATCATCATTGTGTTTTTATTTATTCTAAAACATGTAAAATGGGCAGCGTTATACGTTACAAGACGTTATTACATGTGTACTATTTGGTTCCAAATTTTGTAGTCCGTTAATAGCTTTATAATACCTTATTTACTTTAAGTGATTTTAATATAATTAGGAATGATGTTACTGAATGAGAATATTTTGTTGTACTTGATTTTTATGTTTGTTTGATGTAGTTTCACCGTTGTTTTATTAAGTTCATTGAAGAGCTTTACTTGGACTGCCTGACAAGCCGTAGAGGCAATAAGCTTATCTTGAAATTCTTCTGTTGGTCCTTGTCTGCATAAAACCAACAATATGGGAGTGTGGGTTCGCCTGAAGCAAAATAATTCTGTTTTATTTATTTTTTTCTCAAACTAATTTCAGCGACTATATCGCTATTATCAGGGGGGTTTTCTTCATTCTAAAACACTCAAAATTGGCACCGGAGAAACACACTGATGATGGCGATATTGCCACTGAAACTAGTTTGGGGAAGAAAATAAATGAAAGTGGTTGGCATCAAGGCGAACTCATAGCCTTATATTGTTGTTTTTATGCAAAAACAGGCCCATGAAAGAGGTTCGAGGTAAAATTATTGAGAAAAAAGAAAATATTCGGATAGTTAACGGAGAAGAAAAACTTAATTGTGATCGGTGACTCGAATTCTGTACCAGAAAGAGAAGGAGAAAGGAAAATAGCAGGAGAATGTGAACTGGGGGAAAGGATTAAAAGGAGAAGCCATGTGATAGAATTTTGCGCAGAGTATTACTTAATCGTAGCGGACATTTAGTTAAAGTATGATGAAAGTATGGTATATAGGTTGAAGAGACCTGGAGACACTGAAAGATATCAGAGTAATAATTTAATTAACAGACAGCGACTTCGGAACCTGATTTTAAACTGTAAGACATTTCCAGGGGCAGATGCAGGCTCTGACAATAATTTATTCGTTGAACATTAGATAAAACTGAGGAAATTGCAGAAAGGTGGGACATTAAGGCGATGGAACTTCGGTAACATGACAAAATCGAAGGCTGTTTAGAGTACAAAGGGAGTATTAAGCAACGATTGACTGAAACGGCAGAAAAGAATAGAATTGAAGGCTAATGGGTATCTTTGAGAGATGAAACAGTCAATGCAGCAAAGGATCAAACAGGTAAGAAGACAAGGCCTAATAGAAGCCCTTGGGTATCGAAGGAGATATCAAATTTTGTTGACGAAAAGGGAAAATGTAAAAATGCAACAAAAGAAGCAGGCGATAATGTATTACAAACTATTAAAAAAATGAGACTGACAGTAAGTGTAAAATGGCTAATTATGAATGATTAGAGGGAAAATGTAGGTCTATTGATGCTTGTGTAAGAAGGGTAAAGGTAGATACCGCCTACAGTAAAATAAAAAAGGCCTTTAGAGAAAAGCTGTATGGCATCGAGAGCTCAGATGGAAACTCGATACTAAGCGAAGAAGGTAAAGCTGCAAGGTGGATGGAATATACAGGGTGGTCAGAAACAGTCTGAAAAGCTTGTAAGGACGTTGTGGGGGAGGTTGTGCTGAGAAACAAGAGACAAGAAAGAAATTCGATACGTTGCGCCACTTCCGAGTTGTTTGGCACTGTAGTTAGCCAATTAGGTAGTTGCGCGAGCAAATTCAAGCACTTGCACACGTGAAAATACGGTAATGCAAAGATATCTGCGGATCCATGAGTTACCACTGGTTTAAATGCTCATTACCAGTCAAAATGTGCCTTCTTCGAAAGTGATAAATTTAAGCTATATGGGCGAAAGCTTTGTTTGTTCGGTCTGAGGAAACCAAACAAAGAACGCGTTCGGAGACACCGTCTTTGGTAGGTTGCTTGAATTTGCGCGTACTAAGACCTAACTGGCTAATTTCAATGGTGCAACGTATCGAATATTTTTCTTAACAATTACTTTTCACCACAACCTCCCTGGAACACCATTACAAGCTTTTTAGTCTGTTTATGACCACACTGTATAGAGGGGCTATACATGGGATATAAACTCGAAGGCGACACTAAAGGAAAGAAAGAGAAAGTACACACATCAAAAAAAGTTTTGAATCACCTCTGTTCCGAGAGTTCCGGAACCTGCACAGAAAACTGGAATAGAGATCCACATAAACATCATTTCCGCCCTTTTTATTGCTCATGAAAACCACACAATGCATGTCGTACCACCATACAGCGAGACCTTCAGAAGTGGTGGTCCAGATTGCTGTACACATGGGCACCTCTAATGCCCAGTAGCATGTCCTCTTGCATTGATGTTTGGCTGTATTCCTTGTGGTACACTATCCACAAATTCATCAAGGCACAGTAGGTCCAGATTGTCCCACTCCTCAACGACGATTCGGCATAGATCCCTCAGAGCGGTTGATGGGTCACGTCGTCCATAAACAGACTTTTCAATCTATCCAAGGCATGTTCGATAGGGTTCATGTCTGAAGAACATGCTGGCCACTCTAGTCGAGCGATGTCGTTATCCTGAAGGAAGTCATTCTCAAGATGTGCACGATGGGGGCGCGAACTGTCGTCCATGAAGACGAATGCCTCGCCAATATGCTGCCTATATGGTTGCACTATAGGTCGGAGGATGGCATTCACGTATCGTACAGCCCTTACGGCGCCTTCCATGAGCACCATTGGCGTATGTCGGCCCCACGCAATGCCACCCCAAACATCAGGGAACCACCACCGTGCCGCACTCGCTGGACAGTGTGTCTAAGGCATTCAGCCTGACCGGGTTGCCTCCAAACACGTCTCCGACAATTGTCTGGTTGAAGACACTCATCGGTGAAGAGAACGTGATGCCAATCCTGAGCGGTCCATCTGTTCCGCGCTGCGTGGCGTAGTGGTTGCAAAGATGGACCTCGCCATGGACGTCGGGATTGAAGTTGCGCATCATGCAGCCTATTGCGCACAGTTTGAGTCGTAAAACGACGTCCTGTGGCTGCACGAAAAGCATTATTCAACATGGTGGCGTTGCTTTCAGGGTTCCTCTGAGCCATGATCCGTATGCAGCGGTCATCCATTGCAGTAGTAGAAATTGGGCGACCTGAGAGAGGCATGTCATAGACAGTTCCTGTCTCTCTGTACCTCCTCCACGGCCGAACAACATCGCTTTATTCAACATGGTGGCGTTGCTTTCAGCGTTCCTCCGAGCCATGATCCGTAGGCAGCGGTCATCCATTGCAGTAGTAGAAATTGGGCATCCTGAGAGAGGCATGTCATAGACAGTTCCTGTCTCTCTGTACCTCCTCCACGTCCGAACAACATCGCTTTGGTTCACTTCGAGACGCCTGGACACTTCCCTTCTTGAGAGCCCTTCCTGGTACAAAGTAACAATGAGGATGCGATCGAACCGCGGTATTGACCGTTTAGGCATCGGTGAACTACAGACAACACGAGCCGTGTACCTCCTTCCTGGTGGAATGACTGGAATTAATCGGCTGTCAAGCCCCCTCTGTCTAACAGGCGCTGCTCATGCATTGTTGATTAAATCTTTGGGCGGGTTTAGTGACATATCTGAACAGTCAAAGGGACTGTGTCTGTGATACAATATCCACAGGCAAAATCTATCTTCAGCAGTTCTTGGAACCACGGTGATATAAAACATTTTTTGATTTGTGTGGAGGAAGGTGAGATGGGAGATATGATACTGAAAGAGTAATCTGACAGAGCACTGAAAGACCTAAGCGAAAGAATGCCACTGGGGTAGATAACATTCCCTAAGATCAGCTAATACCCGTGGGATAGTCAGTCATAACTAAATTTTTCCACCTGTTGTTAAAGATATTTGGGACAGGCGAAACATCCTGGGAAGAACGTAACAGTTAATAATTCCAAACCCAAAGAAAGCAGGTTCTGACAGGTGTGAATATTATTGAAATATCGGTTAAATAAGTAATGGTTATAAAATTTTGTCACGAATTATTTACAGAAGAATGAGAAAACTGGTAGAAGCCGACCTCGAGGAACATCATTTTGGCTCCTGGAAAAGTATTGGAACTAAAGAGGCAATATTGACCCTACAGCTTATCTTAGAAGATATTATAATGAAAGGCAAAACTACTATTATAGGATTTGTAGATATGGAGAAAGCATTTAATAATGCTGGCTGGAATACGTTTTCTAAATTTCTGAAAGTATGAGGTGTAAAATACGGGGAGAAAAGGTTATTTAGTTTTGTGGCCTGCTTGTGGTCTATGATAGAAAATATAGATCGAAGAACACATACACCGATAAACGTTTGATTTAAGTGTATACTTAACCTGGAACAGTTATTCCATTGAACGTATTGCTGTAAATCCAGATAATAGATTAAGAATGTACAGGTATTGCTATTAACAGCAAGGCCTACTTGAACTTCTGTCTGATAACCAGAAGAGCTCTGAGTCTCTTACACTCTACCCGCAACTCTTTATCAACTAAGATGATGTCAGACGTAGACCGAAGACTGAAATCTGTAGAGATTCGAACACAGTAGCCAGAAAATTGGAGCCTGACACTGGAGTCCCAACACTGGAGCCCAAACACTGGAGACTGGAGATCGTCGCCACTAGAACTCTATGGAGCGCCTTGGCCCTCCGAAGGTGGTGGAGTTCCCAACACAAAGTGATCTGCCCCCAAATGCACGCGAGGAATGTGTTCCTCTGATTTAGATTGTCTTCTGATTTTTCCAGTTTTTTGGATTCGTCTATAGAGATTACTTATGCAGCTACGAGATGTAGCCATCTTCTTGTGATGCTGCACTGACTGTTCCGGCCCAGCGTCCGTATATTTCGCTTACGTCAATCTGTTGTAGAATAATGGAACATGTTTTGTGTTCTCGTATTATGACGTTCTTAGATAATACAAATCTCCTTCATCATAACCAACATGGATTCCGCAAACAGAGATCATGTGAAACTCAGCTCGCCCTATTTGCCCAAGAAATTCACAGTGCCGTAGACACTGGCGAGCAGATTGATGGCGTATTCCTGGACTTCAGGAAGGCATTTGATACGGTTCCGCACTTACGTTTAGTGAAAAAAATACGAGCCTACGGAATATCGGACCAGGTTTGTGACTGGATTCAGGATTTCCTAGAAGAAAGAACACAACATGTCATTCTTAACGGTTCAAAATCTGCAGATGTAGAGGTAATTTCGGGAGTACCGCAGGGAAGCGTGATAGGACCTTTATTGTTTACAATATACATAAATGACTTAGTTGACAACATCGGTAGCTCCGTGAGGCTATTTGCGGATGACACGGTTGTCTACAAGAAAGTAGCAACATCAGAAGACTCGTACGTACTCCAGGAGGACCTGCAGAGGATTAATGCATGGTGCGACAGCTGGCAGCTTTCCCTAAACGTAGATAAATGTAATATAATGCGCATACATAGGGGCAGAAATCCATTCCAGTACGATTATGCCATAGGTGGTAAATCATTGGAAGCGGTAACGACCGTAAAATACTTAGGAGTTACTATCCGGAGCGATCTGAAGTGGAATGATCACATAAAACAAATAGTGGGAAAAGCAGGCGCCAGGTTGAGATTCATAGGAAGAATTCTAAGAAAATGTGACTCATCGACGAAAGAAGTAGCTTACAAAACGCTTGTTCGTCCGATTCTTGAGTATTGCTCATCAGTATGGGACCCTTACCAGGTTGGATTAATAGAAGAGATAGACATGATCCAGCGAAAAGCAGCGCGATTCGTCATAGGGACATTTAGTCAGCGCGAGAGCGTTACGGAGATGCTGAACAAGCTCCAGTGGCGGACACTTCAAGAAAGGCGTTACGCAATACGGAGAGGTTTATTATCGAAATTACGAGAGAGCACATTCCGGGAAGAGATGGGCAACATATTACTACCGCCCACATATATCTCGCGTAATGATCACAACGAAAAGATCCGAGAAATTAGAGCAAATACGGAGATTTACAAGCAGTCGTTCTTTCCACGCACAATTCGTGAATGGAACAGGGAAGGGGGGATCAGATAGTGGTACAATAAGTACCCTCCGCCACACACCGTAAGGTGGCTCGCGGAGTATAGATGTAGATGTAGATATATTCATGTTCCTGGACAGCCGTGTGTATACGGGCAATCGTTTGGAAAAGGTCTTGCCGGTGTGGGACTTTCACAATATCGTGGAGTGAGCCGTGTGGAAAGTCTCTTGGTACGTGCAGATCTATGTGGAAATCATGATGCTGCATAGATTAGATCTTCTTCATGTGTTTCTTGGCTGCCTTCATCCAGACGATGTCACGTACTTTCACAGTGAGAGACCGAGACATGGAGGAAGGGTGGAAGTCTGTTTCAGCTTGCGGACAGAGGTTGCGTGAACAATTTCGGAGTTTGGATTTCACTTCATGGATGGTAGCCTCTTTGATGTCCCGTCGGAAAAGATTCAGCAGCCTCTTGGTGGCGGGAAGTCGCGTACACCGCCATTCCGGGTACGTCCGGTTCTTCTCAGAGATTTGGACCAGAATGTCCAGTGGCAGGTGGTGTAAGTTGTCACAACCTACACGCGGTGAAGGTGCGTAGCTTCTCAGACTGTCATGAATCTGGCGTTGGTGAAGTGCACGAGAGCTCTATCGATGCCCATTCCTGCTGGAGGTGGAGCGGTGGCAAGTGTTTCCTTCATGACGTCTCGAAAGCGGTTCCAGTGGACTACCGAGAGTGATTCTCCACCATGGCAGCTGCAATGGACCCACGTCAATATAGTAGACAACAGGAACATGGTCAGAGGAGAGTGCATTCCGCGTGGGAGAGGTGATCTGTTGTGGGATTCCCTTATCGACTGCGATGTTAATGATTTATGGCTGTTCACTACCGATGGGATTGACGTTCAGGTCGTAGGGTCCCACCACGATGGCTTCATGATCTCCGATGCTCGAAGGGGGTGATGGCCGTCGGCAGTTGTGATTCTGGAGTGCCAGGCCACGTGTTTTAAATGTAAGCCTCCGGCAATGAAGATTTTTCCACTTCGACTGAGAAGGACGTCAATGTCTGCCGAATCCACGAAACGAGAAGAGATTTTGTAGGATGCAATGAATGTGATGGACCCTATAGATGTATGAACAATGATGCCCGTAGCCTCCAGAATGGACATCTCTAGTAATTCTGGTTGGTAGTGGCAAATGTTGTTGCGGACATAAGACGCAATACCACTAGCTATCGTCAGCGTACACGTCTGCAGACAGGACAAATTCGGTGCTTTGACGTCGAGTCCTAGTTTCAGGCCGTCCGCTGTAGCCGAGCGGTTCTATGCGCTTCAGTCCGGAACCGCGCTGAATCCTGCCTCGGGCATGGCTGTGTGTGATGTCCTTAAGTTAATTAGGTTTAAGTAGTTCTAAGTCTAGGGGACTGATGACTTCCAATGTTAAGCCCCCTAGTGCTTTGAGCCATTTGAACCTAGTTTCAGGTAGGTTTTGTTTATCAAGCAGACTTCCATGGTTTCATCGTGGAGGAATTGACATAGTTCGACAACTTGTGTGCGATGCCATTTGTGTTCCACGCAGTGACTGTCAAGGCTTTAGCGTTGTCTATTATGGGACTGAGTAATTTTATGAATGGTAACTGCTAGCGCCGTAGCCTTCAGTGCAGCGAGGAGTTGCTGCGAGAGGATCTCAATCAACTTATTTGCACTGTCCATGTATACAGAGAGCTGCATGATGAGGAAACTGAGGTCAGGCTGGGAGGCAGCTGGTGCAATGCCAACGCTGGTACCAGGACAGGGGGCACCTCTGTGGGGAAGCTCTGGACAGCAGGCTCCACTAGTGCGCTCTTGTTTAGCTTTCTGGTCTTGCTTCAGCCACATGTGCATCGAATAAAAGGGCCTGATGACGATGGGCGAACATCAGAGATGGAACATGGTAAGTCTTCAGGAGCCTTCTGCTTTACTGGAACAGCGGCAGTAGACTCCTAAGAAGGTGTTGCCGATGCATCAGGTGTATTGGCTTCAGACGGGGACGAGCTTGATGACATCTTCTCACAGGTTGCACGAGCGAATGTGACGCCAGAGTGAGCCTTGGCCGATTTCTTTGTCTCTTGTAGTGCAGCTGGGTGTCCACGTAGGTGAACAAAGGCGCGTTTCCACAACTTGCAGTTGCGTTAGCTTGCACACTTAATACATTTATGCGGCATGGAACAATGCCGTTAAGCGAAGTTGATTGTTGGAAAGCGGAAGTATTGGGCCGGCCGCAGTGGCCGAGCGGTTCTAGGCGCTTCAGTCCGGAACAGCGCGACTGCTACGGTCGCAGGTTCGAATCCTGCCTCGGGCATAGATGTGTCTGATGTCCTTAGGTTAGTTAGGTTTAACTAAGTCTAGGGGACTGATGATCTCAGATGTTAAGTCCCATAGTGCTCAGAGCCATTTGAACCATTTTTGGAAGTACTGGATTGGTCCTCATTTGGCGCGTAAATATTCTGTCTGCATCGTGATTTCAGCAAGGTGCGTGAACTGGTACAGCTTCCTGTTCTACACAGTGTCTGTGGCGATGATCAGGAAAAGGGGTCAAGGGTGCTTCATCTTCACGACGGTACGCGCGTGCAACCCCAAACCAGAAAGCACTTTTTCTGGAATGTTTTCAGACTCCCTGCTGAAGGGTAGGTCACACACCATGACCTTCAGGACGTGGTAGGGTTTGGATGCGTGCATATAAAATGGGATCTGCCTGTCAGACGCCTCCTGCGTGACTCGCCGGTAGTCATAGGCTGATCGGAGTGTGACCTTATAGAGCTCCCTGCTGGCCACCTTCGCCCTGTAAAAGGCTGTCAACAGCATCTGAGACGTTTTTAGAGTTGACGGTACAGTTTCTTGAATTTCAGTACAATCACTTGAAGAGGAGGATCCTTCTTGGGCGCAGTAATTCTTCATTCGCATCAGAAAGAGCGGCGAATGCCCTGGAGACGTCAGCTCGTAGCGACGTGGATAACTGCATTCTGTGAGCACGTTTTCGTGGTTTGATGAAACCGTCAGCGTCGGGAGTGGGCGTCTATTTTGCATTCTTCTCTCGCGGTTAAGTTCTGCCACCAGTCTGTGCGATCAGAGGTCTTTTGTTTTCTCCAGCCTGTTCTCGAGGTGGTGCTGCTGGGTCTGCTCGTCGTGTGAGTCCGGAAGCGGTGCTGCCAACGCGTCTTGAACGATGTCAATCGGATCCTTAGTCGTAGCCTGATTCGCCGTTAGTGGCGGGTCGGATAGGGCCCACCGAAGACGCGAGCGCCGCCGGAAGGCGATCTGCCACACCGTTCGATTCCTCAACACAACAATCTTCACTCGTCTGCATAACAACTCGGAACTGCATGATGATGGTGACGACGGCTTAGTCGACGCGTCTGCTCACTTGAGTCGCTCAGTCGACGGAGACTGGAGGCTCCTTGCGGCGGGCTTTTATCGGTATGGCGGCGCTGATCCAGGGGGCGGTCGACGGCTGAGGAAAGAGGCCGCTCGTTGCTGCCTTCCGCGGTAACCTGTGTAACTGCTATTGTCAACTCCATGTAACAAAATGATGCCTCCTGCATGGTATCGATTGCTGATGATCATTTACAATTTTTACAGAAACCAGACTGCAGTTATAAGAGCCGAATGACATAAAGGGAAGCAGTGGTTGAAAAGGGTTGTATACTATCCCCAACGTAATTCAATCTATACACTGAGTAAGTTGTGAAGGAAAGGAAGGAGAAATTTGGAAAGAGAATTAAGGTTCAGGGAGAAGAAATAAATACTTCGTGATTTGCCGATGACATTGTATTTCTGTCAAAGACAGTAAAGGACTTGGAAGTGCGTTTGAACGAGTGGACAGTGTTTTGAAAGGAGAATATGAACATTGAAAAAAGCAAAACATGGCTAGTGAAATGTAGCTGAATTAAATAATGCGATGCAGAAGGAATTAGATTAGGAAATGAGACACTAAAAGCAGTACATGAGTTCTGCTATGCGGGCAGTAAAATAACTTATGATGGCCGAAGTAGATAGGATGTAGAATGCACAATTGGCGACAGGATGAAAAGCTATTCTGAAGATGAGAAATTTGTTGACAACGAATATAAATGTAAGTTTTAATTAATAAAGTAAGCAGCTAGTCAGCGGCTGGAAGTTTATTTACTGATACTTGACCTAGGTGTCGATACTACTATGAGTATCTTCTTCAGAAGTACGTGACGTTGACTAAATGGTTTCAACTAAATAAGCAATAATTATTAGCTACTAATTATGATATAAAGTAATTAAAAGTCCCAGTTGGAAACTGAAACCATTACTTACTTGATTACATTAATTGAAATATGTTACATGAATCATGAGCTAACCAGTTCAAGGCACATGCAATAATCCATACATATTATAAAAGTGGAAGTACGTATATACGTGTGTGTGTGTGTATGTGTGTTTGTTTCACATCTCTTACTAAACCACTGGAACGATTTCAATCAAACGTAGCACACGCATCCCTTATTGCCAGGCCACAATCGTTGTGGGGGTAAGAACAGCCTACTTATCATTGCTCAGGAGATACGACGTCATAAACAATAAGATGCTTGAAAAAACTGCCACTTAATGCATAACGGTAAAATGTATTATTTCTGTGCTACTGTTTGTATTTGCAACAGATTTCGCAGGCACTGTCGACATATGCAAGTAGATGCAATAAAAAAGTATATCATGGTACCACACATAGCTCAGGAGATATGACGCCAGAAACACTGAGATGCGTGAAAAACTGCCCCACTGTATAGGACGTTTAAATTTATTAGTTATTTTATAATAACTCTATTTGGAATGCATTTTTCAGGCAGTATCCACATGTGTCGTTGAATTTACCTACAAAATTGTATTATAATAAGGCACATAGTTCAAGAGATATGAAGTCATAAACACTGATATAGATGAAAAAATGTCTTATCATGCAAAAAGTTTTACTACATTTATTCTTTACTACTAAGACGCTCCTGCAGTCGAGTCAGCTTAAGGAAGTCACTGACACCTGGCAGTTTTCAACTGCGGAGCACAAATGGCTGTAGGCGAAAACCATAGCTATTTTTAGAGCCATGAAGAGGCGTTACCATAGAGGTGTTTACAAAATCGCCTTGTACCAACTCGAAGCAGCTGCATCCGGTGTACACAATCTCTCCGGGGTTATGTTTCTTAATTTGGATACTGTTGTCATTATTATTATTCACGTATGGGTCCAGTAGGACGAGGCAAGGTACAATCCATCAGTGTCACGTTTGATGGTTGGCCTTTCTTTGTGCCCAAATTTGTTTAATCCTTTCAAAATGAAGTCTCTTTGTTTCATCACACCACGATGTTCCAGTCCGTTTTCTAATTTCCCTCTGACCAACTTCCCAATCGAATATCTTATGTCTGAATGTTTTCCTATCTGTAAGGTCTGCCTAAGTTATACCGGCTGCTTTAAGGTCTTCCTTAATCTCAGCAATCCATTTCATTGCCTCAGTTTTGGCCTTACTTCTGTTTTCGTAAAAATCTACTATTTGTTTTGTCAACCTAGTGGGTGCCATTCTTTTAATCTGCCCATAAAATTTAAGTCTTCGCTTTCTCATGTCACCATGTATATCTGTGTATTCTTCTGTTTCCTTATTACTTCTCAGCCTATAAGTTTCTACATCAGTAAATTGGGGACCTAACATTTTCCTAATAATCTTTCTTTTTTCCGTTTGAATTTCTTCAGTATCCCTCTTCCTATTACACATTAAAGTTTCTGCTTCATAAAGACATTCAGGTTTGATTACAGTATTGTAATGTCTATGTTTACTGAATTTAGAAAGTGATTTTTTATTATAAATATTTTGTGTTAAACTGAATGCAGTTGCCATCTTTTGACAGTGAACTTCATTTGCAGCTTTTTCCACACGGTTTTCTGGTATGATTTCCGCCAAGTATTTAAACTGAGATACCCTTTTTATTTTTCCATATTTTGCGTTCAAAAACTTTGGTGCTTGTTTGTTGCATGTCATGTATTCCGTTTATTCGAATCATATTTGTAGCCCTTTTCCGAGACTTCTTTAAGAATTTCAATTTGTTTTTGTGCTGTGGTAACATCCCTAGTTAAAATTGCCAGATCATCTGCAAAGCCGAGGCAATCTACGCTAATATCACTTCTACCTAACTTGATTGATTGGTCTATATTTTGAATCAATTTTTGTTCTCACCATTCTGTAACTACCTTTTCCAAAACACAGATAAACAGTAATTGAGAGAGCCCATCTCCCTGTCTAACACCAGTCTTTGTTTCAAATGGTTCAGAAATCTCTCCCATGAATTTGACTTTAGATCTAGTGTCGGTTAGCCGGCCGCGGTGGCCGAGCGGTTCTAGGCGCTTCAGTCTGGAACTGCGCGACTGCTACGGTCGCAGGCTCGAATCCTGCCTCGGGCATGCATGTGTGTGAAGTCCTTGGGTTAGTTAGGTTTAAGTACTTCTAAGTTCTAGGGGACTGTTGACCTCAGATGTTAAGTCCCACAGTGCTCAGAGCCATTTGAACCATTTTCTACTATCGGTTAACGTTTCCTAATCAGTGTTAGAGTTTTATTATCTAGCCCTTGTTCCTTTAAAATTGGGAAAAGAGATCCATGATCAACTGAGTCGTAAGCCTTTTTAAAATCAACAGATGTACATACGATATTGTAACTAGAAATCCTTTGGTGTCTGGGGATTAGTTTTAAAGCACGAATGTTTCGGACAGGATCTGTTTGGTCTAAAGCCTGCTTGGTATTCACCAATTTTAAGGTTATAACTGTTCTTGGGCTCGATCAAGAAAACACTGAGAGAGAATTTTGTATGAGACTGGGAGAAGAGAGATTCCTTGGTAATTATTAACATCGGTTCTATCCCCTTTTTTATGCAATGGCTGAATTAGGGCAGTTTTCCAGTCCTCAAGTATTTTCTTGCTTTGCCAGATATGTCCTATTAGTTCAGTGATCTCTTTTATAATTCCAATTTTTGAATGCTTCATGCCTAGACTTAACTGCTGTTTCACAATCCGCGTTCCACCAAGGGTGTTTTTGTTTATTTCGAAGCTGAATTAAATTTTGTGCTGTTTTGATGAACTTTTTTAGACTTTGCCAATTGCTGGATTGTTTTCTGTCAAGTTCACTTGTTAGATTTGGGGTTTATTTTTCGCTGACGTTTTTTGTCTTGAAGGGTTTTCTGAGGCTGAAGTTTTACTTTTATTCGCGTTAAATAATGGTCAGACTCAATATTAGTCCCTCTCATAACCTGGACATTTAAAATTTCTTTGTAGTTGGGGTATGACATTGCTACATGATCGATTTGAAGTTGTGCAATAAATGTATTGAGTGCCCGCCATGGTTTTTGTTTAAAAGGGTTGTTTTCAAAATGTGTTTACATGATTTTAAGGTTAAAATTTTAGCACATTTCAACAAGTCTTTGGCAATTTTGTTTTGTCCATTTATGCGCAGGAAATCCACCCACCGTTTTCTTATATTTTTTCTCTTTCCCCAATAGAGCATTAAAATCACCCATTAAAATTTTACCATGGTTTGATGGAATTTTCGAGCAAATGCTTTCTAATGTTTCCCAAGCTTTATTAACTTCATCAGGTTTTTTACGGTTATCCTCATTGACTGGAAAATGGGCATTAATTAAAGTGTATGCTTTATTTGCGCATTTAAGAGAAATTGTCATTAGTCTATTATTAACGGATGTTACCTCCGTTATTGAGTTTAAAATATTTTTGGAGACTGCAAAGCCAACTCCCATATGTGGCGCATTATTAAGTATTCTTTTATCAGTTTTACTTTTAAAAAGACGAAAACTGCCGAAATCCATGGTGTTACTGTCCGTTATTCGTGTTTCGTGAAGTGCCAAAATTTGAACCTTGTGTTCTTTTACCTGGTTGCAAAAGTGTTTGTATGTTAAGTGTTGGAAAAATTGTATTTGCTTTGGTTTTAAGTTGGCCAGAGGACTCCGACTTCCTGTGCTGAATCACATTGCATTTTAACCTGGTCGCCCCAGAATCTGAAAGACCAGTTCCGCCAGTTATACCGGCGGTGGATTGACTACTTGGGGTAATAATGTGATTATCAGAATACTCCATGATGTTTGTACCTGCAATCAGGTGGGGTTGAGCAGACTCATTGAGCAAACTCAGAATGTTAAAACTGGAAAGGTTATTTCCAGAATATGAATTTCAGCCGCATCACTAGTGAACAGACGCTGACCACTTCGCCGCTTGCTACAAGCAGATACAAAGTGGATTTGGTTTTCTTTTGCTTTGCCTTGGTCCGGGACGACTTACGTTGTGTTCGCAGCTGTCCACGATATCTGATGGAACATTCACTATCCGCCACCTGTGACCCATCCAACACCCTAGGCACGGTTGGCTTCTTAGACTTTCAGTTACAAAGTCTTGAAGCCTGGATACTGGTCTGATACGTTTGTAAATTATAGATATTTCTTTGAACGACTGTTACGTAATTTCAGAAGTGTTTTCACAAATACATTGAAATGAAATTTTTCGATACTTCTATAAAAACACAGTTCCTTTTGTTTTCGTTACTAATAGTAAATTGGCAGGATGAATTCCCAAGGCACTGCCGTGTTTGTCAGATAGTTATAATTGAAATGTCCGTTGAAACTGATGAACAAAGGCAAACGTCGAACTGTAGTAGTAGTAGCAGCAGTAGCTTTATTCATCCGTAGATCTCTGTTTACACGGATATAGGACATGTCAAAGTATTTACAAGTTTAGATCAATTTAAAATAAGCTAATTCGTAAACACATATATTTACAGACTTCTAGTTAGAGACAATCATTAGATTTACTCTTGGTATACAATACTTTTTTTTACAAATAACTTATTAAATATTATAATGCAGCACTGTTGACTCATATCTCACCATCGGTCACTGCACTCACTATATACACATTGTTTCATAACACTTTACTCACTACACAAACACACACACACACACACACACACACACACACACACACACACACACACACACACACTGGTGATCTCTGGGTCATTTTCTGTACTGCAACTTCCTATTTGCTGTCCTGAAAAACTGATTCAGCATCCCTCCATAATGAATTATTATTTATTTGTATAACATTTTTTATCACACCCCCACTCTTTTTTTAGCTAAGTAATCCTTCAATGTATAAAATGCATTGCATAACAGGTTCTTATTAAATCCTTTTTTAAATAAGTGTATTTTTTGCAGTTTCTTTAATCTCTTTTGGTAATTTATTGTACAGTTTAATTCCTTGGTAGAAAATGCTGTTTTGAGTTTTATGTTTATTTTTTCCTGTTAAATTTAAGTTGATTATGTCTCTTGTTGCATGGTCATGGACAGAGCTGTTTGTGCAGTAATTACCAATGTTATTTTTTATGTGTACAGCTGACTGGTAAGTGTATTCACATGGAGTAGTTAAAATCCCCAATGTTTTGAACAGATCTTTACAATGACCTCGACTAGTATTTTGGTTATTATTCTTATGGCTCTTTTCTGGAGTTTGGAAACTGTGTTCATATTTTGTGCATTTGTTCCACGAAAAAGAGTGCCATAGGTAGGAACTGAGTGTACATATGAATAATATGTAACTAAAAGACATTGTATGTTACACATTGATGACAGGATTCTTAGGGAATAACATGCTTATGACATTCTGTTTGCAAGTACCTTTGTGTGTTTACATTCTTTCAACTGAGAATCAATATTCATTCCTAGAAATTCTGCATTTGTTACACTGTCTATAGAGGTGTCATCCACATTTAATTTAACATTGTCATTTTTCCTCTTCAAACTGAAATTCGTGACATTAGTTTTGTTTATGTTCAATGTCACATTATTGCTTATTGGCCAATCGGAAACTTCCTTGAGAGTTTTATTTGCTTTCCCGGCAAGGAGTTCTCTTGTTTTCTCAGTGACTAAATTATTGCTGTCGTCAGCGAAGAGAATTTTTTCGCCATGAGTAACACTACTGGGAAAGTCATCGATGTATATCAGGAACAGTATTGGTCCTAATATGCTACCTTGCGGAACCCCTATACTAATGTATTTTGGTTCTGATAAGTGTTTTTCTAAATGTTTAAATCTATTTGACGTATGTGTTTGTACACTATCTGTTAGGTATGATCCAAACCAGTCATTAGCTACCCATACGCTACTGAACGCGAAGCATGTAGAAACTATTCGGCCACAGTGTATTGCTGTTGACCTCCAGTGGCCGTTATCGGAAACAGGCGGAACGTTGGAGTAAGCGTGTACACTGGTGACTAAGGAAACCGTATGGCATTGTGAGTGATTTCAAGATAGTTGTACGTATACCACCAAGTGATTCGGTGTGTCCTCGTGAAATGTCACAATAAAAACTCACGTTAAGTGACCAAAGCACTTTCACTCCCAGGTGCAATAATACTATGGTTGACTAATACAGTGCTTACACAAACTACGGCAGAGCGAGCCACATGTTGCGAGCTGATGCCATAATATAAAGCTCAGTTATGTAATATTTATCATTTTCTGCACTAACGTAGCTTCGTAGAAAACAAACAATAATCTGTGTTGTTACCGATATAAAATAGTGTAACAGTAATGAAGTAGCAATATGTAAATTAAAAAGAAAAATAGAAAACTAGCAGATGGTCTTAAATGAAGTAACTACTGCATTTTTTCGTAATAACGAGGTTATAAAAATATGTATGACATGAAATAATAAATTACTCCGCTGCAGGAAGAAAATTTCATTCTGGAATAAATTACATATTTCTCTAATGAAAAATTATGGAGAAAATTAAAGCTCTGAATACGACGTTACAGAAAATACATCGTGTGCGCAGGAGCTGAAATGCAAGGGAGGAGAAGAGGTATTGCAGCGTAGCGGACGAACAAAGGGGTTAGAGACGCCAAGAGCGTACATAAGCGAGCTTATTCTACAAGTATAGCTATTTGAAACATGCAGTTTCTGTCGTAAACAGTAGCTTCACTGTTAAGGAGATAAGAAAACGTTCACAGACATTGCGAGTAATCGCAGACACAACTGCAAATCTATACTAATAATAAAAGTGTAAAACTGTTGTGTCTGTCTGTCTGCTTGAATATGCTAATCTCCAAAACTGTTAGGCGAATTTTCATGGAGTTTTCAGAGCTAACTTGAGTGTAGCTTGGGGCAACGTATAGGCTTTATTCAATCAAAATTAGATCACGGAAGAAAAAGAATTTTATGTGAAACAGTCGTGACTGTCCGTTTGTGTATTTGAACACAGTACTCTTCAAAACTGCTGGACAAACTTTCATGCGGTTTTCACAGGTAACTAGAGCGTAGCTCGAGGCAGCATTTGGGCCTTAGTTCATCAAAATCAGAACACGACAAAAAAGACGTTGTAATTCAAATTTTTTATGTAAAATCGTCTGATCAGTGGAGTAGTTCGGGTGTTTAATCATCACAGCGTAGTACTCCAAATAACCAATAGATGGCGCTGTTAGTTTTGTTGTGCACCGAAGAACAAATATATGGCAACCTCAGTTTTTTAAAAAAAATAAGTGACAGATGCAGTTTCTGAAGTTTTGTCAGTGAGAGAAATAAGCACTGCAATCTTTTCTTCACAAATACAGACTAACAGAGAAATTACTCAACTAAGATATATGGATTTACTGATTTCGTTTCGTGTATTAAAAACTTAACGACGTTGATTTGCTTCTTTCAATAGGTTTTATTTAGGTTATTTGCTAGGACGACGAATTTATTAAGTCTGGTTTTGAGTTGGGTGTCTACTCATTTCGTTTTGTTTGCGAATAAGGTTGCTTGCAAAACGATCGAGTCTTTCTGAATCCACCAGAAAGGCTAAATGATTGAAGACTATGCGGTCTCAAGAATCCAATGAAGATTGTGAGGCGAGTCTGATTGCAGCTTGAGATCATCAGGATTCAAATCGCTTTTTGGAAACTCCTTCAGAAGGTGACGCGCGACGTAAATCTGATCGAGAGTGTCATGCATTATCTCGGTCCTCACAACCCTTCACTCACAGAGACCTGAAGTTACTTCTTACCTGGATAACATCACAGAGGCGGAAATTTGACGGAATATGTTGCAGGAGAGTGAGTTGTTACACCCAAAATCCCGCTCATTGTTAACAAATTACCATTTCGCTTTAAACGCGTACAAATCCCTGTGAGCTTATGCTATGCTTTGACCATAACCAAAGCACAAGGACAGACACTGCGTGTTGCGAGTGGGTACCTTAGTACCAGTTGCTTTTCGCAGAGCCAGCTCTACGTGGCTGTCTCCTGTCTTAATGAATCAAACAAGCTCTTCTTTTATGTTCCCAATCACGCTACTTCAAACGTTGTATACAAAGAAGCTTTATAATGCATTAGTGAATTTCATGTGTACTGAACTTACAGCTATAAACAAATATCCAGGTGATATCATGTTGCTAAGGTAGTTAAAGATAATGCAATTTAATATTTGACTTCATACTACGGATCTTACACTGTCACTATTTCCAGACACAAAACGAATGTAGCAGATGGTCTACCCTACGTTTCTTCATTTCAATAGCCGTTTCATTTTAACTTCCACTGGCAGTGTCAGTTGATTCACTTTCGTCTTCAGTCGGGAATCAGTGTTTCTTCCACCGCTACCACTATTCGAGTCTGTACCACCTCCAAGTTCCCGATCACCTCCAGCGAATGGCCGAGTAAACCTTCAATTTAAATATACGGCACTTCAGTTTTATTTGTGTGCTCCTGGCGTTTCTTCCAGACTTCTTTTGTTATGGAGGCAATTTGTTCATCGATAAGTGTTAATAACGTGTCCATTCTTAATGTTACATTACGCTCAGAAGCGCCGTTCTTAACTCTTGCCCATATCGGCCCTATAGCATTCCGATCTGAGTGGTATGGAGGATGTCGTAACTCAATGCGGTCATGTCGAATTGAAATACTGACTATTTTATAAATGATGTGGTCTGGTTTGTTAATTTGGATCAATGAATACAAGCAGGGTCTCTCCATGCCCTTGTGGAAAAGAATTCACTTTTCTGTTAACCAAGACATCACTTCTCTCCTCGTGGAATTTGGTGCTGGAGCATGAGTCTGTGGCTCATTGGGGTAAGATGCGTTTTCTACAGGGTGTTTCGGAAGATCGCGCAAAAATTTAACAGTACATAGGGGATGCTCCACTGAACAATTTTAGGTAGAGAACCTGGGGTCGGAGAAGCCAGCTTAAGGAGATAATAGGAATAAAATCACATTACTCTCTGTGTCCGCAGCTCGTGGTCTAGTGGCTCGCGTTGCTACCTCTGGATCACGAGGTTCCCGGTTCGATTCCCGGCCGGATTGGAGATTTTCTCTGCCCGGGGACTGGATGTTTGTGTTGTCCTCATCATTTCATCATCATCTTCATCATTCGTGACAGTGGCTAGTTTGGACTGTGAAACAAAAAACTGGAGTGTGAACAAATTGGGACTTTGTACGGGCTCTGATGACCGCGCAGTGAGCGCCCCACAAACTAAACATCATCATCATCATCAACAACATTACTGTGTACTTTTTTATTTACATTAGTTAACTCCAAATACCATCGTTGACACAATGACCGTACCATTTGTACTGTATCTTACAAAATATGCTGAAACTAACGGCTATCAACCTCAATGCAAGGATGACATTGCGAACAAGATCCCGACGTACCCTGGCAAATATGCCTGACGTGTTTCGAATCACATCGCAGGCACCTGCAGCTTTGGCAACTAATTCCATCTCCTTATACACTGGGGTCTCAAACACAAGTGACTTTGGATATCCTCATAGGAAATAATCGATGAGATTCACATCAGGTGACCTCTCAGGCCATGGAATAGGACCTCCCGTTCCAATCCAGCGATCAGGAAATACTGTGCCGGTACTGCTCCGTCGTATTGTACTGTACGTCTCTGAATAGCACTGAGTAACGAATGGGTCTGCCGTTGATTCATAGCACGTTCTGTCACGGGACGATGTAAATACTATATAAGGCACCCACCTTATGGAAAGTAAAGTAAACAAAACCTGCATCATGACTTCCTGGTAATCAGGCTTGTCCTCCTTGTTTCCTTGCAGCAAATAAAGAATGTACACATAAATAAACAGCTCAGTACTAGTAAACTTGTACGCTTTTTAGTTGCAAATAAGCTGGGAAACAGTAATGCTACACAAAGCGGTACACAAGTTTATTTCCATATCTCCTTAAGCTGGCTTCTCCGACCCCTGGTTCCCTATCCTAAATTGTTCAGTGGAGCATTGTCTATGTCCTGTTGCATTTTCCACGCTCATACGGAAACACCCTGTGTAACGAGGACAGTATGAGGCAGCAGGTTAGGTATTAGTATCTCCATGAGGCACTTTTTATAATCTGAGAAGTCCATGTCATTGCGTTAATACACAATTTTCTGGCTAGATTTAAACCTAACGTAGGCATTTGGTACAAAACCGTCCTCCGCGCCAGCACGAATGATGATAAATCTGGCGCGCGGGGTAGCCGAGTGGTCTTGGGCGCCTTGCCACGGTTCGCGCGGCTCCCCCCGTCGGAGGCTCGAGTCCTCCCTGGGGCATGAGTGTGTGTGTTGTCGTTAGTGTAAGTTAGTTTAAGTTAAATTAAGTTGTGTGTAAGCCTAGGGACCGATGACCTTAGTAGTTTGGTCCCATGGGAACTTACCACGAATTTCCAAAAGATAAATCTGAATCCCTTTCGTTTTTCGCTGGTACTATTTTGTTCCTGGAGAACATTTCGGTTATTCGTCGTCTTATTCCACAAAAATACCCGTTTACAAAGAACTTCATGAAGTATGTCTATACATCCTTCAAAATGTATGAAACTGTGCAACATTTTGTGGATTTCCTTTAAAATGGGTCTTCTTTATCTGTAATGTAGAAATTATTCACCACATGGTGAACGAATTGCACATTAAAATTATCTAAACTGTTCTTGCAGTATCTTCTGGACCCTTCCTGATGAGGTGTTGAAAAAGTCGAATATTCTCCAGGCTGGACTCTTCCAAGTTCTCTCTTGATCCGCCTAAGTAAATGATACACCAGTTACTTCGGCCACTTGTTTCGATGTGGATTTTAGTTTTAGTGTATCATCTAGTACAGCTTCTTTCTTGACAAACTGGTAGACATTTGCAGCCGGCCGCTGTGACCGAGCGGTTCTAGGCGCTTCAGTCCGGAACCGCGCTGCTGCTACGGTCGCAGTTTCGAATCCTGCCTCGGGCATGGATGTGAGTGATGTCCTTAGGTTAGTTAGGTTCAAATGGCTCTGGGCACTATGGGACTTAACATCTAAGGTCATCAGTCCCCTAGAACTTAGAACTACTTAAACATAACTAACCTAAGGACATCACACACATCCATGCCCGAGGCAGGATTCGAACCTGCGACCGTAGCGGTCGCGCGGTTCCAGACTGAAGCGCCTAGAACCGCTCGGTCATGCTGGCTGGCGGTTAGTTAGGTTTAAGTAGTTCTAAGTCTAGGGGACTAATGACCTCAGATGTTAAATCTCATAGTGCTTAGAGCTATTTGAACCGTAGACATTTGAAATTACTTCACGTGTTTGACAATAAAGAACTCTGCCCTTTAACTTGCTAAGTGCTGGTGGCACCTTCAACTTCGATTGGATTGTCCCAGAATATTTACAGGTGGAGCACTCCGTCTGAGTCTATGTCAACACGCCCGCCACTGGCGATCGACTGAGCGGGTCTACTGCTCATCTTGTTTACGGTGTTCATGCCTTTTTGCATGACCAGTAACGGTTTTAAACCGTTAAGGAAATCTCTATTTCTTAATTGTAGCTGTTCATTTAAAAGAAGGCCGTCTTTTCCTATCGCATATCTAAAATATTTCTAGTTATTCTGATACGTTTAATCTCCATCCTTTCTTTTATTTATGCAAGATCTCAATTTCTTCGACTCCTTATAGATTACAACGCGATGTTAGCAAGGGTTCTGCGAATGTAGCATTATGCACAATAGTACCTTTTTTTACCTAAAAGGTGTTCTTTGTACCTAATTTTAAATGTCCTTCCAGTTTTTCCGATTTAAAGTACTGTAAGCACCTGACCTGCAGAAGGGATAATTTGCGGTTTTAATACGAGGGTAATCGCAAAAGTAAGGTCTTCTATTTTTTTATAAGTACATATACCTATTTATTTCTACAATGGTTTACATCAGTTTACAGGTTGAACATTTAGCTATTTTTCGACATGATCACCATTTCTGTCGATGCATTTTTGTAGATGCTGTGGCAGTTTTTGTATGCCCATGTCATATCAGCTCGCCGCCATGCTGTTCAGAAAGTTATGAACTGGCGTGATTGTTGCTTGGTCTCAGGTGTAAAATGGTATGCGCAGGTTTCGTCACCCGTGACAATTGAGTCCAGAAAGTTGTCCTGTTCGGGTGCAAGGGGGTGAAGAAATGCGCGGGAAGCATCAACTCGTTGCCGCTCGTGGTCCTCAGTCAGCATGCGTGGCACCCATCTTGCGCACACCTTCCGGTAGTTCAATGTTTCCGTTAAAATTTTGTGAGCGGTGTTTCGGGAAACCTCAGGAGCTAACGTGCAGAGATGATTCAGGGTGATCCGCCGATTTTCACGTATGCTTTGCTCAACCTTCAACACTGTCTCCTCAGAAATTCACGGTCTTCCGCTCCTTTGTTCGTCGTGAATTTCGGTCCGACCAGCTTCAAACTCTCTGTACCACTTACGAACAGTTTTGACATCCATGCACGATTCACCATACACTTTCGTCCATTGGCGATGGATTTCAATCGGCGCAGTGGCCTTTGCGTTCAAAAACCGAATAACTGCGCGCTATTCGCACTTGGCGGTAACATCCAACGGGATCTCCATTCTCAACGGCTGCCAAGCCAAGACTGAGCGCCTCAGCACGGCGTGCGGATGTTTACACATAGCGCGTGAAGCACTCTTAATAACAGTGTGACCGACTGCCACGCAAACAGATTTCTGTACTTATAAAAAAATAGGAGACCTTACTTTTGGGATTACCCTCGTATTATGAATTACATTTTTCTTTGGGTTAGTTTAAATGGAGAACGCTACTTTACAATAATGTATTTTAACCAACAATCATCTGAGTCTATATGATTTTTATTTATTTTTTTGGTCATCAGTCTTCTGACTGGTTTGATGCGACCCACCACGAATTCCTCTCCTGTGCTAACCTCTTCATCTCAGAGTAGCGCTTCCAGTCTACGTCCTCAGTTATTTGCTGGATGTATTCCAATCTTTGTCTTCCTCTACAGTTTTGTCCTCTACAGCTCCCTCTAGTATCATGTCCTATAATCCTGTCCCTTCTTCTTATCAGTGTTTTCCACATATTCCTTTCCTCTCAGATTCTGTGCAGAACCTCCTCATTCCTTACTTATCGGTCCACCAAATTTTCAACATTCGTATGTAGCACCGCATTTCAAATGCTTCGATTCTCTTCTGTTCCGGTTTTCCCACTGTCCATGTTTCTCTACCATACAATGCTGTACTCCAGACGTACATTCTCAGAAATTTCTTCCTCAAATTAAGGCTGATATTTGATATTAACAGACATCTCTTGGCCAGGAATGTCCTTTTTGCCACTGCTAGTATGCTTTTTATGTCCTCCTTGCTCCGTCCGTTATTGGTTATTTTAGTGCCTAGGTAGCAGAATTTCTTAACTCCGTGTACTTCGTCACCTTCAATTCTGATGTTAAGTTTCTCGCTGTTCTCATTTCTACTACTTCTCATTACCTTCGCCTTTCTTCGATTTACTCTCAATCCATATTCTGTACTCATTAGAGTGTTCATTCCGTTCAGCAGATCACGTAATTCTCCTTCACTTTCACTCAGGATAGCAATGTCATCAGCGAATCGTATCACTGATATCCTTTCACCTTGAATTTTAATTCTACTCCAGCACCTTCCTTTTATTTCCATCATTACTTCCTCGGTGTACAGATTGAACAGTAGGGGCGAAAGGCTACATCCTTGTCTTACACCCTTTTTAATATGAGCACTTAGTTCTTGGTCGTCCACTCTTATTATTCCCTCTTGGCTGTTGTACATATTGTATAGCTTATCCCTACTTTTCTCAGAATTTCGAACATCTTGTACCATTTTACATTCTCGAACGCTTTTTCCAGGTCGACAAATCCTATGAACGTGTCTTGATTTTTCTTTAGTCTTGCTTCCATTATTAACTGCAACGTCAGAATTGCCTCTCTCGTGCCTTTATCTTTCCTAAAGCCAAACTGATCGTCAACTAGCGCATCCTCAATTTTCTTTTCCAATCTTTTGTATATTATTCTTGTCAACAACTTGGATGCATCAGCTGTTAAGCTGATTGTGCGGTAATTCTCGCACTTGTCAGCTCTTGCCATCTTCGGAATTGTGTGGATGATGCTTTCCCGAAAGTCAAATGGTATGTCGCCAGAGTCATACATTCTACACACCAAAGTGAACAGTCGTTTTGTTGCCACTTCTCCCAATGATTTTGGAAGTTCTAATGGAATTTTATCTATCCCTACTGCTTTATTTGATCTTAAGTCCTCCAAAGCTCTGTTAAATTCTGATTCTAGTGCTGGATCCCCTACCTCTTCTAAATAGACTCCTGTTTCTTCTTCTGTCACATCAGACAAATCTTCCTCCTCATAGAGGATTTCAGTGTATTCTTTCCACCTATACGCTCTCTCCTCTACACTCAACAGTTGAATTCCCGTTGCACTCTTAATATTATCACCCTTGGAAGAAAAATGAGCATTGGCGTATTTTGTTGTTTTATTGTCAACAAAATTGATTTTTGGTCTTTTAGTGACCATCCTCAGTGCTGTAATATACAATTAAAATTGGTAGGCACTGGTATCAAGCTATAACCACAAGCTTAGAGCGATCACATGATCGCTCTAAACTTGTGGTTATAGCTTGATACCGAAAATCGATTTTGCTGACAATAAAAGAACAAAATACGGCCAATGCTGATTTTCTTTCCAATTCTATCCAATATTTGGTCGTGGTGCACACAACACGCCATGGAGTCGCCAATCAAGTTATCACCCTGGTTTTTAATGTCACCGAAGGTTGTTTTGAGTTTCCTGTATGCTGAGTCTGTCCTTCCGACATCATTTCTTTTTCTATGTCTTAACATTTTTCCTGCAGCCATTTCGTCTTAGCTTCCCTGTACTTCCTATTTATTTCATTACTCAGCGACTTGTATTTCTTTCCTGAGTTTCCCGGAACATTTTTGTACTTCCTCCCTTCTTCGATCAATTGAAGTATTTGTTCTGTTGTCCGCAGCTCGTGGTCGTGCGGTAGCGTTCTCGCTTCCCACGCCCGGGTTCCCGGGTTCGATTCCCGGCGGGGTCAGGGATTTTCTCTGCCTCGTGATGACTGGGTGTTGTGTGATGTCCTTAGGTTAGTTAGGTTTAAGTAGTTCTAAGTTCTAGGGGACTGATGACCATAGCTGTTAAGTCCCATAGTGCTCAGAGCCATTTTATTTGTTCTGTTACCCATCGTTTCTTCGCAGTTACCTTCTTTGTACCTATGTTTTCCTTCCCAACTTCTGTGATGGCCCTTTTCGGAGATGTCCATTCCTCTTCAACTGTACTGCCTACTGAGCTATTCCCTATTGCTGTATCTATACTCTTAGAGAACTTCAACCGTATCTCGTCATTCCTTACTACTTCCGTGTCCCACTTCTTTGCGTATTGATTCTTCCTGACTAACGTCTTTAACTTCAGCCTACTCTTCGTCCCTACTATACTGTGATCTGAGTCAATGTCTGCTCCTGGGTACGCCATACAATCCAGTATCTGATTTCGGAATCTCTGTCTGACCATGATGAAATATAACTGAAATCTTCCCGTATCACCCGGCCTTTTCCAAGTATACCTCATCCTCTTGTGATTCTTGAACAGAGTATTCGCTATTACTAGCAGAAACTTGTTACAGAAGTCAATTGGTCTTTCTCCTCTCTCATTCATTGTCCCAAGCCCATATTCTCCTATAACCTTTTCATCTACTCCTTCCCCTACAGCTGCATTCCAGTCTCCCATGACTATTAGATTTTCATATCCCTTTACATACTGTATTACCATTTCAATATCCTCATACACTTTCTCCATCTCTTCATCTTCAGCTTGCGACGTCGGCATGCATACCTGAACTATCGTTGTCGGTGTTGGTTTGCTGTCGATTCTGATAAGAACAACCCTATCTCTGAACTGTTCACAGTAACACACCCTCTGCCCTAGCTTCCTATTCATAACGAATCTTACTCCTGTTATACCATTTTCTGCTGCTATTGATATTACCCTATACTCATCTGACCAGAAATGCTTGTCTTCTTTCCAGTTCACTTCACTGACCCCTACTATATCTAGATTGAGCCTTTGCATTTCACTTTTCAGATTTTCTAATTTCCCTTTCCAGATTTTCTAGTTTATATTGGCTATGAAATACATGAAATGTGCCTTCCATTTTCACTATTCCCGTTTTATCAGTCGCCAAACGTGGTACCTATATATCTTACGTTCTACTCAAAAATCTTGTTTAATATAGATGGTTCGTATCCATTATTATAGGCTACAGTCTTAATTAAATGCATCTGTTTCTCTGTTGTTTCAGGAGTTAAAGTTACTGTCAACAGCCATGTTCAAGAGTGGTAAATTTAAGTGTTTGGAAGACTTTTCTGAAAGCATTTGTCTGTAGTGTAGTCTTTTACGGAACTGAAACGTACACTATAAAAAGATAAGAAGAGATTAGAAGCTTTCGAAATGTGTTGCTACAGAAGAATGCTGAAGATTAGATGAGTAGATCACGCAACTAATAAGAAGTTCTGAATAGAATTGGGGAGAAAAGAAATTTGTGGCATTACTTGCTAAAAGAAGGGATGGGTTGATAGGAGACGAATGCATTAGATAGGTTCAAAGGGGATGGGGGCTGCAATGGATACTAGAAGATGAAGAATCTTGCACAGGACAGAACAGCGTGGAGAGCTGCATCTAACCAGTCTTTGAACAGACCACCACGCCAACAGCATGTACAATATGTGCAATTTTGTGAGTTTCAGTAAAGACAGGTCGAAGCTATAATACAGGGTAAGGCATATAAAAGTGGCCCAGAGGACAAAGTTCGAAGGCACAGAAAAACCAGCAGAGGAAAGCAAACACAGTACTAATTTGACTTTAGCAGATGTTGAAAGTGACCACGACTTATCTCTAGGCACTTTTAGGTCCCGGTCAGCAAGTTGCTGAAGGTGAATCGAAGTTCTACTGCTGAAATTGCTGCAAGCTCATACGAAATGCTGTGCTGCAGTTCTTGAAGACTATGAGGGCTGTTGTGATACATCTTATAATTGAGGGCTCCCCACACAAAGTAATGACATACTGACAGATCAGGTGATGTGGGTGAACAGCTAGGGCCGCTACCAGATCGACCTCTGCTAACAACTCTGTCAGGCACGAAGATTGTGCCAATGTGCTCCAATGTTCGGCCGGCTGTAGGTGCAGTTGCTCCAGCCTGTTGGAAGTAGCTGTTGGTCTTTTCTTCCTCTTTTAATGCTACCACAAATGGTTTCAAAACCACCGAAGTTAGCGGCTGATGAAAGAAAAAGAGACCAATAATGCGGAGTGCAGGCACTGCACACCAAACCCCAACCTTCTTACCATGCAATGGTGTTTCGTGGAAGTTATGCGGATTCTCCGCTGCCCAGAGCCTGTGATTCTGAGATAACCACTCAAGAGAACTGAGGCTTCGCCAGACATAAAGAACAGATCCATGACCAAGCCATTCATTGTAATCCCAGTGAAAAGCCACTCAGAAAACTGGAGGCGCTGAGGAGCATTGGCTGGTTTTAATGCACGAACAACAGACACACAGTAGGGATGCACGTGCAGGTTCAGGGGGAGTATTCGTCCGCATAATCGACGTCGTATGTCGGTCTCTTGTGACACGCCTCGGGTTGATTTGGTAGGACTCTGAAGCATTCTCTTTTTATTTATTTATTTATTGTTCCGTGGGACCAAATTAAGGAGAAGTATCCATGGTCATGGAACGAGCCAATACATGAAATTATAACACGATAGTAAAAACAGATAAAATGAAATATAAGAAACATATTCAGGCGACAATTCGTAAGTTTAAATAAAGAAAATCAACAATGTAACATTGGAATTTGCTTAATTTTTCAGCTCTTCCAGGAGCTCCTCGACAGAATAGAAGGAGTGAGCCATGAGGAAACTCTTCAGTTTAGACTTAAAAGTGTTTGGGCTACTGCTAAGATTTTTGAGTTCTTGTGGTAGCTTATTGAAAATGGATGCAGCAGACTACTGCACCCCTTTCTGCACAAGAGTCAAGGAAGTGCATTCCACATGCAGATCTGATTTCCGCCTAGTATTAACTGAGTGAAAGCCGATAGCTCTTGGGAATAAGCTAATATTGCTAACAACAAACGACATTAAAGAAAATATGTACTGTGAGGGCAATGTCAGAATTCCCAGACTATTGAATAGGGGTCGACAAGAGGTTTTCGAACTTACACCACATATAGCTCGAACAGCCCGTTTTTGAGCCAAAAAGACCCTTTTTGAAGCAGAAGAATTACCCCAAAAAACAATACCATACGACATAAGCGTTTGAAAATATGCGAAGTAGACTACTTTTCGTGTTGAACTGTCACTTATTTGAGATACTGTTCTAATGGTAAATAAAGCAGCATTTAGTTTCTGAACAAGATCCTGAACATGGGCTTTCCACAACAGCTTACTATCTATCCGAACGCCTAGGAACTTGAACTGTTCCGTCTCGCTTATAATATGCCTATTCTGTCTGATCAAAATATCGGTTCTTGTTGAATTGTGAGTTAGAAACTGTAAAAACAGATTCTTACTCTGATTTAGCATCAAATTATTTTCCACAAGCCACGATCTTATTTCATGAACTACATTATTTGATACTGTTTCAATATTACACACAAGATCCTTCACTACCAAGCTGGTGTCATCAGCAAACAGAAATATATTTGAATCACCTGTAATACTAGAAGGCATATCATTTATATAAATAAGAAACAGCAGTGGCCCCAGCACCACCATTGGGGAACGCCCCACTTAACAGTGCCCCATTGGGACTGAACATCACTACCACTCTCAATATTGCGGAGAATTACCTTCTGCTTTCTGTTCTTAAAGTAAGAGGCGAACCAATTGTAAGCTACTCCCCTTACTCCATAATGGTCCAACTTCTGCAGTAATATTTTGTGGTCAACACAGTCAAAAGCCTTCGTTAAATCAAAGAAAACATCTAGCGTTCGCAACCTTTTATTTAATCCATCCAAAACCTCACAGAGAAAAGAGAATATAGCATTTTCAGTTGTTAAACCATTTCTAAAACCAAACTGTACATTTGACAGCAAATTATGTGAATTTAAATGCTCCAGTAACCTTGTATATACAACCCTCTCGATAACTTTAGCAAACACCGATGGCAAAGAAATAGGTCTATAATTGTCAACATTATCCCTGTCTCCCTTTTTATAAAGTGGCTTCACTACCGAGTACTTTAATCGGTCAGGAAACCGACCACTCCTAAAGGAAAAGTTACAGATATGGTTAAGTACTGGGCTAACATACATAGAAGAATACTTCAGTATTCTGCTAGATACCCCGTCATATCCACGAGAGTTCTTGGTCTTCAGTGATTTAATTATCAACTCAATCTTCCTCTTGTCAGTATCATGGAGGAGCATTTCAGGTAAAAGTCTCGGAACACTTTTTTCTACGAGCGCTATATGATTCCCTGTTGGGACTACGTTTCTATTTAGTTCACCTGCTATATTCAGAAAGTGGTTATTAAATACTGTACATATATGCGACTTATCACTGATAAGTCGCATATATGTACAGTATTTAATAACACGGACATTCCCACTACGCACTGATTCTATATCCTCGACCTGTCTCTGCAGACCAGCCACTTCTTTTACGACTGACCAGGTGGTTTTAATTTTATCCTGAGACTTAGCTATTCTATCTGCATACCACATACTTTTTACCTTCCCAATAACATTTTAAGCACCTTACAATACTGTTTGTAATGGGCTGCTGCATTTAGATTTTGACTGTTTCTAACGCTTTGATATAACTGCCACTTTGTTTTACAGGATATTCTTATCCCTCTAGTCAGCCACCCAGGCTGCCTGTTTGTGCTAATACCCTGTTTTGAACATTCTAACGGAGAGCAACTTTCAAAGAGTACGAGAAAAGTCTTGAGAAAAGCATTGTATTTATCGTCTACTGTATCAGCACTATAAACATCTTGCCACTCTTGTTCCTTGATAAGGTTTACAAAGGTCTCTACAGCAGCTGGATCAGCTTTCCTAAAAAGTTGATAACTATATTTAACATGTGTTGCAGCACAAAAATCTCTGGTGAACTGCAGCCGCATTTTCTGGTGTGCAGGCACGTTTCGGATTGTTTTTCACTTGTTCAAAACAGATCCTGTATGGTGAAATATTCGGAGTAAGCGTCTCATGGCACTCTTTACTGGATCTTTGACACCATTAAACTTCCCAGCAAACAAGTGACTAGACCATTTTCACGAATTTCTAGCCACATAACTTCCCACAACGATCACAAGCTCCTCCATTGTGACTACCATCGTCCCCTTTGCACTGCTCCACTCGCACTGACACATCTCACACTACGCTCTGAACCACTGTGGATCACGTGACGTGCGTACACGTGGTGTGCGCGCTACGGGGTGTGGTTACATCCATACATTCACGTCCAATCGTCTCCACTCGTCCGGGCCACTTTTATTTGCCCCACCCTGTATAAGGAAGATGGGCACGCTGGCCTTGGTCAGTTGGCTTTTCGAGCTTGGTGAGTCAAGGTGTACGCTGCTGTGTGGCTTGCAGTCAATGTTCAAAATATTTCTGGCGACAAATCTAGGGATTTCCAAATCTTCTGCACCTGTTCAGGAACTTAGAGAAGTTTTCGATAGTCGTTTTTGTTGCTTCTAACTCCAAGCAGCAAAGTGGTTTCAAAGCTTTGTAAAATGTCTGAATCCGTTAGGGGAATTTTATCTCTGAACAGCAGCACAGTGCTTAAAGACTTGTAAAATTTATCCTTAAGTGGTTCTTCGAACTTTAACTTTGAACACCTACATGGCATGCCGGAATTTGTGCAGTCTTGATCGAACTTGCTTATCATTCTGACGTTCCACCCACATTATTGAGGAAGGGTTTAATAAATACGGTAATTTATGAACAATACCCAACCTGAGTTAAGAACATTCATTCATTTCTCCAAGAATAATCCCGCCTGCAATTTGTTGTAAGAAGTTAACAGAACAGTCGCCGAATAATGCGACAGTTGTGTGGCCGTCTCCAAGACACTTACAAATGCAAAAACTATAAGAACTTGTCATGTATTTAATTAAATCCTTTAACTTAAGGAGAGTGTGTAAGGAAACCGTATAGTCGCGTCCCAGCATAGGTCGTATCACCAGCTTGGACGAAAGTGTGGTCTGCGTAGCGCAATCAGGACGTTGATGACAACATGGGCTGAGGTATACGAAGTAAAGTGAAAGGGTGTACGTCTCCCAGCATGCTTAGCACAGGTGATTCTTGAATGGAGAGGAGATGTGGTGATTCGTGAGAGGTGGGAGGTGAGAAAGGGTGCAAACACTTAAGGGTTCGTTTTAAGAACAGTTTACTTTCCCAGTTATTCTGGTTAATATGGAGAGATGTCTTACAGTGGCTGTATATCTTTGCAAATAATGCAAATCTGTATGTTAGGCCGTTACAGCAACTCCCAATTCCTGAGTTCTATGTTTCACTTTCAGATATGTGCGCCCAGCTTGCAACTCGTTCCGACACTACACGATCAAATCCTTAACCGCAATTGGAGACAAGTGCGAGCACTTGTTCCTTCCTATACTGACAAACAGAAAATATCAAATATTACTCACTGCAACTAATGCAATCACATACCTTACTAACAACAGGCAGCATGTGTGAGACAGCACGTGATCCTCTTTATTTTCTGCACACAGAAAATATAAAATATTACTCGTTGCTCCTACAACAAACGCTATAGTTCTTGTTTTTCACTAAGGGGCAGAAAATATAATAACTCTTACTGGGTACTTACCGGAACCTCAGTTCTGCTCCCTGAGATATGTGCAGTCTGCTCGTAGTTTACAGCAGCAGAATCAAACTGTCACTCTGAAGTGACTGTGGTACTGCTTCAATGACTACCAGCTTTGACTGCTTCCTGGTAACGAGTCCCACTGCTTTTGATCCTCTGCGCTAACCGCTTATACACCAGTTTTTTAGGGACAATTGTGCGATTTACTCCCACAGAGAAATACTGAATTCTTCGAAGGTCGTCTTGCGGACGAGATTCTTCCAGAACCTACTTGAACGTTCCCCAACATTCTGATCATATGCCCGTGTCTGTTAGTCCCTTGGTGCCCAAGGGTGCTGTCCTCGCTTAGCTAATACAACGCTGTCATTTCCTCAACAGGTTGTCAACAAGTCTTAGTTCACATCTTCCTGATGTCCACCTGACACCACGCCTTGTGTGTTGTCTTAATGTTACTCTTAATAAAGTTTATCTTCTTTCCCCGCAGCCATCCCACTTTTTACATTAATAAAATGTGATAGCCATGACACGTCTCCCCTAAAATAATTAATGTCAGCATGTACGGTGTGCCATTAATTCTTTTCAGTTTACAAATACATTTGTTTTCACATGCTGTTTCTTGTAACCTAGTTACATGATGTCTACATTTCTCTTCTACTTCTGTTCTTTAAGTACATTTCCTCCTCTTCTTCATGAGGATGTTCCTCTTAAATGACAACATAATCTGTTCTTCTCAGTTGAGGAGACTATGGTGTATTAACTATAATAGTATTAGTAAGTATTAACTGACAATAATTTGCACCACCAAAACAGTCTGTAAGAAACTTATGTATGTGTGATGGCTAATAGGGTTAGGTTTAAGGAGGCTAGATATTTCTAGGATGCCTGTTTTTGAGTTTCTTAGAACAGAGTTTGTCTAAATAACCAGCTCCTTAAAATCAAGTTTTTGCTTGTCGGCAAGTTTCTCTCGCCCAAATCACTCAAAGAAAAACAAATGTATATCAATACAAACAATGTGAGTTTAATGTCACTCAGAATTAGTAATGATTGGTACTAGACTAATGTCTCTGATTAGCTGTTAAGGAAACTTGAGATCTTTCAAGAGAGTTATTTCTGCTGGCTGTTGAAAGGAATACTTTAACTCCCTGTTAATATCAATGAAAATAAAAGGTTTTGTCCAGGACTGTATATGATACAGTAAAAATTGAAAGCAGATACACATGCAGTAGCAAATGCCCAGTCAGAGTCAATGCTTGCTTCAAGCGGTCTGTATGGTAAACTTATATCCTGTAAATAAGCATGTGTGTCTAAATGTGTTCCACATGCAAACAAATTACACAGCTGAAACATGTTCGTATATTAGAAAGACAGAACGCAAACTTCTCTGTAAACATCTACGGCATCTAATATTTATATTATGAATGTATGACTGTGGAAGACAAGAGAGATGAGAAAGAATTTCGGGTTGTACCACTACATATCACAAAGCACTATGGAGAGAAACGCATTTACCTATTAATAATTTATTAAGACAGATACAAAACATTTCTACTGCATAAGAAGACATTTCGAGGGTAACAAATTGTACTACTGTCGCAGAATAGACTGAATAACGCAGTCGCCGTGGTGTGGTGGTTGTGATGCTGCATGGAGGTGGTCGTGAGTTCAAAATTCACCTGGACTGTAAAATTTTAATTTCTATATTCGGTTCGAGTACTTTCTAGAAGTATCCACAAATGTCAAGAATCATTGTATTGGAATGTTCTGTAACTGTAAATATACTATATGTGTTCTGGCCGGTGGCAGTTCTCTCCGCGCTCTTGTATGTACAGGTGCTGAATAAACCTTCCTTAAGTGAAGTTAGTATTCGTCATTCATCTAATTACACCTTCTTCTAGGTGACAGTATTACTGGTCATCACCATTGAGTTTTAGTATGTCAACGCTGTCAGCGCTACTTTAACTCCAGAGAAACGTTAGATGCACATTTAGTTGATTGTGTTCAGTCAACAGCGTCATGCCTAGTGGCAAAACCAAGTTTATAAAATTTATCAAATTTAGCAACAAACTTGATGACGGACATATGCAAACGAACGACGGATGGTGATAAAGAAGTTAAACTAAATCCACCTCATGTTTTTCTGTTGCCACCGAATTTGAAGAAAAATTATTTTCAAGAAGTATTGTAGTAATGCAGCAAGAGAGGCACTGTAATATAAATTTACAATATATCGATTCAATAAATTGCTTGGCGTGCTCACTGAAAGAGTGTGCATCGTACCTGACATATTTTCCTGACGTTACAAAATTAATCTGATTAATCAGAAAGAACTTTGCCATGTAAGTATGCGAATGATGAATCGTTTTCACTGGAAGATCATTTACTCTCAACTGAAAAGTTTAAAAGTTTATTAACAGGTAGAACGATAATAGAAGATGAGTTCCAAAGAGCTTCCAATGTGTGAAACATATTCAACTGTAAAACACTTGAGGACTGTTGCGATTTATATTTGAAAATTGGCAAGCTGCTCTTTACCGACGTATTCAAAAACTTTAATAGTCTACGTCTTAACTTCCTCAATTTTCATGGAGCATATATGCAACTTCCAGTGTTTTCTATCTCAGTCAACTAACGCAGCTTTCTGTGCCTGATTGTAGCGTGTTTTTCATGCCATGTGCTTTCTGTGCATTGCTTGTTTTCGTTTCTGCAAGCTCAAAGTATGTTTCGGTAGTGGGCCAGGGCGGGTTAAAGCACCAAATTCAATGTCACAGAGTAACCGACACCCCACTCACGCTTCTTCGGCAAATGCATGTGCTATATTCAAAATCACCTTGTCACGTGATACATGTCACTTGTCAAGATAACCTTCCGCCCATATCTCTCGGGCAATTGTGTGACATAAAAATGGTGGGAAAGTGAAGGTTACCCATCCAGTATTCAGGTTCTTGCCCCAAAATCAACGCCGTCCCCTTCCCCCTCCCATTGATCTAACCCCACTGAATAGCTCAAACTGGAGGGACACCAGGTTCCCCAACCCTCCCTCTTCCCCTTCTTTATCTTATCCAATTGCGTGGGCCTCGCCATTTCTGCTCCCTGCACTGTAGTGACAGGATCATCAGACAGAGATCAGCTGAAGATTTAAATGAAATGGTGAAAATATTGTATTCATTTAAGATATCAAACACTTTGACATTACTGTGTGTGACGGAAATTCGGAGGGGTGGGGCACTCCAGAGTAAGACCGACTCCCATTGTAATTTAGAAATTTTGGTTAAGTTTTTAAATTTTTGGACCAATTGCCTTCCATTTTTCAAATTGTATCCAAAGATGCACATAAATATGAGTCTCTTAATGTTTAACAATTACCACAGGCATTATATGAACAAATAAGCGATTGCTACTACCAAATTTACAAGGAACGTGTCCTTGCATTATTAATGTGTGATGTCATAATTTGTCAAAAATAATGGCATTTTTTGTAAGTGCCCCAACGTATGACCACCTCCCATTGCCATATAAAATTTTACGATGATTTTGTTACATTTTCCGTCTATTTTCTCCCATTCTTCAAGATCGTCATTCCAAGACACATTTAAATACAAGACTCTGAATGTTAAACAATAAGAACAGTGTGATATTTTAACAAATACTTCAGAATCTCACGTTAAAAAAATTAGCACAATGCGATATTTTAAGAAATACATCGATATCTCACGTTAAGCAATTAGCACAGTGTGATATTTTTTTTAAAAATACACCGACATTCAATGTGTGGTGTGCGTGCTGTAAGACCTTCGGTACACACACCATCAGATTATATGACTTGTCGTTCTAGCGAAGTAGTGGAGTGTCAGCAATATGTCTCGTGGTCTTATTGTGGCGTGTTTATCTTCTGCCGTTAGGTCTTCTGCCACTTGCACGCTTAAAGTAGCAGATTGACGGTGACCAACTTTAAACAGAACTTGATTAATTTTCACACACATTTATTAAAATAATAAAAAGCATAGAAATAACTTAACTTGGTTCTGGATGCTATTTACAATTGACAATCTGAAGTTCCTTTGGTCTTGGTACGTTAATCTTATTATCACAAATCTCTGATACTTGACAAAGTGTCTATACATTTATCTTCATGGCTATGTACAGGAATATGGTAAACTTATTAGGCACAGACTGAAACTTGACTATAGACTAATGCAGACTGACTAATCGGAGGTCTGTACACTCGTTATAATACCTCGAGCGTTCAGGTACCACTGCGCGAGTGTGATCCGCAAGGAGAAAAGGTTCTACGTTAGCAGCAATCTCATTGGCTGCGTTACATATTAATACGCGGATCGGCGGAAGCAGAATTTGGTCTGTCTCTAAGACAGCGCCATCTCGTAGTGTGGAGACGGACGAGCGCTGCGCCTGCGCTGTTGTGCTTAGCGAGGGGCGCTCTAGTGGGAAAGTTGTGTACGCGCTGACTACGCGGAACTATGTACACAACACAATGTTAAACACTTGCGCACAGAAACAAGTACACTTTTGCTGTACATCAAGTCTATGAGGAATTTGTCCCTGAGTCATTAGGGTGTTAAGCACAATGACGTCACTATAAGGTTGCCTCAGAAGAGTCTGACACAATAGAATACAGCAGACTTGTAAATAACAGCTGAAAAACCAACTATTTATATACATAACACATTGCTAAATTTACACTGTAAACTTAACCAAAATTGACATCTTACAGGTTGAAGGGTGAAATGTTAGTTCCTTAAAAGGAAATGGACAGGTTGAAGTTAGATGTAGTGGGAATTAGCGAAGTTAGATGGAAGGACAAACCGGACTTCTGATCAGTTGAGTTTACGGTTATAAGTACAAAAACAAATAGAGGCAACGCAGGAGTAGGTCTGATAATGAATAATAACATAGGAATGCAGGTAGGCTACTACACTACTGGCCATTAAAATTGCTAAACCCAGAATAAATGCAGATGATAAACGAGTATTCATTGGGCAAATATATTATTCTAGAACTGATATGTGATTACATTTTCACGCAATTTGGGTGCATAGATCGTGAGAAATCAATACCCAGAACAACCACCTCTGGCCGTAATAACGGCCTTGATACGCCTGGGCATTGAGTCAAACAGAGGTTGGATGGCGTGTGCAGTTACAGCTGCCCATGCAACTTCAACACGATACCACAGCTCATTAAGAGTAGTGACTGGCGTATTATGACGAGCTCGGCCACCATTGATCAGACGTTTTCATTTGGTGAGAGATCTGGAGAATGTGCTGGCCAGGGCAGCAGTCAAACATTTTCTGTATCCAGAAAGGCCCGTGCAGGACCTGCAACATGCGGTCGTGCATTATCCTGCTGAAATGTAGGGTTTCACAGGGATTGAATGAAGAGTAGAGCCATGGGTCGTAACACATCTGAAATGTAACGTCCACTGTTCAAAGTGCCGTCAATGCGAACAAGAGGTGACCGAGACGTGTAACCAATGGCACCCCATACCATCACGCCGGGTGATACGCCAGTATGGCGATGACGAATACACGCTTCCAATGTGCGTTCACTGCGATGTCGCCAAACACGGATGCGACCATCATGAGGCTGTAAACAGAACCTGTATTCATCCGAAAAAATGACGCTTTGCCATTGGTGCACCCAGGTTCGTCGTTGAGTACACCATCGCAGGCGCTCCGGTCTGTGATGCAGCATCAAGGGTAACCGCAGCCATGGTCTCCGAGCTGATAGTCCATGCTGTTGCAAACGTCGTCGAACTGTTCGTTCAGATGGTTGTTGTCTTGCAAACGTCCCCATCTGTTGACTCAGGGATCGAGACGTGGCTGCACGATCCGATACAGCCATGCAGATAAGATGCCTGTCTTCTCGACTGCTAGTGATACTAGGCCGTTGGGATCCAGCACTGCGTTCCGTATTACCCTCCTGAACCCACCGATTCCATATTCTGCTAACAGTCATTGGATCTCGACCAACGCTAGCAGCAATGTCGTGATAGGATAAAACGCAATCGCGATAGGCTACAACCCGACCTTTATCAAAGTCAGAAACGTGATGGTACGCATTTTTCCTCATTACACGAGGCATCATAACAACGTTTCGCCAGGCAACGCCGGTCAACTGCTGTTTGTGTATGAGAAATCGGTTGGAAACTTTCCTCATGTCAGCACGTTGTAGGTGTCGCCACCGTCGCCAACCTTGTGTGAATGCTCTGAAAAGCTAATCATTTCTAATCATTCGCATATCACATCTCATGTCAGCACGTTGTAGGTGTCGCCACCGGCGTCAACTTTGTGTGAATGCTCTGAAGAGCTAATCATTTCTAATCATTTGCATATCACAGCAGCTTCTTCCTGTCGGTTAAATTTCGTGTCTGTTATACGTCATCTTCGTGGAGTAGCAAGTTTAATGGCCAGTGGTGTATGAACAGAATAGTGAATGCATTATCATAGTCAAGGTAGACACAAAGCCAACACCCACCTCATTAGTACAATTTTATATGCCAACTAGAACTGCAGACGATGAAGACATTGAAAGAATATATGATGGGATAAAAGAAGTTATTTAGATAGTGAAGGGACACGAAAATTTAGTTGCGATAGAGGACGGAAATTCGATAGTACGAGAAGGAAGGAAATGAAAAATAGTCGCGAGCTTTCGGTCTCGGAGAAAGGAATGAAAGAGAAAGCCGTGTGGTAGCATTTTGCACGGCGCTTAATTTGGTCACCGACAGCTGTTGGTTTGAGAAATACGTGGAAGAGACCTGGAGACACTGGAAGGTTTCATTTTGATTACATTATGGTAAGACAGTGACTTCAGAACCAGATTTTAAACAGTAAGACATCTCCAGGTACATTTGTGGACTCTGACCACAAATTATTGTGTATGAGCTGTAGATTGAAACTGAAGAAATCGCAAAATGGTAGGCAATTAAGTATATCGGATCTGGATAAGTTGAAAGAACCAGAGGCGGTTGAGAGTTTCCAAGGTAGCATTAGGGAACAATGCACTATGACGAGGGAAAGAAATACATTAGAAAAGGAATGGGTAGCTTTGAGGGAGGAAATAGTGAAAGCAGCAGGGGATCGAACTGGTAAAAAGACAAGGCCTAGTAGAAATCATTGGATATCCCAGGAGATACTGAATTAATTGGTGAAACAGACAAAAGGGAATACAGGCGTCTAAATAAAACTAGCTAAGCAGAAATGGCTCGAGAACAAACGCAAGACTATAGAAGGATATATTACTAGAGGAAAGATACAGTAGATACAGTCAATATAAGAATTAAAAAGATCTTTGGAGGAAAGACAGGTAACTGTATGAATATCAAGAGCTCAGATGGAAAACCACTACTAAGCAAAGAAGGGAAATCCCAAGGTGAAAGGAGTATTAGAGGGGCTGTATAATGTAAATCACTTTGTAGGTAATATTATATAAAGAGAAGAGGACGTAGATGAAGATGAGATGGGAGGTTATTATACTACGGAAGAACCTGACAGAGCACTGAAAGACTTAAGCTGAAACAGGGTACCCTCTGCCACCCACTGTACGGTGGTTTGTGGAGTATCTATGTGGATGTAGATAAAGCAAGGCCCATGGAGTTGACGACATTCGGCCGGAACTATTGATATCCTTGGGAGAGCTAGAAATTACAAATCCCTTTCACCTGGTGTATAAGATGTATGAGACAGGTGAAGCACCCTCAGGCTTCAAGCAGAATGTGATAATTCTAATTCAAAAGAAAGCAGGTGCTGACAGGTGTGAATTTTACCGCACAGTCAGTTCAATAAGTAATGGTTGGCAAATACTGACACGAATTATTTACAGAAGAATGATAAAACTGGTGGAAGGCGACGTCGGGGAACGCCAGTTCGGATTACAGAGAAGTGTAGGAACATGAGAAGCAATACAGACGCTATGACGTCTGTTAGAAAATAGGTTAAGGAGGCCAAACCCACGTTTATACCTCCTGTAGACTTAGAAAAAGCATTTGATAGTGCTGACTGGAATACACACTTCGAAATTCTGAAGATAGCAGGGATAAAATACAGATATCGAAAGATTGTTTAAAATTTGAACAGAAAATAGAAGGCAGTTATAAGAGTCGAATGACATGAAAAGGAAACTGGTTTAGAAGAGAGTGAGGCAGGATTGTAGCTCATCCCCAATTTTGGTCACTCTTTACATTGAGCAAGTTGTGAAAGAAAGTAAGGAGAAATTTGGATTGGGAATTAAAGTTCAAGGAGAAGAAGTAAAAGCCTCGAAGTTTGACGATGACGTTTTAATTCTGTCAGAGACAGCAAAGGACCTGATACAGCAGTTGAACGGAATGGTCAGTGTCTTGAAAGGAGGATATCAGATGAGCATCAATATGGGTAATGGAATGTAGTCGAGTCAAATCAGGTGATGATGGGGTAATTAGATTAGGAAATGAGACATTAAAAGTCCTAGACTGATTTTGCTGTTTGGACAGTAATATAACTGGTAGTGGCGGAAGAGAGGATATAAAATGCAGAAAACAAGAAAAGTGTTTCTAAAGAAGAGAAATTTGTAAACGTCGAATATAAATTTGTTTTAGAAAATGTTTTCTAAACATATTCGTCTGGGGTGCAGCCTTGTATTGAAGTAAAACGTGGACGATAAACAGTTCAGACAAGAACGCAATAGAAGCTTTCGAAGTATGATGTAATAGACGAATGCTGGCGATTAGATGGGTACATCGCGTAACTAACGAGGAGTTACTGAACAAAATAGAGGAGAAAAGAAATATGTGGCACAGTTTACTAAAAGGGGGGTTGGTTGACAGGACATATTCTACGATATCAAGGGATCGTCAATTTATTATTGAAGGGATGTGTGGGGGATTGCGGCAGTGGGACAATTGTAGACGGAGGCCGAGAAGTGAATACAGTAAGCGGGTTCAAATGAATGTAGGCTGCCGTAGTTAATCAGAGATGATGAGGCTTGTAGGGGATAGACTAGCATGGAGAGCTGCATCAATTCAGTCTTCGGACTGAATACCGCAACAACAAACAGTTGCCCCCTCCGGCATGTAATGGGAACGGGATAGACACGCTCTTTATTTCTAAAAGAATACGAGATCGTAATCGTCTCTGTGGCGTGCGTGAGTTCAAATGGTTCAAATGGCTCTGAGCACTATGCGACTTAACTTATGAGGTCATCAGTCGCCTAGAACTTAGAACTAATTAAACCTAACTAACCTATGGACAAAACACACATCCATGCCCGAGGCAGGATTCGAACCTGCGACCGTAGCGGTCGCTCAGCTCCAGACTGTAGCGCCTAGAGGCGTGCGTGAGTCTCCAGATAGCTGATGAATGGTTGATTGCCACCACCACTGCCTTGCCTGCATCGTAACAGCGCCAGATCCTATGAACTACACACATCAAAAAAAGTTTTGCATCACCTCTGTACCGAGAGTTGCGGAACCTGTTCAGAAAATTGGAATAGAGATCAATATAAACACCATTTCCGCACTTTTTATTGCTCATGAAAACCACACATTGCATGTTGTACCAATATACAACGAGACCTTCATAGGTGGTGGTACAGATCGCTGTAAACATCGGTACCTCTAATACCCAGCACAACGTCCTCTTGCACTGATGCATGCCCGTATTCGTCGTGGCATACTGTCCACAAGTTCATCAAGGCACTGTTGGTTCAGATTGTCCCACTCCTCAACGGCGATTCGGCGTAGATGCCTCAGAGTGGTTGGTGGGTCACGTCGTCCACAAACAGCCCTTTTCAATCTATCCCAGGCATGTTCGACAGGGTTCATGTCTGGAGAACATGTTGGTCACTCTAGTCGAGCAATGACGTTATCCTGAAGGAAGTCATTCACGAGATGTGCACGATGAGGGGGGGGGGGGGGGGCGAACTGTCGTCCATGAAGACGAATGCCTCGCCAATATGCTGCCGATGTGGTTGCACTATCAGTCGGAGGATGACATTCACGTATCGTACAGCCGTTACGGCGCCTTCCATGACCACCAGCGGCGTACATCGACCCCACATAATACCACCCCAAAACATCAGGGAACCTCCACCTTGCTGCACTCGTTGGACAGTGTGTCTAAGGCGTTCAGCCAGACCAGGTTTCCTCCAAACACATCTCCGAAGATTGTCTGGTTGAAGGCATATGTAGCACTCATTGGTGAAGAGAACGCGATGCCAATCCTACGCGGTCCATTCGACATGTTGTTGGACCCATCTGTACCGCGCTGCATGGTGTCGTGGTTGCAAATGTGGATCTCGCCATGGGCGTCTGGAGTGAAGGTGTGCATCATGCGGCCTATTGCGCACAGTTTGACTCGTAACACGACGTCCTGTGGCTCCACAAAAAAGCATTATTGAACATGGTGGCGTTGCTGTCAGGGTTCCACCGAGCCATAATTCATAGGTAGCGGTCATCCTCTGCAAGAGTAGCCCTTGGGTGGCCTGAGCAGGACATGTCATCCACAGTTCCTGTCTCTCTGTATCTCCTCCATGTCCAAAAACATCGCTTTGGTTCACCCCGAGACGCCTGGACACTTCTGAGAGCCCTTCCTGGCACATAATAACAATACGGACGCGATCGAACCGCGGTATTGAACGTCTAGGCATGGTTCAACTACAGACGGCACGAGGCGTGTACCTCCTACCTGGTGGAATGACTGTAACTGATCGGCTGTCGGACCCCCTCCGTCTAATAGGCGCTGCTCATGCATGGTTGTTTACATCTTTGGGCGGGTTCAGTGACATCTCTGAACTGTCTGTGATACAATATCCACAGTCAACGACTGTCTTCAGGAGGTCTGGGAACCAGGGTGATGCAAAACCTTTTTGATGTGTGTACTGGCAGGAGCCGCCAACGCCAGAGGCTGCAGCCATCAGGCATCAACTCGCAGATCGCCAACATCACACACCACGGCCGCCAGCAACCATGAGGTTGGCTTGCACATATGATAGATAATGCTACTGGATGGCGAATGAGACGGGAGCTGCCGAGGGCCTTGCACCTGGTAGATAACGCGACTGGAGGGAGTGCCTCTTGGGCCCTCCCTGTCGCACGGTCGCACGTGCTAGCAGTGGCAAGAAGGGTTCCACGCGCCTGATAGATGAGATGGAGAATGGCTCCTCTCCGTCGTTCCGGCAAGTAAGCTAACGGCCATGGAGATAACAGTCCGACCTCCTCCCGCGGCTGCTGCAGCTCCGATAATAACAATAGGCCGTTACCTCTCGAAGACATTTCATGCAATGAGTTGTTAACATTTAATCCCCTTGACATACTATTACCGCTTGATAAGGTCACTTGTACAATAGCAATGAAAAAAAAACCGAAATCGACTGTAATGAAATAAAGTTAATGGGCGCTGGTTATGACAATTATGCAGTTATTTGAGTCATGGTGACTACCTGACAACGACTAACAACCGTGATGGAATCGTTAAATTTACGTATACAGCGGTTAACTACGATCGCTATAAATTTTTTATGATCGTTCAGTAATACTGTGACGCCTTACGTCATTTTTTTACCATCTTTCATTTCTTATACACGTGGAAAGGGCGGACCGTTGTAAAACTCTTTCGTTATACAAGCAATTCACGGCTAGATGGATAAATGTGGTTCTCAACGTGGAGCGAAAAAGGAAAAAGAAAACCTGATGCAAACGTAACCTTGTAAGGAAAGCTCCAGTTGCGTGTTATCATTGACCAATCATTTTGAGTGCTCGTCCTATCTCGTAACCCGCTGTATTTTCTATTAAACACACCACGAATAATACACAAAAACTGCACTCGACAATAGGAATCATTATCAGAGACGTGTCATGCAGGTGATAAATAATTCTAGATTAGATCACTCCGGACTGTTAATCTTAGATAATTTACGGCGGATTATTGACAACAGCACAGTGGAGACTGCAACACGTTTACACGTTTACCGTTCTGTGTTTGAAGCGTTACAACAGTGAGGACTCAGACATACGGGTGAGGGTATCAGCACCTAACTCATATTAAAGTCATCATGAGCCAACCAATCAATTAACGTAATTTTATCAGTTGTGTCAATATGTCTTCTAATTTTAGGAGTCATAGATACATCTACATCCACATACATACTCCGCAATCCACCATACGCTGCGTGGCGGAGGTTACCTCGTACCACAACTAGCATCTTCTCTCCCTGTTCCACTCCCAAACAGAACGAGGGAAAAATGACTGCCTATATGCCTCTGTACCAGCCCTAATCTCTCTTATCTTATCTTTGTGGTCTTTCCGCGAAATGTAAGTTGGCGGCAGTAAAACTGTACTGCACTCAGCCTCAAATGCTGGTTCTCTAAATTTCTTCAGTAGCGATTCGCGAAAAGAACGCCTCCTTTCCTCTAGAGAGTCCCACTCGAGTTCCTGAAGCATTTTCGTAACACTCGTGTGATGATCAATCCTACCAGTAACAAATCTAGAAGCCTGCCTCTGAATTGCTTCTATGTCCTCTCTCAATCCCACCTGATAGGGATCCCAAACACCCGAGCAGTACTCAAGAATAGGTCGTATTAGTGTTTTATAAGCGGTCTCCTTTACAGATGAACCACATCTTCCCAAAATTCTACCAATGAACCGAAGACGACTATCCGCCTTCCCCACAACTGCCATTACATGCTTGTCCCACTTCATATCGCTCTGCAATGTTACGCCCAAATATTTAATCGACGTGACTGTGTCAAGCGCTACACTACTAATGGAGTATTCAGACATTACGGATTTCTTTTTCCTATTCATCTGCATTAATTTACATTTATCTATATTTAGAGTTAGCTGCCATTCTTTACACCAATCACAAATCCTGTCCAAGTCATCTTGTATACTCCTACAGTCACTCAACGACGACACCTTCCCGTACACCACAGCATCATCAGCAAACAGCCGCACATTGCTATCCACCCTATCCAAAAGATCATTTATGTAGATGGAAAACAAGAGCGGACCTACCACACTTCCCTGGGCAACTCCAGATGATACCCTTGAAACGTCCCCTTTGAACAATTATACATGACTGTCCTTAACCTGACACACAATATTTTTAGCGCAACGCAATCTGACTTTCAGAAATCCCTACAAAAGAATGGCCCTGACTAACATTAACCTATGCGTTTCACAAATCGCTTACCTCACAAAAATCTTGGTTACTCGAACTACTGCAATACAGCTAGCGCCACTACTGCCAGCTAAATAAAAGATTCAAACTATGGAAGGCACTAACTACTGATAGGGATAGTTAGCAAATGAAAGATATTAATAGAGAACAAACAATGTATTTACCTTAATAGTCATAAAATATATAGCAGTTCATGACAAATTACAAAACTCCGCCATCTCTCTCCGCACATCCATCACTGCTGGCGGCTCACCTCCAACTGCGCAACGCAACGCGCTGTTCACATCCAGCTACCGCTGCCCAACACTACAATGGCAGACAACAATGCAAACCAGCCACAGACTGCACACAGTACAGCCAGTGATTCTCACACAGACCGCTACGTAACGTTGCCAATAAGAAATATAAACAGCCTACTTACATAGCCCCATGCTCCCCACAAAAAATTTTACAAATTGTTTTGGGCAGTGGCCAATAATGATTTGATAAAATTTTTCATAATTACAATAACAAAGAAATCAAAGGCACACACTTATTGATACAATGTTGGTCAAAAGCTAAAATTTTCTCACAGTCCATAAAGACAGTTCTCATCATTCGTCACAGTAAAATTGCAGTGTTTTTCTCAAAGTCTTAGCAGTAAAAGAAAATGCACACAGAAGTAATGGATTTCCATGTAGTCTTGAAGAAGTAGTGTTGACCTTCCAACGGAAAGACAGTGCTGACTCTCGACATGCAGACAGGTAATGCGCCACAACAGAGCAAACCCACAGCAGAGTCAGTCGAAGTTTTGAAGAATATTGGTAGGTAGGTCATCACATTGCAGACCCACTGTAGTCCTGGTAGAGATTACGGTACTGGTGGGCCACCAGAGGTGCAGACCCACTGCAATCCTTGTAGAAATAATGGTATTGATGGATCATCAAAGATGTAGACCCACTGTGGTCCTTGTAGAGATAATGGTACTGGTGGGTCATCAAAGATGCAGACCCACTGTAGTCCTTGTAGAGATAATGGTACTGGTGGGTCATCAAAGATGCAGACCCACTGTAGTCCTTGTAGAGATGGCCAGCAGCCATCTGTTGTGACTGTGCAGGTGCACAATCACCATTGAAGAGTCTTGCGGATAATATAGCAAGTCCATAACCACCACTTGTGCACTCACAAAGGTTTTGGAATTGTCCTTAGAACCAGCAATGCTGTTATCCAGTCCCTTGCTGAATTACCAACACACGTGCAAACACTATCAGTCCCTACTTCTCACATATTGTCCATATACTATGACCAACAGAAATGTGTGCAGTGAAATGTAACTTACAAGTTAATAATATGATGAACTGGTGACAATTACAATTTTATAACATGAGAATACAATTACAAAGATACAGAAAACATCATTAAAAACATAGCAATACAGATAACATTTATAGTAATACAGGCTTTACAAAAGAATAGACATAAACATATACATCAGTGTTACAAAAATAATGACATAAGTACATACATAAAGATCAGAATAACTTTTGAAACATCAACTTCACACCTAAGCATTAAAACAGAACAGAATAAATAATGTCTAAACATCTTTACAAAGAAAATAACATATTATAAATGCAAATTATATTTGAGGATAACAGTATTCCGCATCATAGTGAATGTAGCTTAGTACTAGAACAGAAAAAAATTTCTATGAAACAGTACACAGAGACAGGAAGAAAAGAAATACACAAGGGTACACAAACACATAGCATAATAATACAAAAGGAAAGGACAGGGTTTGTTTTACTGCAGTATTTTGCAAACAAAACTTTCTTTACTTCTTGGAGATCCCACACATAAATTCTAACCTGTGCTCCAGTGACCAGTTGGGAGGAAAACAATGAGAGAATTGATGGAGCCATGCTTGTGGATGAATGTCATTGCCAGAATTCTTAAATGTTTCGAATTTACGTGTAGTAATGAACAGCTTATAGTCAAAATCATCGTGTCGGCGAGTCGCATATCGGTCATTGTTACGTTGTTTCGGTGGTTCCATCTCAAAATTCGGTGTGCCTTGCCAATTTCTTTCATAATTTCCGAAGTGCCCTGAGTTATTATTTTGTGGCTGTTCCGTACTTCTATGTCCCTCTTCCCGTGTTGGAGCGCGAGTGTCCTCTGAAATATGAAATTTTTGTATTACTTGTGCCAACTGATCTTGTACTTCCCGGATTTCTCTTTTGTATTGCGTATTAATTTGATTCTGATTTTGTTTGAATTTCTTAATTTGTTCATACTCTTCTGTGTCAGTGATGGCTACAGGTCTTGTGTCATTCAGATCATCATCTACCTTTGTAGATAAGTTAGTGACCTGATCCGAAAGTTCGGCTACTTTCTCCGATAGTGAACACATTTCCTCAGTGTGTTTTTCTGAACCAAGTTTCAGAGTGTCCATTTGTGTTGAAATCGAATCTACTGTGTCCTTTAAGTTTTCCTGAGTTTTTGCAAGTTGCGTAACCGAATCGGTAGATGCAACTGAGTCAATTTTAGCCCACAAGGTCTCAAGATTTTCATGAACAATGGTTTGCAGTTCTTTTATGGCTGCTTCGTGATTCTGTAATGCATTTTCATGCCGCGAAAAAATAGGTTGAGAATGCTCACAAATTTGTGTTTTTACGTCATTACAGACTTTTTGACATTTCGATTCAATGTTATGTAACTCAGTAGTTAAATCTTCACGTGTTTGTTCAAGTGTGGTGTCTAACTTTTGAAGATTTTGTTCCATTGTGTCTAACTTTTTAAGATTTTGTTCCACTGTGTCTAACTTTTTAAGATTTTGTTCCATTGTGTCTAACTTTTGAAGCCTTTGTCCCATTTGTCTCTGATTTTGTTCCATTTGTTGCATTAATTGCAGTACTAATGTATTAGTGTCTGGAATCTGTTTCTCTATGCTTTTTGGCAGTGCATTTTCACCGGCGACATACACATTTTGACAAGCAGAAAATGTGTCTTGACTCATTTGAGAAAACGGTGAGGATCCAAAACCTAAGTCTACAGTATTTGCAATATTGTGTTCTGTCATTTCGGATTCCTGAGGCGAGCTGTTGCCGAGCGATCGATCGATAATGCTTCCCTGTTCACTAACTGTTTCACTGCCTACGCCATTGTTTGCCGCCCGCTCCATTTCCCTATGCACAGTTACCAAATTACTACTTTGAACATTAGTTAATTCATTACTCGGTGGCGCTAACACACTGCTTTCGTCTTCACTGTCATTTCTCAGTTTACTTTGGAGCCTAGTATTACGTTTTTCACACGCCATTATTGTCACAATATTTCACACGATAACACAGAAAAGCTCAATTTGAAGAGCAAAAATAAGAGAACACATTAACATAGTACTGAAAATAATATCTCGTTAATTGCAAGCGCAGCAGCGAAATACTTGGTGCAAATTAACATGCATGCCACAACAACAATGAAAGACTGCAACTACAAAGGATATTCTCTCTACAATTACGCGCTAGCAATAAACAAAAGCTACACTAATTACACAAACTACAAGAAAAAATCAGAAGATTCCAGTGAGGTATCCTCGGCTAAGGGTCGACATATGAAACGTCCCCTTTGAACAATTATACATGACTGTCCTTAACCTGACACACAATATTTTTAGCGCAACGCAATCTGACTTTCAGAAATCCCTACGAAAGAATGGCCCTGACTAACATTAACCTATGCGTTTCACAAATCGCTTACCTCACAAAAATCTTGGTTACTCGAACTACTGCAATACAGCTAGCGCCACTACTGCCAGCTAAATAAAAGATTCAAACTATGGAAGGCACTAACTACTGATAGGGATAGTTAGCAAATGAAAGATATTAATAGAGAACAAACAATGTATTTACCTTAATAGTCATAATATATATAGCAGTTCATGACAAATTACAAAACTCCGCCATCTCTCTCCCCACATCCATCACTGCTGGCGGCTCACCTCCAACTGCGCAACGCAACGCGCTGTTCACATCCAGCTGCCGCTGCCCAACACTAGAATGGCAGACAACAATGCAAACCAGCCACAGACTGCACACAGCACAGCCAGTGATTCTCACACAGACCGCTACGTAACGTTGCCAATAAGAAATATAAACAGCCTACTTACACCCTCACCTCCGATGAACACTCACCACCGAGGACAACGTACTGCGTTCTATTACTTAAGAAGTCTTCGAGCCACTCACATTTTTGGGAACCAGTCCCATATGCTCGTACCTTAGTTAGGAGTCTGAAGTGGGGCACCGAGTCAAACGCTTTCCGGAAGTCAAGGAATGTGGCATCCGTCTGATACCTTCATCCATGGTTCGCAAGATATCATGTGAGATGGAAGTGATGTGATCATGTGACCAACTTATAGGCATAAAGTGGTATAGCGTTCAGACAGGCATTACGTTCTTATGTGATTCCTTGTATAAAGATATGAAATGAACGACTATCTGCAACACCAAGAAGGTTAACAATTGTGCGTGGAATGTTGAAGTAAGAAGAATCCATGATATTATTTATATGCGATTCGAGGGTAAACAGGATGTAGTTATGAGAACATAATGTTCCGTCCAAGGATAGTATCTGCGGTGGACACTAAAAATTCGTCCAAGTTCTACCTTGGCAGCTCCTGGGAGCCAAACCGCCTACGTCAGTGACCAGTGAACAGACAGGTAGGGGGCAAACACTAAAGCTATCACATCAGGGGGAAGCGATCCAGCCCATGTCTGCAAGTGAATCATAATGACATCATGGAAGTCGACCATCATACTAGTGACAAAGCAGAGTACAACCCAACAAAAAGTATTCAGGTGTCAAGCCGGTAGAAAACAGCCTCTGAAGGGTGAAGTTGCGAAAGTCTGAAGTCACTAGGAGAGCTGAAAGCTAGTGAAAACCAGGACACATGACATCATAGACAACCCCACCATCGCAGAGCTCACAGGAAGCGCCAACGTAAACACACCACCTTTCTGAAAAGTGTGTCATTGCTGAGTACTGATTGTGGACTGCCCTGTGCGCATTCTCAGTTCTTGTGTCAGCATGCAGCTATTCACCGAGAGGTGAGGCTACAGAGGTCGACCTTCGGCACACATACTTGCCTTCGATCGTCTATGGAACCACGATATGGCTGGAACGATGCTAGCGGCACTGCCAACTTCCGAGGCAACACTGATGGGGCACGGACGCAGTCACCAACCCGCAGGTTTGCTGGAGGCTTCATCTACATGACTTGGATGCTGTCTGTCATCTGCCTTCGAGAGGGTGGGCAACTGCAGCTGCTCATCTCGTTCCTGTCACGGACACCAATGCTTCCAGATCCTGTCTCCTTAACGGAACTCAGAGCTGACCCCTAAGTGCGAGTGAGTGCTTCAGGTGGACCTGGGGTGTAACTCCTGAGTGCAAATCTTCGACGTCAACGAGAGTACTTCTGATTCATAGAGCTGGAGGCTGCTGGAGACTGCCCCGTGGCGCAAGAGTTGCCACCTGACACTTTACTGTGCTGGTGGTACCGCAAGTCGAGTACACACTGGCTTTCCACTGCTGTCGAGGAGCTGCTCCGCTACCCTGGCTACGGTGCGGTGCTTTGGAAAACAATCCTGTGTTATTTCGTAATAAACGTGTTATTGTCAATGATGTTTTGTTGGTACTCTTAGGCGTAGCTACCGCGCGAGGTGGTGAATTACTTATCACACTGGACTCACATTTGGGAGGATGAGGGTTCAAATCGCCACCTGGCCATCCATATTTAGATTTTCTGTGATTTCCATAAGTCGCTAAATGCAAATTCCAGGATGGTTTCTTTGAAAGGGGATTGGCATATTTCCTTTTGCGTGCGTCCTTGATCTGAACTTGAGCGCCGTTTCTAATGACATAGTTGTCGATAAGATGTCAGATACCAATCTCCTTCCTTCTCTTCCTCCTCGAGTGTAACTAGGACCTCACGACCACATCCCACCTGGCTCTTTCCTGACGACTATAGGAGTTTGGTACCAGACTCATGTAATGCACTTAAAACTATATGTAGTTGAATATCGTTAATAGTGTTCCATTGTGTAGGTATGTAAGTGCAATGTAGGGTATTACACAGCGTTTGGGCAACCTACTTTAATGCAGAACTGCTATACTTCACATACATCTTAGTTTTATGGACTATAAACAGGGAATTCAACTTGATGTTTTTCAATTTTGTATGTAAACCAACGAATTTTTACGTTGAAATAGGTTTTCCAGCAGTCCCTATCTAACAGCGAATTGCGGAGGATGGATGATTGCTACAGGTAAATGTAGCATACTACATATAAATAGGCGAAGGGATCCATCACTGCTCTATTACACTGTTGGTGATAAATTACTTTGCATTTCTATATATGTGCAATAAATACAGATACTTGCATTCCTCTTTCGTATTCAGATTTTTTCCGTAGTCTATGTGTAAATGTATATTCAGATTAACAGAGATTTTGTAAAAGAATATCTGCGTTCTTACTGGATATCTTACCAGGCATGGGTTGCTGTCTTGACTATCCAACTGTGGTACAGATACCACATCGACTCGGAGTATCTACACAGTGTATGACCTCCGAATTTCTACCCCGAAAAAGCTTCTGTAAACACACACCGCAAGCTAGCAAAGCCAAACCTTGTGTGTAATAAAACACATGGATTTTGGTGGATGTAGAGTGTGCCAATTAGTGCAATATTCGCTAGTATGTCAAGATTATCTATCATAAATACAGTTTATTGCTTAGAAAATATAGCGACATGACCATCTAACAACGATGACATTCATTTGTATTTTTCACCTTTGTTGATAACATAGAAGACTGTCCAGCTAGGCTGTCAAAGTTTCATATATATACCGAAGACCTGCCGCACATTGTGTGTGCCGCGCGGTCTTAGCCGAGCGGTCTAGGGCGCTGCAGTCATGGACTGTGCAGCTGGTCCCGGCGTAGGTTCGAGTCCTCCCTCGGGCATGGGTGTGTGTGTGTGTGTGTTTGTCCTTAGGATAATTTAGATTAAGTAGTGTGTAAGCTTAGGCACTGATGACCTTAACAGTTAAGTCCCGTAAGATTTCACACACATTTGAACATTTTTATACCGTAGACCCACTGGAAATATTGTTCAGGGGATCAACTTTGTTGTAAACAGCTAGGTCAGTTGCACTATTTTGTGTATGTTTTTGTTTGTGTGTGTTCATTTGTCATGGTGTGAGCAGGGTGCCCCACTGTCCAGGCTAGTTTTGGGACACACTGGCATTGTTTCAAATAGTGCAGTTCATGGTATAAGTTCATGGCTTGTAGAACATTAACTAATTCTAAATTACAGTATGACTCAGATTTTGCATTTTCTAACACACAATTCAACAAAACCCGACGTTTTAATTTCACAGAATGGGCATATGATTAGTGAAACTGAACAGTTCAGATTTCTTGGTGTTCAGATAGATAGCAAACTGTTGTGAAAAGCCCACGTTCATTTTTACTATTCGAACGATATCTGAAGTAAGTGATACTTCGACACGAAAAGTAGTCTACTTTCGTTATTTTCGTTTGCTTATGACGTATGGTGTATGTTATGGGGTAACTCTTCCCATTCCCAAAGGGAAACAGGCGGTTCAGGCAATAAATGATGTAAGTTCGCAAACATGTTGTCGAGCTCTCTTCACTAGTCTGAGGATCTGATACTGGCCTCTCAATTTATTTATATTCTTTACTGTCGATTCTTGTTAAAATATCAGCTTATTCCCAAGAATGAGCAAGTTTTACTCAGCTGGCACTAAGCGGAAGTCCAATCCGCATTTCGATCACACTTCCTTGATTCTTGTGCAGAAAGGTGTGCAATATACTGCTGCATCCATTTTCAATAGGCTACCACAGGAATTCAAAAATCTTAGCAGCAATCCGCGCACTTCCAAATCGAAGCTGAAGAGTTTCCTCATGGATCACTCTTTCTATTCTGTCGAGGAGTTCCTTGAAAAATTAAGCTGATTCCTGTGTCATATTGTTGATTGCGTTTACATAAACTTATGGCTTGTCTTTTCTTGGGCTCACAAACGCTTTATTTTATCTGTTATTACTTTTATGTTGAAATTTCATGTACTGACACGTTCCATGGTATTGGAGATTTGCTCCGCAGTTTGGTCCTACGGAACTAGACGTGTAAAATAAAAAGAAATAAGTAGGTTCAGAGTTGGATCCAGCTGTTTTACACCCAGGTGTGGTTTGGAGGTGTATCCACTAGAGTTCGGTATGGGGTAGCGTCGTGATGTGGTTCCACCTGCACTGTGTCTGGAGCAGTATTCAGGGGTGGATCTACTGGTTTTAGGTACAGGGTAGGGTATGGGGGGTTGGTGGTCACGCATGACAAACCAACACGCTCGCATACACACACACACACACACACACACACACACACACAACACACACACACACACACATAATTAGCCCAGCTGTGTAAAATAAATATGGTTCCTTGGCTTAGCTGTTAACAATTCCAGTCAGTTCCTCCAACATTACTCCCGTCATTGATTTTTAGTGTATATATGAAACTTTGACAACTGCAGTTCGATAGTACTCAGTGTTATCAACGCAGGAGGAAAGCATAAATGAGTGCCACTATTGTTAGATGGTCATGGAGCTAGATTTTGTAAGCAGAAAGATGTTTTACTGGGCGCATCCTCGAGAAGTAACAGCGAATTGGTGTTATCGACGCTGCTGCCACTGTGGGAGGACGCAGGACTGGTATCTCCTTGGCCGTTGTCTTTTACTTGTCAGAACGACAAAGTGTGGCCATTATCTCTCTCTCTCATCTGCCAGGAGCGTGGGACGCTTATTACTGTTGCTGCCACATGCGACAGACAGTGCATAAGGGGCCATGCTCCTTCTCAGTCGCTCTCCCTCCAGAGCATTATCCATCAGGCGTGTGGGGGCATGGCTACTGTCTGTCTCATTCACACACCAGTGCATAATCTACGTATGTCGATGATTGTGATGGGTGCTGGTGGCCAAGGTGCATGATGTCTGTAATCTGTGGGTTGAGGCCTGCCTAGTAACTTCTGGTGTGAGCTGTGGCCAGCATCTCGCGGCAGTGAGCCGTTGCAGTAGTTAGTATTACTTCCCCTATCCGGACGTTGTTACGATTTATACGAGGAAGGAATTAGGGCAGTCGACTCTTTGCCAGCTATTTGGAGACTCGTGCACGACCACAGAGATGGTTACATGTGGGACTACTCGTGACGTTCCTTTATTTTGTTTTAAATAAAGTGCATGTCTATCCTCTGCTGATCTGCTATCGATAGGCAAAGATCTGCAGTCACGATCGAGGCTGCGCTGTGCCAACGCCTCTCTAGGAGGTGGCTGAGTTGCATGATACGGGATAAAGGATCGCAAATGGCCCGACTCACTAAGGAGTCTCTGAGTGTCCCATCCATGTGTGTCTTGTCCGTAAAGGACTTGGCTACCAGTGCCTTTTCGGGCTAGTCAGTTGTTGTCTCTGTTGGAGGGAAGAGCTAGTGCATGCTGTGTGGCATCACTCTGAGGGACACATAGATGGATGACACAGTGCACCTTGGAGGGGAGCGGAAATCGTTACCATATTGTACAGTTGGCGATTAGTCCACTGATAAAGGTGTTATTTGTGTACAACAGGCGTACCAGATGGAACTGTCAGCCACTGTGTCTACTAGCTACAGATTGTGAACGCTTCCTGATAGAAAACTGGTGGATTTTTGTGGCAGAGAACCAGCAACATTTCAGTGCAAGAAACGTTGGTCAATATGTTTACACGTAAACAGTTTTGTCTTGCACTGGGACAAGTGACTCACTTATTTGCTTGTTTCTCTGGTGCGTGACTTTGCTTTCATTTTTGAATATTCAGTGGGCATCAGGCACCTGCATGCTTAGAAATTTTGTCTGTTGTAAGAATGGCAGAGAAACAGCTTCACGCTTCATTATGTGTTTTGTTTAGCATAATGTTTTAAGTTGTTCACTTTACTTTTGTATAGTCAATATTTCTCTAACCAAAGCTCGGGGCAATGAGAATTAAATTGTTTCTTCATGATTGTGTTTTGAAGTGAGTCTTATTGAAAGATTCTAGCTAGGCTGTAAATTCTGTAAATTCGACTGACTATTGTGAGGCGAGAACAAGAACTAAATGGTTTTAAATGTGTTTAACCTTAGTATTTTAAGATGTGTTTCAAAGAAAGCTTTCTTAGAACTTTCTTGGGCAAGAATTTTGATTTTCTCTTAAGAGTAACGGTACTTTTGTCTGCAGTTATTTTAGTAAAGATGATGTAGCTGATTTACTGATTGTTAAGCTTTATTAATTATAGTTTTTTTAGTATGGCAAGATTGGCCCAGCAAGACTTGGTGTTCTCAAAGCAGTTTTGTGGTTTTTAAATTATAGCGTTATTGAAAGCTTCGCCTGTTAGTACTATGTTCTGTAATGATTTTATATATGTGCTTTAGATTTTTACTGAGCCTTGTATTATTATTTGAGAAGGAAGCTGTCGGGAAGACCGTATTCACCATTTGATTGTGAAGTCTATGCCCCTCTTGCATGTGCAATGCCAAAGTCATTTGAATTTATTGTGAATTGTGCAAGCTATGGTATGTTATAGATGTTTGTTGTAACCAAATTTATTTGTAATTTACTGTTAAAGAAATGTGTGCAATTTATTTGTGTTTCCTCTAGGTTTTTCCATGACCCACCCATATCCGAACTAAGTGTGGTTGACAGTGTAGTTCAATGGCATTAAATCTACAGTTCACATCCTTTTTTCATCCTAGGTCGGTGAAGGTAATTGTTTACATTGTAAATTTTGCGATGTGTTGTTTGTGTACATACTTGGATTTTCAGCCATTATTTATAGTTATATGAATGTGTGGTGTTTGTTCTTTCAGACATGTCCGAAAGAACAGACACCACATGGAATCGACAGTATATGTGAACTGAAGGTGGAGGTGGTAGAAAGGAAAGGAAAGGGATTACTGATGTCAGCTGCTTCGGGACATTACGCGGAATCAGTGACAATGAGTGAAAATGTGTCCTGGACCGGGATTCGAACGCAGGATTTCCTGCTTACTAGGTAGGTGCTCTACCCACTGCTCCATCTAGGGCACAGTGTTATCACAACTGTGCAGACTATCTCAGCATGACACAGGACGTTGGACATATTTTTGCGTCTGCACTGAAGAAAGTGGATCCATTGCCCATCTAGATGAATCAGACATATATTCATATAATTGATTAACCAATGAGCAATGGATCCACATTCTTCAGTGCGGGTGCACAAATTTGTCCGACCACCTGCGAGAATCTCACAGTAGCAAGCATGGAGGACATAGACAGGGACTGTGGATAGATGGTGCTCATTGGGAATGTGGGTCGTCTGAGAGGCGTGCTGAGATAGTCTGCGCAATTGTGATAACAATGTGTCCCGGATGGCACAGTAGTTAATGTACCTGCCGAGTAAGCAGGAGTTCGCAGGTTCTGATCCCAGTCTGGTATACATTTTCACTTGGTGCCGGTGATTCCATGTAATGCCCCGATGTCCTGATGCAGCTGACATCAGTAATCCCTTTCCTTTCTTTTCTAACCCTCGCCCCCCCCCCCCCCCCTCTTCCTTCAGTTAACATTATTTATGAGTCTACTATAATCGTATAGTAATAGAAATCTCTAAGGCACTCTTATAGTGACGTCATTGTTTATTGCCAATTATAACATCATTTTTGTATACCGGTGGTGGTATTTAGCAGCACAAGTGGGTTGGGGTAATTTTTCATAGCGTAAGTTTAGTGATTCGTGCGTGTGTGTGTGTGTGTGTGTGTGTGTGTGTGTGTGTGTGTATGTGTGTGTCTGTGTCTGTCTGTGCGTGTACGTTCTTGTATTTTCTGCAGTTATTTACAAGTGTGCTATAATGCTATAGTGTTAGTAGTGTTAGACTTCTCTAAAGTAACCTTACAGTGACATCCTTGTTTTCAACACACTGGTAATGCAGGGATAAGTTTCCCATAGACTTGGTACATAGCAAGAACGTATTTGTTATAGTGCGCTATTTGTTCAACATGGGCTATCAGTGAACTTGTTAAAATTCACACTGTGCTAATTTTTTGACGTGGTAATTGGCAGATGTCGTAATTGTTAAATTATTTCACTGCGAAAACTGTTTAATTTGGGATATCGGTGCATTTGTTAAACTACCACACTGTGCTAGTAGTCCAACGTGGATTTTGGTGTATTTCGTTAAAATATTGCATTGTGCTCATTATTTAGCAAGTAAAGTCCCATTAGCTGAGCGGCCTAAGGCGCTGCAGTCATAGACTGTGCGGCTGGTCCCGGCGGAGGTTCGATTCTTCCCTCGGGCATGGGTATGTGTGTTTGTCCTTAGGATAATTTAGGTTAAGTAGTGTGTAAGCTTAGGGACTGATGGACTGATGACCTTAGCAGTTAAGTCCCATAAGATTTCACACACATTTGAACATTTGAAAGTCCCACATTTATGAGTGTCTTAGAATGACGATGTTGAAAATTCGGAGAAAGCTGGACAAAAGTGTAACAAATTATCCTAAAGTTGTAAATAGGAATAGGAGTTGGTCATATGTTGGAGTGCTTACAGAAAATTCCACGATGCCATTAAATTAAAGTAATTAAGCCACATTTCTTCGAATTTCTCAATCACTCTCTGTAATGTCAAGTGTCTTACATCATATGTTGTGATAATATTTACTGCCATGGTTTAAGTAGGATAAGCCTGCAACTGATTGCTGTCTGATGATACTCTCGCTGTGGTGCACACAGCAGAAATGGCAAGGCTCACACAACTGGACTAGAGAGAAAAGGGGGAGGAAGAGGATGGGTGAAGTTTACTTCCCGCCATTATTCTGCCACACAATTGGCGTAGGTCAATGAGAAGAGGGTGACCTTGATTTTGGGAACAGAACCCGCACAGTGGATGAGTGATCTTCATTTTCCTGCCATTTCATGACACAATTTCCCAAGAGTTGTGACATGAGTCAGTTGAATATACTACATGCAACTGACCGAGAGGTGTGTGTGGTGTATCAGGTTACACTGTGACCTTGAATTTAGTGCTTGAACATGTTGTGACCCACTGTTGTAGTCTCTGGCAGTTTCGTGAAATAAAAATGGCGGAAAAATGAAGTTTTGCCGTGTACTATGTGGGTTCTGGTCTCAAAATCAAGATCAGCCCTCCACCCCCCAAACTGAACTAGGCCAGGGGTGGCCAAGATTTCGGCTCACGGGCCATGCCCAGGCTCGAGTGCCAAACCGCTCAGCCTCGCTTCACATTTCCCCTACCGGCACGACACGCTGTCTGAGCCCGAGGAGGGGTAAGAGGAGAAAAGAGAAAATGAACCGCATTTAAATGTCAGTAAAATTGTACCGCATATGACTTGGTTTTGTGGTTCACATTTCTCAACATCATAGGTCGCAAACAAAACGAGTTCCGAATGTTAAAAAATTAGTTATTTTTGACGCACTGTAGATATGTAATATCTGGTACAAACTGTCAGCATACGGACAGATGCTGATGATTTCACATACTTTCGTACTCAAGTTGCCACGTAATAGTGATTTATTTAGTTTCATAATCGAAAAAAGGTCTTTCACATAAATATGTCGATCTAAAAGTTATTGAACTTTTGCAATCTCATAATGGAGACTTGGAAAATCTACCTGAGAAAAGAAATGTAGACACCATGGACAGTTTTCACGTAAAAAGATTTGCATTAACTGGAATAACCTTGCAGGTCAATCGTTTACAACTGAACATGCACAGGGGCGCTTTCAACTGAAAGGGCAAGCGGTCTTCAAAACAGCTCGAAAACAGATATGACTGACAGTGTCCTCAAAACCTTCATAACTATCGTAATTCTAGTAAGGCCTTCATGTATTTTATAGATGATTCTTTAGTAGTATATTATGCATGTCCTTGGTTCTATGACTGCGTGTAATGCTCATAAAATAAATTTGAGAGGTTTTTCGCTATTTTAGGAGCACGTTACTTTCGAGCAGTTTTAATGGGTGTTCAAAAATGGTTCAAATGGCTCTGAGCACTATGGGACTTAACATTTATGGTCATCAGTCCCCTAGAACTTAGAACTACTTAAACCTAACTAACCTAAGGACATCACACAACACCCAGTCATCACGAGGTAGATCAAATCCCTGACCCCACCGGGAATCGAACCCGGGAACCCGGGCGCGGGATAATGGGTGTGACTTCAGAAATTTTACTATTCATACCACCAGTTTCGTCAAGAGCTCCTTGCCTAGAAATTTAGCACAGTGTACTTTTTGATGTACAGTACAATGAGTCGCGTCTGGGGATCGTCTTAATTTTTTGCTCTTTCATTGTCATCTAAAAGTTTAAATTCTTTCTGCTTGGTACTATTATGTCGTTCCGTAGTAAATAAGCAATACCTATTGCTAATGCGAATTGAAAATTCTCATGCCTCTCTTGTGTCATTCTCATTCATTTTATAGGATTGTGATGGCAGGTCGCTAGATTGCCTCTTTTTGTGCAAACAGTCACTGGACATGTGAAAGCCCTTTATACCAATAACAAATAGCGAGGTTTAAACAGCGCTGACATCATGATTCTGCCGAAGTCAGAGAGTTGTGCTGACCACGAAATGCCGCACCGCAATGCTAAATGAAATGCCACACTGTTCCAAGTACTTTCGAGGAGCTCTGACAAAGCCAAGTGACAGGCCAGGCCTTGGCTTGCACGTGGCTCACACAGGCTCCACGCATGAAGTTCGGCACTCCAGGCCAGCCCTGATCTAGGCCACTTGTACTATTAAAAAATGCTGGAAATCAAGGAACGTAGGATGACAGAGAAGATAGGAAAACGTGTTTCACTTCCCTTTTCACTGTAGTCCAGTTGGGCGATTGTAGACATTTGAGCTCTGCGCATCGTAGTGAGAGGATCAACTGCAGCTGAACTGGCAATTTTATTTAGTAGCACTGAGGTCGGTTTTTTTTCGTAAATAATAACAGATATATAGAGCCTGATAAATTAATTTCTGGTTTATCAAGAATATGTACATAAAATATTTTTTCAACAATTTTCGAGAAGTACATTTATTTTTTTTATTTTTTTGGCATTTTTATTTTTGAAGAATAGAAAACTTCTGCATATGTTGAAAGAATTTTTATACATTATTAACAGCAAATTTTTATTTTTACAGAGATACGTTGACCAGAAAAGTTGTATACATATATACTCAAAGATACTATGTTTTAAACTAATGCTGCCAAAAACATATCTCCATACCACATCTCCAATGGCAGTCTTAAAAAAAATTACAGTGATGGTTCTTGTCTGGTACAGTTTTTTACATAATTACGTTATTTTTATATGATTACCATTCTTTTACACCAGTGTTTCAATACAGAAGCTTTTATTATTTACGTAGGAAACGATACGTATATTTAATAATAATAATAACAGTGATGACGAGAAACAGGTGAAACACACACACACAATATATATATATATATATATATATATATACAAAACTATTTACATAATGACAAGTGGGTCTTATTATCCTGCATACACTCATGCACGCATCCATTACTTATATAAAAAGGTGAATCCGCTCTTTCTGTCAGCTGAGTGAACAGTATGAGGACAAAGGGCATCGATTCCATTACAACAAATGAAGCGTCTGTCATAATGGCGTGTGAGACCGACTTTCAGCTGTGATACAGTGTGTGCCACATGGTACCATGATCGAATGCTTACTTGTTGCACCATAAGCAGAAGTTGAGGCTGGCTGCTGTCTACACCACTGAGCAGGGATCATTCGTGAAAGACATTGAGACTGCGATGATGGACACCACTAGCCCGCCTTTGGGTGGTACCTGTGTCTGTGTGGTTGGTGTACATTTTTCATCTGAGACCCAGAAACTCCCAACACTTGTGTAAAGTCTGGTATACTCCCCTAAATTGAAGATATTGAATTCCTGAGAAACATTCACCACATGCCATACTTCACATCCATTATGGCATAGCCTCTAGGTTTACAAGTGAATGTGGGTATGTCAGGCAATGTGGCTTCATTCAGTCTCTCCATCAAATCCAGATACTGGACTGGGAAGACACACTCCCGTCTCACAAGTTGAAGCTTCGAGATGTGCACCTTTAGTCATGTGCATACCCTCCTGATGCATTGTTTCAGCAACTTCCTGAAGTGTTGCGTCCATAAATCGGATCGAATCCAGAAAGCTGATCGTAATTCTCGGCCGACGTGATTCGCTAGTTTACAACACTTTCAGCGAGGATAATAACCATATAATTACTCAAGCTGAAATCAGCTAAATGCTCAATAATGAAATGAACCTCATACCCATTCAAATTGTGGAAGACATTGGGTACGTGTTGTGACAGTTGCCGCTTCAAGTTGCATGCATTACGTGCTGTGCCACGGTAACTTTCCCGTTAGATGACAGTGATCTCTACACGGAGTTTCTGCTTTCCTGTCCAACGACAACCCACAAATTTGACAGTGAAAGGCTTTCTTGTATAATTCATCATTCTCTTGTGATTTAGTCATGGGAATTTTGTTGTGATAAATCTCATCAACACTCGTTGCAAGCTTTTCAGCCTCAGAGAGCAACTATCTTCCAGGATTATCCCCAATGTGTGAATCAAAATCATGTAGACTGGAACCATATGAGCATATAACCCGGTATGCACCCACATATGTTACATGTCATTCTGTGAAGATATGGAAGATAGTGGGGTCAGCTTCATAATGTGTCACATGAGCAAGGAAGCACTCGAAATCCACATATACTACAAAGGGACGATGTTCCTGGTAGTGTGCATTCTTAAACTTTAGGAACTTGTTTGCTTCAATAGGCATTTCCACAAGTATCATTACATACATAGAGCAGTTAGTCAGAGACTTTGATAAATGCTCATTCAAATTAAACAAGTTGAGACACCTATGACAAAATTTTCACACACTTTCTTTTTTTACTCAGTTGGAAGGAAAGTAGATGGGACATGTTTTTGATCCATATATAGTGTTCCTTCTCCACCTCGGAGAATAACAACAGATCTGCATGTTTGGGGCAATAACTGGCAACATTGGAAAATCAGAGAGCGTCTGACGACTTTATGTTGTACATCTTTTTCGTTTCGCACACTGTGCTCCTCTTCTTGTGGCTTGCTATCATTTTTCTCCAAGCCATAAACATGAACGGGTATCGGGATTCTGGCTTCCTAATTTAGGTGTGTCCTGAAGTTTATCAGGAAATATGATGACATTCAAATTATAATTCTGCTACACCTTAGATGTATGGATTGTTCTTGTAAGCTCTATATGATTGTTGTAATTCCTCTTGGAAGCCAGACGCGACCACACAAAGCAAAATTCATCTTCATCTAGATTCTGGAAATTAATACATATGTGTTTTTTAGCAATATCCTCTGGAAGTGGGATAAAGCAGGACCCCCATTTACTGGGTTATAAACGTGGGAGTGAATGTTGACGCGAATTTCACAGCTGTGGGAGGAGACGATGAGACCATTATCTCTCAGGTATGTGTGTGTAGGCAGTAGCCGGAAGTTGGCAAGTGTCAGCCTTGACTAGCTCCGGCCAGCAGAGCTGTTATCTCCTTGTGCATTAGCAGGAGCAAGAAAGGGCGCCCATTCTCGACCTCTCTCTCTTGTTCTCATCTATCAAATGCAAGTGACATTTCTTACCTTTGGGATGGGTCGGTATATTCTACGTGGGCGGTGGCAGCGCGTGATAGCTACAAATTTCAGCTGGTTGTCTGTAATTGAGAGTGCAGCAGCTTCTGCTGTGCGTAGCTAGATATCTCTACAGCGGTCTGTGACAAGGCAGCTACAGATCTTAATAAATCGCATGAATGATAGGATGGTATAGGGGAAATAAAACAAATTTCCAGGATATTATTTTTATATTATATATTTATACAGAGTGATAATAATCTTAATAGTTAAAAATTTTAATTGTTTAGTGTTTTACAATATTCCGCAAATAAATTCTCTTTGTATCGTATTCAGCCTTGTAGGGGCAACAAAATACACAGGTATTCCATCTGTAAAGTCCGCTTCTGCATATGTTATGCTTATGGGGGCAACAGTTGCATAATTTGGTACCGCATAAACATAGGCACTTATACACTGTTCTAACTCACTCATAGGTACAGTATATTCAGCCAGATAGCCATAGAATATGGTTCTGACATGTGGCTGTCAGCGACTCAACTGTTTGTAGCAATTACTGACACACTGTAAAAGTCGCACAAGTTCACAACACTTGAATGTTTAATGTAAACGGACATGTCTCCAGAAGCTAATTCCATCACTGCTTCTCCGTACATATCGATAATGGCATCTTCCTGCCAAACATATGAACGTTGATAAGGTTATGATGTGGACCATAATCAGTTGCCATCTTCCTCTCAGTGTACTCTACCATGATACATTGACAATCCAACTCATACCGTATATACTGCACTTGTTGAACATTCTCAGTTTCAATTGATACATGAAAATCTCTATGTGGTACTAAGCCTACATGGAAACATTTTGATCCAATGCCAGTCACGTCTTAAGTATTGGCAAAGAGCAGTATTCTGGAACCACTTAGCAGCAGCTCAGTGGATTGAGGAAACTGACAGCTACCGCTGCTGGGGAGTATGCGCTGACTGCATTTCCTGGCTCCATAATTCGGATATGTGCTGCTGTGGTGGTACAGACAACAGAAACTCGAACACAACTGTGTCTTGGTGCAACATTTCAACTAGTGGTGATTCCCAATCCACTGGATCGGTTGCCTGTTGCACTGCTGGAAAAATCGTAAGTAAAAACACTTAGGATATATTAATACATGAATAATGTGGAGAGAGATGGGCAGACAGTCTTCTTATTCTTTTTATACTCTCTGGAGTTGGTGGCTGATATCTGCTGGTACTTCTTGATGATGATCCTTTCACTAAAGCGTACAGACCTTGAACAACGAGACTAATACTATTGGAAAGTAGTAAAAAGGGGGAGGTGAAAAGGAAACTTCTTTCCTGCTATATATATATATATATATATATATATATATATATATATATATATATATATATATATATATATATGTATGTATATATATATAATTATAATATGCCTAGAGAGAAATGGGGCAAGTAGAGGGGGAGAGTGATATAGATTTTGGGTTCATAACCTGGACGGTACATGGGTAGCCTTCATTTTCTCATCATTTTTGTGTCACACAGGTGTCTGAGAGGCGTGGGCGGAAGGTTATCTCGACATGTGACGTATCAGGTTACGTGGTGCCTTGAGTATACCACACGCAATTGCCCAACAAGCGTGGGCAGAGGATCATGTTCCATCGCGACGCTGAATTTCGAGATTGAACGCGCCATGATCCAATACTGGTTTCAGCCTATAACTGAAGAAAGCTGTTTACCGCAGTGTTGAAAAGAAAGATAATTTCTACTCTTTTAGTAAGTAGAGTGTGTTAAAAATACGCTGTAATAAGCTGATATACCATACGCTATCAACTAAGTGACTGGATATTTCCTCCCAACAATACGATGATACACTTTTTTTGGTGTCCTACATTCGGCAAAGACCTAAGCTTCCACATTCACGGGAGAATAAAAGAGGACGAAGAGCGTGAAGAAGTGGAGGACGAATGTGACGATAAAGATGATGCATCGCCAGTGAGGAAACGCCCCAGATCACAAAAGCCGGCACCAGCACCTACTGCAAGGATGGTCCATACTATATATTTACCTGAAATGTCGTCTCAGATGTTGGTTGTCCGGATATAAGGATTTCGCATTTGTGGAGTGTGTTAAATGCAAAATACATTCTTCTATCACAGAAAAAATAATTGTTTTTTGCAGTTGCATAAAAAAAATAGCAGAATGTACCATGTACGTTACGACTTTGCAAAGTAATTTACGGATATAGTCCCACTAAGATGATTGCGCAACAAGAGTGACGCATTTTCAGAAGAGTGTACATGTACTGGGTAAAATATTTTTTACTCCAGTCTTTGATCACAAAATCACTCCTTTTGACGATGACCGGTTTCAGTCCGTAATCACCATCCTCAGATATTTTCTACGCCATGTCCTAAAGTGATAAGGCCATAATAGGACACGGTGCAGAAAAGATCTGAGGATGGTCATTACGGACTGAAACCGGTCATCGTCAAAAGAATTGATTTTGTGATCAAAGACTAGAATAAGAAACATCTGACAGTATTGGATCACTGCTCGTATACGCGATTGTGTCACAGCTGGTGAAACATGTACTGGGTGTTGTGCAGACAGCTCTGCTGCGGTATGAGCTACAGATGCATCACAGTACGAGAGTGAGATGCGGGTGGCAACTGGAGATGTACTCAAAAGTGGAAGTACGTCGACAGTACGATTATTGCGGAGAAAACATCTAAATTGCACACAGATTCCCGTAAAATTCTGGCACTATGTAGACCAGGTGCAATATCGTATTCAGCCATAATGAAATGGTGGCAATAATTTGACCGAGACCAAACAAACGTGGGAGATGCTGATCGGGAAGGAAGGCCACCACGATGTACACTGACCACACATGACGATATACAGGCAACCCAGGAACTGATTCGCAGCAATCGCACATTGTTTGACGACGGAGATATTCACACAGCTTTCCTGTAACAGCCAAGGAACGGATTTCTCTCATCGAAGAATTTAAAAATAATGAAGCGATATTTGGCATTATTGACCAAGAGACCCCCATATGGGATTGTTCGGCCTCCTGATGCAAGTCTTTCTATCTGACGCCATTTCTGTGACTTGAGTGTCGATGAAGATTACATGAAATTAATATAACAGAGACACTCAGTCCGCGAGTTAGGAAAATCTTCGGCCGATCCAGGAATCGAATCCAGGACCCCTTTGTCTAGACGCGGCTACACCGACCACTAGAGAATGAGTTGTGGACTTGAACGATTGGTGGAACGTTCCAACTTTGTTTACGGAGACTCGGTGAATGTATTGGAAAATAGTTATGTATCTGTATCACTTCGAAGAGTAGTGCAGCATTCAATAGAAGTTATTTGGCACCCCATTACAAAGTGTAAATTGCATTTTGAAGTTCCCTCGTATGAAAAATTTTCTGATTGTATTTTCAGGTACAGTAATAAAATAACCTTTTGTATAAATTACGTAAATGTATTTATGTATTTCAGTTGTTTGTTTAAAATAAAATCCATCGAAGGAATCCTCGAGAACACGTCGTTACTAGTACAAAAAACGTATTTCAGTGCTGATGTAGCGTATGTGCTACTTGACTTAATACTTCGCTGAATCATAAGAATTTTTTGAATTTAATATTTTATTCTCATTTTGTCCCAGCACAATGCAATGAGAATCAATATAAAGTTCTCATTCACAAAACCTACGCTCAGGACTGTGAAGATCGAAGTTTGGGTCCTGCACTACACGTAACTTCGTCTGGCTTTGCAGTGGGTGCTCTGCTGAAAATTAAAGCAGAATTGCAGCTTAGTACCGATTTTGAACAACTCCACTTTATTGAAAGAGGCATCAGAGACGGTACTGTCCACTGTTCTTGTAGCCCTGCCATTACCAACAACAGAAACATGGCTAGTAATGATGAAAGAATTGATGAACCTTGCATCATATAAGGTGAGCCAGAACTCCACCCACAAACTTTCCGACTGGTATCGATAAAAAAAATGTGTTTCACAGAAGCGAAGATGAACAAGTGCTCAAAGCTCTCAAGATGTGCATAGTAGAGCCCATTTCTACTAGATATTTTTTTCTTGTTTTCATCCACACTACTGCCTCTCCATGGAGAGCTGCATCAAACCAGTCTTTGGATTGAAGACCACAACAACAACCGCCTCTGAAAGTTCGTTAGTGGAGTCCTGGTTCACCCTCTATATTTTGATAGGAATAGCCTTTACAAATGGGAGACGTTACTGTGTCTTCTTCTGTCCAGTGTTTTATGGCGTTCTCACAGTAAGTGGATCTTGAGTATTCGAAGACTCTTCACGATTTTCATTTAGGTTTGCCCCTATGTCCAGAAAAAATATCAGTACCATCGGATAGAAAGAAAGGTAAGAAATTATTTTCTACCTCTTATGATCAGAAAAACTATGTTATTCACAACAGAAACCTGAAACAATGTTTAAAACATAAATTCTTTTTAAGAGAGTTTCGTCGAATTTCTTCATTAACCAAGCTCCCTGTATGAAGCAATATACTGACATTAATGAACAAAAACGCATGAGGGCAAGCCGTGATTACTAGAAGCAGTTTCCTGAACTGGTGAATAACGGAGTGTTTGGAAAAACTGTGCAGAATTTGCAAACGATACGGGGCGTAAGACTAGCGACATTCTGGGATGTTTGATACGGATCTGCTTCATTGACTACCAAACCAAATTTTCAAAGACTTTTTATTTTTAACTAAAACTTAGTAGCACTGAATTTAAGAAGCTTAATTTAGTCTTTGATAACCCTGTTGCTGCTTTGGATATTAGAAAATCTTTCACACTGACGTTCATTAGAGACGTACATTAAACAAACATACTACTGCGAGGAATAAAAGAATGATGTCCATAAACGTTCCATAGTTTGTCTTTCCCTATGAATGAAAGACACAGTTTTCCACTGGCAAATAAAAAAGAGCTTGGATTAGCGAAAGATGAATTGAATAGTGAACTTATTATAGAATTTGTCAATCTGTGAACAAAGATGTATGTACACGAGACCGAGTCTGCACACATTTTGTGCAGACCAAAGGGTGTAAAACAATTTGCCGTTATTAGGTTAACCAACGATGATAACAGGAAATGTGTGTTGGATTCAGAAGTTAAATTGACTGTGCAGTATACAGGGTGTTACAAAAAGGTACGGCAAAACTTTGAGGAAACATTCCTCACACACAAATAAAGGAAAGATGTTATGTGGACATGTGTCCGGAAACGCTTAATTTCCATGTTAGAGCTCATTTTAGTTTCGTCAGTATGTACTGCTCAATGGAGGACGTTATCATGATTTCATACGGGATGCTCTACCTGTGCTGCTAGAATATGTGCCTTTACAAGTACGACACAACATGTGGTTCATGCACGATGGAGCTCCTGCACATTTCAGTCGAAGTGTTCGTACGCTTCTCAACAACAGATTCGAGGCCGATGGATTGGTAGAGGCGGACCAATTCCATGGCCTCCATGCCCTCCTGACCTCAACCCTCTTGACTTTCATTTATGGGGGCATTTGAAAGCTCTTGTCTACGCAACCCCGGTACCAAATGTAGAGACTCTTCGTGCTCGTATTGTGGACGGCTGTGATACAATACGCCATTCTCCAGGGCTGCATCAGCGCATCAGGGATTCCATGCGACGGAGGGTGGATGCATGTATCCTCGCTAACGGAGGACATTTTGAACATTTCCTGTAACAAAGTGTTTGAAGTCACTCTGGTACGTTCTGTTGCTGTGTGTTTCCATTCCATGATTAATGTGATTTGAAGAGAAGTAATAAAATGAGCTCTAACATGGAAAGTAAGCGTTTCCGGACACATGTCCACATAACATATTTTCTTTCTTTGTGTGTGAGGAATGTTTCCTGAAAGTTTGGCAGTACCTTTTTGTAACACCCTGTATAATCCAATCGAAACACCATGTTGTTTCTACTATTAAACAACACAAAGTAGATTTGTTTGCTAAGCTGATAAACGTTTTAAACTTCGGGATTAGGTGAATATATTTGCATGGGGATTCTACCACCCGAAAAATGATAATGATTATAATGATTATCATGATGACTGAATTAATTATAAACAACGTAAATACATGTAAAATATAAAAAAACGTAAAATGTGTTTGTGCGTGTGTGTGTCTATGTGTGTGAAAATGTAAATTTAGATGTAAATTACAACTTGAGGTCACTACAACCTTTGTAACTGATGTGAATACACACACTCATATGGTAATACTCCTTTCTGATTGACTAGGTTTCACTCGCAGTTGTCAGGGAATTATATTATCCTTGTATTAAATTCATCTGTTGCAGGTACGAGGAAATCTTTTTGATAAATAGAAAATATACATAACTTAATTTGCTCACGCTTGTTTGTGATCTAGAAACGTCTATTGTAATTGCTCAGATAGTGACTGTGTGAGAAAATGTAAAAATATTGTACAATTTAAGGTCTTAATATCCCTTAACATAGATTTAGTGTATGTAAATGTGCACAGTCAAAAAGTGTGTATCTAAATTTCTTTGGAACTGTTATATATTTATATCGTTATGTCGTTTATTACAAAAAAAGACTTGGTTGACTGATCTCATTTACGTACACCACAGGGTGAGTGACTAACTATTGCCACCAAGAATAGCTCCGAAAGTATGATAGGAGCTGAAAAGTTTGTTGGACAAAAGTTGCATGGGAAAAATGGGCCATAATATGACATTGCTTTTTTGTTGCTAGGAGGGTCGCTTCAGAGGTATGAAGGTCTAATTTGTTTTTTTAAATGGGATGCTATAGGTTGGTACTTATCTTCTGATAGCGGCTATCGAGACGAATCCAATGATGTGTAACAGTAAGGTCTTTGAAGGTCACAAAGGTGGCATGAACGTCCATTTACAGAAGGTGTTCGAAGTGATGACCATTGGAATCAATGCAGTACTGCAGTCCTCTTATCATGGATCAGGTGGTATTCCTTATTACTTCAGCACTTATCGATGACATGCTCTGACAATTCTCTCTCGCATATCTTCAGGTGTAGTTGGAACATCTTTATAAACAATGTCTTTTACGAATTCCCACAAAAAAAATCCAGAGGCGTCAAGTCGGACGAACGAGCCGGCCACGGTTTGGGAATGGTCTCTGCAGTTCATTTGTAGCCATCAGCGAAAAATGTGCCGGACAGCCATCGTGTTGTTATCACATTCTGTTTCTTGTTCCTAAAGGTATTTATTCCAATAACAGACCTAATGTTTCTTGCAGGAATGTGGTCTACTTCCTACCATTAAGATTTCCTTCGATGAAATAGGGACCTATAATCCTGTCCTCTAGGATCCCACACTATATATTCAGCGACCACGGTTTTAGGTGTGCACCTTGCCGCAGCCAAAGTGGATTTTCAGTTGCCCAATAATGCATCTTATGCAAATTAACATATCCATGGTTCGTGAATGTAGCCTCGTCAGTAAATAAAATAAAATTAATAAATGTGTTATCCCTCTGAATTTGAAGTTGAGCCCATCGGCAGAATTTAATGCGCCGCATACAAAACGTACCAGCTAATTCTTGGTGGAGACTGAAGTGGTTATGATGATATTTGTGGCGATGCAGTGGACGAACAACACTACTTCGGCTCATTCCAGATTCCCTTGCGATTTGATGCGAACTAACACAATGATCTCGAACCACAGTGGCAAGAGTACCAATTTCCGTTTCCTCGTTAGTAACTTTCCTTTGCCGGATATGTTTCCGATGCGTTAAAGTTCCAGTTGTTCTCAATTTATCATAAACACATTTAAATGCACGACGTGTAGGGTGAGTACGTTGAGGATATCTTTCAGCGTATAAGTCTCTAGCTCTCACATTCTCCATAAATGAGAAGCATATCGACTTGTTCTTCGAAGGAATACGTCATTCGCATTTGCTTGATTCGACGATACTAGTCTTACCGTCCCTGTTAGTGTTGTATTCCGAAACCGTGTAATGGTGTTTTCATGTCAATGGCACGTTAGATGGATACCCCGTATTCGGCGAGTAATTACTGTTTGCACGATATATGAGAAAGCATTGTCAGAGCATGTGCTTCGATAAGTACCGAAGTGATAATGAATACCACTCAGTCCATGATAAGAAGATTGCAGCACTGCGTTGATACCAGTGGTCATCACTTCGAACACCTTCTGTAAATGAACGTTCATGCCACCGTTTTGACCTTCGTCGACCTTCAAAGACCTTAGTCTTACACATCACTGGATTCATCTCGATAGCCGCTATCAGAAAATAAGTACCAAACTATAGCATCCCATTAAAAAAAAAAAAAAAAATGTTGACCTTCATATCTCTGACGCGACCCCAACTAGCAACAAAAAACCAACGTTATATTATGGCCCCCGTTGTCCCATGCAACATTTGTCCTACAAACTTCTCAGCTACTATCATACTGTTGGAGTTATTCTAGGTGGCAATAGTTAGTGACTCACGCTGTATATATGGGAAAAAGTCGCAAAACCAAAAAAAAAAAAAAAACATTAAAGCAGAGTACTGAAATTCTGGGAATACATTTGTCTAGGTGACATGTTTAAGTGATAAACATTGCAAGATCGCTGCTTAATGTAAGCACGAGATAAGCCATTGCAGATGTGAAATGCTGGTACATCAATACCCGTTGTAGCTGCCAGCATATTGAATGCAACCATGCAAACATCCAAGAATTGTGTTGTATAGCTGTCAGATGTCAGGTGTAGGATGGAGTTTCATGGCTCTTGCACTTTGCCAGTCAATGGTTAATGTCGATTGTGGGAGACGCTGTAGTTGTCACCCAATGATGTCCCATATGTTCTCGATTGGAGGCAAATCTGGCGATCGAACAAGCCAAGGAAACATTTCTACACTCTGTAGAGCATGTTGGGTTACAGCAGCGGTATCTGGGCTAGCGTCATCCTGTTGGAGCACACCTCCTGGAATGCTGTTCATGAATGGCGATACAAGAGGTCGAATCACCAGTTGGACATACAAATTTGGAGTCAGAGTGCGTGGGATAACATCGAGAGTGCTCCTGCTGTCATACAAATCTAACACCAGACCATAGCTTCAGAACTAGGTCCAGTGTGTCTAGCATGTAGACAGGTTGGTTGCAGACCCTCAGCTGGCCAATACCTGCCATCACTGCCACAGAGGCAGAATCAGCCTCCATCAGAAAACACAATGCACCTCCAGCCCACCCTCCAATTTGTTCTCGCGCGACACCACTGAAGTCACCGATGGCGATGTTTTGGGGACAGTGGAATGCCATCAATCATATACAGTGGCCACATTCCCGCCAAGTCTTTCTGCAGTACCGCAGAAGGAATATCCTGCTTATTGTAGCCCTATTACACACCCTCATTCAAACTCAGTGAGGTGTTGATAACGGTGTCTTTGTCGCCTTAAAGCTATTCCTGACTAACATCATCACATCACGTGATATCTCAAAGGTAACTAACGCTCTAGACTGTTAGAGCGTGTGTTTAAACAAACCTGATTTGCATCCACATAGAGGCACTACTAGCACAATTCTACGCGACTAGCACGAAATTTGAACAGATATCATCATTCAGATGTAGAAACACGCCACCAAATTCCGTTTATGTCGCACTACTCCTTCTCGGTGTCGCGAGTTTTTCTCCGTCCGTGTATATATTTATACAGAGTGAATCACCTAAAACTTGCACCGCAAATAATTCGCAAATGAAAAGTGCTATTAATGTGCGGTTTTCACAGAATGTATTGGTAGTCAGGGGCTCGTATTGATAGCGAATAAACAGATTTTATTATAAAAATACGTAGAAAGTGTATTTTTGTGCAAAACATACACTTTTTAAATGAAACAATGTCTACTGACATTAAAAAACTAAAAGTAGGGTAAATTGGAATTGGGACGGTGGAGTGGGGAGGGGGGGGGGGGGTTATTGCAGTATTCTAGTACAGTCGTTTACGATATATCGTAGTTTGAAAATTTTTCGAACTGATACTTGTTTATGCCATTCAACCTGCGTAGTTGCCATATACGGTGATTTTATGTTTGCTTACAATTTGCTTGTGTGTTCCTTGGGTGTACTGTGACTTGCACGTCAGTTAGTGTGTAACATTACAAGCAGTAGGTCATGGTTGGACGATGGGATTTACCGATGTAGGAAAAGCCGACATGCTCATAGTGAATGGAGAGTGTAGGAAGTATGCAGTTTGTTCATGTACGGTGTATGCGGCAAAATGGCTCTGAGCACTACGGGACTCAACTTCTGAGGTCGTTAGTCCCCTAGAACTTAGAACTAGTTAAACCTCACTAACCTAAGGACATCAGACACACCCATGCCCGAGGCAGGGTTCGAACCTGCGACCGTAGCGGCTTCGCGGTTCCAGACTGCAGCGCCTAGAACCGCACGGCCACTTCGGCCGGCGTGTATGCGGCAAGATATCCCAATAGACATCAACCATTTCGGCAGTTATTTATGTCTCTTTCACGAGTTATGTGAATGTTGTAATACACCATCTAGACAATGCAACAGAAGGAAACAAGTCACGACAGAGATAGGGATATTAATGTTTTTGCTGCTATTGTTAATGTCGCGCAATCGCACATGGAAGTGGCATGCGACAGGCAAGTGCCCATCGACATAGGTTCCATCGCTATCACATCTCTCTCTATAAAGAGCTGCTTGGAAACGATTATGAGAATCATGTTAACTTCTGTGCGTGGGCATTGAAACGGGATACTCCAGACGTATCATGTATCTTGTTTAGTGACGGAAGCCACATTTACCAATCATGGGCCGGGCGGAGTGGCCTTGCGGTTCTAGGCGCTACAGTCTGGAGCCGAGCGACCGCTACGGTCCCAGGTTCGAATCCTGCCTCGGGCATGGATGTGTGTGATGTCCTTAGGTTAGTTAGGTTTAATTAGTTCTAAGTTCTAGGCGACTGATGACCTCAGAAGTTAAGTCGCATAGTGCTCAGAGCCATTTGAACCACTTTTGAACCAATCATGGCACGTAAACCACTGAAACATGAACTATTGATCTGTTGACAAACTCTATTATCTTCGTCTGGTGGAACTTCAGCGTACATGGAGTGTAAATGTGTGGTGTAGGATAGTGAACCATCATATGCCCGTTTTTCATCGACGGAACACTAAACGTACACAAATTCCGCAGCCTCCTAACAGACCATCTTCCACGTATGCTAGAAGACGTTCCTCTGCAGACTAGGAGGAATCTGTGGTACCAACATAATGACTGTCCATCCCATAGTGCACGAAGTACTACGGCATATCTTCACGAATTGTTTCCTAATCTTTGGACTGGAGGGAAAGGACCTATACCTTGGCCGGCCCGCTCCAAAGATTTGACTTCTGTAGACTTTTTTCTGTGGGGAAAGCTGAAAGATGCTGTTTACAGGACATACCAATTACACCCGATGATATGCGGCGACGTATTACTGCACCGTGCTCGGATATCTCTCTGAAATGCTAGCACGTGCTCAGCAGTCGTTCCATACCGGACCAAAACCGTGTATTGCCGCTATCGGTGTTCATTTGGAACACAACCTGTGATCTCTGTAGGTCCATCATGGAGAGGGGACATCGGCTGGTTAAGTAATTGCCAATGTCAATGAAATTTTCCAACAGTTGTGTAACTTAAGATGTTATTTTATTTTATTTTCAAGGCTACCAGTTTCAGTATTTCACTATGCCATTTTCAGGCCCCTGCATAATAAAAGAGAATACATTTAATGTATGTCAGAGTGTACAATGGAAGCTTACAGAAAGTGACGGGTAATCATAAAAGCGCTTAAAGCTACAAAATGAAGGTAATGGCGTTAAACCAAATCTCTGTGTACATCCATCACATTATGTGTACATATTTGTTAGTGGCGTTAAACCAAATCTCTGTGTACATGTTCCCACATCTATAAGAATTATATAGGCTTTTATATAAAAAAATTAATCTTTGTTTCAACGGTGCTCCTGACGTGCCGTCCTATGTGTATACACAGGGTGGTCCATTGGTAGTGACCGGGCCAAGTATCTCACGAAATAAGCATCAAACGAAAAAATTACAAAGAACGAAACTCGTCTTGCTTGAAGGGGGAAACCAGCTGGCGCTATGATTGGCCCTCTAGATGGCACTGCCATAGGTCAAACGGATATTAACTGCGTTTTTGTAAATAGGACCCCCACTTTTATTACATATTCGTGTAGTACATAAAGAAATATGAATGTTTTAGTTGGACCACTTTTTTCACTTTGTGACAGATGGCGCTGTAATAGTCGCAAATGTATAAGTACGTGGTATCACGCAACATTCCGCCAGTGCGGATGGTATTTGCTTCGTGATACATTTCCCGTGTTAAAATGGACCGTTTACCAATTGCGGGAAAGGTAGATATCGTGTTGATGTATGGCTCTTGTGATCAAAATGCCGAACGGGCGTGTGCTATGTATGCTGGTCGGAATCGTCGACGACATCATCCAAGTGTCCCGACCGTTCGCCTGATAGTTACGTTACTTAAGGAAACAGGAAGTGTTCAGCCACATGTGAAACGTCAACCACGACCTGCAACAATGATGATGCCCAAGTAGGTGTTTTAGCTGCTGTCGCGGCTAATCCGCACATCAGTAGCAGACAAAATGCGCGGGAATCGGGAATCTCAAAAACGTCGGTGTTGAGAATGCTACATCAACATTGATTGCACCCGTGCCATATTTCTATGCACCAGGAATTGCATGACAACGGCTTTGAACGTCGTGTACAGTTCTGCTACTGGGCACAAGAGAAATTACGGGACGATGACAGATTTTTTGCATGCGTTCTATTTGCCGACGAAGCGTCATTCACCAACAGCGGTAACGTAAACCGGCATAATATGCACTATTGGGCAACGGAAAATCCACGATGGCTGCGACAAGTGGAACATCAGTGACCTTGGCGGGTTAGTGTATGGTGCGGCATTATGGGAGGAAGAATAATTGGTCCCCATTTTATCGATGGCAATCTAAATGGTGCAATGTATGCTGATTTCCTATGTAATGTTCTTCAGATGTTACTACAAGATGTTTCACTGCATGACAGAATGGCTATGTACTTCCAACATGATGCATGTCCGGCACATAGCCCGCGAGCCGGCCGGAGTGGCCGTGCGGTTAAAGGCGCTTCAGACTGGAACCGCGTGACCGCTATGGTCGCAGGTTCGAATCCTGCCTCGGGCATGGATGTGTGTGATGTCCTTAGGTTAGTTAGGTTTAAGTAGTTCTAAGTTCTAGGGGACTGATGACCACAGCAGTTAAGTCCAATAGTGCTCAGAGCCATTTTGAGCCATAGCCCGCGTGCGAATGAAGCGGTATTGAATAGCTTATTTCATGACAGGTGGATTGGTCGTCGAAGCTCCATACCGTGGCCAGAACTTTCACCGGATCTGACGTCCCCGGATTTCTTTCTGTGGGGAAAGTTGAAGGATATTTGCTATCGTGATCTACCGAGAGCGCCTGACAACATGCGTCAGCGCATTGTCACTGCACGTGCGAACATAACGGAAGGCGAGCTACTCGCTGTTGAGAAGAATGTCGTTACACGTATTGCCAAATGCATTGATGTTGAAGGACATCATTTTGAGCATCTATTGTATTAATGTGGTATTTACAGGTAATCACTCTGTAACAGCATGAGTTCTCATAAATGGTAAGTTCACAAAGGTACATGTATCACATTGGAACAACCGAAATAAAATGTTAAAACGTACGTACATTCTGTATTTTAATTTAAAAAACCGACCTGTTACCAACTGTTCGTCTAAAATGTGAGCCACATGTTTGTGACTATTACAGCGAAATCTATCACAAAGCGAAAAAGGTGGTCCAACTAAAACATTCATATTTCTTTGCCTACTGCACGAATATGTAATAAAAAATGGGGGTTCCTATTTTAAAAAGCGCTGTTGATATCCGTTTGACCTATGGCAGCGCCATCTAGCGGGCCAACCATAGCGCCATCTGGTTTCCCCCTTCAAGCTAGACAAGTTTCGTTCTTTGTAGTTTTTTCGTTTGATGCTTATTTCGTGAGACATTTGGCCCGGTCACGATCAATGGACCACCCTGTGTATTGGAGGATGCAGAGTCGTCATCATTTACGACCGAAGACCGAAGTCGTGCTCGGGATGCAGGAAAAAAGCCACGTCCGTTCTGAGTGTCTGCAGAAGAAGTTAGCACAGCTGCCCGCTGCAGACCCGATCCCTCCCCCGATGCCGACGTCCCTACGCGTGACATGTGTGGCAGCGCTCAAGAACGATGTCGGCACATTGCCGCCTCTCATGGTCTCTAGCGACGCTCCGCAGGTGATTGAGGTACTATAGAGGAAAGAAGAGACTCCCACCCCCACTACAGCTCCCACTCCTCCCTAGAAAGCTCTGTCGACGGACGATGAAAACGTAGATGGAGGCATAAATGTGGACGCGATGATAGTGCCCTCGGCAGCGTTCGTGCCAGACCGCCAGACCCTCTGACGTTGTCTGACAGAGAAGCCGAAGAAACGCAAGAGGACACGGAGGACACCATCCGATGACTGTGTGACACTATCGCAGACAGATGATGTTTCACTTTATTCAGACACTAATTGGCTAATAGAAGCCGTTTAAAGATGCAGTCTCTGCCCACACCCTCGACCAGTCGCTGATGCGCCCTAGTCAAAAGTGGCACAATCCGATTTTCGCTGAAATGGACGATGCTCTCCTGCCACTGCAGCGCTAAAGCCAATATATAGCCCCTTGGAGGTGCTAACACTTGATGATGCGTCCTACCCATCCCAGTGGTCAGATGATGACTACGACTGAACTTGTGCCGGCGCCCGAGGCCTCGGTGAAATGGACGAAGACACGTGCAAGGACACTGAAGAAGATGTCGAACCACCACATCCATCTGTTGTAATGATTGGCCCTGCGCCTGCAATCCAGCAGCAGGCCCACCAGATTGGTTCTATCACTCTCAACACCATCGGTTCGACAGTGAAGCTGTAATACACGTAGCTGCGTGATATGCTGCAACTTTCAGATGTGGACCTTGCACTCATGCAAGAAGTTCATTTGGAGACCTTTCCGGACTTCTACGATTATTCTTCGTACATTATACCTGCTGATGATGCCAGTAGCGGTAGGGCCATACTGGTGAGAGATGGGGTAGAGGTTGACTAGGTGACCTATTTGCCATCGGCCAAAAGGCTGGCGATAACCACACAAGGGACACGGATTGTAAACATCTTTGCCTCTTCTGGCATGGACAAGAGACACTCCCGTCCGTGTTTCTATTCGAAGGAGATCACGCCTCTCTTCTTGGTATGCTATGACAGCGACTTCAACAGAGCGCTCCACCCGAATGATCGGTAGCCCAATTACACTGCATGCCCTGAATTCTGTCTGTTAGTGCACGAATTACGTCTTCTGGACGCATAGGAAATGGTGCATGGCGACCGCCCAGGATATACATACACCACCTGCCACTCTACGATTAGCAGCTATCGCATTTATATCTCTTCCGGTGTAGCGGAAGCGACGATGGATCATAGCACTACATCTGCACTATCTCCCTCCGTCGTCAGAAGGTATGATGGAGTTACAGACGCTGGAAAATAAATGAAGTGCACCTTCAGGAACCGAAATATCGTCGACTCATAGCAGACAAATGGACTGCCGGTGAAGATCGACTGCTGATATATCCCTCCACGATAAAATGGTGGCTCTAATGCGCCACCCGGCACTACGGCGCGCGATGATGCAATATGGTAGAGAACAGTCCGTTTGGTATCGCCACACGACGGAATATTACTTTACGCTCTTCCGAGAACTAATGGCAAGACCACCGTCCCTTGACCAATTGGCAGAGATTCGTTCCAGCAAGGCGAAGACCATGTCACATACGCAACGTTGTCTCTAAGGTGTTGTGTTGCGTTGTAAAGATCAGGTTGGCGGTGAACCTCTGTCTATGCACCACGACAACAGGAACGGCGAGCGATGATCCACGTTCTTCACATGCCAGATTGTCGCCTTTTGACTGCACAGGCATAAATTGTGAATGTATTCGTTGACCACTACCGACAGTTTTACCGTGAGGAGCATTACTATGGCGATGCTTCTGCTGAAGAGTCGCAATCGATATCAGGTACCCTCGATAGCCCAGCAGCAGAATCCCTTATAATGCCAATTACTCACGCAGCCATCGAGTACGCATTAGCAACAAGTGTCCTGCTTCTGACGGTATCCTCTTGTAGTTTTAGTGGGCCTTTCAAGATTTGATGATTCTTAGATGGACTTCGATACAGTCCCATTGCCTCCGTTCTTTGTTGAAGCCCTGATTATCCCGATACCCAAGCCAGCATGAGGACGAGGGACTGAGCATTACCACCTGCTGATCTTGCTCAACAGCGGCTTTAAGATCTTCAGAAGGCTCCTGGCAGCGTGCCTTAAGAGCATCTTGCCTCAAATACTTTCTACAGAACAAACGTCCATGGGAAGAACTAATAATATTCGGATGGAGCTTAGTGACAATCAGGATGTTATAGCCCTTGCAGCGGCTTGTTATCTTTGAGGTTTCCTCATCACAGTGGACTTTTACCATGCTTTTAACATGGGCGGCCATGATTTCTATGGCTTCCCACCCGCTTCAGCCTTTATCTGTCTCATCCTGCGACTTCAGCGTGGTGGATCATCCAAAATGTTGGTTAATGGACATGTTGCAGATACTCTGTCAATTTTGCGATTTGTTCGTCAGGGCTACCCACTCTCAGTGATCTTATATGCAGCTCTGTAACCACTTATCTGTGGATTGAAACATTGTCTGTGGGGCACACACTTCATTGCAGGGCACATGCAAAAGACCTGGTCTTCCTGCCCCGATCGGGCAACGAAATTCGGCACTGGAATGGATCGTGCGATACAGTACAGCAATAGGTAGTTGTATTAACATGGAAAAGTCTGTGGCGATGAACATTGGTAGAGGCCTCCTGGAAGGCACTGTAGCGCACCTGCAGTCGATGATGGACGCTCTTAATTGCATTGGCATTCTTTCCAAAACAAAAACAAAAAATGGTTCAAATGGCTCTGAACGCCATGGGACTTAACATCTGAGGTCATCAGTCCCCTAGACTTAGAACTACTTAAACCTAACTAACCGAAGGACATCACACACATCCATGCCCGAGGCAGTATTCGAACCTGCTATCGTAGCAGCAGCGCGGATCCAGTCTGAAGCTCCTACAACCGCTCGGCTCCAACGGCCGGCCGTTCTTTTCAATTGCGATGTCCGCCTCGCAGTGGCGATTAATTACTGTCGCCTTCTACAGGCAGCCCAAATGGGTGTCAGGAGGCACTTGTTACCAGCATTGGTTATGATCCAACGAGTAACCCTTATCAACACCCGCATAGCATTCACAGCAGTGTCGGAAGTCCCATGGGGCTTTTCGCGGATGATGCTGTAGTATACAGAAAAGTTGCAGCATTAGAAAATTGCAGCGAAATGCAGGAAGATCTGCAGCGGATAGGCACTTGGTGCAGATAGTGGCAACTGACCCTTAACATAGACAAATGTAAGGTATTGCGAATACATAGAAAGAAGGATCCTTTATTGTATGATTATATGATAGCGGAACAAACACTGGTAGCAGTTACTTCTGTAAAATATCTGGGAGTATGCGTGCGGAACGATTTGAAGTGGAATGATAATATAAAATTAATTGTTGGTAAGACGGGTGCCAGATTGAGATTCATTGGGAGAGTCCTTAGAAAATGTAGTCCATGAACAAAGGAGGCGGCTTATGAAACACTCGTTCGACCTATACTTGAGTATTGCTCATCAGTGTGGGATCCGTACCAGGTCGGGTTGAGAGAGGACATAGAGAAGATCCAAAGAAGAGCGGCTCATTTCGTCACAGGGTTATTTGGTAAGCGTGATAGCGTTACGGAGATGTTTAGCAAACTCAAGTGGCAGACTCTGCAAGAGAGGCGCTCTGCATCGCGGTGTAGCCTGCTCACCAGGTTTCGAGAGGGTGCTTTTCTGGATGAGGTATCGAATATATTGCTTCCCCCTACTTATATCTCCCGAGGAGATCACGAATGTAAAATTAGAGAGATTAGAGCGCGCACGGAGACTTTGAGACAGTCGTTCTTCCCGCGAACCATACGCGACTGGAACAGGAAAACGGGGTAATGACCGTGGCACGTAAAGTGCCCTCCGCCACACACCGTTAGGTGGCTTGCGGAGTGTAAATGTAGATGTAGATGTAAATGTAGATGTAGATACCGCATCTGGGTTATATTTTGCCGAGGACGGCCGTGATGGCACAACGACTACTGGCAACGTTCGATTATTTCGTCAGTGGCGGACATATCCCCAAGACGCGGTACGATACGCCCACTCTCTCAACATGCGACAGTGGGTTGAGGCTTGTCAGTGTCCACAAAACGGCAGTAGCACTGTATGTCAGCGCAATTGTTAAGCTGTGAACGCATCGGTGCAATGATGTCACTAGTCTTCTGATTGAAACATTGACTCCTGCATCATGCCTTCAGCCCACTGCCACTGCATGCCAAGACTTTCTCCATTAATATAGTTACATGTACGTATGCTCACTTCCCCAGCACTAGATCACGAACGGCGAAGGCCATTTGTCATCTAATGCTTAGGAACCATGCACAGAATGTGATTGTGAGTCGCTGTTCTACTGCTCTATGTCCCGTCGTGTGGCACGCCATCCACCATGGCTGTCTTGGTGTAGTGGTGCACGCTTCCTGGTACCTTAAGTTACTTGTGTTAGAAACAATAATTGTCAATCGACATAATCGATTATATTCTTTCAGTGTACAGCATGATGCGTTACCTTTGTTCCTCCTAAAATTGTACTTGGGGACAATTTAGATTTATTTATTTATTCCTCCAGTAAAGATCTGGTGACTTGTTATATAGCAGGTCGCACACTGTGTGATTTTACGTGTTATATCATACACATCCAATTTTATTACTAGTACATTTTTCATTTTTGAGAATTTTAAAAAAAGATAAAATTAACAAGTAATATATTTATAGTACAAATGTATAGACACAATTTTGTTTAAACTTGTTGGTAACTTAGTAATAAATAAGATACATAAAATGTTGGGGACGTATTTTTCATTAAAGTTAAAAGTGTATTTAATGGAAGAAACAGGAGATGGCAATCTGACTAAGAGATGATGTAACAGCTCTTCCCTTTATATCTCCTATGTGCGTGGTTACTTCTGTTACATATGTTGTCTTCACTGCGGTAATACTTAATTCATAATGTATTGATTAATTAGGTTACAATGTGTTTCCTAACTTAAGGTAAGAGTGGAGATTGGGATCTGGTTTTAAATGTCACAGTCAACCGCATCAGGTGCCAGGACTTGGTAAAACTTCGAGCCAATCACACATGATGCAGCGATAGAAAATCGAAATTTCACTTCTTGAGATAGTGTTACATGCTGTAAAATGGTATAACAATCAACCACATAGAGAGTTACATTTTCAGACTGATTCGATTTAGTGTTGGAGGACCTTCGCTCACTTTTGTTTGATTTACTTCGTCTTCACTTCCTGTGTGTGAAATAGCATCCGATTCAGTGTATGTGTTTGTATCTGTGTCATTTTCTATGTACTATGTGTTCAGGTGTACCATTCTCACCACAGGCACAAGTGTGGGTCTGTTTTCGGCGATGCACAGGATACGGGCCGTGGCCCGTGAGAAAGTGCATTATACCGTGTGTTGGATTTATGTACTTCAAATTCATCCACTCTCGGATACTGGGGAAGAAAGAGCAGACTCGTCTTCCCATATCAGTTGTGTCTCATTCTTTCTGCCATGTATCAATTCTCTACTTGTTTGATTTCCGTTTATCAGTCATATCTTGTCCAGTTATTTCTCTTATTTCGTCGCGTCTTTTCCTCTTCAGCCCGTAGGCCGCTGCTTTGTGGTGAACTGTAGTATGTATAGGGAAAACTGCCACACACAGTGCCCCAGTTGAGGTCGTGCCGTAAGCTCGCGAGATTCTGAGTGTGTGTGAAATCTTATGGGACGTAACTGCTAAGGTCATCAGTCCCTAAGTTTACACACTACTTAACCTAAATTATCCTAAGGACAAACACACACACCCATGCCCGACGGAGGACTCAAACCTCGGCCGGGATCAGCCGCACAGGCCATGACTGCAGCGCCGAGATTCTGAGTAGAACACTCCTTTGGCCGCGACTCACAATGGTTTTATTTGTACCTATACATAATCGTGCCCAAGCACTAGCCGCAAAACAAGTTATTGACTCAAAGAGTACTGTGTAAGATGTCCTGATTGTCTGTAGGGGCAATTCTGTATCTTATAGTGCTAGGTGTTGCAAGTTTACGTATTAGATTCGTCGCTCTGTTAATTGTTAATCTGGCATGTTCATCAAAGTGTAGATGTTTATCAATACAGATGTCGAGGTATCTTGTCATAGCTTTCCTTTTTATATACATGTTGTTTAACTTTATAACTGGCTGTCTTTTCAGTGTGCCTTTTCGAAGTAGGTAAAAAGTTTTGTTAGTTGCTACTGTGAGTTTGTTGTTTGTTCATCATTCATCGACGAACGCGAGGAGCCGCGTAGCTTAACTCTCTAATTGGGACCTGGAGTTTGCACATGCCTTGACTATAAGGTCACCTACGCACGCGACCATCCCGTTTGCAATGTCGTTGTGTTCTAATCCATCGATGGCAATGTCCCAGAAAATCGGTCCGCATGTGAATCCTTCCGCACAGTCTCTTGTTGGCCTCTTTAAAACCTTTTGGCGACCAGTCTTCCATCCTGCCTTCTATCCCGCTTTTACAATAATCTCTAAGGCTATTGTATAGAGACAGCGGAATATTCATCACTCTAAGTTTTGCAAACAGCGCCTGCCACCAAAGATTGCTAAAAGCACCAATTATGTCAATTATGATTGCTACTGTGTATTTATCATGTACTGTCTGTGTCATTTCTGCGGCCCTGTTTACTGCGTCGTCGATGGATTTGCGTCATCAAAAACGAAACTGATCTAGGCAAAGCCGAAGAGCTGCCGGAGTGACTGAAGTCTGTCACACAGCAGTCCCTATATCTTTGCCAGAATGTTAGTGAGGCATATTGATCTGTAAGTCTTAGGGTCAGTTGGGTCTTTGTCCTCTGCTTTCTTGATTATAACTGCGTTTGCCGTTTTCCTTGTGTTTGGTATTCGTCCTTCTAATAGGGCATCATCCAGTAAGTCTGTCAGGTATGGTACCATAAGTGGAGCAGCTTGTTTGGTGGTTTCGGACCAGGGCCAGGAGCCTTTTTATTCTTTATTTTCCGAATTGCCAATGCAACTTCCTCGCGAGGAAAGGGGTTGGTGATATCTTCGTTTCCGCATTTGCCATAAAGTAGTCTGCGAAGGACGGTGTGAAGTTGGTTGTCCTGAATGTGGTCATCGTCGGACGTTGGTTCAAAAATGGCTCTGAGCACTATGCGACTTAACTTCTGAGGTCATCAGTCGCCTAGAACTTAGAACTAATTAAACCTAACTAACCTAAGGGCATCACACACGTCCATGCCCGAGGCAGGACCCGAACCTGCGACCGTATCGGCCACTCGGCTCCAGACTGTAGCGCCTAGAACCGCACGGCCACTCCGGCCGGCGAAGTAGTTTATTGAAGAGATACTGTGCTGTGCTTCTCCACCTTCTTGTGGTTTTACCATCTGGTTCTTTCAATGCTGATAATACTATAGGGGTCTTGATACGTTCAGTCTGCAGTTTAAATGGCTACCCCCTGAATTGTCCTGTAAGTTTGTCCTAACATACGTGCCCAGGGGTCCATCCCTGTCTTTTGTAGTTCGTCTTTGTATCGTGTTTTAGCGTCGCGATAATGTCGAAGTCTAATTTCTCTATTCTGTGATGTCTTTGATTTTTGGTATTATCGTCGTTTATAGGGAGCGTCTTTTCTTAGTCTTGTTAATAGTGCTGACCATGGTGTTCTTTGGGTGTGTCACGTGCTGCAGATGTTGCTGTAACTTGCGCTCTCTGTAAGACGCCTGTAAGAACATGAGCAGAGTAATCTATGCTTCCTTGGACGACTCTTCAATCACGTGTCGTAGTTTTTGCAAGTTTGCTTTGCGTAGCAGCAACCTTGGGTGTTGTGATGTGTCTCTGTCTGTGTCTGTGTTTGTTTTAGTGGATATAACTACTGCGTTATGATCACTGCGTATTTTTTTATCGAGCACCTGCCAGTTCGCTAGCTGTATTAACGATGCGGTGTTTGCCAGAGAAATGTCTATGTTGCTGCCTACTCCTCTATTTCCATGGTAAGCTGACGGTTTATTCGTTTATACTGTAGACTATTATTTGCCCTATGGCGTCCGTTCTGTCAGAGTACCAGAGGCATGACCTGGCATTTATGTCTTTTAATATAAGCAGTCATCTGCCATTTGCAAATCGTGTAACTTCTTTCATAACTTCAGCAAAAGCCTCTATATCAAATGTGTACTGGGCTTAGATCGACGAGATGATCCATGTTTCCCTGCCTGAAGTTATTTCTGATGTAACCGTATGTTGTGCGCATTTTTGCGTTATTTGTTTTACTGTAATGTTAGTGTTTACAACAACGATTGCAGTCTTGGCCTTGTTAGAGCCTGTAATTTGCATGTACTGCCCCGGAAGGCCTGGAATTCTTCCACCTCGCGTGTACGGTTATTGTAGACACAATATGTCCGCGCATTACCTCGTTCACCAGCCTGCAATGCTCTGGGTCTACCGTCGTGCTTTCCATACAGTTTAGCTGAAAGACATTCGCTATGGACATTTAGTAAAAACAAAGAACTTCGGACCGCTCTGGGTGTAATTGAGGTCCATGCGCCTTTACCAGGTCCTTGTAGACATTGTCAAGGTTAAGGTCTTCATTACTTCGTTCACATGATTTACGTAAAAGATTACAGAGTTAGTAGGTTTTCAGTTCGTAGTACTATTCTGTCTGTTTTTTCAGTCGTGGGGTAGCATATAGTGTCGCCCAATGGATGATTTAGTCTTATTACCAGTCTCAGTGCAGTTTGAAAAACTGCTACTGCACGTTGCCACGCTTTTCTTTCGGTTGCTGGCGATTTGTGTTTGCTTGTGCGAGGTGGGATGCTCGTGTTGTAATCTGTGTTTTGTTGAGAGGACGTCTGTACATTTCCGTTGTTGATATCTGCTTTTACATCCCTACCAAGATGGCGAAGAGTGTTGTCACACAGCATTTGCTTTGGTGTGTGCTGACATTGCTGGTGACATACTCCGCTTGTTCTATTTGTCTTTTGTAGAGTTATTTGTAAGTAGGGCATTCTAAACCCCCAGCTTTGTTGCATTTTCGTTTCCTGTTCTTGCAAGGAATACAGCCAACAGTTGTTTCTTCATGACATTCGAATTTTTTATGACCTGGTTTCGCACATTTACCGCAAATAGCTTCCCTGTCACATCTTTTTGATGAATAGTCAAAATCCCATCAGCTGAGGTACATTTGTACTGACACATAGTCCCTATTGCGTAAAGATTCAGGTTTTATGTACGTCCTGTCCTTCTTTATTAACAGTAATTTGACCCTTGGTGTCACTTTAGAATGTTATTTACTGCTCTTTTCCTTTTCAGGCATGCTTTGAATTGTATTTGGACTTCTTCTTGAGGTTCCTCTTTGGTGATGTAGTCGCTGGGATTGAGTTCAAACAGTTCTTCTACAAACTCTTGATCTGTGGGTGTTGTTGGAACGTTGTGTACTGCCAGTGATAGTCTTAGTTTTTTGGGTTCTTCGCATCGAATGTCCTTTTAGTCTGATGTTTTTTAAATAATATTCCTCTTGTCTGCTTGTGTCTCAGTTTCAAGAATTACTGTGTTTTCTGTATTCCTTATTGATTTACGTATTACTCTACCTAGTCTAGGGTTTATTGCTTTCGTTAAGGTTTCCCTTAAGGCTTTAGCATCCTGATTGTTCTTTGATTTTAAAAAGAGGACAGTTGCCTGTTTATGTTTTTCTATTTCGATTTGTTCTTCAACCCTGGCTTTCGGCTTGGTGACAGACCACCTGCTGGGGCTGCAGCGGAAGTCAGAGGTGTTCGCCTCGTTTCAGTGCATAATTTTTGATTTTCTTCCTTTAGGGCTGAGATCTACATTTCCAAACGTTGAATTCTATCTGCTGTATCAGAGGCATTTGCCATCACTAATTTCCTACGCAATCTTTCGTTTTCAGTTCTCAGTTCATCATTTTGCCTACGATATCTGATTTGATCGAGTGCTAATGCCCTCATTTTGTCCATAACTGGTGCAGTAACAATGGGAGACACCCTTTTCTTCTATAGTTCTGCTTGAAATTCTGTGAGAATTTCGTCCACAGCTGCTATCATTCTTTATTCCATGTTTGTACGTCTGGGTGTTACATCTCCTGTTGAGGTTGTTCGTCTGGTTGCTCCTTGCTCCCGCATTGTGTTGTCCTTCCCCCGTTTCCTACTGATGTTACTGTAATGTATAATTTCGGCGTCTGGCCGCTTTCATCGGTGTTTGATGCAGCCGTCTCCAACTTGGCCCACGATGTATGCTCCAGTATCCGCGTGTTTGCGCGGACTTGGAGCTTAACCTAGTGCTCAAAATCTTTCACAAAGTGAGGCAGAAGGAGCCCACACCGGACGGTACTTGGTAGCCTACACTCGGCTCCTGATATGTGTGTCTATCTAATGTAAGTGAAAAACGGATTTAGTCCGGGGAAACACTATTAACTCGGCTTTCGTGTTCATTCAGTGTGCCAAGTGTCAAAGAAGCGCGGGGAAATAGAGCCACGCGCCAGTTGAAAATACCTGCAGCCAGCTTTCCGCAGACTACGTCCGACGGGGCGGCCGCTGCTGCCTGGGACGCATGACGCAATGAACAGCTGTAGCTCGTGCAGTCAGCCCGGCGCAAGCCGCGTTGTCAGCACCTTTCGGGTCCGACGTCACCGCAGCCCGTTGCACGCCGCGCCGTCAGCAGAGGGCGCCACGCGTCGCCACCGCCAGAGGACAACTGCCTCCCGCTCCGCTGACGAAACTTGCCACAAGGCTCGCAAGAATACATTCACTATCACGGAGGAACCTCTCACGGCCAAACTACAGTCCCGAACTAGTCTCTGCTGCGTCACGTGACCGATTGCATCTTTGCCTCGGGCATGGATGTGTGTGATGTTGCGGCGGCGCGTTTCTTTTTGTCCCTTTACGACGAACCTGCACCTACCTGTGCACATTGTCTCAGCAGATCATCAGTAGGAAAGCAGAGTGAAACCTACTGTACTTCGACGCTGAACCAGACTGCAATTTAAGTCACTAGTCAACGTTTCGGGAGAAAGTTTTCACACAAACGAAAGGTTGGAAGTTTTGTCCTCAAATAATATTGTCCGCAGCTCGTGGTCGTGCGGTAGCGTTCTCGCTTCCCGCGCCCGGGTTCCCGGGTTCGATTCCCGGCGGGGTCAGGGATTTTCTCTGCCTCATGATGACTGGGTGTTGTGTGCTGTCCTTAGGTTAGTTAGGTTTAAGTAGTTCTAAGTTCTAGGGGACTGATGACCATAGATGTTAAGTCCCATAGTGCTCAGAGCCAAATAATATATTCTGAAACTTAGGTGAACAGGTATCACTGCCAAGCTCGTGTTAGTCCTAACACAGTCACTCACAATCCCTTTCACTCACGTTAGCAAGTTTATGGTGTTGCATTTCCCGAAAACGTAATAGCTACAAAAATACTGATTGTTTTTGATTGAGAATGCTCGCCAAATATTAAGTCTGTCGGTACCTAAAGCAGCCACAGTTTTTAGTCACCGACCTGCTCAATACGCCAAGCGGAATATATGTCTTTTTTCGTCACAAAATTCACTTAAAATTTCCGAAATTTCTACACGCCCATCGGAATAATTATGCCGTCACTTTACCACACTTTTGATGTATGAAACACTGCTAGATCGGGCAACTTACCGTTTCCATCGGAACTACTACTACACACGTCCGATCTGTTTCATGGCTAGGCTTCGACTCTTCTCTAGAATGCTCTAAGTCTTCTCTAGATCTCTACCAGCAGAGAAAGGCGCGCGAAGAATATTGCTTTACCATTAGTCAGTTTACTCAACAGCCAATAGCAAAACAACATTGTCCCGCGTCAGTCCGCGCTTTTCATCAATAACCAATCGCAAAATAGTAAACCTAACGACTGCACTTTTTACCGACGTAATTACCTAATATGCTGAAGTTTTGTTTATGTATAAAGTTACTTACTATTTTTATTTATACCTGAATTAACTTTCCCTTTACCATAAGCTTACTTTACAAATCTGTTCTACAAAAATCCCCTTTGTTCATATCCATACTTCTTCGAAATGTTCCCCACTAAATCCTACTACATAACTCGTTAAACAATCATCTTCATAGTAACCTTAAACCACACTCACGTATCATTCATACTGCTAAAACACATTTATAACATTTTACAGACACAAAAAAACATAATAACACTTTATGAAAATACTAGAACAGTTTATGAAAACATTCTATTACTTCAGTGCACTCTAGTGGGCACAATCGAAACTAAAATCACATTCCCCCTATCCAATATTGTCCTCTATCGGCTGATACATAAACTACGTGCGCGTCCAGCCTCGCGTCACCATCTGTCACTATCCAGCTCTGAGACACATCTCCCACTTAACCGCCTCCAAGACAGGATCGTTATCCGGCGCTACGCCTCAATGTCCTTAGGTTAGTTAGGTTTAAGTAGTTCGAAGTTTTAGGGGACTGTTGACCTCAGATGTTAAGTCCCATAGTGCTCAGAGTCATTTGAACCATTTGATTGCACCTTTAGCTATCAGTGCAGAAGCTTGCACTGCACTCCGACTACTTCTTCTCACTAAAAATGCGAAAATAAGCGGAGCGCTCAACGAACACGTCCACTCGTCACAACACTAGAGTCCCGAGATGCGTAAATACTTAATCTGAGGGTGCGTGTGTATATGGAAAATGACGTTGCACTACTTGATACAAACACTGCACTGTTCATTATTGCTGACCCACAGGGTGACAATTATTGTACTATATGAAATAAAATCGTCGTAACTTCTGACCGGTTTGCGTTAGGACGTTCAAACTGCACAGTTGGCCGCGGGGCATGATGGGAATTAGTATGCTCATACGCACGCGCCTTGTTGTTGCAGGCCATTTGCACGTAAAAATGTCACAGTACAATGTGCCTGAGCGTATGGCGCTTGTGTAGGTCTACTGTGCGAGCAATAACAGCCCAAATAGGGCTCAAAAGAAGTTTGCGACCGAGTTCGAGCGGAAAACAACTGCCCAACAATGAAAAAATTTGTTTCACAAGTTTGGGAGAAATGTTGTCGGTCAACCAAAAGGGTGAAAACGACTGAAAACATCGAGAAGACACTCACAGTGTTTCAAGCCAGCCCCATTAACTGCCTGCTTAGTACGCCACGAGTGCTGAGGCATGAAAGCAGTGGTGGGACTACTCACTTGACTGTTCACAGCTCTGTTTGGGACACCAATCTGTCGTTGCACTTTTTTGCATTGTTGGTGCATTTTTACAGACTTTGAAAGAACATTGCAACATTTTACAAACAACATAGAAGTGGCAAATAATTAATGTGAGAGACAGATGTGTCTAACCTATAGAGGAACAGTCGAATTCGCCGGCCGAAGTGGCCGAGCGGTTCTAGGCGCTACAGTCTGGAACCGCGCGACCACTACGGTCGCAAGTTCGAATCCTGCCTCGGGGATGGATGTGTGTGATGTCCTTAGGTTAGTTAGGTTTAAGTAGTTCTGAATTCTAGGGGACTGATGACCTCAGAAGTTAAGTCCCATAGTGCTCAGAGCCATTTGAACCATTTTTGAACAGTCGAATTCTGTACGTTCTACCAGTTCAGCCATCTGTTGACGAATACAAGCAACAGGAGCATAAAAGCAACAGTTGAATTTATTTCGCGTTTTTGAAGTTTTCAGGATAGTATTTAAGCGAAAGTCATGTTCAGCAACTGTGTACTACTATCTCAGTTACAATGGATAAGCATACGTTAATTTTTAACTATTTATGGTATTAATATCATATATTCATTCTAATATTCCATAGTGAGGGAAACATAACTTCCATTAAATTTACCGATGAAGCTGTTGGGCCAGTCCATAAAACATTTTTTCCAGTCAGTAATGAAAATATTGTTGACAAAATTTTCGTTATTATACGCAAGTCAGTTACTTTTTTAAGTGTGTCACTTTTTTGATAAATAATTCAGGCCGTTCAGACACTTAGGAGCACAGCTCAGATGGTGCTACGTTTTAACGGGCCCTTTCATTGTAATGGTGGCTAAAATATCATGCTTTGATTAGAGTGGTGGAGAGGGAGGTGGTATATTATGAAGTGTGAATAATTATATCTATAAATACACTTGAACATGGTACAAAAAATCACTTAATTTTGTTCACTTTGTATGTACATCTGTGTATTTAAATGTGTGAGTGAGCACGTGTAAGCACGTGCAGGCGCGCGTTTACTCGTGCATGGTGTGTGTGTGTGTGTGTGTGTGAGTGTGTGTAAATTTACCAGCCACCGCCATCGTTTCCTTAGACTTTTAAGATTCCTCCACCCTGATGATGTCTTCTAAAAAAAGACGTGGCTTGTGACCTCACAATGATGATGTCGTACATAAGGGGATGTGCCTCATGTCGTCATCTCAAGATCAATGGCCTAGGTCAATGTCAATGATATAGGTCAAAGTCGGTGGCCTAGTTCACGTTGCGTCACAAATTTAAACAAAGTACGCTGGGTAGTACCTTGCCATACTAATGTTGTAATATGTGCTTTTGCATTAAGTTTCTCATATTGGTCATAGTTCCTAGTATGCTTCGTACTTCTAACTGACTGAATTTTTATTTTGCTAATTAAGGGCTGCCCTTTTCCGGATTTCCGAGTCCGATGGACATATCCCAGAGTTACCAACAATGAATCATTTGGTGCAGTATAGCAGGGGCACGTTAATTTTAGTAGCACGCCTCGTTGAACTCTTCTAACTAATGAAGTTGGCCTTCCAAGCTACAGTCTATGACACCAAACACTCGCACCATTTCTTACCGGTGATAATAATTTAGATAGGTGGTAGGCTCTGACTGTTTTCAAGGGAAGTGGAAATTGCTTCTTCTGCCTGCCTCCTCTATATGACGTGCAAAGTTACGACGTTCGTCCAGGAATACCGCTTGATATCTCTTTACTATGCTTCTTCTAATCGTTTAATTTTAGCTTAATATTTATAGCTAGATTCCTTTTCCGCAGGAGGTACGTAGTTTTGTAAGGTGCTGGTAAGTATTTGACACTTTGACGTCATCCTTCAAGGTCATGAAGCGCTCTATTACATTTGTCTTCTATAACTTTTCTAGAATCGCCGCTTACAGTGAACAACATATCATCTGCAAATGCTTCCGGTCCGCTTACGTTACCGCTGTCAAGTAACTTCTCTAGTATGGGCTCCAAAGCTGCAAACTCTGGACCACACACTGATTTCTGCAGACAGCCTTTTGCTATTGTCTTCTTCGTTTCCTTTCCTTATCATAGTAAAGATGCATGTCTGCCACGGCAATAGCCTCTCAAGCTCTCTGAGGCGACCAAATAAAGGCGGCCACCGCAGTTAACCGAAAGATCCAGTAGTATCTCTCATCATCGTTAGGACGTACGTAGAATGAGTATCTGTCACTAGCGAGATTGCCGTGTTTATTGCATCTTATGTTGATCAGTAGAATTTAGGTAACACTGGACCCTTGCCTGGGCCTTTACTTAAAACACTAAAAAACAAATTTTAAAAATTGGCGAATATCTTAGTATCCAACACTTGTTCTAAGACAAGTGAAACATGGAAACTGAAAATACGCAAACCATTTGTCCCTCTTAGCAACCGTTTTTTAGATACATTTCTTCAGCCATCTGTGTATCATTACTGCAATTATTGCTACATGGAGTACTAATGAACATGGCATTAGGTAAGAAAATAGTGAGATTGAGTCGCATGACATATATACTATATAGTAATATCTAGTTCAAGATACAATACACACATGAAATCCACAAACATTGCAGTTACTTCCTTAATCTAAGGCGCGTTTGGTTTTAATTTCTTGGTTGTAGATTTGCATTTGGCCTGAGAATATGGCATGTCAAGCTGAAGTGTCCAGCAGCAGTCGGCCAACATTAATGCACGCCATCGAACCTGAGACCGTGATCCCATCACTTAGATGTCCTGCTGGAAAAGTTCGCCATGTTCGTCACTGGCTGAACATAGGTTTTCGGTCAGGATGTGAGTCGAGGATATGAATTGTGAGTGACATGTTGACACTCAGCAGTTTGCACTTCTTCACATTTACATAGGTAGCAAATTTATAATTTCCAGGGAAATTACGTGTTTAAAGTCGGCGATAGCCATAAAACGTCGTAGTAAATGCTGTCTCTGAAAATTAATTTGAACAATTATCTCAGGAACCCACCCGAAGTGTAAATGGTTGCGACGACATACTTTTAGTAACAAATAGTCTCGTCCAAATAGGGAGCATTATGACGGATACAGGGATAAGCAATCACAATATCGTTGTAGCGCGACTAAATACTGCAATACCCAAACCCACCAAACATAAACTCAAAATATATAAAGCTTGTTTGCGTGGCTATCCTCCGAGAAAGCACAGAAATAATTGTTTTGTAAATAAAACCGCATTTTCTTGCTGCAACTTAATTTATTTCTCCCAGACGCACTTCGGCTTTTCCTTGCTCTAAGGCGTCTTCAGTGGGGTCTATAACGATACAGTTTTGTTATTTTTACATTATCAAACAGTTCACGTCACATTTTCTTTTTTGGGCGCTGGGTGAACTGTTTTTAACCTTTACATTGATGTATTTAATTACTAGATCGTTACACTTGCATATGTTTTTGAATTGGTGCTTTATGGTTTTATGGGCGTTCAGATGAAGTCTTCTGAAATTCTGGTATAGACCACATGGAAATGCACGGCTTGGCGTGAATAACAAGTTTGTTTGTGTGGCAATCCTCCGCAGCAAGCACAGAAATACTTGTTTGTAAATGAAATCACCTTTTCTTGCTGCAACTTACCAGAAATTCAGAAGACTTCATCTGAACATCCATAAAACCACACAACACATAAAATTCAAAAACATATGCAAATGCAACGATCTTGTACCTAAATATATCAATGTAAAGATTCAAAGCAGAACGCGACGTGAACTGTTTGTTAATCTAAAAATAACAAATATGTATTTTTATAGATCCCACTGAAGATGCCTTAGAGCATGAAAAAGGAGAAACGCATCTGGAAAAAATAATGAAGCAGCTTAAATCACTAAATAAAGCAAGTCATCCGGTCCACATCGTATAGCGATTAGATTCCTTTTACAAAATGCTGACGTAATGAAATGAAATGAGAGTATGGCATCTTTGGTCGGGAGGCCCCATTGGGGGAAGTTCGGCCGCCAAGTGCAAGTCTTATTTCAGTCGACGCCCCACTGGGCGACTTGCGGGCCGATGATGAGGATGAAATGATGATGAGGACAACACAACACCCAGTCCCCAAGCGGAGAAAATCTCCAATCCGGCCGGGAATTGAACCCGGGACCGACCGCATGGGAGGCGAGCACGTTACCACCCAGGTAAGCAGGCAGACGCTGATGTAATAATTCCGTACTTAACAATCATACACAGCCGCTTGCTCCACTAAAGATCCGTACCTAAGGACTGGAAAGTTGCACAGGTCAAACCAATATCCCGGAAAAGAAGTAAGAGCAAACCGATAAATAATAGTCCCGTACCACTTATGTCTATTTCCAGTAGGATTTTGGAACGTATATCATGTTGTGACATTATGAACTACCTCGAGGACAAAGATCTGTTGACACACAGTCAAAACGGATTCAGAAATTGTACGTGTAAAGTGCAACTAGCTCTTTATTCTAACGAAGTAATGAGTGTAATCGAGAGCACATCTCAAATTGATTCCATATTTCCAGATTTCCAAAAGGCTTTTGATACAGTTCATCACAATCGGCTTCTAATAAGACTGCATGGTTTTGGAGCGTCATCTCAGTTGAGCGACTGGATTTGTAATTTCGTCGGAAAGATTACAGTTCGTAGCAAGTGACGGAACGTCATCGAATAAAACAGAAGTGATATCTGGCGGTACCCAAGGAAGTGTTATAGACCCTCTACTTTTCCTAATCCGCATAAACGATTGAGGAGACAATCTGATCAGCCCTCTTAGACTGATTGTGCAGGATGCTGTCATTTAACGTCTAGTAAAATCATCAAAAGATCGAAACCAATTGTGAAATGATTTGGACAAGTGGCAGTTGACTCTGAATAAGGGAAAGCGTGAGGTCATCCACGTAAGTACGAAAAGAAAGCCATTAAATTTAGGTTACACGATCAATCAAATAAAATTAATGGCTGTCATTTCAACGAAATACCTAGGAATTACAATCACGAACATCTTAAATTGGAACGCTTACATTGATAATGCTGTGGGGAAGGCAAACCAAAGACTGCGTTTTATTGCCAGAACATTTAGATGATGCAACAGGTCTATTAAAGACACTGCCTACACTACGGTTGTCCGTCCCCTGCTGTGCGGTATGGGATCCTAAAGAAATTGGATTGACGGAGGACATCAAAGTTCAAAGAAGAGGAGCTCGTTTTATATTATCGAGAAATAGGGGAGAGAGTGTAACGGATGTGATACGCGAGTTGGGGTGGCTATCATTTCTTTGCAGCAAGATGTTTTCACGAAACTTCAATTCGCATCGTTCTCCTCCGAATGCGACAATATTCTGTTGACACCAATTTACAAAGGTAGAAATGGTCACTGTCATAAAACAACTAAAAATAGAGCTCCATCGCAAAGTTAATGTTCCTTTTCCCGCGCGCTGTTACACAGTGCAATTGTAGAGAAATAGTGTGAAAGTGATTCGACGAACCCACTGCCACGCACTAAAGTGTGAATTGGACAACAGTCATGTAGATGTAGATGTAGAAACTGACTAAAACTTTTATGAATGCCACCCATGCATTTCTTTCAGTAACACTCAGTAGCCGGCCGTAGTGGTCGTGCGGTTCTAGGCGCTGCAGTCTGGAACCGCGAGACCGCTACGGTCGCAGGTTCAAATCCTGCCTCGGGCATGGATGTGTGTGATGTCCTTGGGTTAGTTAGGTTTAACTAGTTCTAAGTTCTAGGGGACTAATGACCTCAGACGTTGAGTACCATAGTGTTCAGAGCCATTTGAACCATTTGAACACTCAGTAAATATTGAAAGTGAGTATCTTATTTGTGGACTCACGAAGACATCTTCTTTCACTTTCGCATAAATCAACTATGGAAACTTGCTGCACAAGTACCGAAAAGCAAATGAGTCATTGTCTAGTGCTTTCACGAAATTTTTCATGGGCCCTAGCTTGATGTGAAGCAGTGACACGATAACTTTGTCATGGGCAGGCGAAGGGCATATTTATTTCCTGACTGTATTCTGTATCTGATTGGCTAATTATTCCTTATGTAGTGGTGCTTTCTATCTTTACTGTCCCACTCGCAGATAAAACAACAGCACTTGCTGTACCCTGTCTGAATTCCCATGAGAATGGCGATAACTTTTAAATCACCACAGATGCACCATTTACACTGGTCGTAGCGCAAGTAGCGACATAGTTTCATTTGTCTCTTTCAGGCGGGTTGAATTTCCAGCTCGTATTGATGCTTTCAAACATGTTTTAGATGAGTCGATGAATTATCGCCATGCCTCCATGTCCCGTTCCACGCTGAGGTTTGACATGAGACATTGAACGTCCGTACAGTAGCAAATATTATCACTTACGGCAAAGAATATCACAAGTTCTTCGCATCTGTGGCGAAAATATGAAGCTGATATGCACGATGCAAGAAATTTAAAATCTTTAAGGCGTGAACCGAGCAGTTCAGCTTGACCTCTTGTTAGTGCCAGGTTCCGTGCAAGGTCACAAAGATCGGTACTGATCACTAAATGAATACCTGCTCCAGACTGGTAGTCAGAGTCCGATAAGAAGATGAAAGAGAGCTTTCTTCTTGCGTTTCTTCATCAGGTGTATATTCTATAGGTGCTACTGGTATTGGACAAGCGACGGGATCATATGGAACTGATTTAGAAACTGAGGGAACGTCTGGATACTTTACAGAAGCACGAGTTTTGATACAAAATCCGGTGAAATTTATTAAACAGAACCACAGTCTGTGGTGTGGTTGCTTGACTCACACCATATCATGGGAACTCCAAATGCCACATGGTTGTTTTCTTTCTTATCCTGCCACGCAAACTGTATGCAGATGTCAAGCAGACGAGCTGCGGTGCCCACGATTTACCAATATCCTTTTCCAGTCGAAGCACAATTCATATGATTTCTTCTGAAAAGGTGTAAAAGTCTTCCGGTGGGACCAATCGGATAGATAACTGCACACAAAGCAAAACACATCTCTTGAGTATGTGCAACCTCTGGACGTCATACTGTAATATCGCCTTAAACTGAAAATAAAAAACAAAAACAAATGATTGATTAATAATGTGATATCCAAAATATTTTGACGTAATACCTTAAATATAACTATTTTCACAGACGACGAAAATATTATATGGCCTTGCATGAGAAATAACTAAAAACATGGGGATAAAAAAAAGTGATGAACGGTGCTGCACGAAAAAAAATTTTTGTGGATACGTTCCAAATCTGACGGGGTAGAGCAAAACAGTTTTCAGATTTGAAATCAGCATAAACACTGCATTAGATAAAGTAAACATCACGTCAGATGTCTACAGCTTATTTATCAGTGTAATCACCACCTCAGCATTCTTCCACATTGAACGTCCGTACAGTAGCAAATATTGTCACTTGCGGCAAAGAATATCACAAGCTCTTCGTATCTGTGGCGAAAATGTGAAGTTGTTTGCAGTTCATGGAAGTGAATATCTAATTGATCGCGTAAGGGTTGTATTATTCCGGAAAGGATCCAGTCTGGTCATGGAGATTTGTCTCCTTCAGTCTTTAAATTACGTACCTAATTTATTTTTGTGCGAAAGGGCCCGCAAGTTCATTTTTTTTATAGTCTTCTCATAACATTTTTCGTAACCTACGCTGATCTTTCTCGACCATTTCTTTGTTGACCAGAAGCAGTGTTTCCATTAGCAGGCTGACTGTTCCCAGCTTTCTGTTATCGTCCGATCATTCCTTTCTAGTGCTTACAAGACTGCCGTGCAAGTAAAGCAATGCAGCTAGCTGCATGTTCTAATACGGAATGACGTCAGTTGCGTGTCAGCATAGTCTTCCCCGAAATGGAACACAAGACTGGGCCGGTGAGCCGAAGAATAACAATTTAACCAGACATAATCAGAGGGCATTTGGAACGTTTAACAGAAAAGAGTTTCATATATTTTGGTGGTACAATCTGTCTCTGTGTGTTTCCCATAGTTAATGTACTACATGGCGTATTAAAAACTGAATTCTGTCATGGAAATAAACGTTTCTGGGCCCATATTTAAGTAAGTACTTTCTCTTCTGTGTGAGGAATTAGAGTTGAAAGTATGAGGGGCATTCGAAAAGAAACGAGGCGGAGGATTTAAAATGATAACCGCTGAAGGCCTCGTAATATCATTGTTTACGGAGGAAGGTGTGGTCCCTGCAAGACCGCTGCTGAAGTCCCAAACTCGCCACAACATCTACGTGTATGGTACAGACATCAAGTCACCTTACGGTGTGTGGCGGAGGATACTTTGTGTACCGCTGTCACTCCCCTCTTTTCATGTTCCAGTCACGTAAGGTTCGCGGGAAGAACGACTGGTGGTATGCATCCGTGTCAGCTCGAATGTCTCTAATTTTATCTTGGCGGTCTTTTCACTAGGTGTACGTAGGAGGAAGCAATATATTGGTTGACTCTTCTAGGAACGTACGCTCTCGGAACTTTAACAGTAGACCATAAAATGGTTTAGAACGCCTCTCTTGCAACGTCTGCCATTGGAATTGGCTGAGCATCTCCGTGACGCTTTCGCGCTTACGAGATAAACCTGCAACGAAACGTGCTGCTCTTCTTTGGATATTCTCTATGAATCCTGACAGGCATCCTATACTGACGAGAAATATTTGACTCCCGGTCGAACGAGTGTTTTGTGAGTTACATCCTTTGTTGGCGGACTACATAACCTGAGGATTATTACGAATTATTGAAAACTACCTTGAGCAGTTACACAGAGAACCGACTCGTGGCGATAACATATTAGACCTTCTGGTGACAAACAGACCGAACTATTTGAAACAGTTAACGCAGAACAGGGAATCAGCGATCATAAAGCAGTTAAGGCATCGATGATTTCAGCCGTAAATAGAAATATTAAAAAAGGTAAGAAGATTTTTCTGTTTAGCAAAAGCAGACTTCAGAGTACTTGACGGCTCAACACAAAAGTTTTTTCTCAAGTACAGATAGTGTTGAGGATCAGTGGACAGAGTTCAAAACCATTGCACAATATGCATTAGATGAGTATGTGCCAAGCAATACGGTAAGAGATGATAAGAGCCACCGTGGTACAGGTTGGTTGGTTGTTTTGGGGAAGCAGACCAGACAGCGAGGTCATCGGTCTCATCGGATTAGGGAAGGATGGGGAAGGAAGTCGGCCTTGCCCTTTCAGAGGAACCATCCCGGCATTTACCTGGAGTTATTTAAGGAAATCACGGAAAACCTAAATCAGGATGGCCGGACGCGGGATTGAACCGTCGTCCTCCCGAATGCGAGTCCAGTGTCTAACCACTGCGCCACCTCGCTCGGTCACCGTGGTACAGCAACCGAGTTAGAAACCTGCTACGGAATCAAAGGGAACTTCACAGCAAACATAAACATAGCCAAAGCATTGCAGACAAACAAAAATTACGCGAAGCGAAATGTAGTGTGAGGAGGGCTATGCTAGAGGCGTTCAATGAATTCGAAAGTAAAGTTCTTTGTACTGCCTTGGCAGAAAAACCTAAGAAATTTTGGCCTTTGTTAAAGCGGTAGGTGGATCAAAACAAAATGTCCACACACTCTGTGACCAAAATGGTACTGGAACAGAGGATGACAGACTAAAGGCCGAAATACTAAATGTCTTTTTCCAAAGCTGTTTCACAGAGGAAGATTGCACTGTAGTTCCTTCTCTAGATTGTCGCACAGATGACTAAACGGTAGATATCGAAATAGATGACAGAGGGATAGAAAAACAATTAAAATCGCTCAAAAGAGGAAAGGCCGCTGGACCTGATGGGATACCAGTTCGATTTTACACAGAGTACGCGAAGGAACTTGCCCCCCTTCTTGCAGCGGTGTACCGTAGGTCTCTAGAAGAGCGCAGCGTTCCAAAAGATTGGAAAAGTGCAGAGGTCATCCCCGTTTTCAAGAAGGGAAGTCGAACAGGCGTGCAGAACTATAGACCTATATCTCTAACGTCGATCAGTTGTAGAATTTTGGAACACGTATTATATTCGAGTATAGCCTAATGACTTTTCTGGAGACTAGAAATCTACTCTGTAGGAATCAGCATGGGTTTCGAAAAAGGCGATCGTGTGAAACCCAGTTCGCGCTATTCGTCCACGAGACTCAGAGGGACATAGACGCGGGTTCCCAGGTAGATGCCGTGTTTTTTGACTTCCACAAGGCGTTCGATACAGTTCCCCACAGTCGTTTAATGAACAAAGTAAGAGCATATAGACTATCAGACCAATTGCGTGATTGGATTGAAGAGTTCCTAGATAACAGAACGCAGCATGTCATTCTCAATGGAGAGAAGTCTTCCGAAGCAAGAGTGATTTCAGATGTGCCGCAGGGGAGTGTCGTAGGACCGTTGCTATTCACAATATACATAAACGACCTTGAGGATAACATTGGAAGTTCACTGAGGCTTTTTGCGGATGATTCTGTACTATATAGAGAGGTTGTAACAATGGAAAATTGTACTGAAATGCAGGGGGATCTACAACGAATTAACGCATGGTGCAGGGAATGGCAATTGAATCTGAATGTAGACAAGTGTAATGTGCTGCAAATGCACAGAAAGTGTTGTGTCACCGCCAGACACCACACTTGCTAGGTGGTAGCCTTTAAATCGGCCGCGGTCCGTTGGCATATGTCGGACCCGCGTGTCGCCACTGTCAGTGATTGCAGACCGAACGCCGCCACACGGCAGGTCTAGAGAGACTTCCTAGCACTCGCCCCAGTTGTAAAGCCGACTGTGCTAGCGATGGTTCACTGACAAATTACGCTCTCATTTGCCGAGACGATAGTTAGCATAGCCTTCAGCTACGTCATTTGCTACGACCTAGCAAGGCGCCATTATCAATTGCTATTAATCTTGTGATGCATGTACCGTCAGACCGATGTTCACCAATTATGGATTAAAGTTAAGTATTCCAACAGTTACGTACTTTATGTTCTAGACTCAAATCCTTTAACTGTTCCAGACCTCACGCCAGCCTGCGTGAGCTTAAACGCGTGCCTTTCGGCTTCACCTCCTAGTGGCTTGGCTGTCTTGCCAAGCCACAACAGAAAGAACGATCCTTTATCATTTAGCTACAATATAGCAGGTCAGCAACTGGAAGCAGTTAATTCCATAAATTATCTGGGAGTAGGCATTAGGAGTGATTTAAAATGGAATGATCATATAAAGTTGATCGTCGGTAAAGCAGATGCAGACTGAGATTCATTGGAAGAATCCTAAGGAAATGTAATCCGAAAACAAAGGAAGTAGGTTACAATACACTTGTTCGCCCACTGCTTGAATATTGCTCACCAGTGTGGGATGCGTGCCAGATGGGGTTGATAGAAGAGATAGAGAAAATCCAACGGAGAGCACCGCGCTTCGTTACAGGGTCATTTAGTAATCGCGAAAGCGTTTCGGAGATGATAGGTAAACTCCAGTGGAAGACTGCAGGAGAGGCGCTCAGTAGCTCGGTACGGGCTTTTGTTGAAGTTTCGAGAACATACCTTCACCGAGGAGTCAAGCAGTATATTGCTCCCTCCTACGTATATCTCGCGAAGAGACCATGAGGATAAAATCAGAGAGATTAGAGCCCACACAAAGGCATACCGACAATCTTTCTTTCCACGAACAATACGAGACTGGAATAGAAGGGAGAACCGATAGAGATACTCAAGGTACCCTCCGCCACACACCGTCAGGTGGCTTACGGAGTATGGATGTAGATGTAGATCTCAGTATGGCTTCTGCCTCACTCGCGATTAATGTTATGTCATCATTCCACATCAAATGAAGCCGTACGATCTAGGGCGTCTTGCCACAGGTTGCGTGGCTACCCCCGTCCGAGGTTCGAGCCCTCCCTGGGGCAATGGTGTGTGTGTTGTCGTTAGTGTAAGTTAGTTTAAGTTAAATTAAGTAGTATGTAAGCCTAGGGACCGATGACCTTAGCAGTTTCGTCCCATTAGAACTTACCACAAATTTCCAAAATTTCCACATCAAATCGCTTCGTACGTATACTCCTAGATATTTGATTGTTCTGCAATTTAGTAATCACATTGTAATCAATATTTCTTTTTATGTATTCACAGTACGTTGCATTTGTTTATGTTGAGGATCAATTGCCAGTCCCTGCACCAAGCGTCGATCCCCTGCAAGGTCTTAGAGCACTTCGCTACAATTTTTTAGCTTCGCTATCTTTCTTTAAACGACAGCTTGCGAGCTAACACCTCAAAGATGTTCGGATCACATGCGATTCCTCTTCGTCGAAATGTCTTGGCTCAAACTCGTCTAGGGGTTGAACCGCACGTGTCCCATTACACACTCTAAATTAGACACTTGTGACCCTTTGGTTAAATTGTCTGGCTGATGGCAAGTTTGCGAAATTGTATGAAACAAAGTTAATGTAACATATAATAACAATAATAATAATGTCGGGAACTAAATTAACCACCCATAAATGATGTAGGCCACACAGTTTCGATATGGTTAGAATAATGTTTGTTCAGAAAGAAAACTAATAGCGAAGGTAGTCGTATTTAGAATTACTATTACACTCGACAGCATATCCATTTGACACAGTTCGATCAATCACTGTCTCATCGCGAAACACAAGTCCAATACTCCACCTCGATATCTACACGAGAATTTCGAGTTCCCACCAGGCGCGTGGCTGCTCACCGATCAGAGACTAAGCCCCCGAAAATACTCGCTCAACCGACTAGTGCAGTTCCCTTTCCTGAAGCCGTTCATCTGATTGGCTACCGCTTATTCTATATTATTTTACGTTGTAACATATTTATACAATCAAAACTTGACCACTTTCATGTTCTAAATAAAGTAACAATAATATCCACTGTTAAATTCTTTACATAAAACCAATACAATTTCCTTCTTAACTTTGAATGTCACGGCCAGTAGCCTTGAACCAATATGCTTTCTGATAAATAAATAAAGAACAAAAGTAACTATTTTGCACTAAACGTTACAAGAAATATTATATTACCTAATGATTCAGTAAGGTGTTATGCTGTCGTTGTTCAGTGTGTTTTACGTGGAGGAAATGATGATCTGATGCTTAACTGAAAATACTGATAGTTTAAATTTACTATATCTCTTAAACAAATGAAATTACAAAGTTGATATTTACAACATTTGTCATTTTAATGATGCGCTTCTATATTAAATGTCGATCGTTAAGATCGACTAAAGCGTTCAGATTTTAGCATTCAGGTTTTTGTTGCAAAACCTGTGAATTTCACTTTAACCGTAGATCCTAAACTATTATTCAAATGATCAATACTCAAGTTTTATTGCGATCAGCATGAAAATTTATGAAGGATGGCTAATTAAAATTACTGTGGCTTGATTCCCTGCATTACTACAGAATTAAATAGTTTTCATAAATGTTTTTCTTTATGGCCTATCTTAGGTCCGCCATATTTAACACTGCTACGTCTTTCTGGCCACAAACGGCTTCTACGGGGTTTCCCTATGACGTAGGTTCTCGTCTGTCTCACTCGTACATTGCAGCAGAATAGACGCCTGTGAATTTCCCCATCTCGTGGCGAATCTGCACTCTTTTTGGCGCATAGTCCTGGACGACAGGGTTCGTTTCACAATTCCTGAAGGCTGACTCTTTCAGCCATATACTTAAATGAAAGCGAAATGCTCGTTAACTCACAAGCTTCATCCGCGAAAAGCCTCATGGAACTTCTGACATTATTTGCTAGGTCATTTATATACAGGGTGAGCCAGGAGGAAAAGTACGTGTTTTGACGGGTGATAGCGCTACTGATTGTGAACAAAAAACTTGATGTGCGCGTATGCCCTATTCCGAATGGTTGCCGAGATTGAACACTTTTCATGTTCATTTCTATTTATTTTCTGTATCATTCATTGTCATTCCTTACAACGTGCCACAATAATATAGAGAAAGTTGAGACGAACATTTTGATACAGGACGCTTGTGGTCTATCAAGTCGGAAAACTACCACAAATTGGCGTACAAAAAGTACCTAAGCTAAAACGCACGAGCATCGCACAAGACTTTCAATATTCTCGCGATCTCTCGGCGCAAACTGTTAGTCCTAAAAAAAATTACTTTTTTCAGCAAATTAAATTGTGTACTTAGACACGTTTCCGTTGGAGTGTGCTGTTTTCGAGTTATTAAAGAAAAACGTACGAAAGTATATTATAAGTGTTCTTTCTCGGAAAGCATTCGCAATAGGGCGTATGTCCATATGCAGTTCTTTGTTCAGAATCACTAATAATATCGCGTTTCAAAGCATGTACCTTTCCTCCTGACTCAACCTGTATATACTGTGCAAAGTAATGGTCTTATAACACTCCATTGGGGCACGCCCGAAGTTACTTTTACGCCTGAAGACTTCTCTCCGTTTAGAATGACATGCTATGTTCTGTCTGCTAGAAACTCTTCAAGTCAGTCATACAGTAAGCTGACATTCCATACGCTCGTTTTTTGTTAGTTACGCGGCAGTGAGGAACTGTATTAAATGCCTCCCGAAGCCAACGAACATGGCACCTAATTCGTCGTCTGCATCGTGCCTCGTGGACTAGTGGATCGAGCTGGGTTTCCCACGATCGATGTTTTCGGAACCCATGTTGGTTCCTACAGAGGAGATTTTCGGTCCCCATATCATAATATGCGAGCATAAACCACCATGAACCGTGGACCTTGCCGTTGGTGGAGAGGTTTGCGTGCTTCAGCGATACAGGTAGCCGTACCGTAGGTGCAACCACAACGGAGGGGCATCTGTTGAGAGCCCAGACAAACGTGTGGTTCTTGAAGAGGGGCAGCAGCCTTCTCAGTAGTTGCAGGGGCAACAGTCTGGATGATTGACTGATCTGGCCTTGTAACACTAACCAAAACGGCCTTGCTTTGCTGGTACTGAGAACGGCTGAAAGCAAGGGGAAACTACGGCCGTAATTTTTCCCGAGGGCATGCAGCTTTACTGTATCATGGAGAGCTGTATCAAACCAGTATCCGGACTGAAGACCACAACAACAACAACAAACTAATTTCCAAAATTCTACAACTGACTGAAGTCAGAGATACCCGCCCATAGTTTTCTGCATCTGTTCGACGACTCTTCTTGAAAACGGGAATGACCTATACTTTTTCGAATAATTAGGAACTCTGAATCTCTCCAGAGACCTACAGTACACAGCTGCAAGAAGAGAGGCAATCTTTAGAATACTTGGTGTAAAATCGAATTCGTATCCCGTCAGATCCCGTGGCCTCTCCTCAGTTGAGCGATTAATGTTGCTTATCTACCCGTCAGTCACTTTCTTCTGTATCCGTCATTTTATCGTTCGTGCGACGATTTAAAGGAGAAACTACAGCGTGGTCTTCCTCTGTGAAACAGTTTTGTAAAAATACGTTTAGTATTTCGGCACTTTTGTGTCAGTCTCTGTTTCATTGCCATTACAGTCACAGAGTGTCTGGACAGATAACTTCGATCGGTTTACTGATTTAAAGTAAGACTAAAACATTTTAGGATTTTCTGCCAAGTTGGTAGATAGAATTTTACTTTCTTATTCGTTGAACGGTTGACACACAGCCTTCCTTACGCTAATTTTGGTACTGTTAAGTTTTGAGGTTTCAAAAGAAGTGCAAAGAGATGTAGTGCGTTTCTTTATAGCGGAAAGGGTGGGAGGAACGGATTTCATCGAAGAATGGCGTAAGTGTACGGAGAGCACCGCATATCCATTGCTAGGATCAAGGCGCTGCACATGCGATTCTACGAATAACGGATGTCACTGACCGATGATGCATTATCTGGAACGCCACACCGCGTTATCTATACCGCCGTCCAATAGATGGATGCCCTCACTGTTGCAGACCGGCAAGTTATGGTGGCAGTTATTGCCCCACAGGTCGGATTGTGCGTCGCTATTGCAACTGATATGCGCTGCTCGTCCTACACTTGGGCCATTCTTCGATGTATTTCCTTTACCCGCACTCCTTACGCCGGAGGAAACACACTGCACCCCCTTCTTCTTCCTCTCAAATCTCAGTTTATCTGTTTTCTCCACTACTAAGTGCAGTGCACGGTCGACGCGTACACATACTTTCCCTTTCGCCACTTGGCTGGGCACCCACGTTTCCCTAAGGGCGGGTTTGGGGCCTCCACTCTCTCATAGGGACCACACCTTCTTATATTGGCAATGGCGTTACGATCTCTTCCGCAGTTTTTATGTTGTAGACTTGTTTCTCTTGAATGCCCCTAAAACAAAAGTAATTACAAAGTCGAGACTGAGTTGTGCGACATAAACGAAAGTTAGTAGGCCTGTCTCTGCATCTGAAAGGAGATGTCTAGTCAGATTTCGCGCCAGTCGGATAAGGATGCATATTAGATTTGGTTGAAACACACGCTGTTATGATTGCGAGCGTTAGTTACATTTAAGATTGGATATGGTGAGTTGATATTAGTCAAAAAAACCTCTAAGGCTATTATCAACACCTCACTGAGTTTGGAAGAGGTCGTGCTATAGGGCTACGAGAAGCTGGATGTTCTTCCTGTGATATTGTAGAAAGACTTGCCAGGAGTGTAGCCACTGTACATGATTGCTGGCAGCGGTAGTCACGAGAACATACGGCAGCAACAAGACTGGGCTCTGGACGGCCACGTAGCACTACGGAGAGGAAAGACCACCGTGTTTGGCGTATGGCTCTGGTGCATCGTACTGCATCTGCAGCAGCAATTTGAGCAGCAGTTGGCACCACAGTGACACAACGAACTGTTACACAAGTTGGTTACGTCAAGGACATGTCCGAGCCACACGTTCTTTGGCGTGGATTCCACTGACCTCATATCCTAGCCATTTCCCACTTCAGTGGTGTCAAGCGAGAGCTTACTGGAGGGAAGGATGAAGGTGTGATGTGTTTTCTGGTGAAAGCTGGTTCTGCCTCGGTGCCAGTAATGGTCGCGTATTGATAATGTGGAGGCCAGTTGAGGGCCTGTAACCAACATGCCTGCATGTTAGACACACTGGACTTAAAATTGGAGCTATGGCTTGGGATGCGATTCCGTATGACAGCAGCAGGACTCTCAAAGTCATCCCACGCAATCGAACTGCTAATATGTTCGTCAGTCTGGTGATTCGACCTATTGTACTGCCATTCATGACCAGCATTCCAGGTAGTGTCTTCCAACAGGATAACGCTCGCCCACAAAAAGCTGTTGTAACCCAACATGCTCTACAGAGTGCCGATGTGTTGCCTTGGCCTGCTCGATCACCAGATCTGTCTCCAATCGAGCACATATGGGATATCATAGGACGACAACTAAGGTATCATCCAATAAGAGTACTAACCGTCGCTCTATTGACCGACCAAGTGCAGCAGGCATGGAACTCTATCCCACAAACTGACATACGGGCAGCTGTACAACACAATTCACGTACGTTTGCATGATTGCATTCAACATTCTGGCGATTACATCTGTTACTAATTTACCAGCATTTCTCATTTGCAATGACTTATTTCGCGCTTACGTTAACCAGTGATCTCACAATGTTAATTACGAACATATGTTACCTAGACAGACGTATTCCAGAGTTTTCATTACTCTACATTAATTATTTTTTGGTGTTGCGTTTTTTGTGAATTAATGCTGAAAAATAGTTTACTTTTAATTGTTACTCTATATAGATCCCCACTGGGAAATTTTGAACTATTTATGAGGAATCTGGATTCTTTACTGTGCTATCTGTCAGACAGCAGCAAGCAGTTAATATTCTGTGGTGACTTGAGAGATTCTAAAGGATTATGATACGAAAAATGATATGGAAACCTTATTTGGATCCTACAATTTGGTCTCAGTAATTAACTTTCCAATACGCGTAGATAAAGACAGTAGGGCCCTAATTGATAACGTTTTGTTTGATGAAACTCAGAGTAAGAAAATAGCTGTTTACTAAGTAAGAAATGCACTGTCTGATCATGATGCACAGTTAGTTAGGACAAATAACACAGCACCTTACAGCATCGATACTCCTCAGTGTAGAACAGTTATAATAATTAAGGCCGACAGGATGAATGTTGTTAAAAATAGCTTATAGCAGATGACATGGTATGAATTTATAATGAACCAAATGCTAACTTAAAATTTAATCTATTCCGTGATAGACTGATATCATTATCTGAAAATAGATTTGCGCATAAGCTAGTCACAAAGGACACTAAACAGCCAAGTAAATACCATGGGTCACTAGAGATGTTAAAGTATCTTATGAAAGAAAAAAGAAAATATATCTCTTGGCAAGAAAAAGTAGGAATCTTGCAGTAGTTGCACACTACAAAAAATACTCAAAATTACGAAGAAAGGTTATTAAAAAATCAAAGAATATGCACATAATGTTAGAAATCAGTGCTTCTTATAACAGACTTAAGGCAGTATGGAATGTAGTGAAACAAGCGACAGGACAACCAGCCACAGAACAACGCAACAGCTCTATATAACTGAATGGAAGCGCTATAAAGGATGAGTCACAGGTAGCATATGCATTTAATAATCATCTCTTAAATATAGCAGAAAGCATAGGGATAAACAGTTCAAGTGCAAAATCACAGCAGTGTGTTGAAAATCCAACTTTAATAAAATTCAGTGATATGAATGTGTCACCAATTTATCCTTCTGAAATTAAGAAAACTATACATTCTCTCAAAAATAAAAGCCTATCTAATTTTGATGGTGTTTCCAATAGAGTACTAAAAATTTGTTGACATGTAATAAGCTCAGTCTTATCTGAAATATGTACTGCATCACTAACTCAAGGCAATTTTCCAGAGAGACTGAAATATACCGTTGTTAAAATCCTCTTTAAGAAAGGTGAATAGAGAGATGTCAATAATTACTGATCTGTTTCACTGCTGACATCATCTCCAAAATTTTTGAGGAGGTGATATATTCTGTAATATTATCTCATCTTAGCAACAATAGTATCCTTAGCAAATCATATTTTGGGTTTCAGAAGGGCTGCTCTTCTGAGAATGCCATTTACATGTTCACTCACCAGTTTTTACAAACATTAAATAATGAAATAACACCAGTTGGTATTTTCTGTGAACTCTCTAAGGTGTTTGACTGTGTGCATCACAGTATTGTCCTACATGAATTAACACTTCGTAGGATTGATGGTATAGCCAACCGATGGATGCCATATCTAATCAAAAGAATGCAGAAATCAAGCTATATAGTTCAGGGATAAATAACGTATGGAGTTCCCCAAGGTTCAATCTTGGTCCATTACTGTGCCTCATACATGTAAATGATCTTACATCTAGTATACAAGAAGGAGAATTAGTTCTTTTCGCAGATACACTAGTATTGTAATCAATCCAAGCATACATACAGAAACAGAAGAATTGGTACACAAATTTCTTAAAAGTATAATTGACTGGCTTCCTGCGAATGGTCTCACTCTCAGTTTTAAAAAGACCCAACATATTCAGTTGTGTACATCTAGAGGTACTACACCAATGATAGGGGTAACACATGTTGAGGAAATAATAAATACGGTGGAAACTTCAAAATTCTTATGGCTCCATAGTGACAAGTATTTAAAGCAGAAAAAGCGCATTGTGGAACTCCTTAAACAATTTAGTTCACCCGTATTTGCGCCTATAACCATTGCATATCTTTTGGAGGGGGGAGAGAGAGAAATCAGTAATTTAATATGTTTTGTGTATTTTTATTCAATAATATCACGTGGAATAATGTTCTGGGGTAACTCATCTTTAAGAAAGAAAGTCTTCATTGCATTAAAGCACAGTGTGAGAATAAATGTGGTGCTCACCCACAATCACCTTGTAGTCATCTGTTTAACGAGTTGGGTACTCTGACTACTGCTTCACAGTATATTTATTCCCTCATCACGTTTATTGTAAATAATCCACTACAGTTCAAGAATTGGTATAATTATTTATATTAGAGTAATAGAAATTCTTCTATGGAATAGGACGACTTGTCAATAAGAAACTTTCTTAGTTTCTTATAAAATTACAGTTTTCTATCTGTCAGACATTTTATATCACTGGGTAAAAAATCTGGGTAAAAGATCAAGGATTTTAGTTGCATCATTGTACACCCCTTTTTGTGCTAAGAACAACCATAATATGGAGTAATGTGTGTAATTTTTTTCTGGTATTGTAATTATGTAAAGGTGGTAGGTAGGAATTACCCTCATCTGTATATCTTTTTTTCTTTTTGTAAAAACTGGAAATGTTCAGTATGTAACCGTATGTACAAATTAATTTGCGATGTAAATGTATAATGACCCGCTCCACATCATTACAATATATCGTGCAAAATGATCCATGGAGCATATTGCCAACTAATTAAATAACCAGCAGTGAACCACAGTATCTCTTTGTTACACTAACTGAATCAGTACATATAGTTATCCGGATAAAAATGTCTGTTAGAGCACGGAAATGGCCCCTGTGACTATGTCTGGTACAGGTTCTGGTCAAAACAGATATCAGTTTGTTTTTAAGACATAACCATAAATCTAAAGATAAATTAGACTAACACTGGAAACAGGACCAGCAAAACAAATTCTCTCCTCTGCAGAAAATAATGCTACGTGAAATGTTGCTTACTTATGCTTGTATCTGCACGCCGGTATCTTTGCAGCCATTAATTGCAGAATAGAGGTGCCCTTTAAGGAGCGTTGGCCCGATCTCATAAATGAGTAGCCACACCGCTCCCCTAGGCGGAAGTTTAATCTCTTCATAAACTTGGAAAAGTGCTCTCGTATCTTCAGAGTAATGGAGCAACAGAGCATGTACACCGTATATTGATTTTGTTACTGTAGATACAAGACTCTCTTGTGGCTCCACTCCTTTAGACCACAAGCCATTTACTTTGCAGAATATTGGTCTCCTCCATCGAAGCCTACAATTGTTCGTCGTCCATGAAATTTCCACCTTATATTTGTGTTGCTTACCTCGTAGTCACCTTTCGCTGCATGTATTCTGCTTAAATTCAATGCTTCTGTTAATGGTTTCATTGTTGTATTTCTGGTTGAGTGTTTCACAAGCTTCGTACATCGTGTATCGCTTCACAATTGACGTTTTAATATAGAGTGCAGCGTCGATGGTCGTCTCTCTGTTGATCTACCATTCTTAGCATCGTGCTCTAAAACACTACATTCTCGGTGTTCGTTTCAGTGAAAAGATTAATTCCAACCCTCTTATGCGAAAAGATGTCTCATCTGTACTTTCCCATTGGTGTTTTTAAAATTGCAGCATAGGTTAGCATAAAAAATGTATTTTCCATTCATATACTACTCCATCTCCAGTGTTTCATTACTTAATATTCGATATAGTGCCAACCATCATCAACACGAATCGATAAGTTTTAGCGAATCAGTTAAATGATATGAGTCAGCTCGCGAGGTATGTGGAAAATGTGGCCGTTGCTTAACTATTGGGTGGATCGTTGCTTAACTATTGGGTAGCTTAACTGGTAATTTCACAGCCATCCTTTTTAGCAAATTGCTATACGTTTCACACTTTATTTATTTATTGGTATTAGAATAGGGTCTCATACAAGCCTCAACATGCAGGTAGTGAAGTTAATATTCACCGCCTGAAAAAAAAAAAAAGGTGAAGCGCCCATAAGGCTTGGTCGGATGCCTAGTGAATTTCTGTCGCGTTGTAGGCTTCCTTTAACGCCATAAGACAATCAGGTGCGTCTGCTGTGGTATAGCGTACGGGAACAAACTGTGGATGAATGGCATCACACTGTATTCAGTGGTGAATCACGGTTTTCTGCTATCTCGGATGTGTATCATCGGCATCGACCTGGGCAGAGACCCCATTATTCAAATATTTCGGAGAGGCTCAGCGTTGTTACTCCTGGCGCCATGTTGTGTGTATGACTTCAGGTCAGGGCTGGCAGTAACCGAGGGAACTCTGACGGCACAACGGCACTTTACGAACATCCTGCGTTGTCATGTGTCAGCTCTCATGCGACAATATCATAGCGATATTGTCCAGCAGAAAAATGTTAGTCCGCACATGGTTTGTATCACTATGAACCATCCGCGTGGTGTTGACGTACTCCTGTTACCAGCAAGATACGCAGATGAGCCCCTGATACATCATGTGTGAGACCAGCACAGACATCAAATCCATTCCGCTGCCAGCATCCAGGATATCTAGAACTACTTACAACTGTTGTGGGCCAGCTTTCCTCCGCAGAAGTTACAACGGCTTTGACACCCTTCACAGCCGAATCTTTGCACGTACCCAGGTCAGAGCGGTAAGCAGTATACTGGTTAAGTTGCTCATACTGCCAAATTCATTGAAATAAAAAAAAAGGTTCAAATGGGTCTGAGCACTATGAGACGTAACATCGGAGGTCATCAGTCCTCTAGAACTTAGAACTATAGTAGAGCGTCGATTATCCGAAGTAATTGAGGGACATGGGTGTTCGGAAAACTGTTTTGTTCGCATAATCGAACTGTACATGCTTATTTGCCAAAAAGAAGTACTGTACAGTAAATTTATTCATAAAAACAGGCATCTCTTTTAGTATTACAAAGTAACAGACAAAGACAACTTCAGTAGAAATATATAGTAATAATCTCGTACTTGTCTGCGGTAGCGTTCTCGCTTCCCACGCCCGGGTTCCCAGGTTTGATTCCCGGCGGTGTCAGGGATTTTCTCTGCCTCGTGATGACTGGGTGTTGTGTGACGTCCTTAGGTTAATTAGGTTTAAGTAGTTCTAAGTTCTAGGGGACTGATGACCATAGATGTTAAGTCCCATAGTGCTCAGAGCCATTTGAACCATTTCGCACTTGTCCCTCATAGAAAGGACGACACGTTTACGTTTAAGCATTTTGTATCGTCAAGTTCACTTCTTCACGCAGCAGCACACAAGTGGTCGTAACAGAGAACAGAAGGTGACTGTTTGCACCGTGAGAAGCTCTTCTTGGGTGCGCGCAATCCTTCAAACTGCGTGGAGCGGCACGCCTCAACTCTAAGCTGGCGCAGCTGTTGCTGTGAACAGCTTTGATACTGCCGCTATTTCTACTGCCAGTACCAAGCCAACAGAAGTGTGCTGATTGTTGAAACACAGCGACTGGCGGCTTGGCCGGTCACCAGCGCCTTGTGAAGGCCCCATTAGAAGCAATGTTCCGGTAGTGTAGGCCCAGTGCGGCGACTACTGTTGGAAACTTGGTTTGGGAGTGAGGGGGATGATGGACGGTAGGGTGGGAGAGTAACAGGTGCGAGCGAGTACACAGTTCGGTTAAGCGGTCGTTCGGTTGACCGACGTTCGGATAATCGACGCTCTACTGTAGTTAAACCTAACTAACCTAAGGACATCACACACATCCATGCCCGAGGCAGGATTCGAACCTGCGACCGTAGCGGTCGCGCGGTTCCAGATTGAAGCGCCTAGAACCGCTCGGCCACTCTGACCGGCAATTCATTGAAAATTTGGCTCAATTTTGTAATCACTAAATAACAGCACATATACTATCAAAAGTGAAATTGCATTACTTTTCCTCCTCCCCTTTGTGTGCTTCACCTTTTATGTCTGGCGTGGTGTTGACGTACTCCTGTTACCAGCGAGATACCCAGATGTGCCCCTGATACATCATGTGTGAGACCAGCACAGACATCAAATCCATTCCGCTGCCAGCGTCCAGGATATCTAGAACTACTTACAACTGTTGTGTGTTTGGTGCTATTTTGGCCAGCGTTTGAACGCAATTTATTATGAAGCTCTTTTCATTAATGTTTGCGGATTCATGCAATAGTTGTATTAAATTGTAATGTAATGAACGTCGATAGGATGGAGTGGCATGGTATGGAAAAGACGATAACGGCAGCCAGTAGCGAACAAAATAGTAGAACCGGCTGGTTCAAATGGCTCTGAGCACTATGGGACTTAACTTCTGTGGTCATCAGTCCCCTAGAACTTAGAACTACTTAAACCTAACTAACCTAAAGACATCACACACATCCATGCCCGAGGCAGGATTCGAACCTGCAACCGTAGCAGTCCCGCGGTTCCGGACTGCGCGCCTAGAACCACTAGACCACCGCGGCCGGCGTAGAACCGGTGAAGGTAATGTATAGTAAGCTGGTGTTGGGTATCGAGAAGAGAGAGTCATGTTTTCTAGACTCGAAAGGGTGGGGAGCTGTGTCTCCAAGACGCGACTTTATAAGTTCGTGTCTTTTAATTTCTGGACGGCAAATAACCACGTAGTGCAATTATTGGGACTTTGATTTCTTAGCTGATCCACTTAACTTCGTGACTTAGAAAGTGTGTCGATATGTAAGGTGTCCATAGCTAAAGTTGCAGTTCCAAAATGCTGTAGAACGAGAACAATTGTTCAGAATGACGTCAAATTTGAACAGCATATGATTGTCGAAGAGAGGACCATAGCGGAACAGAAAATAATTTAGAAGTCGTTGTACGCATCTTAACGTAAATGGGGTCGGCTATAAATTACAGATGAATCACAATACGACGGCTGTGGCTTCAATTGCACATTATACCATCTGTACTCTTCAATGTTCATGACAGCACAAATTCGGCAATCAACAGCTGTGGCACTCTTACTCTGGTAAGCCCGTAAACCACGGCAAGATATCTGTGTGGTGTGAAAATTAACAATTAACCCCCAAATAACGACAAGTGTGAGATCATCCCCCTCACTGCTAAAAGGAATCCGTTAAACTTTCGATACAGGATAAATCAATAAAATTCAAAGGCTGTTAATTCAAGTAAATACCTAGGAATTACAATTACTGACAACTTATATTGGAACACACAGAAAATGTTTTGGGGAAGATGAACCATTGAATGTGTTTTATTCGCAGAACACTTAGAAGCTACATCTACATCTACATCTACATTTATACTCCGCAAGCCACCCAACGGTGTGTGGCGGAGGGCACTTTACGTGCCACTGTCATTACCTCCCTTTCCTGTTCCAGTCGCGTATGGTTCGCGGGAAGAACGACTGTCTGTAAGCCTCCGTGCGCGCTCTAATCTCTCTAATTTTACATTCGTGATCTCCTCGGGAGGTATAAGTAGGGGGAAGCAATATATTCGATACCTCATCCAGAAACGCACCCTCTCGAAACCTGGCGAGCAAGCTACACCGCGATGCAGAGCGCCTCTCTTGCAGAGTCTGTAGGTCGAACAAGTGTTTTGCAAGCCACCTCCTTTGTTGATGGACTACATTTTCTAAGCACTCTCCCAATGAATCTCAACCTGGTACCCGCCTTACCAACAATTAATTTTATATGATCATTCCACTTCAAATCGTTCCGCACGCATACTCCCAGATATTTTACAGAAGTAACTGCTACCAGTGTTTGTTCCGCTATCATATAATCATACAATAAAGGATCCATCTTTCTATGTATTCGCAATACATTACATTTGTCTATGTTAAGGGTCAGTTGCCACTCCCTGCACCAAGTGCCTATCCGCTGCAGATCTTCCTGCATTTCGCTACGATTTTCTAATGCTGCAACTTCTCTGTATACTACAGCATCATCCGCGAAAAGCCGCATGGAACTTCCGACACTTATCTACTAGGTCATTTATATATATTGTGAAAATCAATGCTGCAACAGATCTATAAAGGAGACTGTAACACTACACATGTCCGTGCTCTTTTGGTGTACTGCTGCACAGTGTGAGATCCTTGACAGATAGGGTTAACGCACTACATCGAGAAAGTTTACAGAAGGGCAGCACGTGTCACGTTATAGAGAATTAGGGGAGAGAGTGTCACTGACATTGTACAAGATTTCGGGTGAACATCATTAAAACAAGCGCGTTTCTCGATGCAGTCGTATCTCCTCACGAATTTAAATGACTAACTTTCTCCTTTGCATGCGGAAACGATCACCCTAATAAAATAAGGGAAATCAGAGTTTTCACGGAAAGATGCAGGTGTTCGTTTTCTTCCACGCGTTTTTCGAGAGTAGGATAATAGAGAATTATTGTGAAGGTGTTTGATGAACCCTCTGCTAGGCACTTAAGTGTCATTTGCAGAGTATCCGTGAAGATGCAGATGAATCTAGTGTTCACAGTGGCAACGTTAGTCATGCAATTTCACCACTATTGACGCTAGACGTCAACCTTCATTCTTATTTCATCAACAATGTTAAAAAATTTCGGGGTGGAATATCTATGGCAAGTATAGGTTAGATGCCAGTGATGGCGGCGTATTTCTTGCTATAAAGAAGTCGACAATATCTAGTGAGAACATCACGCTGTCAGAATGTGAATTAATATGGGTGAAGTTAATGATAAAAGATGGATTTAAAATGGTAATCGGATGCTTTTAGAGACCACCTAGGTCAGGAGCTGTAGTGATAGAGCGTTTCAGGGAGAAGAAGTAGAATTTTGTGTATAGGTCTCCTGACCATGCTATTAAAATGGGGGAGACTTTAGCGTCCCAGGTGTACCATGGCAGCGCCATGTGATCAAATCTGATGTCAGAGACAGAGATTCATGTGACATTATGCTGTCTGTGTTGCCCAAAAATTCCTTCGAGCAGATAGTTAGAGAACCTACTCGTGGAGGTAACATTTTAGACCTCCTGCCAACAAAGAGACCTGAACTTTCAGAATCATTTAACGTAGATGAGGATATCAGTGATCATAAAGCAGTGATAGCATCAGTGACTACAGGCGCTATAAGGCCTGTTAAGAAAGGTAGGAAAATATTTTTACTTAGTGAGACAGGATGCAAATTGCTGAGTATTTAGTAGTGACCATCACATACTCCGTGCTGAGTACGAAAATGTGCGGCAAAAATTGAAATAGTTAGAAAGCATCGTTCAGTATGCCTCAGACAAGTATGTTCCGAGCAACGTTTTGAGGTAAGCAGTGATCCACCGTGTTTTAGTAACCGTGTTAAAAACATGCTACATAAACAGAGAGAACTTCATCAAAGACTGAAGAGGTGTCAAAACCTTGCTGACAAGCGATAGTTGAACGGAGAGAAAATGAGTTTAAGGAGAGCAGTGAGAGAATCGTTCATTGACTTCGTAAGTAAAATTTTGCAAACCGATCTGACTAAAAATCGTGACTTTTGCTCTTACGTAAAATCAGTAAGTGGTTGGAAATCATCTACTTAGTCACTCAGTGCACATACATCAGTCTGTTGTAGAGTTATGAAACATGTTTTATGCTCATGTAATATGACGTTTTTGGAGAACGAAAATCTCCTCTATAAAAATCAACATGGATTTCGCAAACAGAGATCTTGCGAAACTCAGCTTGGACTGCTGCTCCGTCAGATCCACACCGCTGCAGACAACAGTGCTCAGGTTGACGTTGTGTACATTCACTTAACGACAGCGTTTATCAGAGTCACGTACTGCCGTTTAGTGAAAAAAAATACGAGCCTACCGAGTATCGCGCGAGATTTGCGACTGGGTTCAAGAATTCCTTGGAGATAAAACTCGACACGTCGTTCTTAATAGATGAAAGCGACATATGTAAAGGTAATTTTTAGAGTACCTGAAGGAAGTGCGACAGGTCCGGTACTGTATAAAATATGTAAGTCGTCTAATAAAAACCGTGGGATGCTCCGTAAGGCTGTTCGCAAATGATGCGTTGTCTATAAGAAAGTAGCGATGGCAGAAGGATGCAGCGACGTACAGGAGGACATGCAGAGGATTGAAGAATGGTACAGGATCTAACAATACCACCACTTGCAAAGTAGCTTAGAAATCAGATTAATAATGTTACTCATGCAGCATATGTTAGCTTTATCGGGCAACAACAAAGTTATTGACTGTGGATGGTATCGTCAGAATCGAAATAATGAAGCCACTGTAAAAAAGTCACTAATTTTGGCACTTATCTTGAATGGATTCCCACGTAGATTTCGTCGAAGGTGTTATGGCTCATCTTGTTGATTCTAGGGTGATTCCATTTTGACTGCTGGAAGGTCCAGATATGTATTTTAGCAATATTTGAAGACCTAACATATGCGTTTTTCAGGAAATTCTTAATGATCAAACAATCCCAGATCAGAACAATGGTATGGTAGAAATAATTTTTGACTTAGTGTTCACGATCCACATTTTTATTAAACTTCTTGTAAATTCACATATACTTCTTCTTAATTGTCACATCATCAAGAAAAGAGCTTTGTATCAATCTTCATATATTTAATTTCCACTTTAACCAAACACAAGACTTGACTGTTCTTTTACAAAAAATAACAACTTAACTTCTGCAAAGTGAAAACAAAGACTGCTCAGTGCGCATTCGCGCCAGAACGGTTACAAGTAAGTCAAAGATTATGACAGTCTCACAGAAATGAATACACACAAGAACCATACCACTGTAACATATCGATACATCGGAGTACCTATACATTAATAAAAACAAATGTGAATATTGTCACAAAATATGTCTGTTACTTTGCAGAAACGTAGTACGATATTACTGGTATCGAGAACTGGGGTTGGTCACGTAAATAAAGAACCATTACAAGGACCTGGCAGCTGATTTTGAACGTAAATAAATGTAACATACTGTGCGTACATAGGAGAAGAGATCCACTACTGTACAGCTTCGCCATTGATGACAAATTACTGGAAACAGTATATCTAAGAGTAACCATCCGGGGCGACATTAAATGGAACGACCACAGAAAACAAACAGCAGGAAAAGCAGATGCCAGATTGGGATTCATAGGAAGAATCTTAAGGAAATGTAATTCATCCACGGAAGAAGTCTCTTAAAAAGGCGCTAAGGCGCTTATTCGACCGAGCCCTGAGTAGCCTACTGATCATCAGTCTGGGAGCATTACCAGGTAGGATTAATAAAAGATAGAAACAGAAAAACCAACGAAGAGTGACGCGTTTCGTCACGGGGTTGTTTAGATAACGTGAAATCGTTACAGAGATGCTCAACAAACTCCAATGGCAGACACGTAGAGGTTTACTATTGTAATTTCGAAAGTGTACGTCCCGGGTAGAGTCGGACAACATTCTAGTTCCTCCCACATGCTTCTTGCGAAATGACCACAACGAAAAAATTTGAGAAAATTGAACTAATACAGATGTTTTTACCCACGCTCCATTCGCGAATAGAACAGGGAAAGAGTGATCAGTTACTGCTAACAGAAACACCCTACGCCTCAAACCTTCAGATGGCTCGTGGCGTACTGGTGTGATGTTGATGTGAAAGAGTGTTTTCGCCTGCCGAGCTGACAGTTTTCATTTACATTTTGAACAGATTTTGATGCACCGCAAGCGATTACTGGGCCGCATACTTAAACTAGGGCTGATGCCAATCTAGTACGACTCCACGGCGGCGCCCCATTCGAGCGCTCACCCTTTAAATAAGTCCGGGCATTGTACGATAGCGTTTCTCAAGGACAAACTTGTGAATCGAGCACGGAAAATTTTCTTTCACAGCAGCGACCTGGCAATAAAAAGTAGTCGGCCTTCAGGTCAGTGGCCGGCGCAGCGTAGGGAAATTTCACGGCACGACACAAAATTTCTTGGGCGCCTTCTTGCCGCACGCTAAGCTTGAATTTATTTTCTGCTGTGCGCTATTTATAGCAGACATTTCACACGTAACAGATCAACATTCCAGTTTTCAAAGGAAAACAGTGCATTAAACAAAGTTTCTTGCCAACGTTTGACCCCCACAAAGGACTCCCACCTTAAAAAAAAGGGTTTCATCCCCCTTACAGCTGATAGTACACCTATAATGTTTAGATGAATTCGAATTTAATTTGGAGTGCTGCCTTTTTAACTTTTTTGGAAACATTCTACCGATAGACGTATGAACCATACACGGACAATTTGCTGGTCAGCGACTGCTGTTCAGTAGTCGATATAAAACTGCACTGTTCAACATTATCCAATTAAATGTTTGTGTTTTCCTGCCTAGTGGCACAGTTCATTAATACTACACCTAAACGTTGCGGATTAATATTATTCTTCCTGTTTTCCTTCAGATAACAATGAGGCTACTGGTCTGCGGAAAATCCATGTTCTCAGACTCATATCGCTAAGACTCTGTGAATAATGTAGCAGCCAGCGCTCATGTTCATGATCTCTATGAGAGATTTCTAAGATATTTGTTAGGTCTCGCCCTCGTAAATTGTGTCAGTCCATTCCGTTAATCTCTGTTCTTAGTGCTATAGTACTGTATGTCATTAGCCATCATATAATTTATAAACTGTCTTAATTATATTAGTATCAAAAATAAAAGTAAAACGATGACTTAGTGCTTGAATAAGAGTCTCAGAGCAAACATAATAGATCTAGGCAGCCACTCAGTTAGTTAAAATTTTCTCCGGTGGCTCCTGATTCATTTCAGACAATATCTTAAGTTCTCATTTAGGCCTACAGGTGCAGAATATCCCGCCCTTTACGTATCGTCACGCTCACACTATAATGCTACCAACTATCCAGGTTTTCATCTGTATCAGATTTTTGTGGCAATGCTATGCGCTACGCTTTCTACAAGCACAGGTCTTTGAAAATTTTCCTGAAAATTACCCTTACAAACTTGATAAGGTTATCAATGAAATTCGTAAAAGTTTGCCTTCTTTTGCGTGATGTTTACCTCTACTGTTCTTCCGTTATCAGCAAAGCATCGCAAATAGTTCAGAGTATAGTTGTTGTTAAAACTTAAAGTTCAATGCGATCTCTTTGAGAGACTTAACATACTTTCCGCATTCCTATCACCGTAATAAATAATATAGCCATATTGACAGATAAGGTTTTGTACTGCCCCTCAACCACGAGTATTGGATAATAATTATCATATATCGGAGATGATACAAGAACGGTGTGCAAGGTAGAATTGAGAATACTAACAGGAAATGCATAAGTTAAATTATATATTTGTGGTATGAGGAATTACCTACATACAGTGGAGTATATGAAGCGCATAGAGCATTTCAATCAAATAATTAATACAGGTAAAAGTGGGAGGTATAGACTCGAAAGACAACATGAGAAGATCTGGCGAAATGTGGGACCTAAGTGAATTTTAGGAGTGTTATTATTGAGCTGTGTTTCGTCATTTAAGATTAAATGTGTACTAGATGCCAGCAATTCTGAGGGAATATCGTCTACTCCCAGGGTTTTGTTTGTCTTAGATCTTTCAATGTTCTGTCATATTCTTCTCACAGTGTCATTTCTCCCGTCTCATCTTCATTTACTTCCTCTTCTCTTTCTCTGTAATACTGCATGAAAGTTTATTTCACTTGTACAGACCTTCTATATATTCGTTCCACCTTTCTGATCTCAAGATTTTCCTCAGTATTGGCTTGCGATCTGAGTTCCTGGTATGCATACAGCTTCTTCTTTCTTCAGATCTCTTTAATTTTCCTACAGGTGGTATTTATCTTTCCCGTGTCCTCGCATGTTTCCACAGTGCTGCATTTGTTGTCCAGCAGTACCTGCTTTGCAAATCTGCACTTCTGTCTTCTCATTTTTGGGACATCTGTATTCCACTTTCCCTGCTTCATTTGTCGCATTTTTATATTTTCGGCTTTCGGTAATTAGAGTAAATATCTCACACTTTACCCAGAGATTTCTACTCGGGTTTTTGTTTTTGCCTATTTGGTTATCTGCTACCTTCACTAATTCATCTCTCAAGGGTGCTATTGTGCTTGTTACCCCTACTTTAGTCAATCATTGCCTAATGCTCCCTTTGAGATTCTCAACAATTTCTCATTCTTTCAACTTATCCAGGTCCCATCTCCTTAAATTCCTACCGTACTGCACTTTCTGCAGTTTGTATCCACAGTTCATAATAGTTATGCTCAATCCGCATCTGTCCCTGGAAATATTTTGAAATTTAAATGATTCTAAGTCTGTGCCTTACCATTACGTAATATGTTTGAAACTTTCTGGTGCCTCCAGGTCTGTATCATTTACACTAACTCCTTTCATTATTTCTAAACCAGTTAGCAATGATTAAATATTGCTGTGTGCAAAATTCTGCCAGGCAAGTTCCCCTTCCATTCCTCTCTCCCAATCCATGTTTTCCTAACTACTTTTCCTTCTCTTCCTTTTCCAACTATCGAATTCCAGCCCCTCCCCTCCCCCCAACCCCAATCTTTACTAACTTTTCATTTTCCTTAACTGTCTGAATAATGTTATTTCAATATGTTCATTATCTACAGACCTACTAGGTATATAAAAGCGAAACAATGTGGCGGAATTGGAATCACGTCTGTCTCGGCCACAATAATGCGTTCACTATGCTGTTTGCCGGCCGAAGTGGCCGAGCGGTTCTAGGCGCTACAGTCTGGAACCGCGCAACCGCTACGGTCGCAGGTTCGAATCCTGCCTCGGGCATGGATGTGTGTGCTGTCCTTGGGTTAGTTAGGTTTAAGTAGTTCTAAGGTCTAGGGGACTGATGACCACAGCAGTTAAGTCCCATAGTGCTCAGAGCCACTATGCTGTTTATAATAGCTTATCCTTATTCATATTTTCTTACCCATTATTAGGCCTAATTCTGCATTACCCCTGTGTGATTTTGTATTGATAACCTGTACTGACCTAACCAGAAGTCGTGTTTTTCCTGCCAGTGTGCCCCACTAATTCCCACTACATCTAACTTCAACCTACCCATCTCCCTTTTTAAATTCTCTAACCTACCTACCAATTAAGGGATTTAACATTCAACACCTCAACTTGTAGAAACCCAGTTTTCATTATCTTGATGACAATCTATTGTATATAGTAATGGCTTTCCTATCTACTTTTCGCTTAAGTCAGTGACAAACATTAATGACAAAATTTTTATCTTATCAACCAGTAATTAGAATGTTGTGGAACGAACGAATGACTTTAAGACTATAAATATAGTTCAGTGGTTCCAGCATTACAGGTTGACATCGGTAAAATTGATGAAATCTCCTTTACCCTTAAAAATCCTTATAACAGAGAAAATGCACTCTAGAATTTTGTAAAATTAATACTATTTATATTTACTATAAGCTGAAATGCTCACATAGACGGCTCACATAACTAATTAGCAAGGGTGTTACACTTCATGAAAAGAACTACATGCTAGTTTTTGTTCTTGATAGTAAGTGTGGAAAATAGTTTAAGAACCTTATCATATGTACCTTCACGACTATTTTAATGAAATTGCTAACTCTTTTGTTAACATTGATGTTAATTCCAGTTTCTCATTGTATAATTTTCGTTTCCCATGTCTTCCCTATCTATGGACAGCGAACAGTAATCAATTTCGCTGCATTTAGATATTTAGAATTACGTAGCCCTGTATATGTAGTTACTGTCTTTGTGGTATCTTCTTATATGAGACAGAAATATTTCCAATATCATCAACAATCTTTTGGAGTAAAATACAATCAAATAATGTTCCTGGTGACGTTTAAGACGTCAATGAGTCTCCAAAATGTTGTTAACGATGAGACAAAAAAAATTTACTTCTTTTCCACTCAGCTCTCTTCCCATTATCACCCAAAGGTTCAGTCTCTTATTTAACTTGTTCACTTACTTCAGTCATAGGTTGATCTCTCTAATTTGTTTCAAATACTCGATCCTAAGCTATTTTTAGTGTGTCTGAAATCTCATGTCTACAGTCTTATTTAACCCTTTCATTCCCCTTTGCCTTCTTACAGTCTCAGGATCATGCCCGTTTATCACAGAAGACAATAAAATTTATGTTAGCATTAATATATGTTTACACTGAAATTCAGGTTCATTTTCATGTTTGTTACAGTTTTCTGAAAGAATTATTCTCATACAAAGAAAATCGCAAATCATACCCAAAAGATTTGAAAACATTAATATTGCTTACAACTTATACGATGACAGTTTTTACAAAAACGGTATGTGATCATTTTCATTTGAAGATAAACAAGTTTTTCACCACCAGCCTTTCAATGAAAGTGTGTGGGGTAACATTCATGGGAAGCAAAGAATGAAAGAATAAGAAATAAAAACATACCTCAAAGGTGTAATACAAACAAAACAAAAAAGAGGTAGCTCTTTATAAAGTACACATCTCGGAAATCAGTGTCTACTCCGGTAACATGCAATATGCATACATTGTAACCTTCTTGGAAGATCTATTGCATGCTGTCCACAACGCGGTCGATACTTTATTACCTTGTCGTCATTCACCGTGAGAGGTGGGTTCCTGCAACGACACGTTCCAATTGGACCGATGGATGCTCAGTTGAGTTCATATCAGCATTAATTCAAGCAGATACTGTAGCCCATACGATTCAGATTGATTTCTACCTCCTGGAGGAGAGTTTTCCGATGTGGGAGCAGTGTACCCGTGATTATCAGCTTGAAAGACGAATTCACTGCCGAAATGTTGATTATAGAGTTGCGCAAAAGATTTTATGACCCTGTTTCGATACTGCACAGTCCTAAAATTACCCTCGATAGTTATGTGAGATGTCTGGCGAACCTACAAGATATTCACCCAGAACATAACATCCCACATCCCTGATTAACCTGCAGAGCAGTATGCTACGGACGTGAATTGATACGTAGCAGCTTCCATAGTGTTCTAAGACTCTCATCAAGCATCCGATAAACACTGCACGCGTCAGTGAAGGTAACTTAACACCAGTGATTCAGGTTACATTCCAGGTTTTCTAGAACCCACCTTCTTCGCGCGCAACGGTGTTGAGGGTTTCTAAAGCTGTTCGTAACAGACATATAGAGTCCAAAGTGATCGTGTGGAGTTGGTTATGTACTTCCTTGACTAACACAGCACTGGAAGTTGAATCCAGGACGGCAACGCGCAGTTTTGTTGTATACTCCTTGAACTACCTACGAGACGTAATCCATATACAGGGCGAGCGTTAATAAAACAAACTGCACGACATATTCATGACTGGAAATGGAGGAGAAAAGATCCAATGAACATGTGCTCGGAAATGCACTGTTGCCATTGTAGATGGAGCTGATGTATGAAAGTTCTTCTGACTACATGCTGTGTGGTCCTTGTGTGTTGCCGGCTGTGTGATTGACGCAGCTTACTCTAAGCAGCAGAATGGTCCGGTATTCACGTCGGGAACAAGCCGAAATGGTGTTTGTGCACAGCTAAGCAGATGGAAACGCTCGAGAGCTACCCCAAAACAAGTACCCTGACAGACACCAACCAAATCACTCAACATTCCAAACCCGTTTTTGGGAGTTTGTTTGATCATGGATCCTTTCAGACAGACGAATGCGCAGGGAGGCGGCGGACTGTGCGTACACCGTTTGGAGGACGAGGCTCTACAGGATATTGAGATTAACCCTAGCACAAGCTCCAAGCTAGTGGCCCGCCAACATCGTGTAAGCCAAAGTACTATTACTGTGCATTGTCGATGATTTCTGCACCAGGCCATCACAGTTACAGGATTTCTGTCATCAGTCCTCTTTACCGACGAAGCAGCGTTTACCGGAACTGACGTCATCAGTTTGCATAATTGTCATCTGTGGGCTGAGGCGTCTCATCAGCATCAGTCGAGCATCAGTTTGAGGGTAGGGTTCTTGGCGACCATATACTTAGAACGATAATTCCATAACGCCTCGACAGATGAACATACCTGGACTTCCTGCGGAATACTCTGGCTGGGCTGCTTGAGAATGTGCCTTTGGCAATACGACAGGTTATGTGGTTTCTAAATGACGGAGCACACTCCATTTCCGCATTATACTTCGCCGACACATCAGAAACATATAGCCCAGACGTTGGATAGGACGCGGAAGCTCTGTAACATGGTCTGCTATATCATTGATTTTTACGTCTGGCAGCATCTGAAAAGCGTTGCGTATGCTGAATCAGTTCCTGATGTGCAGATCCTTCAACAGCGTGTTCACGACGCCTGTGACGCTTTTCGGAGAGAGGCCGCAATGTGCGAAAGAGTGGGGCAATCCATCATGCGACGTGTGCATTGCATCGGATGGAGACCACTTGAAACATCTGTTGTAATGTGGATGCGATGCAGCTGTGTACTGTGTTAGGCGTCGATTTGTTGTCGTTGCAGGCACAACATCCATTTCCGAAGACATGTTCGTAGACCCTAAAGCTGCATATGAAACTTTTTGCCGCACTTGGACCAGAAACCAGATTTCCCGCTTACCTCGAGCGGTCGCCTTACAACTTAGGCTACACGAGCACTCTCTCCGGACCGACCCAAACTTCCATCTGTCACACATCTATCGGATGGAGACCACTTGAAACATCTGTTGTGATGTGGATGGGATGCAGCTGTGTACTGTGTTAGGCGTCGATTTGTTGTCGTTGCAGGCACAACATCCATTTCCGAACACGTGTTCGTAGACCCTAAAGCTGCATATGAAACTTTTTGCCGCACTTGGACCAGAAACCAGATTTCCCGCTTACCTCGAGCGGTCGCCTTACAACTTAGGCTACACGAGCACTCTCTCCGGACCGACCCAAACTTCCATCTGTCACACATCTATCTATTTCTTCTCATCGATTATAAATTCATTTTTCCATTCTTACACATATCGCGATAAGCGGAAAGTCCGGGTTCGAGTATGTCGCTATAGATAGTACATCTACACCTATTGTAGTTAAGTAGAATTTTCGTAATGAATTTCAATATTTTAAACTGAAGTTCGTCATTAAATATACAAAAAATGCTCAATGAGTCTTTTAGATATGGTCAGTACCCTGAAAGATTGATATACTCGGTATTGAAAACACTTTTTAAAAACTACGAAAGAGATAATGCAGACAATTACTGGTCAATTTCTTCGCTACCAGTATTTTCAAAACTTTTGGAAAGTGATTTTTAGGAAAATAGTGTCAGCTCTCAGAACACATAATTTGCTGTCAGACTCCCAGGCTGCTTAGTCAAGGGAGTATTCACAGAAAAGGTTGTTTATTTTTTGTGTTTGAGCCACTAGCAGTACTAGACGATAGGTTGAGGACAGCAGGTGTTTTCTTTGATTTAACAAAAACATATCATTAATTTCATTGTGTATACCATACAATACTTTTCAACAAGTTAGAACAGCATGGGATGAGGAGAAAAAATACTTAAAATTGTTTACTTCTTATCTGGAGAGTGGAAAGGAGAAGGTCCAGCGTCAACGAACAGGGAAGAGATATGAATGTGACTGCGGTCACGTAAAGTTGGAGGTGCTACACGCTTCTATTCAGATTCAATTGCTTTCCTTGATATTTATCAATGATCTACCACTATATTTGACAGATGAGAACAATTGTTCTCTTTTTATATGCCACAATTGTGATTGTGAAAGGTATGAAATGTAATAGAATGGAGGCTAAGTGGGTTTTGGTGCAATTACTTATGATGTGTCATCCTTATCTCCTCCTTCAATTACCACCCCTTCACCTTCCCCCTCCACCTCCCTCCTCTAGATTAATTGCCTTACTCATAAATGGCGGTCTGTAATTTTATCCATTGGTGGTTAATAAGATGGTTTATTTGTGATCCTTATACTTATTGCTATAATTTATTACCCACCTAGAATAATTATGACTGTTGTCGATATCACTGTCTTAATTGGGATAATTTATGACCCAGTATGGCGGTCCCAGGTGGCTGCTGTGATCCTTACCATTATCGCAGGTAACTTAAGACCCAGTATGGCAGATACACGATGGCTCCATTTGTGACGTCAAATCAGACATGGCGGTTCTCTCACACCACCACCTACATGATGTCCCAGTGGACATAGACCAATGTAAAACTAACAAAATTGAAGCGAAACGTACTGTTCTAGTGAACTAGGGAAATACACTTCTGGAAGTGGAAAAAAGAACACATTGACACCGGTGTGTCAGACCCACCATACTTGCTCCGGACACTGCGAGAGGGCTGTACAAGCAATGATCACACGCACGGCACAGCGGACACACCAGGAACCGCGGTGTTGGCCGTCGAATGGCGCTAGCTGCGCAGCATTTGTGCACCGCCGCCGTCAGTGTCAGCCAGTTTGCCGTGGCATACGGAGCTCCACCGCAGTCTTTAACACTGATAGCATGTCGCGACAGCGTGGACGTGAACCGTATGTGCAGTTGACGGACTTTGAGAGAGGGCGTATAGTGGGCATGCGGAAGGCCGGGTGGACGTACCGCCGAATTGCTCAACACGTGGGGCGTGAGGTCTCCACAGTACATCGATGTTGTCGCCAGTGGTCGGCGTAAGGTGCACGTGCCCGTCGACCTGGGACCGGACCGCAGCGACGCACGGATGCACGCCAAGACCGTAGGATCCTACACAGTGCCGTAGGGGACCGCACCGCCACTTCCCAGCAAATTAGGGACACTGTTGCTCCTGGGGTATCGGCGAGGACCATTCGCAACCGTCTCCATGAAGCTGGGCTACGGTCCCGCACACCGTTAGGCCGTCTTCCGCTCACACCCCAACATCGTGCAGCCCGCCTCCAGTGGTGTCGCGACTGGCGTGAATGGAGGGACGAATGGAGACGTGTCGTCTTCAGCGATGAGAGTCGCTTCTGCCTTGGTGCCAATGATGGTCGTATGCGTGTTTGGCGCCGTGCAGGTGAGCGCCACAATCAGGACTGCATACGACCGAGGCACACAGGGCCAACACCCGGCATCATGGTGTGGGGAGCGATCTGCTACACTGGCCGTACACCACTGGTGATCGTCAAGGGGACACTGAATAGTGCACGGTACATCCAAACCGTCATCGAACCCATCGTTCTACCATTCCTAGACCGGCAAGGGAACTTGCTGTTCCAACAGGACAATGCACGTCCGCATGTATCCCGTGCCACCCAACGTGCTCTAGAAGGGGTAAGTCAACTACCCTGGCCAGCAAGATCTCCGGATCTGTCCCCCATTGAGCATGTTTGGGACTGGATGAAGCGTCGTCTCACGCGGTCTGCACGTCCAGCACGAACGCTGGTCCAACTGAGGCGCCAGGTGGAAATGGCATGGCAAGCCGTTCCACAGGACTACATCCAGCATCTCTACGATCGTCTCCATGGGAGAATTGCAGCCTGCATTGCTGCGAAAGGTGGATATACACTGTACTAGTGCCGACATTGTGCATGCTCTGTTGCCTGTGTCTATGTGCCTGTGGTTCTGTCAGTGTGATCATGTGATGTATCTGACCCCAGGAATGTGTCAATAAAGTTTCCCCTTCCTGGGACAATGAATTCACGGTGTTCTTATTTCAATTTCCAGGAGTGTATATGTATCAATGTGCGGTATGTTAAATCCATTTTGATTCACGTAGTAACTGTGATCTTACTGCACGGCGTGAGATCTTAGCTTCCAGTGTCGACTATAATTAAAATCATTCTCCATCTGCTGGCTGCGTTACGCATAGCGGTGTGAAGTGAACTCCTGGAAGAACGTGAGTACTGGTTTCCGTGTGTTTTCTAGGGAGGTACACAAATGTCAGTTGCCGTTTTTGGACGTTGTATTCAACCAAGCACACACAATGCGACATCTTAATGCAATGCAAGTTCCAAGGGCAATCGGTTTTGTCCAAGAAGGATGGACTTCCGGTCGTGTTGCTGCAGATGCCAAAACCTCTCCATGTGTCATCCACAGGTTGTGGATACATTACAGAGAGACATGTGAAGAGACGAGGCTGGTTGGACTAAGTCGCTGACGCATTACAACCCCACTCGAAAGACGCTATCTGGTCATCTCTGCGTTGGAGCGTCGTGCTGATACCGCCACAGCACTGCAAGACAAGCTCAGAATTGGCACTGGAGCTGCTGTTTCCGATCAGACTGTAATGAACACACTACGAGGAAGGACCTTACGACTCAGATGTCCTGTTCGAGTACTCTACTTGTCACGATAACATCTTGCAACTCACCTCCAGTTTTTCTGTTCCCGTATCAACTGACAACTATGCCACTGGCGAAACGTGTTATTCGTAGACGAGTACCGATATCCTCTGACGCAGGGTGCTGGTCGTGTTCGTGAGCAGAGGCCCGATGTGAGTGGTATCTGCCAAACTTTATCCAGGAAATCGAGGGGTTTCCAAGGATCCTTGATGTTGTTGGGAAGCTTCTGTGTTGACAACCATATGGACCTTGGGGCATGGTCCATGGTCGCATTACCACCAGGCAGTACATCGAACACATCCTGATGCAGCATGTGGTGGCTGCTGCATACGGTGATGACCCTGAATTCCTTCTAATGCCGGGTCCCATGTGGTGGGCGTCGTCAGGGATCTTCCGCAGAGCCTGAACACTGCGGTAATGGAATGGCCGACGGAGAGTCCCGGTCTAAACTTCACCATGCCTTTGTGAGACATGTTTGACAGACGTGTTCGTTGACCTTCCTGTTCCACCACAGACTCTACAAGAACTCTCATGGGCTCTTATTGAAGAATGGGAATGGATACCATAGGGTGACCCCTGTAGACTTACATGTAGCATGCCACGTAGATGTCAGGCAGTGCTAAACGCTCACAGAAGACATACGTATTACTGAAGCTGTTAAAGTCCAATGTAAAGCATCCAGGATGAATGTTTGTTCCCACTAGGTTTTGGACATCTGTAAGACATTTCTGATATTTTTGTGTAAACGATCGAGGATGTAATGATGCTTCGTTGTGCATTTAATTTGTGAAAGGTAAAGGCATAATTTTGTAACATACACAGTCTTCAATTATTGCGCAATGGAGTATGGCATATGCCCAAATTCATGTTCCCCTAATTCTTTTGAGTAATGAAGCTTCTTTGACAGCTGTATATTGCCTGGGCTCTTTATTTGAACTTTAAGAAACGCTTCTGAGTCTCTCACAGACGTGTTGCACTATTACGTTTTAGACATGCTGCACGCCGTACAAGATGTCGCTAGTACTGTGCAGTGTATGTCTAGCACACCCGTGTGGTGTCCAGGACAATTTAATATTATTATTACAGGCGATTTTGCTCAACAAGGATAAAAAAGATCGCAGATCTAGTCCACTTAAATGTGTGAGAGACATTTTTTAAATCAAGTGCACTCTTGCTACATAATAACTTCACTATTGAGGTATAGGGATCCATTTTATAAATATAGTTCATTGTTGCTACATAACAATTACACTGTGGAAGGTTTGGTGTTCATTTTTAAACCAGAAAACACCATTCTACGGAACTATTACGCTGCGGAAAACACACACACACACACACACACATACATATATTGATATTCCCTAGTTCGGTGCTTAACAATTATCGCATAGGCTTTTTAAGCTGGTGCGCTTTATCGCCCTGCGTAGCACGAAGGAAGGGAAGAATTGCGACGTTTTTATTATAAATATTCACAGCGTCCTGCATGTCACTCGCCACCAGCGAGCGCAGTTGTTAGCAGTGCTGTCCTCGGTTGTACTCCATCCGCTATGCGTCATGCTGTACAAGAGCCAAGCCCGGCACACCGTCTTGGCGGCAGGCCATAACTCCCATCCCACACAGCTTCCCACCCTGACAGGTCTACATTTTTGCCGCCATTTCATTGGCCCTGGACCACAAGTTTTTCCCACAAGGCCCAGAGATGTCGAATATTATTTCATACATTGCCCGCCAAAAATTCTTTCTGAAAACTTAATTTTCACTTTCGCCATTATGGATTGGGTTCAGTTACGTTTAACGAATTTTAATTTTTTAGGTCATACGCTGATGTGTGTGGAATGAAAGAAGCCATCACGCCATCAGCCTGCGGAGCTATGAGATGGTGGGCTGATCACAGACAATCACGTGCTGCACTGAATATGCCTGCGCGTTGTTTTGGTAATCGCTTCGTCTTGTCGTACACTTCAAAGTAAAGGGGGTGGTCCTAATGGTTACACTTTATTTAAAGTAAGTACGGTGTACAGCAGTTTCCACACGAGCTTAGATATTGTAATTAGTGGATGCATCATATCCATCTCACCTCGTTTCGCAAGCACAGATGTAGACAGATTCTCCAGCTGTAATACACTGAAGAACCAAAGAAACTCGTACGCCTGCCTAATATCGTGTAGGGCCCCCGCGAGCACACAGAAGTGACACAACACGACGTGGCATGGACTCGACTAATGTCTGAAGTAGTGATGCAGGGAACTTAACACCATGAAGAATGGGTGGAGGTCTCTTCTGAGCAGCGCGTTGCAAGGCATCCCAGATACGCTCAATAATGTTCATGTCCGGGAAGTCTGGTGGCCAGCGGATGTGTTTAAACTCGGAAGAGTGTTCCTGGAGTCACTCGCATTGTCCTGCTGGAGTTGCCCAAGTCCGTCGGAATGCATAATGAATATGAATGGATTCAGGTGATCAGACAGGATATTTATGTACGAGCCAGCTGTTAGAGTCGTAACCAGACGTATCAGGGCTCCCATATCACTCCAGCTGCACATTCCCCACACCATGAACTTGAACAGTCCCCTACTGACACGCAGGGTCCACAGATTAATGAGGTTGTCTCCATACCTGTACACGTCACATCCACACGGTACAATTTGAAACGAAACTCGTCCGGCTAGGCAACATGTTTCCAGCCATCAGCAGTCCAATGTCGGTATCGACGGGCCCAGGCGAAGCGTAAAGCTTTGCGTCGTGCAGTCAACAATGGTACACGAGTGGGCCTTTCGGCTCCGAATACCAGATCGAAGATGTTTCTTTGAATGCTTCGCACGTTGACACTTGTTGATGGTCCAGCATTGAAATTTGCAGCAATCTGCGGAAGGGTTGCACTTCTGTCACGTTGAACGATTCTCTTCAGTCGTCGTTGGTCCCGTTCTTGCAGGATCTTTTTCCGCCACATCAGTATCGGAGATTTATCGGATTCCTGATATTCACGGCAAACTCGTGAAATGGTAGTACGGGAAAATCCCCACTTCATCGCTACCTCGGAGATGCTGTGTCCCATCGCTCGTGCGCCGATTATAACACCACATTCAAGATCACTTAAATGTTGATAACATGCCATTGTAGCAACAGTATGCCGCTCTGCAGCCTACAGAAGAGTTAAAACTATAATGAGCCTATAGGAAAACGATAAAAACAGTTGATAAAATGGTGACTGTTTAAACTGTAACATGGTGAAAAGTTGCGATGTGAGAATATAAAAACAAAGGTTTGATTATGCTGATTAAAACACATAGTAATTGGACAGGTATAGCTAAAAAGCACAGCGACAGTCTGTTTCCGTTCGCACCACTTAAAAAGGGGACGCACAACACTGAACACTCATGTAAACACTGCACGATGGAGTAGACACGAAGGCCGATTGGGGCGGGGGGTGGGGGGGGGGGGGGGCGGACAGATGAGGGGGGAAAAGGGGGGGGGGAGAAGACCTGCTTGTTTACATATCTCCTTATTTGAATACGCATGGCTATACCAGTTTCTTTTCTTTATTTTCTTTTTTTATTTCAATGCCCAATAAGAGGCGGACTCGCAGCAGCATAGGCGCCGCTCTACAGCTGAGAGACAGACTGTAAATACAGAACATAGAATCATTTAAAAAACAACAGAGCCGGCCGCGGTGGTCTAGCGGTTCTAGGCGCTCAGTCCGGAACCGCGCGACTGCTACGGTCGCAGGTTCGAATCCTGCCTCGGGCATGGAATGTTGTGATGTCCTTAGGTTAGTTAGGTTTAAGTAGTTCTAAGTTCTAGGGGACTGATGACCACAGATGTTAAGTCCCATAGTGCTCAGAGCCATTTTGAACCAAAAAACAACAGAAAGGAGGAAATACCGGGAAACAGACATATAAAAGAGGAAACGTAATAGAAGATAGCGTAAAAAAAGGGGGTGACTGGAAAATGGTGATAAGAAACTAAAAACTATACACAAAAAACCACGCACTGTGACGATTTAAAAAACACAAGGGGAAGTATGGCCGTAGCATAAAAGTAGCGATGAGCGGCGTAGCACATAACAATGACTGATAGTACACTATGCACAAGTCCTGCACACAATTAAAATCACAACTCTTGACGTCACGGGAGAACAGCACCAAATACAACACCGACGTAGCACACCGATGACGATGAACAAACTAAGAGGATCTGCCAGAGGGTTGGAGACGAAGGAGAAGGGAAGAAAGGGAAGCAGGGGGGGGGGGGGGGGGACAGACGGCGGGCGCGCCGAAGGGATCCGGGGAGGGAAGGACGTGCCAGTGTCTTTGGTGCTTCAGTGTAGTATTATAATTTTTATTCCAGCTACCGGCCGAGATTGGCGGCGAGATACCAAATGGGATCAGATGCCTAATACAAATTTCTTCTGTTCCATTAAATGTATGTCCTGTCGTCAGCTGTGAATTGTACAGTAACTTCCCTCGCGTGAGTTAGTAACAGCAACATGTTGCTTAGTATCACAGCCACAGGCCAGCACAATATCGTGTAACACCCTCCCACGAGGTGGCAGCACAGTGCAGAACTACTTCAAGAGTGCGGAAATATTTAGGTGTTTAATACGTTCATTGTTCATTTCCACCACATACTGTTCAAAGAGTGGAGTGTTCGACATGGTTGATTTTAAAATCGGGTTTCAGCTAAGAACAGCGTATAACTGCTGTCTCTAGGACAGTGGACATGTCTGAACATGCTCCACTCTCAGTTGTTTTAGTGCACTCTCTGACCTACATTTAGCATAAAATATATGACCGAATGTATCACATTCAACTCAACACCACGCTCCCCATAAACTCTTCCAAGTATTGGTCTGCTTTCCACCGCCTTATTGGGAACCGCCCCACCCCCCAGTACCCTCTCCTCCTTAATGACCATCTCTTTCCTGACAACCTCAGTAAGGCCAACCACTTTGCCTCCCGCCTCTCTGATGTTTTTTCCATCCCAGATGATCCCGTCTTTGATTATTCCCTCTTCCCTGATGTCATGGACCGTACGAATACCTCTGTTCCTCCCCTTGCTCCTAGCTTCCAGTACTTGGGCCACACACCACCGTCTGAACTTAACACTCCCATCACTACCCAGGACATCAGCCTCACACTCCGCACCAAACGCAACACTGCTCCCGGCCACGACTGCGTTACCTAAAGCCACCTCAAACACTGCCCTCCCTCGTTCCTTTCACTCCTTACCACCCTCTACAATGTCATCCTTGCCACTGGCTTCTATCCCGACCTGTGGAAAACCTCCCGTATCCTGATGTTCTCCAAACCCAACAAGCCTCCATCTGATGCCTCTTCCTATCGTCCTATCTGTCTCACATCGGTGTTCAGCAAGCTCTTGGAATCCATCCTTTCCCGGCGCATCCATCACCACCTCCGCCAAAACCACCTCCTCCCAAACACACAATGTGGCTTTCGACCTTCCTTCTCTGCTGATGACCAACTCCTCCGCCTCACTCATCTCCTCTCCCTCCAGCTTAACTCCCGTCGCTCCGCCATTTTTGTCTCCCTTGACCTCGAAAAGGCCTACGACCGTGTCTGGCATCCCGATCTCCTGTTTAAACTCCAAACCTACACCCTTCCTATCAACTGCATCCGTCTGGTGGCCTCCTTCCTCTCCCACCGCCCCTCCTATGTCACTATCCATGATGCCACTTCCTACACATTCTACCCCTCTGCAGGTGTGCCCCATCGCTCTGTCCTCTCCCCTCTCCTCTACCTCCTGTACACGGCAGATATGCCCCAACCCGCCCCTCCAGTACACCTCTTGCAATATGCGGATGACACCGCACTCCTCGCCCTCGCTCCTACCCTCCAACGGTCCCAACACCTTCTCCAGAATCACCTTGACCTTTCTGCTGCATGGTGTAACCAGTGGCTCCTGAAACTCAACCCTTCCAAGACCCAGGCAATCATCGTAGGTCGTACCACTCGCTCCTTCCGGCTCCTGGATTTCTCCCTTACTGTCTGTGCCCGTCCTGTCCGCCTCACCCCCACCCTCACCTACCTAGGCCTCACCATTGACCGTCACCTCACCTGGATCCCTCATCTCCGCTCCATCCAATCCAAAGCCCACAACCGCCTCCGACTCCTCAAACTCCTCTCCGGCCGGACATGAGGGTTGCACCCCTCTACCATCCTCCACACCTACAAATCCTTAATCCGTCCCATCCTCTGTTATGCCAGTCCTGCCTGGATATCTGCCCCCCCCAAATTCTATAAGTCCCTCCAGATCCTTGAGCGTCATGCACTCCGCCTCGCCTTCCGTATACGTCTCCCGTCCCCCACGCGGATCCTCTATGATCTCATTCCTTTCCCCATCTGCTCCTGTTCCTTGAACATATCCGCATCCTCTACACCTCCCGCCATCTTGAACCCCCTCACCCCCTGGTTGCTCCTCTCCTCTCCGATCCCCACCCCCTACCCCGTCTTCACCGTTGTGTCCCCCCTACCCTCCATCTCTACACCCTACATCTCCTTTCCCAAGGTGGCTTCCATCAACTCCCCCTCCCGGATGATGCCCTCTCTCCCTCCATTTATCCCTCCTATCGACTCTGATCCTCACTCCCCCTCCTTTCCCGGGCTCCCTCTCCCCCCCTTCCATCCTGTTTCTTCCCCACCTCCCCTCTCTTTGCCCCCTTCTCTCCCCTGCATCCTTTTACATTTCCCTCCTCTGCCTCCTCTCATTCCCTCTCGCATCTGCCCTTCTCCCCCTTTATTAGTCCTCTCCCTCCTTGGTTTCCCCCCCCCTTTTCGTTTTTTCCTCTCCTCCCTCCTTGTTTTTCCCCCTACTCCAGGTCCCCCCCCCCATCTGCCTTGGGTCGGAGGTGCCATCTTTGTGCGGCCTTTTTCGTGCAGTGTTTTACAGTGTGTTTTTCCAGTGCGTGCTCCGTGTTGTGTCGTTTGGGAAGTGTAGTGAACAGCCATCATACTGTTGCTGGGTTTGCTTTTTATTACTTGCGAACAGAAACCAGACTGTCGCCATGTTTTTTAATTGTGTGTCTACTGTGTTACTTGTCTGATTCCTGTGTCTTTTATCTACATTGCCAACCCCCTTTTGATTTCTGTTTTAACTTTCCGCAATTTTACGCCATTTTTCACTTTAAATCGCCATTTTATCGCCTGTTTTTTCTTGTTTCTTTCTTCTTCCTTTATTTAAAAAAAGTCTGTAGGCTGTTGAGCAGCGTAGTAAGCTGCTGCCGGCCCGCCCCCTTCGGGGGGAATTGAAAATCAATAAAGAAAAAAAAAGTATCACATTAATATGTGGTGTGTATCCCATTCGAAATGCACAACTTATTAAAATAGGAAATAGCGACTGATAGTAGTAAAAGAAAAGTTATTTTATAAAGGTACCCATGACTTACATTTCGTTCTGAAGATGAAACAGTGTTGCTGGTTAAGGAATTGTGGGTTAGACACTCTAGGATGCATCCAAGGTATGATTAAACCAATGTATTATTGCAATCGAATATTCTGTCTGTAACTGTGCATGAAATACCAGGCGAAGTGGATGGCATGCGGCTGATAGTTGTAATATCTAAGCTTGTACAGCAGTTGCTATAGGCCGTACTGTGTTTAAATAAGGTGTAAACATGAGAGCCATCCTCTTAATCGACAAGTGCCCTAAAACAATACACGGCGACTCGGAGAACAGCGCTGTGATGCACTCAGCGCAGCTCACGACTGCCCACCATCGGTCCACCGCCTCATAGCTTCTGCAGCCTGACTGTTCCTGCAGGTTTCGCACGTTCCATGCGTACCAGTGTATGACCTGAAAAAAGTTCGTCAAACGTGACTTGAGCTCCAGCCTTAATAACGAATCTGAATACAGAATTTTCGCAAAGAATTTTCGGGGGGTACTGGGAAATATATGTAATGATATTTGGTTCCTCTGGGCCATGTGAGAGAAGCTTGTGGTCCAGGGCCTGTGATGGAGGCAAACACGCAGCGCTGCCGGTGGGTGCTGGGTGGGATGGCGGTCATAGTCTACAACCGAGGCGGTGTGGTGGGAATGCTTATGATAAAAACGTTGCGATTGTTCCCTTCCTTCCTTAAAACACCGAGTCATACAGTGTGACTGCTTAAAAAACCATCTGCTATATCATGCAACTCCAAAGAGAAATTGTCGCATAGAAAAAATATACTTCGTTTAAAAGTTCTGACATATCAAAGAGGGCCATTTTCATCTCCTTGTTTATCTTTGCTCTAAAAACCTGCCTGTAGCAATGATGATGATAATAATAATAATAAATCGCCCTGCACATCCCACAGGAGTGCATTTTTGCTTCTGTCACAGGCCCTGGACCACAGGCTTCTCCCACATGGCCTAGAGACACCAAATATCATTACATATATTTCCCGTTGCCCGCCGAAAATTGCTTCCAAAAATTCAGCTTTCAGATTGGTTATGAAGGCTGGAGCTCAATTCACTGCATCCCTTGCACAGTGGTGGTGATGTCTTGTATGATGTGTATGATGTTTATAATGTAATACTACTACAAACTTGTCTTTGAGGGTACAAAAACGTTCCTAAATATTTAAATAATAGTACGTGCAGTTTAGAGCTGTCGAACAATCTATGTAACTCCTTTTTTTTAATGTACAGCCATTCTACACTGTAGCGTCATAGGGGTGATATGTGTGTGTGTGTGTGTGGGGGGGGGGGGGGGGGAATCTTTCGACTACCATATTTGATTATGACATTATAGAGGCAGTCATCCTAGATCCACCGTATTTGGTCATAAATTATTCTTATTTATTTCGTTATATAACCTGATCTCATTAGAGGCATCAGGCCCTCTCTTACATTGGGCCAAGGTTTCACACTTGCAGTACCATTTTTACATCATCGTAATCTAAGAAATAACTATTTTAATATGAAAGTAACTGGATGGGACAAATAAATGTGGCCCAGAGAAAAGAGTTCTAAGGTGCAAAGAAACACTGAAGAGGAAGGAAAATACAGTGCTAACCTGACTATAGCAGATGCTGAAAGTGAACACCATTCATCTCTCGGCACTTTTGGTCCGTGGGCAGCAAGTTGCTGAAGGCAGAACGATGCCGGACTCATGGAAATGCTGCACCCTCAAAATGGTTCAAATGGCTCTGAGCACTATGGGACTTAACATCTGAGGTCATCAGTCCCCTAGACTTAGAACTACTTAAACCTAACTAACCTAAGGACAGCACACACATCCCTGCCCGAAGCAGGATTCGAACCTGCGACCGTAGCAGCAGCGTGGTTCGGGACTGAAGCGCTAGAACCGTTCGGCCACAAATGCCGGCTTGCTGCACCCTTATCCGAAACATTTTGCTACAGTTCTTGAAGACTATGAGGTTGTTGTGATACCTCTTAGATTTGAGTGCTCCTCACACAAAGTAATCACACACAGTTAGACCAGGTGACCTGGGTGGACAGCTAGGACTCCAACCAGACTGACCTCTGCTAATAACTCTGTCAGGCGTGGAGATTGTGTAAATATGCCCCAAGGTTCGGCTGTCTGTATGGGCAGTTGCTCCATCCTGTTAGGGATGGTTACATGCATATATTCACGCCCATCCATATCCACTCGTCCGGGCCACTTTTATTTGCCCCACCCTCTAGTGTGAAACGTCCGGGCCGCCATGAGCTGTTGCCATTTTTCGGGGTGCACTTAGCCTCGTGATGTCAATTGAGGAGCTACTCGACCGAATAGTAGCGGCTCCGGTCAAAGAAAACCATCATAACGACCGGGAGAGTAGTGTGCTGACCACACGCCCCTCCTATCTGCATCCTCAGCTGAGGATGACACGGCGGTTGGATGGTCCCGATGGGCCACTTGTGGCCTGAAGACGAAGTGCTGCTGCTGCTGCTAGTGTGAAAACGATCTGAGTGCCTATATAGACCATGTGAGTAAATAATACTGACTATGAACTAATAAAGTTAATACCGGCAGCACTTCCACTACTGCTGTTGCTGCCACTAATAATAATAATAATAATAATAATAATAATAATGGCAATAAGAACTTTAATGATAGTGGCAGATATGAAAAGAATTTGTAGGTCTACAAAACAGATGTTTTCTGATATAGCATATTCTCGGGAAAGGAATTTTAAGGAGACTGCATCAGCTAAGAATACTGGGAAATGAGATCTGGTTGGAAAGAAGGGTGTATAGGGGCAACCAGTTTCTGCAGGGAAAATGGTAAACATTATTGTTGCTTTAGTAGATATGTATTTAACTGCTTTCTGAAGCTGGATTTGTTATTAAGTTGTCTAATATACGAGGTTATTCCAGAGTTGGATTCCTGCTATTGACAAGGACTTCAAGAAATTGGCTGATAAAGATATAAATCATGGCACCCATCTTGGACTATCATATCGGGTTATACATTAACCTAATGAAACAAGCAATGGCTAGAGGTCATGCAACCAAAATCGGTGCCCATACTGCATCATAAATTGTCCTAATTATACCAGCAATAAGGTAAATTTATAGTGATAAGGAGAACAGTAATGACAACCATCTTTGACATCTATATTTGCTCATAAATTACCATAATTAAGCCAACAACAGTAAGAGTGATAAATTATCCGAATTGGGAAATAAATTATAACCATAAAAATAATGGTCATAAATAAATCCTCTTATCTGTCCCTCAAACAATAGGATAGTCCACTATTTACATATAAGACAACAGACCTAGCTGGCTGGGGGACTGAAAGGGGGATCAGGAGAGGAGCCATAAACTATTAATACGGGAAAGATTAGACTGACAGGACATAAATCTCTGCACCAGAAACGGCTTAGCCACCATACTTATAATACAAATGCTGTAGCTAATAGGGTAGATCAGCAACAAAAAATTTAAAGTGTCATTTACAAAAACCATACGAATTTCTCACTAAGTGTTAGTACTGCAGCACAAAATTTTCATTGTACTAGTCGGATTTTCATTGTACTATGTAGTGATGATTCTTTCTAATTTTAGTATATACAGTATACATATGTGAGGGCTTGTTTTACATAAAATGCGAGCGATATGTAGAAAGTCGATGATCACCAAACCCATCTACAGAAACATTAAATCACCAACCTGGAAAGCCGGTTTTTTAATAAGCAACAGTGCACTGTACATTACATGTGTGTGTGTGTGTGTGTGTGTGTGTGTGTGTGTGAGAGAGAGAGAGAGAGAGAGAGAGAGAGAGAGAGGGAGAGAGAGACAGAGAGAGAGTAGCGAAGAAGAAAACGTTTATGCAAATGAATAAGACAACAATTCTACGTAAATATAGGATGCAGCTATCAAGCAGCCAATTATATTGGAATAGCTATGAAATTCGATATATAGAGGCTCCACACTTCCTGGGCTGATGTTAATTCGGCGTAGTTCCGCTAATTAAAGTTAATGAGGCCCTTGCGGAAGGATATCGGTTTCCGTTGGAAGCGAGTAGCTCTCCACCAGATGATTAGCGACTGGGCAAATCCCTCATGATTATATTCAAGATTGAAATACGTGAATTTTTGCACCTGGCAGGCTGTTCACTGAAGTGTGAAACGCAGCCCTAAACTCTTGCAAAGAATTACATTCACGCAAAGCTGGCTGTGTTTTCCATTATACAGTAGCTCGCGTTACAGTTTCTGTGAACCTTTCAAACCTAGGTCGCTCTAAACAGAACGTGTTAAGCAATACTTCGAATCTTGTTTTCGGTGCAGGCGACAGTTGTCTGTCACGCCTTATCGATTATATTAATCTGTAAGTGTGAGATTGAGATTACCAGAAGATATAAAAGACATCATTACCTATTGCTACACCACAAAGACAGCACATGCTTTGTATTTACTGCAGTAGCGCCTTGCGACAGTCATTTAAATCTTGGTTTCAGAGCTCCAACCAGTCTGGATACTGAACCCAAAACATAACTGCCACAGGAAAAGAATACATATAAGTTAGTCAACGTATGTATACGATGTAAGGAACTGCATAGGAAAAGAAATACCTGGTTAATATGAAAGACTGCGATTACATTCAATTTTAACCCGTGACTTAATAATATGCTATGACTTTTCATTTAAAACTCCCGGCCGATAGGCCGTGGTCGATATGTAAAACCACTACCTGACGTTTCAGCTCCGAATGTGCGAGACATTCACACGACAGCTGCAGCCATTGCTGGAGGGCCCCTGCATTTATAGATCAACATGGCAGGCACCCACTATTCTTCATGTTATGCCGATCGTGCTATTATTTTTTGCTGGTGTCATCGTTCTCGGTAAAAAAGTAACCGTTTGTCGTTCTATTGACGCAAAGTCGACATCCATATTTTATCTACCACAACACTTTCTTCTTTTCTATAAAAATTTATTACGGTGTTTGTGATCCTCTTTGGGATCTCTATACATGCGCGTCTGATAGTGCATTATTTATTATGGTGTTTGTGATTCTCTATGGTCTCTCTATACATGTGCATATTATAATGCAGTGTCTTCACTAAAATGCTCTTCTCACTGAATTTTATTTTATAGTTTCTATATCGGAAAACATATTCTGCTACTACCGACTTGTCAGTATGTCACAGATGGGAGTTCCTTTTGTGTTCAGCTAAGAGGGTATTAACACTTTTGTTGGTGGTTCCAGTGCATACCTCTCCATAACTACGTAGGACTGTATACACGCTAGCAGTGGGTAGTGTATGCCTTAGACCTTTTGCCGTTCTTATAGACCTTTTGCCGTTCTTACACATTCTGTTATCTTCTTGGTGGGTCTAAAGATGACTTCAGCCCCATACATGGCCAACACTTTCCCAATGCGATCCATAATTTTGTTAATAAACGGTAGTAATACTTTTCCAGCTGACGGCAGTTGTTCCTTGTTACTCCTGGCCTTCCTTCTTCTTGGACAGGTTACTCGATCCACCTTGTAACTAGAATGACCATTTTTCCTAAAAGCCAACAGTAAGTGGTCCAGTTCATATTGTAAATAAATCGGATGGCAATTTTTGTTAGTTCTGTCCATCAAGGTTTTAATGACATCTCTTTTTTGTCTTGGGTGATGGTCAGTATCCTTAAAAAGGTATCGAACAGTGTGCGTAGCTTTCCTATACACCTTACGGCTCAAAGTCCCATCCAGTCGTTTTCTCACAGATACATCCAGGAATTTATTAGCAAGCCGGCAGAACTGATAGCACTCAGATAAACACATTTGGTGTAAGAGCGCGACGGCTCTTTCACGTTTGTTTCATTGCGGATGCACTAGTATCGTCCGAACTCTTGCGGGAGTCAATAATTTACGAATAGTGGGTTAATGGGCGAGGGACGCTGCATTGCAGCGTGGGATAAATTGAGAATTTGGGTGGGGTGGAGAGCGTGTCCTGTTCGCCGAGGTGGTTAACGCAACCGATCTAGAAAAGCTGAGCATCCGGGTTCGCGTCTCGGTCCGACGAGAATTTTCAACTTTCGCAGTTGCATTACCACAATGTCCTAAGCGGCTGGAAACCACGAGTTACCCACCCATCCTTTCCCTCTCGTTCCCCATCCGCTGTTTTATATAAATCGATTAATGCAACACAAATACAGAGTGAGTCAAGAGAAAAGGTACATACTTTGAGTGGTGGTAGTATTGGTGATTCCGAACAAAAAACTTCAAATGAACATATACCCTTTTCTTAACCATATCCTACACACAGCTGCTTGAAAACCACGAGCGTCAGTCGCATGTGCTTCTTCACCGAAACTCACATGCGAATTCAACCAAAGCGACATTACGCTATTGCAATGCACAGTATCTTTCTGAAACGTATTCTGGGCCTTGAATCGGTCACTGTGGAATCATTTCTTGGCCACCATGTTCACCCAATCTTAATCCATCAGATGACTGTTTGTCAGATTGGCCTAACAGCGAAGTCTACAAGGGCAGAGTGGACACAAAGGAGGAACTTCTCGTATTTTCTTTCTGTGCGTGTGCTCAAGTAAAAGACCGAAAGATTGAACTCAGATTAGCAAAACGATAACTGTCTACCAGAGCTTCAGAATGCACTGCAGTTGACGGTAGACTTTTTGAAAAGCTTTTGCGGGGAAATGTGCACATTTAAACAAATCACTACAGCTCAATGTTTCATTTACTATCACCTGCATTTATCCTTTCCCCTTTGTTTTCATTAGTTTCCTCAGAAACTGTTATGTACGGGACATGCGCTCATACGATTTCCGTTCAGATTCAGTAATACTATCACTCCTCAAAGCATGCGCCTTTCCTCCCAACTCACTCTGTGTATTAGAAAAGATCCCTCGCGAGATGAAGCTACATAAAAACTGAATACAAGGAAGATGACCGATTATAATAGACGCCTTTTATGTATTAATAGTATCATGAAAGTGTCTATCGCAAATGGATTTTAATCAAGAAGAAAGATGAACTGGAATAAATCGAGAAACTCTATTGTTTAATACATTGTCCGTCCAAAATCAGTACTGTGTGTACGGCAGGAGCTTGAACTCACAACAGTAAATTACTAATGTACATTCGACCAGTCAGTTGTCGGCAGGCGGTGGTAAGTGATGAACGTGTGGTCGTAATGTGTCAACGTTGTTGTTTCACAAATCACAAAGCAATAACATCTCTAAATCAAGTGTTCGCGACGTTCTTGAGAATGTTCTGAAAGAGAGAAAAGTGTGTGAAAATTATGTCATGGGACTTCATATTCCAGAGTAGACTGCGTGAAGTTGTTTTGTGCCTTCAGACATTGTCGAGTTGACCCGCCAGGTTAGCCGAGAGCAGTCTGCTTTCCGCAGCGCTGCGGCGAGGACGTCTTGTTTACGTCCCGTCCGCGCGGTCGCGAGTGCCCGTAGTTGTTTACTACTGCGTTGTCGCTAGTTTAGAGTCCATCACTACCGACGCGACATGGCACATTCATACAGACAAACCACCATCAAGATCAGTTTTCAACCCGATCATGCATGACCGCGAGCTTTTGAAGTGGAACGTTTTCTACGTGACGACGTTAAAATTGAACCGCGAGACATAATTGGTATCCATCTCTCTATCACGAGCAGTGTTGTCTACGTCAAGCTAGTAAGTGACGAGGTGTGCAACAGAATCGTGCGCGCACATGCGAACGATCTTAAATTCAAACATTCTGATGGCCATATTGGGGCGGTCTCTATCGATCACGCGGGGCTTGGCCTCCGTACGATACGCGTCTTCGAACTCCCGTTCGAAGTACCACCGGACGTAGTCACCGCGGCTTTCCAGCCCTACGGCAGAGTGATCAGCCATATGGCCGAAAAATGGACCACCTTTACAACGTACCCCGTTCTTAACGGGGTGCGACAGATTAAAATTGAACTGACCAAACATGTTCCGTGATATCTTGTCATCGGCGGATGTAGGGCGATCATTATGTATGACGGTCAGCCACGCACTTGCTCTGGTTGTGGCCAAGAAGGGCACGTCCGGTCGGATTGTCTCCGACGACGGCTTACTCAAATCCCGACAGGTGAATCTATGACACCTTCTACGGTGACGACCCTTCCTCTCAATTACGCCGAAATTACACGGGCAGCAACCCTTTCCGATGCTGACCACAGTAGTCCGATAGCCGCCCCCGATAGCGAAACCGTGATGGCTTCTGCAGTACAGGATCCGGCCTCCACAACGGCGCCCCCACCTGAAGATAATCACCGACCGACCTTGCAAGAAGGCGTGGATGCCAGGATGGACATTGACCCACGAGTTGTGCCGACAGCGGCTTTTCTTCCAGACACCGGATCAGCTGAAGAAATTCACCCACATTCAGATACTGAAACACACGTCCGTAAACAGCGTTCCCCGCGAAAACACAAGAGACGGCGGCGTGCTCCATCGGACGATTGTTTGCAGCGATCGTCTGACATGGAATCTGGAAATTCCGACGACGGTACCGGCGGTACAGAGGCCGCTGTAACATCAAACTCAACAGATCGCCGTGGTGACGGCTTCAGCCCCTCCGACCCCACAGAACAGCAGGATCACAAGCAGACAGCCGCTGCCGATTCCCAGCCAGCAGAGTCGATGGGGTCAGCGCCGAGTGCCGCAGCAGCCACTAACAGCCACCAACAGCCGATGGTATTTCATGGCGACTGGGCGGACGACTGTGAGGACACTCCTTGCCCATCGTGTCGGACGACACGGGGGGAACTTTACCCCACCAGTGTTGATCCTTTCCCGCCATCAGTTACAGTGACGAGACAGCCTTACAAGGGTATTGATGGCCAACACGGATGCTATGGATAGACCTCAAACTTATCGCGTTGCAACTATAAACATCAACACTATACGGACGCGCGCTAAGTTATCCTTGCTTCAGGATATGTTGAACTCTGCTTCCATCGACATAGCCCTTCTCCAGGAAGTGTACGTCGACGACTTCCCAGGCATGTACGGTTACGATGCTTGCGTCTCTCCAGCTTCCCCAACAGGCAGCGGTGTCGCTGTACTTCTTCGGGAAGGGATAGTGGCGGACGATATCCTGTTTCTGCCTGGGGCAAGAGGAATGGCACTCACAGTACTGGGTGTCCGCCTTATCAATATCTACGCACCTTCCGGGACGGACAAACGTCGCGAACGTTCACGATTCTTTGCGGAAGACGTCGCCCCGCTCTTCCAAGGCCGCCACGACCATCTGGTGTTCGGAGGTGACTACAATTGCGTACTGGCGCCCAGAGACCAACTCCCACGACATAATCCGTGCCCGGAACTCGAGACGCTAATTCGAGACCTGCAGATGGTGGACACTTGGGAACATCTTCACGGCCACCGACCGGGATTCACGCACTTCACGAGTCACTCTTCCAGTCGTATCGATCGGATTTATGTCACACGCTCTCTCGCCGCTGGAACACAGGATGCGGAACTGTGGCCTGCAGCATTCTCGGACCACACAGCTTACATTTGTGCCGTCACCCTGCGGCGGCAACAAGTGTGGAGAAGCCGCAGCCCGTGGAAATTAAACATCGCTCACCTGTTTACCCGGATTGCCGCCAAGCCGTTGAGGATACGTGGCATTCATGTGAAACTCGCCTCCGTGCATATCCCACAACGATCCGCTGGTGGTTGGACTGCGCCAAACCGGCACTGAGGCCTACGGTCGCGACCACGCTGCTTGGCGAAGACATACACTCGACTTTTACTTCCGGGTCCTGCGCGACTGTGATGCTATGGCGCCGTCTCCGGAACGACAAACGGCGGTCCATCGTGCTAAGGTTCAGATCCTCGCTCATATGCGACGCCACCTAGAGGGGGTAGTCATCCGCTCGAGGACGCAGGAGCGGATACCGAGCGAACGCCCGTCAATGTTCCACGTCCTTCGTGAACGTAAACGACGCCAACGAGCGCTGATAAGCTTCATCGACACGGAGGACAGTCGTCGCCTCACCACGCAACAAGACATAAACACAGCGTTCTACAATCATTATTCCCAACTCTATTCCGCTCAGACCCCTGATCCGACAGCACTGGAGGACGTCTCTCAGACGATTTATGGCACCGTCACCCCGGAAATGGAAGCGGCCATGGTGGACGAAATTACAGAAGAAGAAGTGATCGACGCCATTAGAAAAGGAGCTGTCAACAAGTCTCCGGGTCCTGACGGCCTCCCCTTGGAATTTTACCGGACTTTTCAATATTTATTAGCCTCCCGATGGACGGACATCCGTCGCGAACTACTATCCCCGGACGTGCCGCTCCCTGCTGCCCTTGTGGAAGGGCCTTCCTATTCACAAACCGTCCGGTGGCTCACGACTGCAGGACTACCGCCCGTTGACGCTATTGAACTGCGACTTTAAGATCTTTTCTCGACTGTTGGCGGCGCGGATACGCCAGACCTTACGAAATGTTATCTCACCCGATCAAACGTCATTAGGAGGTGACAATAATATTCAAACAGCACTCAGTGAATATCGTGACTTGATCTCACTGGCGAGGGCATGTCGTCTGAAGGGTGCACTGGCGGCAATCGATTTTAGTCAAGCTTTCGACCGAGTGGACCACGACTATTTGGAAGCGGTCCTTCAACATATGCGGTACCCACAGCCATTCGTCACTGTCGTCATGCGACTACTCCGTGGCGCGACGTCCAAGGTGATCGTCAACGGCCGACCTTCGCAGCCCCTCACCATTTCTCGATCGATACGCCAAGGCTGCCCTCTGTCCACTTTACTTTACGCTGTGGCCATGGAACCTCTACTCTGCGGGCTGCGCCAACGACTAACGGGTATGACGTTACGAGGCCACACTTTCCGATGTAAGGCGTACGCTGACGACCTGGTGATTGTCATCCGCAACGGTGACGACACCGCTAGCGCACTGAATTGGATAGCGAAATATGGCATGGCCACTGGTAGTCGTGTCAACGTCGCAAAATCGGTGGCGATGAACATCGGGGTCGGATTGTCTGAGAACAGTGTCACCCCTTTACAGCTCAGAGATAGTTTGAAATGTCTCGGCATTGATTTTACAGACGATATACGACGGACCGCTGCTCACAACTTTCGACGGCTTTTACGAAATGTTTGGACTGGAATTGCCAACAACCGCCTACGAGCCCTGGACATCGTCCAAAGGACCCAGTATGTTAACACACATTTAGCGTCACGCATTCCGCACATCGCCCAGATATTACCTATACCGGTGATGTTAGCTCGCCGTATACTAGCGGCTTTTGGGTCCTTCGTGAGTTCAGGAATGCTTTTCAAGATCAAATATGAGACTCTCACCCTTCCCCCGGATCGGGGAGGGCTTGGCCTTTATCACATTCATGACAGAGCGGTCGCCCTATTTGTGAGCACATTAGTCAAACTATGGCACCGCCGTCCGGACAGTTTGACCAGTTTGTTAATAGAAAAACTAGCACCGCCCTCCCTGTTGCCGCCTGTGCCGATACACCACGTCCCCTCCTCGCTCTTCTACATCGGTGTCTTTTACCTCGAACTCAGTTACGTTCGACTTGCCTTACCAGCGACTCACCTGGCGACGGCAAAGGCGGTTTATAGGGTCCTGCAACGTGGACGACCCGATAACGTCGTGGAGAGGAAGCACCCGAACGTCAACTGGCGTGTAGTGTGGAGGACAATTCACTACGTAACACTGGACACTGACGTCACGGCGATGTGGTATATCACTGTCAACGGTAAGCAGGTGACCAGATCAAGGCTACATGCGATCCACATGGTAGACTCACCCACGTGCACGAGCTGTGGCGTTCAAGACAACGATGAACACCGTCTTAGCTGTGGCGAGTCTACGGCAGTGTGGCACTTAGTGAGGCAAATGTCAGCATACTTCCTTCGGGTAACGCCGAATCATATCGACCCCAAGACTATCCTATTCCCGGATGAGACGTATTACCCACGCACTAAAACTAATGCAATGACGTGGCTTCGTGGACATGCAGTGCATTATTTGTTCCAAGACGGCACTAAGGACACTTTAGACTTTTGGAACTCTTTGCAGGAACGACATTGCAAGATCCTCCGTAACCCAAAGTATCGACAGTATTTTTCCAATTTTTTGTGGAGTGTGTTCCACGACCCTCCACGTAGCTGGAACATCACGGGTAAGAGAAGCTAAGATTACAAGACGATGATAGAACACTACACGATACAACGTGAGATCTACTTTCATCATTACGAGAGGTCATACCTGGCTGATACAGCAGATGGAGAGTTTCGTTGTGAAACCTCACACTCTGTAGTACTATTTGCCCCATTTCCTCTTTTTGTCCCCGGTGCGAAAAGGTCTTCGCAGTTTTTGTCTTCCCATCCAGTGCAAGATGTAGCACTGGTTAATGGTGGTATGGATTCCACCCTTCAGTTTTGTTTCATGGTTTCCTTCGCCCCGCACTTTGCTCTCTTTCTTTATGCCTTTTTCTATAACTATTAGCATGGTTTTAGTTATGTGCGTCCCCAACTCGAACCAACGAGTGCACTTACTAGTTTTCAGTTCCTTACTGTTAAAAAAATGCAAAAAAAAAATTAAAAAAATTTAAAAAATTTAAAAAACTAAAAATAAATAAATGAATAAATAAAATATAAAAAAATCAAAATAATACACCAACTGCATCCTTTGTACCACATCCCATCCCCAGGATGGGAGGGAGGAGACATCGTGGCGAGGCCTCGGGTCGCGACTCCTGCCCACCTTGCCTCCGCCAGCCCAATCCACCTGGCGGATTAACGGTGTGGGCCGGTGTGTCAGCCAGCCTGCATCTGGTTTTTAGGCAGTTTTCCACATCCCACTAGGTTAATACCGGGCTGGTCCCCTCCTCCCGCCTCAGTTACACGACGCACAGACCTTTTTTTTTTTTTAATTCTTTATTTGAGGCGGTACGGGATCGGAGTGCTGGACGCGACTGGTGATTAGCAACTAGTCATGAAAGTCTCTCAAGAATATTGTTAGTACTTTTCATGATACCTCGTTGGCTAATGTATTCAGTGTTTGAAAGGTCTCTTCTTGTCTCAATAGGTCGTAAGTACTGTTACTCGGCAGTTGTTGTCGTAGTGCGGCTGCTACATGATCGAAAAGGGGGCACTCGTAAACCACATGGTCAGGAGTACCCTCCGATGCGCCACAGTCACACGCGGCCGTCGCCCTTTTCCCAAACCGACATAGATATAACGGTTAGGGGCCATGACCAGTGAGGAAGTGGAGCAATCCCCGAGTCGGCTCAAAATATTTCATTCCCATTCTTTCCCTTACATTTGGTAGGAACTGAAAAGTCCTTCTGCCAGTTTCGTCCATCTCCCCTAACTCCTGCCATAAATCTTCACCCCTCCTCCTTATCTCACCCTTATCCCTAACAGGTGCTCCCATAATTTCTTCTATTTTTGTAATGTTGTCTTTCTTAGCCCAGTACCATGCGGCCTGCTCTCCTATTTTTATGTCCAGAGGACAGAGCCCCATTATGACTAACAGGGCTCCCCCTGGGGATGTTCTATAAGCCCCCACAGATCTTAGTAGCATGTTCCTTTGTACCCTTCTCACTGTCACGGCGGGCACCAACCTCGTGAGCCTGTGAGCCCAGACTCCCGAGCCGTAGCCCACTATTGACGTTAATATACTATTGTGATATAATTTTATCAAATGAGGCGGAAGGTGAAATCTTTTACGTCCAATGGAAATGAAATTATTTAATAGTTGTAATGCTTTCTGGGTTACAGTTTCAATGTACCTTGCGAATTTCCACCTTTCGTCGATGATGATTCCCAAGTAACGTATCTCCCGTCTCCGAAGAACCGGCGTGCCCTCGATTCTCACTGTTGGATTTCTAACCAGCTGTTCTTTAAGTAAGAGGTAAGTTGATTTAGTAGGTGAGATGGTCATCTTAGTATTACGGCACCACAGTTGTAATTTTTCCATTTCTCTCTCTATCTTAGGTTCTATATCCTCGCGACTTCGGCCGCCGACCAATAGGAGGAGGTCATCAGCGTAGGCTATCACTTCTAGCACCTCTCCGCTCTGTTGCAAGCTGTCCAGAAGAGACTCCATGTGGATGTCCCAGAAAAGGGGACCCAACACGGAGCGCTGGGGGCGTCCCTTGGTGGTAGTTTTTCCTACTTTCCCGCTGGGGGATGATAGCCAGACCTCCCGATCCTCAGAATAGCTCCTCAGACAGCCATATAGCAGCCCTGGACACTCTTTCTCCCGGAGGCAGGAGAAGAGCGAAGACCACCACAGGTTATCAAAGGAGCCACTGATGTCCACCAAGATGCCAACAACATACTTACACGGGGCTGAGCCGCAGACTCCGGCCGCCAAGGCGATTGGATCAGATGCCGATCGCCCAGGCCTGAAACCGAATTGCCTGTTGCTCATCCCATGCAGCATGCGGTGAGCGGTCAGTCTGTCAGCTAGTAGTTTCTCCAGAAGTTTGCCAAAGCCATCCAACAGACAAATGGGTCTGTAGGATTTGGCCTCGGCAGGGTCTTTCTCAGGGCCTTCGTTAATGATAACTACATTAGCAACTTTCCAGATCTTCGGAAATCTGCCCTTGCTGAGGCATTCATTGAAAAGGTGTGTACGTGGCGCAAGTAGCTGTGGGGCTAAGAACTGCACCACCTCAGCCACAATGCCGTCTGGCCTAGGGGCTTTCCCTCTTTATAGTGGCTTGATAAGAGCGGCAACCTCCTCCTCAGACAAGGGGACGACAGCTCCATCATTTTCGTATCTGGCAAGGTCTTCATTTCGTAGCTGTTGCTGTCCTTCAGTATCATAATTCCTATCATCATCAGGCAGCAGGGACCGGAGGAGGACCTTAGCAGTTTCCTGCCAGGATTCCGCCATCCCGCCCCCGTGCCTGATCATTGATAACATCATTGGGGAACGGATCTTCTCCCTTACTAATTTATAGGGCACTCCCCAAGGGTCAAGGGCCAGCTGATTCGTTACGAACGTTTCCCAGCATTTCATGCTAGTCCTTTGTAGCTCTTTCTGAAAGTTTTCTTTTGCCTCCCGGTATAGCAACAGCCATATTTGCTTCTCCCACCAGACGACACTGCGCTGGTAGTGCTTCCTCAGTTTTCTGACAGACTGACCAAATTCCTGTAGTTCGGCTGATCATGGTGACGGTGAGGCCGCCATGGCCCTCCTCCTGGTTGGTACGGCCGCTTTAACCGCCCTTGTTACTGCACACACCAGCTCCTCGGCCCTGTCGTCTACGTTAAAGTCTTGTTGTGCGTCACCTTCTGGTAACGGAGGAATGTCGCACTCTCTAGCAAGGCGCTCCCAATCTGTTTTTCTGAAGTTCATTTGCACCTCCCACCCCATGGCCCAGTGGCACTCTCTGTCTCCTAGGATGAAAGTGATTACATTATGATCGCTAGTGGTGGCATTGTCTACGCCCAGACATTTGTAACACTTCCGCAGACATTTGTAACACTTCCGCACTATTTCATGGTTTACACTCGACGCAGACGGCTGGGGTACACTGATTCCGCCCTGGTGGAGGGAGTGGGGGGTATGGGGTGGCGGCAGGAAGGGCATCCGGCCACCCCTTTAAATTAACCTTGCCAAATCCGTTGTAACCACGCCGACCCTGCGAACATTGCGGGACGAAGGCGCAAGTGAAAGAAAGAAAGACATAGTCGAGTTGAATTAGGTTGTTATGTGTAACTGACATTCATCCACTGCAGTCATCATCTACAAATCGCAGAGTACACTGTGACCTATCTCTGTCACCATCATTTCCTCTCGGCGCAAGGATTCATAGCCGACTTTAATACCTGTGCCTGTCTCGCATGATGCGTATAGAACGATTTTGATGTATAGAACGTACTGGTCCGCTATAGATGACGGTAACACATGTCGAGAATGGAAAATATCTGATGAACCTACAGATATTCCAATAATAGACAAGTGTAGATTGCTACACCCCACATAGAGGAGGCGTTGACTCACAGACAGGCCCAATGAAAAAGAATGCTAGATACATTCAGCTATCGGACTAAGTCCTTCATCAGACGTAGAAAAGCCACACAAATTTGCACAAGTACAACTCACACACGCATGGCCACTACTCGTATTGTCTCCAGGCACTAGGGCGTGACTGCAAAGTCCAGCTTTAGGTCCAGGAGACGACAGCTGTCATGTATGTGTGAGCTGTACTTGTGTGAATCTACATGACTTTTCTAAGTGTGATGAATAATTTAGTACGACATACAAATTATTCACTTCTGGGTCCTACTGGAGCACATGACTCACAACGGGCATGTTGAGCGTCTTGTTTTATCTTTTCTTCTTGCCCATGTTTTTATTTTCTCAGAACGGGCTCTTCTCTGCTCATCAGACCAAGTTGTTCCGGTTTGCTAAGCCAGCTGTCATGTCGTGAATTTTCCGCCTAATACTTTTCTGTAATGTATATCAAGCTATGCTATTCCCGCTCCGTTTACTGCAACGATCCATTTTGTCAGTTGGGCAGCAGCTCCCATCACGGTAGCAGCACATCAGAGCTCAGCATTTCGTCTGTGACTTGTAACGAGCTTCTAAGATCTAGAGGCGACTTATCCCAGATGTGGAATGGGTGCTTCCGGATGCCATGAAGAGTGCAAGGTGCCGCCAGCTATAGGTGGTTGCTCATGTTGGAGCTAAAGATGTGTGTCGCTTTGGATTGGAAGAGATTTTCCTGATTTTCTGCTGCTAGCTGAAGTGGTAAAGACTGCCGGTCTTACTTGCGAAATGAAGGCAGAACTCACCATATGTAGCACTGTTGACAGAACCGACTGCCGACATTTGGTACAGGGCAGAGTGCAGGGTCTGAATCAGAGGCTCAGACGGTTCTGCTATCGCGTAGGTTGCAGATCTCTCGACTTGCGCCATTAGGGATGCGGTTTCGGGTTCTGCCTACTAGGTCAGGGGTCCACTACACACAGGAGGCGGCTAAACGTGTGACGGAGGTTGTGTGGGGAGGCTGGCGGTTATTATTATGTTAGAGTGCCTCAGTAAAGTGTAGAACGGGGTTCAGTCTCAAAGGCAGGACAAACGCAGGAATAGAGCAGACATAACAACAATCAATATTTTAATGACGAACTGTTGTAGCTGTGTGGGTAAAGAACCAGATCTCAAGGCGCTAATAGAAAGCACCAAAGCTCAAGTCGTTATAGGTACCGTCAACTGGCTAAAGCCGGATAAGTTAAGGTGCAGTTTTTACGAAGTACCTAATTCTGTTCAGATTGGGTACATAAACTACAGTTGTTGTTAGAAGTAGTTTATCTTTTGTCAAAACTGAAGTAGATAGTTCTTCTGAGTTAGTGTTGGTAGAGATTATAATTGACAACCGAAATAAATTAATAATTTGTTCGTTTCACCCCCACGCCTCCCCCCACTCAGATGGTTTAGTTGATCAACAGTTCAAAGAAAAAATGAGTCGCATATCGGATAGGTACCAGCTATAGTTGGTCGTGACTTCAAATTAACCTCGATATGTTGGTAAAAATACACGTTCCAAGCCGGTGGTAAGTACAAAACGACGTCATAAATTACACTAAGTGCTTTCTCAGAGAATTATTTTGAGCAATAAGATCAGGAGTCCAATTGAAGTGTAAATGGTACCGAAAGCTTTCTTGACCTCTTATCAACAAATAATCCTGAGCAAATATGGAGAATTATGATGGAGACTGGGATTAGTGACTACAAGGGCACTATAGAGAGAATGGTCACCGTCACATCGAAATCCAAAGGTAAAAGCAAATTCACTGAAGTGACAAACGTCATGGGATGCCTCCTAACATCGTGTCGCACCTCCTTTTGCCCACAGTAGTGCAGCAATTGGACGTGACATAGATTCAACTAGGCGCTGGATAATCCCTGCAGATATATTGAGCCATGCTGCCTCTATAGCCGTCCATAACTGCGACAGTGTTGTCAGTGCAAGAGTTTGTGCACAAACTGACCTTTCGATAATGTCCCATAAACGTACCATGGCACGGAAATGAAATGACCGTATGGCATTTATTGGCCCGGATATCCCCTTCGTGGTTCGGGCGCCGTATTGCAAGTCTTTTTAACTGACGCCACTTCGGCGACTTGCTTTTCAAATCATGGTGAAAATGATGATGAAGGACACACAGCACCCAGTCCCCTGCCGGGAATCGAACTCGGTCCCCTTGCGTGGTAGGCGGTATCGCTACCGCTGCGCTACGGGGACGGACACCACGGCATTTATGTCGGGCGCTCTGGCTGGCCAAATCATTCGATCGTATAGTCCATAACGTTTCTCAAACCAATCGCGAACAGTTGTGCATGATGCATCATAGTTTGGGGAAATGAAGTCCATCAATGGTACAAATGATCTCCAAGTAGCCGAACATAACCAGTTGCAGTCAATGGTCGGTTCAGTTGGATCAGAAGAACGAGTTCATTCCATGTAAACACGGCCCACACAATTATGGACCCACCACCAGCTTGCCCAGTGTCTTGTTGACAATCGGTGGCTATGTGGGGTGTGCGCCACACTCAAACCCTACAATCAGCTCTTACCAACTGAAATCGGTACTCATCTGACCAGGCCACGGTTTTCAAGTCGTCTAGGACCCAACCGATATGGTTACTAGCCCAGGAGAGGCACTGCAGGCGATGTCGTGCTGTTTGTAAAGGTGCTCGCCTTGATCGTCAGCTTTGCAGTTATTTCACGCAGTTTTGCTTGTCTTTTAGCACTAACAACTCTACGAAAACACCGCCCCTCTCGGTCATTAAGTGAGGGCCGTCGGCCACTGCGTTGTCCGTGTTGTGAGATAATGCCTGAAATTTGGTATTCTCAGTACACTCTTAACACTGTGGATCACGGAAAACTGAATTCTCTAACGATTTCCGGAGTGGAACGTCCTAAGCGTGTAGCTCCAACTAGCATTCCGCATTCAAAGTCTGTTAATTCCCGTCGTGCGGCCAAAATCATATTGGAAACCTTTTCACAGAAATCACCTGAGTACAAATGACAAATCCGCCGATACACAGTCCTTTTGTACCTTGTGAGCGCGGTGCTTCCGCTATCTGTTTACCGAGCAAGGTGACGCAGTGCTTGAAACACTGGAATCGCATTCGGAAGGACTACGGTTCAAACCCGCGTCCGGCTATCCTGATTTAGGTTCCCTACATCGCTTCAGGCAAATGCCGGGATGGTTAAAAAAAATGGTTCAAATGGCTCCGAGCACTATGGGACTTAACATCTGTGGTCATCAGTCCCCTAGAACTTAGAACTACTTAAACCTAACTAACCTAAGGACATCACACACATCCATGCCCGAGGCAGGATTCGAACCTGCGACCGTAGCGGTCACGCGGTTCCAAACTGAAGCGCCTAGAACCGCACGGCCACACCGGCTGGCGGGATGGTTCCTTTGGAAGGGCAAGGCCGACTTCCTTCCCCATACTTCCCTAATCCGATGGGGCCGATGACGTCGCTGTTTGATCCCCTCACCCCTAAATCAACCGACCAATCAACCATCTGTTCAAATGGTTCAAATGGCTCTGAGCACTATGGGACTCAACTTCTGAGGTTATTAGTCTCCTAGAACTTAGAACTAGTTAAACCTAACTAACCTAAGGACATCACACACATCCATACCCGACGCAGGATTCGAACCTGCGACCGTAGCGGTCTCGCGGTTCCAGACTGCAGCGCCTAGAACCGCACGGCCGCTTCGGCCGGCCAACCATCTGTGGATATGCATATCGCTACCCCATGACTTTTGTCACCTCAGTGTATACCTATTTAAAGAAGCAGATAAAAATTCGCTTGACACTTTCCTAAGAGACAGTCTCCCCTTCGTCCCAGCTAACTATGCAAGTGCAGACCTGATGTGGCGTCAGTTCGAAGAGTAGTATCTGGCAGTTGAGAGATTTGTAGCGAGTAAATCAACGGAAGTTAGTACTTATAATCCATGGCACACAAAAGAGGTTGGAACACTGTTACATAACAACAACAAATGCATGATAAAAAAATTAAATGTTCGTGTGGCATTGATGACCGGGATGCCCCATCCAGGGAAATTTGGCCGGCGGGTTGCAAGTATTATCTCAGGTGACGCCACATTGGGCGACTTGCGTGTCGGTGATGATGAAATAATGATGAGATCAACACAACACCCAGCCGACGAGCGGAGAAAATCTCCAACGTGGCTGGAAATCGAACCGGGACCCTCTGCTCGGTAGGCAAACACATTGCCACTAAGCTAAGCAGACAGACAATGCATGATAAATTACAAAAAATAACACAAAATCTCCAAGACTGGCTACTCGAAACTTCGTGTGAACTTCAATGTAAGATGTTTCGAATAGCTTCCATAAGGAGACTGTCTCGAAATCCGACAGAAATCCAAAGAGATTCTGGTCTTGTGTAAAGCACACAAGCGGCAGAACACAATCAATGCCTTCACAGTGTGCTACAAACGGCAATATTACAAATAACAGCGCTAGTAAACAGGAGTTATTAAGTATAAACATCTAAAATTCTTTCACGATGGAAGACGACGTAAATATACCAGAATTCTAATCAAGAACAGCTGGAAACCTGAGTAACTCAGAAGTAGGTATCCTCGGGGCCATACTTAGCAATCATATAAAACCGCTAGCTTGACGAATGACGCGTAACAAACGACTGGAAAGTTGCATAGGTCACTCCAATACTCAGGAATGGAAATAAGAATAGTCCGGTGAATTACAGACCATTATCACTGACGTCGATTTGCAGTAGGATTTTGGAATATATACTATATTCAACTATTACGAATTACCTCGAAGGTAACGGTCTATCAGAACTAGCTCTTTATTCGCACGGAATAATGAGTACTGTCGACAAGGGACCTCAGATTTATTCCATATATCGATATTTCCAGAAGGCTTTTGACACCATTCCCCAGAACCAGCCTCTAATCAAATTCCGTGCATATGGAATATCGCGTCAGTTATGCGACTGGATTCTTGTTTTCCTGTCAGAAAGATCACAGTACGTAGTAACTGACGGAAAACACCGAGTAAAATAGAATGATATCTGATGTTCCAAAAGGAATTGTTATAGGCCCTCTGCTATTTTTAATCTACTTTTTTCGTCTGGCATATGGCTGGTTGAAATGGCTCTATGGGACTTAACATCTGAGGTCATCAGTCACCTAGAACTTAGAACTACTTAAACCTAACTAACCTAAGAACATCACATACATCCATGCCCGAGGCAGGATTCGAACCTGCGACTGTAGCGGTCTCGCGCTTCCAGACTGTAGCACCTAGAACCGCTCGGCCACTTCGGCCGGACGTCTGGCATAAACGCTTACTCATATGATAGACTGCAGACTTACGTTACTTGAGATGAGGAGCCAAGAAGACAAGATAATCAACCTTAAGTACATTAGTTGCAAAACAGATGTAAAATATGCAGTAAAATGAACAGCACAATGAGTGATGCAATACACTCTACAACGACCAGCAAAATGGCCTGTAAGAAGAGCTAATAAAAGGAGCAATAAATTGTACATTAAGATGACCAGTTGCAGGCACATTAAATTCATCAATAAAAAGAACATTAAAATGAACAAAAAGGTAAATAACGTAAAGACCAATGTAATGCACAATAAAGTTACACTTGTACAATTAGCTTAATTAAGAGAGAAGGGCAGCAAGCATAAACCTAATATATTAATGTCTTAGCCATCCAGTCAAGAAATTGCAGCATCCTTCAGTTTATATGTATCTGGTTTTGGTCTTGGGTACGCTCTAATGTTGCACTCATTCGCAATATGGTCAACTGACTGACGTAGAGCACCCCAGTCACACTGGGGGTCTGATGATTTTGCGCATTTGTACAGAAAGTCCTGACAGGCTCCATGTGATGTCGTCCGCCACTGAGCGATGATGTTGAACTCTGTGTCTTGTTGTCGCTCCATTAATACTAATGTCCGTTTCCTAGACCACAGCCTTCTCAGTGATGTATGAGGAATATTCTTAGGCAATGGCAGTTCTGGGTCACTTCGATTCCTCTTCAACTGACGGACCAAGAAGCCCTACATGCGTAATGGAGGTGGAGCGATGTGGCTCATCGTGGGTAATCATTACGGGGCTGTACGTTTGGTGCATCCACTGATGATACGCATAATTTTGTGGTAGCTTGACACCTAGTTTCCTTAAATGCATTTACAACACAGGGAGCAGTATTCTGGAAAAGAGTATCCAAGTCCTAAGGTAGACTCTCTCAATTTGGAAGCATATGCTCCCGCCCTGCTGCCGCACAATTTATGCAAGACATTGTTTCGTGTGTTGAGTTTAGCTGCCGCTGCCTCTAGGTGTTTCGTAAAGGACAGGGTGCGATCCAGTACGACGCCATGGTATCTAGGAAACTGATTATGGGGAGGCACTTTATTGTTGAAGTGTACTTTGGGGGATATTGAGGCTTCTCTGTTATTCCGATGGAAACAGGTCGTTTCCGGTTTTACTGAGCTGACATCAGTCTACATCAGTAAAAAATTAAAAAAAAAAGGCTCTGAGCACTATGGGACTTAACATCTGAGGTCATCAGTCCCCTAGAACTTAGAACTACTTAAACCTAACTAACCTAGGGGCATCACACACATCCATGCCCGAGGCAGTATTCGAACCTGCGACCGTAGTGGTAGTGCGGTTCCAGACCGTAGCGCCTAGAACCGCTCGGCCACTCCGGCCGGCAGTAATGAATTCCCCAACAACTTTAAGATATTGCGACAGAAGACAGTCAGCATCTCCCATCCGCTAACATCGTACAGCTAGGCCAGTACATCAGAATAACCAGATTTACGTTCTTTTGTTTCTGGCATGTCAGATGTGTGCAGCTTGGAAAGAACAGGCTCGAGCACTGATTCATGAGAGAGTCCTTAGTTTATTGTTTAGTATACTATTTATGTTGCCATCCATTGTTATTTGGAAGGTACTCTCACACAGCATTATGAAATAACTTACAAGATAACATTCCCAAGTGTAAATAAACAACCTTGATGAAAGTTGGAGGGTTTGCACAGGGAGAAAAATAGTCCAATACGGATTATTTTGTTTGTGCCCAGTTTCAGCAGCCCGAAGGGTAATTTACCATATTAGGTTTAGAGAGAATTTCTTCGAAACGATGATACATAAAAATGTTTTTCATATAAAAGCTGATACGCAATTAACGATCTTGAAAACATTATAATCAACTTTTGTAATAATTTGAAATTTTCCACAATACTTCACTACCATTAATTAATTCTGCAAAACGAAAGCTCTTATTACAGCATAAATTAAAGAAGTTTTCAGTCCCCATACATGTATTTGTAATAAAGCTGATTTCTGAAACACCACTTTTGGAAAATCAGCTGTACACAATGCCCAGTCGGAATATCTTCAACGTACCTAATTGAAATATCCAAACACTCATTATTTTTCTAATAATTATTTATTTTATTTATATTTGTCTTATGAATTTAATCGTCATTTTTAAGTTTTACATATACATTTTTTTGTTTTTGAGTTTACCGTTTCACATACATAGATTTTGTAAAATGAAAATAAAAAGTAACTCATTACGGAATAAAACCATTACAATTATGGTAATCTGTAAAGAAATGCTTAAAAAAGAACGATTTTTTTACACCATGCGCATAAAATACACTCCTGGAAATGGAAAAAAGAACACATTGACACCGGTGTGTCAGACCAACCATACTTGCTCCGGACACTGCGAGAGGGCTGTACAAGCAATGATCACACGCACGGCACAGCGGACACACCAGGAACCGCGGTGTTGGCCGTCAAATGGCGCTAGTTGCGCAGCATTTGTGCACCGCCGCCGTCAGTGTCAGCCAGTTTGCCGTGGCATACGGAGCTCCATCGCAGTCTTTAACACTGGTAGCATGCCGCGACAGCGTGGACGTGAACCGTATGTGCAGTTGACGGACTTTGAGCGAGGGCGTATAGTGGGCATGCGGGAGGCCGGGTGGACGTACCGCCGAATTGCTCAACACGTGGGACGTGAGGTCTCCACAGTACATCGATGTTGTCGCCAGTGGTCGGCGGAAGGTGCACGTGCCCGTCGACCTGGGACCGGATCGCAGCGACGCACGGATGCACGCCAAGACCGTAGGATCCTACGCAGTGCCGTAGGGGACCGCACCGCCACTTCCCAGCAAATTAGGGACACTGTTGCTCCTGGGGTATCGGCGAGGACCATTCGCAACCGTCTCCATGAAGCTGGGCTACGGTCCCGCACACCGTTAGGCCGTCTTCCGCTCACGCCCCAACATCGTGCAGCCCGCCTCCAGTGGTGTCGCGACAGGCGTGAATGGAGGGACGAATGGAGACGTGTCGTCTTCAGCGATGAGAGTCGCTTCTGCCTTGGTGCCAATGATGGTCGTATGCGTGTTTGGCGCCGTGCAGGTGAGCGACACAATCAGGACTGCATACGACTGAGGCACACAGGGCCAACACCCGGCATCATGGTGTGGGGAGCGATCTCCTACACTGGCCGTACACCACTGGTGATCGTCGAGGGGACACTGAATAGTGCACGGTACATCCAAACCGTCATCGAACCCATCGTTCTACCATTCCTAGACCGGCAAGGGAACTTGATGTTCCAACAGGACAATGCACGTCCGCATGTATCCCGTGCCACCAAACGTGCTCTAGAAGGTGTAAGTCAACTACCCTGGCCAGCAAGATCTCCGGATCTGTCCCCCATTGAGCATGTTTGGGACTGGATGAAGCGTCGTCTCTCGCGGTCTGCACGTCCAGCACGAACGCTGGTCCAACTGAGGCGCCAGGTGGAAATGGCATGGCAAGCTGTTCCACAGGACTACATCCAGCATCTCTACGATCGTCTCCATGGGAGAATAGCAGCCTGCATTGCTGCGAAAGGTGGATATACACTGTACTAGTGCCGACATTGTGCATGCTCTGTTGCCTGTGTCTATGTGCCTGTGGTTCTGTCAGTGTGATCATGCGATGTATCTGACCCCAAGAATGTGTCAATAAAGTTTCCCCTTCCTGGGACAATGAATTCACGGTGTTCTTATTTCAATTTCCAGGAGTGTATAATATACACGACGGAGAACAAGTCTCTTGTGCTTGGGTACGACACTCAAAACTGTTTTTTCACACTGAGTACCCGCCTTTTCATAGTTTTAAAGGAACTAATGGTGCATTTGGAGCGAGAACTTGACAATCCCTTTTTGAAGCCCCAAATATCGTTATGGCAGCGTGGAAATTTGGCAAACGTCTGGCAAGGTCAAAAGATATTTGAAAGCTTAATGAAATTTTCAATCTGCAGCGAACTGTGCGCTGATATGAAACTTCATGGCAGACTAAAACTGTGTCCCAGATCGAGATACGAACTCGAGACCTTTGTCTTTCGCGGGCAAGTGTTGCTACTGACTGAGCTATCCAAACACAACTCACAAGCCGTCCTCACAACTGTACTTGCGCCAACACTTCGTCTGCTACCTTCCAGACTTCACGGAAACTCTCCTTAGGAGACGAGGTACTGCCGGATGTAAAGCTGTGTGGACGAGTAGTGTGTCGTGATTGGGCAATATAGTTTGCAGACCACTTACCCGCCAAGGGCAATGGTCCAGAGTTTGAATCTCGATCCGGCACACAGTTTTAATCTTCCAGGAAGTTTCGTATTTGAAAGATATTTTCTTTCCCACTGAAGTAGAAATACCTGTATTATTGTTCTCTTCTTGAGGTGGTGAATGTGAAAGAACCATTTACAGCGTAGTACCCGAGGACGAGAAACCTTTACATCTGGTGATCCCAAAGGGCTGGACGGCACAGATGCAGCTGTGGGACGGATACAACTTTCAATGTTGAAAGAAATTTGCGACAGGATTTTCAGATCTACATCTGTTGAATCATTATGAGTCTCCACTTGAGAAATAATATAATCAAGCTGCTGTCACTGAAATCGCTCTCTATTAAGATTTTACGCTTATTGAACACGTTCTTAGACTTACTGAAGCAAAACTTTGCTACGGTAAAAGCTTTCATTCGTTGGTACTCAAAAGATATACACTGATGCAACCTCAGCTCAATTAATCAGTAAATATATTATTCTTTAAAAATCGGAACACACAGGACCAAGTTCCAGCAGAAATAACATTAACAGAAAACAGAATGATACAGTCAAACGGGAACTATTAACCTACAGCTATATTTAAAAAGAGAGCAGTTTCGTTCAGCTGCTTCTACACCAAACCGTACAAGACAGCATCACACTGAAACAATTCTCGACGGGTCCTTGCCCATCAGTTTCGTTCTGCTCCTTCTACACCAAACCGTAGAAGACAGCATCACACTGAAACAATTCTCGACGGGTCCTTGCCCATAATATGAAGTTATTTAAGGAAATTCTGAAGTATTCACCAGAAATTTTTATCGATCACAAAGAACAATAAGTTACCGCGTAAGATCAGCTTTAACCACCTTTTTAGTAGTACATTACAGGCGATAACAATATCACATAATTTGCAATCTAAGAACAATGCGCCGTCGTCAACAAAGGACTACTGCTTATTGACAACTGATTACAATAACACAAAGTAAGAGCAAACCAGTAAAACACCATTGGAAACTTAAGCCCGGAAAATTCGTGTACCATCATACGAGGACATTCAACTCAATTAAACATTACATGACCAGAGCCAGAATATGTGCCACCCCCGGTGGATGGCCACTAGATAACAAACCCACCTCAGGCGGTTTGCGATTGCAAAACAATCCCGGGGTAGCACGGAAAACTAATTCACAGAGCATTATCAGTCTTCTGAAATAAACAGAGAAGTGAAATTAGTTAACTCAAATAACATACACTTCAACATGTGCACCTAATTACCAGTCGCAACGTTCACAATCTACATAAGACAACAACCCAAAATGGTTCTTTCACAAATGTCATACGTGGCGGCGAAGTATGTAAATCGGCCAAAACAGCTGATTTCACAATTTCAACCTCTAGCGAAGAAATACGCAGTCAGCTACTTGAACAGAGTGCGAGGTGGCAAATCCTTGAAATGCCCACAAGGACATAAATTCAAAATCCACGATTGCAGCGTAGGCACTATATAACATGTCTAATGAGCTGCAACGCCAGCACAGTCTCCCAAACTTCAAAGTTCTAGAGCACCTTAGAAACAACCGTTCAACTTTGCCACCGAACGCGTTAAACCTCACAGGGCGTCCGCGCATTGCATCTTATCAAAACAAGGCGTCTGATCCACACCGCGGTGCTTGATCACTCCTGTCGTCTGCTCCGGTCTCCCTTGACTGCCACACACAGAGCTACTGCCAGCGAGTCTTACGCGCTGCCTCGCTGCCCGCTCGCCAACCTCCTGCTCTGTTCAACCCCCACCTTCCGTCCACCACGCTGCTTAATAGTCTTTCCATAGCCACGGGGCATGCTCCTTCCAGTATCCCATCAGCGATGTCGCTAGAGTCAACTGCGCTCGCGGCAAAATCGATAGGAACACTCAGTAGTACATAATCAAAAGCAGTTCTCTTCGCCAACGCTTACCAATAAACTGAAATATGCCTCATAGAAATCAGGATATTCAAAGGATTACCCAGGACAATTTGCAAATCCTGCCGAATTTTGTTTTATATTGTATTCTCCGACGTGTACATTATGTGAACAAATTTCGTTCATGTTATGTGCATGGTTAAAAAACGTTATGTTTTAACCATTTCATTACAAAATATCATTATTGTAATGATTTTGTATCATACTAATAAGTTACTTATTATCTTCAACACACAAAATACACGTATGTGAAACGACAAAAAAATGTGAATGTAAAAATAAAATAACACTTTCAAAGATGAAATAAATAATGAATGTTTGGATAATTTAATCATGTATGTTGAAAATACTCCGACTGGACAGTGTATACAGCTTATTTTCCAAAAACGGCACTTCAGAAACCAGCTTTATTACACATGTATGTATGCATGTATGTGGCTTGAAAGGTACTTTAATTTATGTTGTAATAAAAGTTTCCATTTTCAGAATTCATTAATGGTGGTGGGGTATTCTGCAAAATTGCAAATTATTACAAAAGCTGCTTGTACAGTTTTCAAGAACGTTCATTACATATCAAATTTTATATGAAAAACACGAGGATATTCCTTCTAAACCTAATAACCCAAATTCCCTTTTTGGGTGTGTTTTACCCCTTACAAGTAAAATTGGACACAAATAAAAAATAGTGTCGCGTTAATATTGCATGTTTTCGGGTACGGATATATCGTCGAGCGAGTTGTTGTGTGTGATTGGTAAGCATGGAGCTATTGCTACGCTATTCCTGTAAATTAAAGGGCGCCCGTTAGCGTCCCCGAAATATTCCATCGTGCTCAGATCAGGCTAATTTGATGGCCAAGGCATCAACGTGAGTTTCCTATCACGCCACTCAAACAGTTACAGCGCATTTCAGGCCTTTAAAAACAGACAGTTATCCAGCTGGAAGGTGGCAAAGTCGTCGGGGAAGGCATTAAGCACAAAGGGATGCAGGGAGTCCGCATTAATCTTCACGGACTTCACAGTTGTCATGCTTCCTTCGATTACTACTGCAGGTTTCATGGACGTCCAGGTGAACGTCCCTCATAGCGTGACACTGACGCCTACCGGCCGGTGTGTGTGGTGTGCTGTACGCTTCGAGCAGCTGTTCACTAGGATGAAGATATAATCGGACACAACCAAGGACCTGGTGTACGCAGAAACATAATTCGTCCGACGGGGAACGCATTTTCGTTGGTCCACGATCCACTCTCGATATCCTATTCCAACTGTAATCGTAACTGAAGATGTACACTACTGGCCAATAAAATTGCTACACCAAGAAGAAATGCAGATGATAAACGGGTATTCATTGGACAAATATATTATACTAGTATTGACATGTGATTACATTTTCACGCAATTTGGGTGCATGGATCCTGAGAAATCAGTACCCAGAACAACCACCTTTGGCCGTAATAACGGCCTTCATACACCTGGGCATTGAGTCAAGCAGAGCTTGGATGGCGTGTGCAGGTACAGCTGCCCATGCAGCTTCAACACGATACCACAGTTTATGAAGAGTAGTGACTGGCGTATTGTGACGAGCCAGTTACTCGGCCACCATTGACCAGACGTTTTCAATTGGTGAGAGATCTGGAGAATGTGCTGGCCAGGGCAGCAGTCGAACATTTTCTGTATCCAGAAAGGCCCGTACAGGACCTGCAACATGCGGTCGTGCATTATCCTGCTGAAATGTAGGGTTTCGCAGGGACCGAATGAAGGGTAGAGTCACGGGTCGTAACACATATGAAATGTAACGTCCACTGTTCTAAGTGCCGTCAATGCGAACAAGAAGTGACCGAGACGTGTAACCAATGGCACTCCATACCATCACGCCGGGTGATACGCCAGTGTGACGATGACGAATACGCGCTTCCAATGTACGTTCAGCGCGATGTCGCCAAACACGGATGCGACCATCATGATGCTGTAAACAGAACCTGGATTCATCCGAAAAAATTACGTTTTGCCATTCGTGCACCCAGGTTCGTCGTTGAGTACACCATCGTGGGCGCTCCTGTCTGTGATGCAGCGTCAAGGGTAAGCGCAGCCATGGTCTCCGAGCTGATAGTCCATGCTGCTACAAACATCGTCGAACTGTTGGTGCAGATGGTTGTTGTCTTGCAAACGTCTCCATCTGTTGACTCAGGGATCGAGACGTGGCTACACGATCCGTTACAGTCATACGGATATGATGCCTGTCATCTCGACTGCCAGTGATACGAGGCCGTTGGGATCCAGCACGTCGTTCCGTATTACCCTCCTGAACCGACCGATTCCACATTCTGCTAACAGTCATTGGATATCGACCAACGCGAGCAGCAATGTCGCGATACGATAAACCGCATTGCGATAGGCTACAATCCGACCTTTATCAAAATCGGAAACGTGATGGTACGCCTTTCTCCTCCTTACACGAGGTATCACAACAACGTTTCACCAGGCAACGCCTTTCAACTGTTGTTTGTGTATGAGAAATCGGTTGGAAACTTTCCTCATGTCAGCACGTTGTAGGTGTCACCACCGGCGCCAACCTTGTGTGAATGCTCTGAAAAGCTAATCATTTGCATATCACAGCATCTTCTTCCTATTGGTTAAATTTCGCGTCTGTAGCACGTCATTTTCGTGGTGTAGCAATTTTAATGGCCAGTAGTGTAATTAGTGTTACGGCCTGAAGAACTACAATCGTCGGGTCATAAATGTGGTTCATTTGATTGCTCTGGGAGATGACTGATTTGAAGAACTACCGCTGAAACATTGATTCACTTTAGTACAAGAATGATAAAACGATTCACTCAACTCCATGCAACTATTGTCACAGGACTGGATATTTAGAACTGTCTGAACAGTAAAGTATCACTTGATGCACACAATTACAAACTCTTCTCTTGGAGTACAAGTTCAATATTTACAAAAGTACAGTTCCATCTGAAACTTGAATAGCCCTGGTGACCTAACTAGGTGATACTGATTGCTTCATGGGGGGTTACATACTGAGGCAGAGCGACTCCATACTCGGCTGTATCTCGACCTCCGGGCAATTAGTATCAATGCGCGTTGCCATCTTTGATGTGGCACAGCCATCTTTGGACGCTACCGCACTTAGGTCAACATGGGAACGCGTAAGGTCGTCTGCGGTATTCAACAATGTATCCTAAACGGTGTGCTCCGAAATACTTGTACCTACACCTTCATTTTACTGTATCGTCACATCCGTCACAGGGTGCCATCTTTCCAGCTTTACAGAGCGGCCAAGAGTCTCTGGCTTCCACTTTCAGTGATGAAGCATAGACATCCGGTACCTTTTCGATGCTTGTGGTTTGACTGTCCTTCAGCAACTTCTCATAGACGTTTACAACGGTAGCACACGGACAGCCGACCAGCTTCGCCGTTTTATAGATTCTGATTTCCAGGCCGTAACAATCTGCCAAAGTAATCTGCGATAACAATCTTAAATACCGATCTGCCCTTTGCCGAAGTCGCTTATGTTAATGGATTTCCCCATTTTCAGCCTGTATCGCTGCTACAGTGATTCCCTATTCATTTCTGCTCCCCCTATACAGAGTGGTCAGGAACAGTCTGAAAAGCTTGTAAAAGTGTTGCAGGGTACGTTGTGCTGAGAAATAATTCTTAAGAAAAAAGTCGATACTTTGCGCCGTTGCCGAGTAAATTAGCATTGAAGTTAGCCAATCAAGCCGTTGTTCACGCAAATTCAAGCGACCCGGAGCAAGAGAGCGATAAAAAATGGGACATGAGACGGTAGTAAGAATCAAACCTGAGCCAAAGTCTGGGCAGTCTCGTGTGCTTTCTTTTACGCTATGAGGATACCTAACTTTAGGCCTGTACGTGAATAATAATCTCTCTTCCTTTCGATTGCTTTTATGGCTAATTGACCATACAGTACAAGACTATTTAATGCATTTTTATGCTTTGCGAAGGTCCTATAGCAGTAGCTAGTTGCTAATCTCCGTCAAGTTGTTACGGGTATTACTATATGTTTTTTTAAAAAATGGTTCAAATGGCTCTAAGCACTATGGGACTTAACGTCTGAAGTCATCAGTCCCCTAGACTTAGAACTACTTAAACCTAACTAACCTAAGGACATCACACACACCCATGCCCGAGGCAGGATTCGAACCTACGACCGTAGCACCAGCGCGGTTCCGGACTAAAGCGCCTACAACCGCTCGGCCACAGCGGCCGGCATATGTTTTTTAGATAACACTTCTTTTTCATATATAACTGCGTCATTTTTTGTTATTTTGAGATCATAGGTTATACTTAAAGTGGCATAAAAATGCATTTGACATCACGTAAATAAGACTTGATCCTCTCAACAGGACGCACTGTGTTGTCATGGTAGATGTTTGGATAAACACTAAAGAACCAAAGGAACTGGTACACGTGCCTATTATTCTGTAGGGCCCCCGCGAACGCGCAGAAGTGCCACAACACGACTTGGCATGGACTCGACTAATGTCTGACGTAGTGCTGGAGAAAACTGACACTATGAATTTTGCTGGGCTGTCCATAAATCCCTAAGAGTACTGAGGGGTGGAGATAGATCTCCGCTGAACAGCACGTTGCAAGGCATCTCAGATATGCTCAATGATGTTCATGTTTATGGAGTTTGGTGGCCAGCGGAAGTGTTTAAACTCTCAAGTGTGTTCCTGGAGCCACTCTGTAGCAATTCTGGACGTGTGGTGTGCCACATTGTCCTGCTGGAATTGCCCAAGTCCATCGGAACGCAAAATGGACATGAAGGGATACAGGTCATCAGACACGATGCTTACGCACGTGTCACCTGTCAGAGTCGTTTGCAGACGTATCACGGGCTCCATATCACTCCAACTGCACACGCCACACACCATTACAGAGCCTCCACCAGCTTGAAAAGTCCCTTGCTGACATGCAGGGTCCATGAATTTATGAGGTTGTCTCCACACCCGCTCAAGTTCGTCCGCTCCATACAATTTGAAACGAGACTCGTCATGTTTACAGTCACCAACAGTCCAATGTCAGTGTCGCTGGGTCCAGGCGAGCTTTGTGTCATGCAGTCATCAAGGGTACACGAGTGGCCTTCGGATCCGAAAGCCCATATCGACCATGTTTCGTGAATGGTTCGCACGCTTGCACTTGTTGATGGCCCAGCACTGAAATCTGCAGTAATCTGCGAAAGGCTTGCAGTTCTAACACGTTGAATGATTCTCTTCAGTCGCCGTTGGTTCCGTTATTGCAGGATCTTTTTCCGGCAGCAGCGATGTCGGAGATTTGATGTTTTACCGGATTCATGATATTCACGGTACACTCGTGAAATGGTCGTACTGGAAAATCCCCACTGCATCGCTATCTCGAAAATGCTGTCTCCCATTGCTCGTGCGCCGACTATAACACCACGTTCAGACTCACTTAAATCTTGATAACCTGCATTGTAGCAGCAGTAACCGATCTATCAACTGCACCAAACACTTGTCGTACGTAGGTGTCACCGACAGCAGCGCCGTACTTTGCCTGTTTATACGAGGAGTGCTTTGAAATTTTAAAAAAATATGTGCTAAGATATCTCAATAATTTTATTTTTACATGAAAGCCTGTACCTTCATCTACTTTTCTACGTAATTTCCGTCAATATTGAGGCACTTGTCATAACGTTGTACCAGTTTTTGAAAACCCTCCTCACAGAAGTCTGCCGCCTGACTAGTTAACCAGTGCATCACCACTGTTTTGACTTCGTCATCGTCTTGAAGACGCTGACCGCCCAGGTGTTTCTTCAAGTGCAGGAACAGATGGTAGTCACTGGGCGCAAGATCGGGGCTGTACGGAGGACGATCTAGAGTTTCCCATCGAAAAGATGTGGTGAGATCTTTGGTCTGATTCGCCACATGCGGACGGGCATTGTCTTGCAGCAAAACGATGCTCTTGCTCAACTTCCATGGACTGTTGCTTTGATTCTAGTGTGACGTGGGCCAGCCATGTTTCATCGCCCGTAACTATTTGGCTTAAGAAATGATCACCGTCGTTGTGGTACCGCTCAAGGAAAGGCAATGCACTGTCTAAACGTTTGGTTTTGTGCGTATCCCTCAACATTTTTGGTACCCAACGTGCGCACAATTTTCGGTAATTCAAGTGGTCGGTCACAATGCCATACAAAACACCACGAGAAACATTAGGAAAGTCATCCCGCAAGGAGGAAATCGTAAAGCGTCTGTTTTCTCTCACCTTATTGTCCATTTCCTGCACCAAACTTTCATTAACGACCGAAGGACGTTCTCTCCGTTGTTCATCATGCGCATTTGTGCGGCAATATTTAAATGCTCTCACCCAGTTTCTTACCATTCTATCACTCATAATGTTTTCTCCGTAAACTGCACAGATCTCACTATGAATATCTATCGCTTTTAGGCCTTTAGCACTAAGAAATCTTATAACAGCCCGTACTTCACAGTCGGCGGGACTCAACAATTATCGGAGGCATCTGACGTAAACAAGGAAGAATCAGACTGTAATGGCGTCAGTGCGTAGATTAAGGTACAGGCTTTCATGTAAAAATAAAATTATTGAGATATCTTAGCACGTCTCTTTTTAAATTTCCAAACGGTACTTACTTAAAAAACACGTCTCGTATATCTCTGTGTTTGAATACGCATGCCTATACCAGTTTCTTTGGCGCTTCAGTGCATATGACCAATGGGTGGAGGAATGTGAAACCCCGAGTATGAGACAAGGTGTTGGACGTCTTAGACTCATTACATAACGTAGGAAGCTTTCCCGATCTGTAAAGCGGATTAGGTGGCGATCTGTGTCAGATCTGACCACAGACGATAATGATGTTGTAGGCACAAGTGTTCCGGAGCTCACGGTTCAGCGCATATTGTCAAACACAGGAGTCCACAGCAGATGACCCGTACGTGTTCCCATGTTGATCCAACGGCTGCAGAGGGCAAGAGATCACCAAGACTGGACCGTGGATTAACGGGAACGTGAAACCTGGTTGTATGAATCACGTTACTTGTTACAGCAGGTAGATTTTGGCGTCCGGAGACGCCGTCATATTGACGAATGACTGCTCTGAACGTGCGCCGCGTCAGAGACGTAGACGAGTGGTGGCTGTATTATGCTACGGGGAACATACCACTGACAAACTACTCTTCGCTTATATTTAGTCGGAAAATTGACACTATTTGCGTCTACTTTTCGTCTGCAGCTCTTTGTTTCCCACAGAGTCGTACTCACGAATCCACTGTATCACTGTGATACAATGAGTGTTTGCGATTACAGTTTCACAGAACCATGACAACATAGAGACAAAGAAAGTGCAAATGAGAGACTTTATCGAAATACAGTCAAATTACTGCTAGCAGTCGTCTTCAGTTTTTATTGCCAGTTTCGAAACGCCTAGGTATTCCTCAACACATGGAACATATTTGTTGATATATATTAAATGAATTCGCAATTGCGAAGAAGGAGAGCCATTATCTGTAGAATGGAATGAGGACAGTGAAAATTTGTCCCTGACCGGGACTCGAACATGGATTTCCTGCTTATTCCAAGCGGTCTCCTTACAATTTGGCTATCCGTGCACAACTCAAGGCCAGACTAAATCTTCCATATGTCGTCATTCCATAGTACAGCTGAAGGTTCTCCTTATTCACAGTTGCGAAATCATTTCTTGTATTTCATAACGGCTGTAGTCGCTGCAGTGTCTGTTCCTTTGGACATGCATGCATGGCCAAGGAACTTTTCATCAGAATAACACAGGCACTGCAATATCGCATATTTATTGATTGTCTGCAGCTCTGTGGGAGTCGTATATCTGTGGCAAGGTGTATAAACGGAACATCAAAGCACTGAGTGTGGCGAGAATTTTTCGTATTATGTGATCGATTTTGTTGCGTTACTTACAGTTATTAGCATCCGTTGGGTGTTTGTCGGTGTGCACAGTATTCTGGAAAACATAATGAATGTTTTCCAATTACGTTTCTGAATTTTTGTTAATGTACTCCAAGTCATACTTGATTACTGCTGTATTGCTTTTGTCTGCCTTAACAACAAAGTCTTTACTGTTACCTAGTTTTCGACTGACTTGTTTCAGTGTAGTAGTTTTATTATGTGTGTTTCTGTGCAGTTTTTGTGCTTTTAATTTTTTCTTTATTATTTTATTTGCTTCATGTGCTAAGCATTTTGCTCATTTTTATTTAATTTTGCTGATAGGCAGGCTATTTTAGTGTTAGTAATTACAGCCTGAACAGCGTTTCCACCACGTTTGGTGGCAATATTGCGTTTGATTAGTTTATTTAGCAAATTAACTATTGTGTTGTTCAAGTGAGTGTTAGTTCTGTTCACTACCCTGTTACAATTTACATTGTTCAGCATGTGATTTACATTGAGAGCTGGTGGATCTTTTAGCTACGAAGACAGGAAGATTTTTCTTTGTTTTCGATGAGATTTTTAGCATTCCTTCATCCACAGATTGTTGAACTACATCTAAGAATTTTACAAGTTTGGAAACCATAACATAGATTCTTATCTCTAGGTGAAGCCTGTGGATTTCTTTGTTGAGTAAGTGTTTTGTTTATAATGAGACCTAATTACAATTTTATCCATATGATTTCACATTTGCTTTAGTCTGCTTGTGCTGATTTGCTTTGGTCTTCGATTACAACTTTAACATAATTGGGAATGGCAGTCTCTTACATACACTGCTTATTGAATTTAATGGCGTGAATTGTTTTCACAAACTTCAGTTTACACCTTCTGTACATATTCATTGTTCTTTTTATCTGGTTAGGTAGCGAAATAGCAAACAGAATTAGCAAACATCCTATTTTTCCAAAACTTCAAAGAATCATTAAACTTGATTTACTAAATAACTCACAAAGAAAGACTTCCCCTCCAGCAACCCTGCCTTTTCCACATTGGCACATCTACTTAACACTCTCTTTCTTCTACTGCACAAACCCAATCTTTCTCTCTCTCTCTCTCTCTCTCTCTCTCTCTCTCTCTCTCTCTCTCACACACACACACACACACACACACACACACACACACACACACACACACAAAGTATTGATACGATGTTTACTGTTTGTTTCGTAAGTGTTGATCAATGTCAGTTAAAAAAACGTAAATGAAATGTCAAACAAAATTTCAGTGCTAAAAATGGAGATGTATTATCTTCCAACCTCATTCTTTAATTGATTTTGTAAATAGAACATGTCAGTTTTGTAGTATAACAACATGTTATTTTTGAAATAGAGAAATAGAAACATACTGTCGCCAGTGTGTACTACAAGAGCTGAACAAAGAGACTCCTTGTCATAACATAAGCTCTTTGACATAACTTTAGCTATACTCCTTGGTCTATTTACGTTTTGTAAAGCATGTGGAAAGTGTTACCTGTGACCAGAATACTGTGCACACTACCAACCATCCCACGGACACGAATGACTGTAAGTAACGCAACAAAATCGATCTCATAATGTGAACAATTCTCGGCACACTCAGTGCTTACATGATCCGTTTATAAATCTTGCCACAGCTAGACGACTCCCACAGTGTTGCAGACAATCAACAAATATGGGTCATCTGATGATGAATCGCTATACGATTAGAAACCGGCAAAGGGATAATAAAAATTTAAGAACAGAGTCAAAGGCTTCTTCTCGGTGGGAGTGCGTGGGGGGGCGGTGGCCTGGATGGTGCGTCGTGACTCATCCCTTCGTGTTCTACTACCTTTCGTGAACCATTCTGCACACAGCCGTTGCATTGCCGAAACACTTCGTCCTGCACGAGCAGCAATTTCTCGGATGGATGCATCACATTCTCTCATGTCAAACCTGCGCCCTCTTTCAAATTCACTGATTTGACGGTACGGTTCGCGCATACGTCTGCGAGCCATCCTGCACGTCTGGTCAAGTCACACTGATCCATTGCCTTCGGTTCATAGCGACAACGAGAGCTACAGACACAGGTTACTGGTCGGTTTATAGCACTAACTTGCCATGAAACAACCTAATGTTACGCTCTGGAAGGATTCTTAAGATTGACCGCTCGTGTATCTAATGGACAAAGGTATCGGGCAATAACTTTGAATTTGATGAAATTAACAGAGAAAAACCAAACGGACTTTAATCTTGGGAGTTAATGGAAGTGATAAAATCATTAATGAATGAAAAAAGAGAAACAAACTGTCGCGAGCCCAGTTAGGCACATTAATTTGGAAATATATGTTTAAGAAAATTGAATGTTGGTTATTGAAGTTACTTTCGTTGAGATTTCCCTTTGAACAGCAAACAGGATACAAACTGACACAGTGCACTCTGAACTAAGTGTAGGAGCAGTTACCAATAACGCACACATCAGTAAATTATAAGAAGTAATTTTACATACTAATGACAGCTACACTCAAGAGCATTACTTAAACAAAAACTGAAATGTTAATGCATGAAGTGCAGAACTAAATTTGGACATGAGGGGCTTTTATCTTAACTGACATAAAAAAATCAATAAAGACGAATAATCTCATAAATACACTGTTTAAGCTCCTCTACATACATCAGTTTTCCTTAGCAACAGTAATAGTTCAATTTTTCCTAATAAGTGAAGAATATGATGGGGACCCATAAACTATTATACTTTCTTTGGTCAAGTCTCTCTCTCTGATTACTATAGTAAAAAAGACTAATTCAAAAGAGAATCATTCATTTCACTTGGAGTAGTTCATAATTTGCTTTGTAAGACAATAAAACACAACACTGGGCTTAATTAAATTCAAACAAGGAACCAATCAAAATGGCTCTGAGCACTATGCGAAATTAGAACTAATTAAACCTAACTAACCTAAGGACATCACACACATCCATGCTCGAGGCAAGATTCGAACCTGCGAGCGTAGCGGTCGCTCGGCTCCAGACTGTAGCGCCTAGAACCGCTCGGCCACTCCGGACGGCTGGGAACCAATCACAATAGAAATCAAAACCACACTATTTTTGAAAATGAGCTTAACTTATTTGCCACAATCTTGCACTGTAGTCCTACAAAACTATACTTCGTAATAAATAAATGATACTATAGTAAAATTATATCTAACTTCACTTTTGCGGTTTTAACTAACTTTTACCACTCCTTTTACATTAAGCAAATATCACTTTAAAACACTTGAATGCAAGAACTCGGTTTTAGTAGCACTTAGGTGAGGACCCTGCACAGGTTCGTGATCAGGATAGAAAATATGGTTCTGGAGACAAATTTGTTTTTGTAATTATTATTCAAAACACACACAAATTAACTAGGTCCATGGTCATATACATTACTGAATGTATGAAGTTAGTGAAGCAGTGGCGAAGGTTGGTGGCAAGCGACATGGCGGTTAACTGTACTCACGGCTATTGATGTTCGAATGCTCTATAAAATCTCTTCTTGGCGTCGGGTTTTCACAGTATTAGAGCCATTCCTTTTTGCCGAGAATACCAAATAATAGCCAGATCCAACGCAAATACATTGTAAAGCAGCTTCCAATTGCCTCTCATAGCACCGTCTAAATGTACCGTGCTACGGCTAGCTACATACTGCGTACCGTTCACACCAAGGATCCGCTCAGTTCGACCACTAAAACCACCATTTACATCGCACCATGCCACTTCCTTTGCGGAAGGACTTCCCTACATCTTTTATATATTACAAATACAAGTGCCCTAAGCATGAACCAGCTTTCAGTAAACATTTTCTTTTTATGCACACACATATATTATAACAATCTTTTTCATTTTAACAAATCATTTTGCTTTCTTCATATATATACATTATAAAACTCTAATTTTACTGTCACAAATCAAGGAATTTAAATAACAAAGAATACATACTCTATAATTGCAGATACACAGTTACATAATATAAACGTACTTCTAATCGATATAAGTGTCACAGGTGGTGTTGCACAGCGTTATCGATACTGACCTTGAACCCACGAACCGACATGGTTCAAATGCTAATAGTTTCTGCAGAACATACTAATATATATGTCCCGTGAATATGAACGTTTTATCTGTATTCGTTCTGGGTGTTCTGTTAGGCGCTATTATGAAAATAAAGGGACTCTTCACATGACGGTCAAATTTCACTAAAATATTTATGGGTAAGAAATGAAGAAAATTATGTTTGCTCAATGCAGAATCCTTTTCCAAAACATACTTATTTGAAAGCTGACACGGACATAAAAAGTGAGCATTAACCTCAGGTTGAATGGACGTGTGCCTATTTGCTGAGAGACATATGGTGCGTGAAGAAAAAAGTTTGTATTAGGAATTCGCTAACCGCACACTATGGTCTACAGGCACAGCTGGATTGCACATGTGTGGTACTTTTCCCGGTTCCTGTTCCATTCGCGAACAGCGTACCGGAAGACGACTGCCAGTATGCCTCACTATGAGCACGAATTCCTCTAATTCAATCAGTGCTGTCACTTCGCAGGATGTACAAGTGTATAGGAGGAAGTAATATGTTGCATAGCTCCTGAAAGTGCGCTCTTTGCATTTTAACTGTGAATCTCATGCTCTCTTGTCCGCCACTGGAACTGACTAAGAATTTCCATGGGGCACACGCTCCTATTAAACGAAAACGTGACGAAATGTGTTACTTTCCTTTGCATCATTTGTATCCCTTCTGGTGATTCTCGTTCGTTATAGTCCTGGACTGCCGACAGATACTCAAGAGAAAGTCAGACACAGGATTTTATAAGTTACCTGTTTCGTGAGGGAATCAGATTTCTGTAGGATCCTTCCAATGAATCGCAAAGTGGCATCTGACTTTCCTATAACTAATTTGATGTAGGCAAGTTACTTTACGTCCCTCCTTGCGCATACTCCCAGACAGTTTACTGTTGCAGCTGCCGACAATGCTTGGTCGCTAGTCATGTGATTGAATAAAAATGTGTCTTTCAGTACGTCAACGAGCGTCGATTTTCTCCAAGTATCACCAAGCGAGGTGGCGTAATGGTTAGCATACTGGTCTTGTATTACGGAGGGAGGCGTTTCAAATGCCCGTGCGACCATCCACATGTACTTGTTTCGCGGTATCCCTAATTTGCTTAAGGCAAATGTCCGTATGGCTCCTTTGAAAGGTCACGGCCTATTTCCTTCCCCGGTCCGTATCTAATGACCTCATCGTCGACAAGATGTTAGGCTCTATTCTTGCTCCCCATCTGCGAGACATTCCGAATTTTGCTTGACTTTCATGGCGTTGCGACTTCCCCGTACGGTACAGTATCATATGCAGAAAGAACGAGGTTCTGACATTATCCACCAGATGATTTACTTGTTTCATGAACAGTAACGAACCCACAACATTCCCATGGAGAATAACCAAAGTTACTTTCAGATCTTCCCCTTAAGAAAGACATACTGAATTCTATCCGCTAGGACGTCTTCAATTCAATCTCAAAGCTGGTCCGATTTTCTGTAAGTTCGTATTTTATTCACAAGGCGAGAGTGCTGGACGGCATCGAACGCCTTTAGGAAGTCAGGGAAGACGAGATTCAACCCGAACGCTGCTAGAAAATACCATCTGGATCTCATCCACGAACAGAACATTGAGTTTCAGGAGATCACTGTTTGCGGAATCAGTGTCTGTTCCTAAAGAGATGTTCGGTCTTGTAAATGGGCATAACATGAGAGGATAAAACGTATTCATTAATTGTACACATATATCCAACAAGCCATCTTGAAAAATGGAGTAACTTCGACTTTTTCGAATCACTTAGAACACTTTATCTCTCTACCGACCTGGTAAAAAATACTGCTAGAAAAGGAGCAAGTTCTTCAGCGCAGTCCATATAGTGTCGTATAGACGATGCTTCATTCCAATCTCCTTCCTATCGTTGACTTATTTTACTTGATTTTTGGATTCTACGATCTCTTATCACACTATGTTTCATAACCACGGTAGTACGATATTCTGGAATGAAAAATTTGGAAAGAATGAATTCACCATTTCGGCTGCCGCTGTATCGTCCTACAAGTATGACCGCTGATTAACCGTAGATGGCTATTATCCGTTTAACGACTTTACGAGCGACCAAAACTTATTACGATTTTTCGTCGGATAGGCAGCCAAAATTTTTACTCTACTTACTTAATCTGATTTCCTTCAATTTTGTTTGTTAAGAATGTTTTGCCATAGTTTAAATCTGTGATTATGCTCTCTTTAATCTCGTAACAGCTTCCTAGCACTAATGAACCATGACGGATATTTCACATTCCTCACAATCTACCTCGTAACGTTCATGTCTAAAGTTTATTGTAAAAAATTCTTGAATTTCATCCATTGATACTTCATACCTTCGTTCCCAGATTAAATATTTTATGTTGACTGCTCCTGTCACTCTGGTTAAACAAACATATTTTCCTTCCTTTCTTAACTTTACTTATAGCACCTGTAGTTACTAACGCAATAACAGACACAAGTTGCGTTTACACCAGTGCGACTTGCAGCTAGTCGCCGTGCGGTTATAGCTTGCTCCAAAAGGAAATATATGCGCCCAGTGTGAACACAGTGTAAATGGAACCACTCTCACGCGCATGCCGAGGATTAGCCACGAACCTATACTAGGGCCTCTACTTGCTTGTGAGGCAAGTACAGTCGCACGGAGACTAGACACAAGGTGCACAGGTATAAACACACCTTTACAGTCACTGATCCTGTCTTATGTGGTAGCTGAATGGATATGTTCGTTACCAGGAGAATTAAGACATTACCCTCCTGATTTGGTTTTCTAACAATTCCTAAAGGTAAATTAGATAAGAGACGTTTTGAACAATCAAACGCGAATCACTGTTTGGGTTTCGCTTTAATCACGTGACAATAAGAATCTCGCAGTCTAGTTGGTGACTTGAGATCTACCTCTATTAACATGGAATGATCAGGAGATTTACCGGCGATATTCTCTAAGTTTTCTCTGAGGCCTTTTGACAACCGAGCCGCCAACTTAGACGTTCTTTCAAATCACCCAGTTTATATATTTGAACCACATTTGACATTTGCCTTCAGCCATATTGTTGCGCATTCGGAATCTGTGAGAACCAGTATTATAGGGTTCTTGAGGACAACGAGAGCGTGGCTTCTTTAGCGTCTGGTCTATTCTTGCATTATATATTCCTGTCTGAATTTAACGTAACGCTAAGTATTCACTTCTGGTTTCTACACCTTTTGTATTCTAGTATTATGTGGGCGTTATCACGTTCATGAAATAAGTAGCGCACCATGAACAGTTCTCCAGTTAAATATAAGGAGCGGTCAAACAGTTTCCGTTTGAGCGCGTTTGCTGAAGCGTATATGCAACGTAGCGCGACTCCGATTAGGGCATGAAAGCGCCGACATGTAGGGATGGGGCTACTGTGACATTCGTGCCTTTCCGAAGTGAGTGCGGTAAATGCGGAAATGTCAACAATGGCACCGAAATTACCAAATGCGTGCTGTTATTATTTTCTTGGGTGTCGAAGGATAAACACCGGTACACATCCATCGGAGAATAAAGGATGCGCATTGGACAGCATGTCTGTCGAAAATGGCCGTTGGGAAATTGTGCACCCAGTTCGACACAAGACGCCAGTCAATGTGGGATGCCAGCCTCTTAAAAGTAGAGGTAACGTCAAACCTAAAGTGGGAGACACTTTGGCACGCGCCCTTGTAGTCCTGATCTCTCCTCATGCGCTTATCAAACCTCTCGTCCCTTAATAAACGCCTTGAAAAGTTGACGATTCTTGTCGGACGAGGATATGCAGGAGGTAGTCACGGACTTGCTCAAACAGAAGGACACGGTGCTTTACCAAACTGGTTTCTTCAACCTGGTACGTCGGTGGGACGATTGCCTCAGTGGTCATGCCGATTTTGCCTGCTTGGTATACCGATTCTGTACTGTACAGACTCCGAACGTAAACTTTTTGATCGCCCCTTGTAGTACCGTACTAACACATTATCGTCCTGTCCATACAAGATGAATATTCCCTTCCGTTTTTGTTGAAACTGATCTCCTAATGCGTAATCATCTGGCATGTACATGGCTTCCACAGATGTTCTTAAACCCGAGCAATCGCTTTTTACACTAATGATTCGAAACGCTGTGACCACGTGTTTAAAAGCGTTCAGGATTGGAGCTCTATAAATCAGCGTTTCCGTGGGGCAGAGATTCGAAACGTCCTTGCTAGATTTCCGGAGTTATGTGGCATCAGACGCTTACCCACAGGTCACGCTTTCCCCTACATTACGGGCCGGTGTTTTGTGAGCTCGGAGATGACGCTCGATAGCGTTCCAGATGTGCGCCATTGGATTCAGATTAAGCGAAGTTGGCAGCCGAGACAAGAAAACTATCATGCTGCAGAAACCAGTGTTCCACGATTCTCCTTATGACATCTATCATTCCTGAAGAAGCCATCGTCGTCGGGGAAGGCATCAAGCAAGAAGGATGCAGGTAGCCTGTAATAATGTAAACGTAATCCACAGACAACGCGTTTAAATTTCGTAGGGTGGCTATACGTCTGCCATGTTTGAAGCAAAGTAAATTCGCGTCCCCACTTTTTGTAGTTAAGCGAGTCGATCGCTTTGTCGTGCCCTCTTGGAATTACCTTTAACTAACTTAAAATATCTCATGCTAGCTTTATTTCTCCTCAAAAAACTGTAGACATTGTTAGTTTTTGTGTGCACTGGCAGCAACAAGTAAAGTTTTAATCGAAATATGAATAAACTTTTCGATGCAGATAAGGCTGCAAGACGAGTCAAAATATGTTCGTCTACTCACAATAACGTCTAGTTGTTCGTAAACTGAACATAAATAAATGAAATTTCAGCAGGTATCACCTGAATATTATGTAGTAACGAAATGAGTTATTGTTAGCTAACAGAAACGATGACTTGTTCAAAATTCTCAATTTTTGTTTATATTTTAAGCATACAGTAACAGCCTCGAAAACCAATCAACTATGGACGGCAATGAGTGATGTGAATAAAAACGAGATGTAACTAGGTCTCGCGCTATTTTGAGATGTTTCAAAGTTGTTTGTGAATAAACGTTGTAGATTATAACATGCCAAGATGTATCTTGACTTTTCCTGCCGGGCTAGATTCAAACTGTGAATAATGAGTAAAACGTAGTTTACACACTGAGATACATCTAGGTTTTTCGTATGACTATGGTGGTGCATGCTAGCTCTTAAGCACTGTTAGTCAGTCTGCGCTATGACGAGAAACGTTATCAGATTCGGAGGGATATTAGTAGATGTAAACAGCTGCTACGAGTTGAAACTGAAAACGTTGACTTTTTAACTGCGGAACTTGTGCAGATACAGAATTTGTCGCGATCAGGCGAACGCTGGCTCACAGTGAAAAACAAGATGTATCTGCCCTTGGGTTGCATCTATCCCTGTAGAATCTTTTTGCATTTTCAGTCTGAACAAGGTACATTGACCTAGACTTAGCTTGTAATTATTCATTCCATAAATAGTAGGCGCTAAATCTAGACCCTAGAGACTATTAAGTAGACTACTTTTTATTCACATCACTCATTGTTTTTTAAAAATTATATGATTTTCAATGCGAAAGGCTCTGCATATGTGATGAATTTTTTGAATGATTTCGTGGTGCCTTCAGCTGTCATTCTCTTTCTTTCATGTACGATTGTACAATTTCGGCCTTAGGCCATTTTCAAGTACCTAAAACGGAAGTATTACACACTGGATACATTCGTGACACTTGTGATTTTGATATAGGAAAAAGTCATATCTGTAGATATAGTAGACGCATTAAGGATGATTCTTCAGTAGTAAATTATGCTGTGTACGTCCTTGCGGCTATGGCTGCATGTTTCGCTCATAACATAAATTAGAGAGGTTCTATGCTGTTTTAGGAGCAAATTACTTTGTAGCAGTTGTTGGAAACCTCTCATATATAACGTCCAAGTTTTAAAGCACTTAACACTAAGAAGATTAGAAGCATTTTACAGTAATTTGTTAATCGACTTACATATGCTTTTATTCTCAGTTACATTTGATTATCTTCCATCATTGGTGTAAATATCACTGTATGTAGTTTCTTTAAAGTGACTTGTAAATATTTGTTCTCTTATTGTGGAACACGTCATTTTTGAATAGTTGTTACAAACATCGTATATACAAAATCGATCACAGTACTCTAATGAAACAGTACTGATAACTATGAGTGTAGAAAAAAAAAACTGTTTTATGACTGCGTGATGTTTCGCATTACTGTCATATCTGTTAGTGAAAGTAACGATAATCTTACATTCTGTGGTTCTGTAATGCTTTGTCGTACAACTGGTAAAATTTTATCTAGGAATTTCCCGTTTCGCAGGTCTTTTTGCTCAATTCTGTCTGACTGGTATTTTAGATGGATGTAAATTTCAATTTCTTTTATTACATCCATAGTTTTTTTTCTTCCAGTAACTTATGTAATATTTGAAGTGATCACTCTATAGAGTGTTTCCGTAAGAGCGTGCAAAAACATAACAGGGCATAGAGGATGCTCCAATCAACAATCTGAGGAAGGGAACCTGGGGTCAGAGAAGCCAGCTTAAGGAGATAATAGAAATAAAACCAAATTTCTGTGTACTTTTTTTATTTACATTAGTTACAGTTAACTGCAAATACCATCACTGACACAACGAATGTTCAAATGGTTCTGAGCACTATGGGACTTAACGTCTATAGTCATCAGTCCCCTATAACTTAGAACTACTTAAACCTAACTAACCTAAGGACAGCACACAACACCCAGTCATCACGAGGCCGAGAAAATCCCTGACCCCTCCGGGAATCGAACCCGGGAACCCGGGCGTGGGAAGCGAGAACGCTACCGCACGACCACGAGCTGCGGACACACAACGAACGTACCATTTGTATTGCATCTTACAAAATCTGCGGAAACTGACGGCCAACCTCAATGCAATCATGACGTCAGTGAACAAGATTCTGACGCACCTTGACAAACATCCCTGGTTTGTTTCGAATCACATCACAGGCAGCTACAATTCTGGCAACTAATATCTCCTCCGTATCCACTGGGGTTTCATACACAAGTGACTTTAGATGTCCCCATAGGAAATAATCAGAGGACTCAGGTCAGGTGACATCACATACCATGGAATAGGACCTCCTCTTACAACCCAACGGCCAGGAAATACAGCATCGAGTTGGTTGGGGACATCCACACTGAAGTGAGGCGGTGCACCGTCATGTTGTTGATTCATAGCACGTTCTGTCATGGAACAATGTAAATGCGATACAAGAGAGCCACCTTATGGACAACTAAAATAAACAAAACAGCATCGTGAATTCCTAGTAAACAGGCTCGTCGACATGTTTCTTGCAAGAAATAAAGAATGCACATGTAAATAAACAGCACAGTACGTGCAAACTTTTACGCCCGTTAGTTTTAAATACGACGGAAAACAGTAATGCTAGACAAAGCGATAGACAAATTTGTTTTCATATCTTCTTAAGCAGTCTTCTCCAATCCCAGGTTCCCTGTCTCAAATTGTTCAGTGGAGCATTCTCTATGTCCTGTTACATTTTTGAATGCTCTTACGGAAACATCCTAATATTAGGTATATTGGTATCTTTTAAGTTTGCAGCAAATGTTTGTGTGTTATTCTCCCTTATTGTCGTGTGTTCTTTTAACCGTATGCTAACTTTCTCTTATGTTTGTCCAATATAAAATTTTGAGTACTCTCCCCAGCTAATTTTGCAGATTCCTGAGTGAGAAAACGGTTCTGATTTCCGTGGTATGTGTCTCAATAATCGTTGTAGATTGCTAATGCTTATGTAGCTGGTGTGCCGGCCAGGGTGGCCGAGCGGTTCTACGCGCTACAGTCCGGAACCGCGCGACCGCTACGGTCGTAGGTTCGAATCCTATCTCGGGCATGGATGTGTGTGATGTCCTTATGTTAGTTAGGTTTAAGTAGTTCTAAGTTCTAGGGGACTGATGACCAGAGAAGTTAAGTCCCATAGTGCTCAGAGCCATTTGAACCATTTTTTATACTTTTGTATACTTGAAAGATGGAGTAATTTTGTTGGAAATAGCACCTAGATATGGCCATACAGAACTTTGTTTTTCTGTGGTTCGTTTGTGTCTCTGGTTAAAGTTATTTCATATTTGAGATTGGCATGTGTCTGATTGGTTTTCTTTTTGAATAATGGGTCTACTAAGTTTATAGGATAACCGTTACGTATTGCCACGTTTCGGAGAAGATCTGGTTGTTTCTTAAGCTTTTCTTTTTCTAGTTGTAAATTGATCAGTGTATGTACCATAGAATGAAAATGTGCGAGTTCATGTGCTCTCGGGTGGCATGATTCCTTGTGGATAATAGTGTCTGTTGTCGCTGGTTTACGAAAAATATCGAATATGCGTTCAGATTTTTCGTTTTCGACATATCTATTGTAATAAAGGATTTTTTCGGCTGTTTGCGTGAACTTATTAAATTTTTTTTCTAAAGTGTTAACGAAAATATCAGCTGGTGTGCCCGCTAGGCATGAGCCCATTGCTACCCTATCTTCTTGGAGATTCAAAAATGACGTGCTCCCACAATAAGAGAACAAATATTTACAATTTACTTTAAAGAAACTACATACAGTCATATTTACACCAATGATGAACGATAATGAAATATAATATAGAACAAAAGCATATGTAGGCTACTTAACAAATTTCAGAAATATATATATAATCATCCTGGTGATAAGTACGTTAAAACTTGGACCTTACATATAAGAGCTTTGGAACAACTTCTAAGTAACGTGCTCCTAAAATAGAGTATAACCTCTCTAACTTACTTTATGAGCATAACGTGAAGTCATAGGAGCAAGGACGTACATGGTATAATTTACTACTAAAGAATCATCCCTGAAGTAAGTTATAATGCGCCTAGTATATCTACAGATATGACTTGTTCCTATGTAAAAGTCGCAAGGCCAAAATTGTACAGTCGTACATGAAATAAAGAGAATGGAAGCTGAAGGCATCACGACATCATCAAAAAAGTTATATGTTACAACTAACTGCTACAAATGGTTCACTAACAATACTGATGATTTAAAAGAAAATAAAATAATTTATTGCTATTTGATTTTTACAGTAATTTATTAACATTTCACTCTACAGTATTTTATTGGTATTTCATTTTTACAATGTTTTAATGGAAATTCTATTTTTATAATCTTTACAGTGACTTTAAAATAAAATAAGCTTGGTATATAGTTGTCTTACAACTTTATCTGTTCCCTCACAAGATTTAAATTTACGTAAATCATTTATTCTGCAGATAAAATAATACTTGAAGCCCAGCTTTATGCTTCACATAATGCGCTTCTTCTCCAAATTCACTAGCTGTAAAAAGATGCTCACTGTTTATAAATAAGGAGCTTCTCAGTAATTACAATGAAGTGTTCTTTGGGTGAGATAATTTCATAAATGTTCGTAAGTAGCTCTATACCTTACAGAATAAAAATACAGGGTCAGAGCCATTTCCTTATTTGCTGTGAATATTGTGATACTTTACGATCAGCTAAAAGAAAAGTTCCAATAACTCCTTAAACAGATCCGTTAGGTTTCCACAACTTAACTTACCCGAAACTGATTTACACAGCCCTTTTTTTAAAAACTAGCAACTCAAATTTCCAAATACACCATTGTTCTTGTGTAACATCACTGCAATGCCTCTTCAGTAGCACATTTCCTGCTTGTGCTCTGTCATATTGAGCTTTCAGCGTTTTTGGGCTTGAAAGACCGTAACGATTATCATCATCAACAGGTGTTCTAGGCACCAAAAGAATGAAATTCCCCATTAAAGAAGTAATAATAATTCTACGGCACAAAAAAAAAAATTTATCAGGAACCATCGGTGTCTCCAGACATACTCAAAGTCGAGAATTGACGAGCCTGATTTTGGCTCTTTGGGCTCCTCTTAATCTTCTGACCATTGAGAAAATGGCGGCCGTCTTAACGTTGGTTGCCACAAGAAGAGCTGTAACTCGTGTGTTAGCCACTCACTGAAATCATAACTCGTTACCCATAGCTGTCACGATACCTTTTATCACCGCCACAGGTCCCATGAAATTTCAAGCGAATGATCCCCATAGCATAATACTGCCCCAGCTGATCTACATCCGTGGCGAGGCGCACGTTTAGAGCAGTCATTCGTCAGGATGACGGCGTCTCCGGACGCCACCATCGAGCTGCTGTAACAAGAAACGTGGTTCATCCAACAAGATTACACGTTTCCATTGATCCGTGGTCCAGTCTTATCCCTTCCCTCCGCCACCATAACTGACGATGTCGTTGGATCAACATGGGAACACGTACGGGTCGGCTGCTGTGGAGTCCTGTGTTTAACAGTATGCGCTGAACCATGAGCTCCGAAACATTTCGGTCCACACCAGCATTGTCCTCTGTTGTCAGATCTGACACAGATCGCCGCCAAATTTACTTTACAGATCGGGGAAACCTCCGACCACGTTATGTAATGAGTCGAAGGTGCCCAACACCTTGTCCCATACTGGAGGTTTCACATTCCTCTATCCATTGTCTATATACACAGAAGCGCCAAAGAAACTGGTATAGGTATGCGTATTCAAGTACAGAGATATGCAAACAGGCAGAATACGTTGTTAAATCGGTTACTGATGCTAAAATGCTGGTTATCAAGATTTAAGTGAGTTTGAATGTGGTATAGTCGGCGCACGAGCGATGGCACACAGTATCTCCGAGGTAACGAAATGGGGATTTTCCCATACGACCATTTCTCGAGTGTACCGTGAATATCAGGAATCCGCTAAAACATCAACTCTCTGATATCAGTGCTGCCAGAAAAAGATTCTACAGCAACAGGACCAACGACGACTAAAGAGAATCATTCAACGTTACAGAAGTGCAACCCTTCCGCAGATTGCTGCAGATTTCAATCATGGGCCATCAACAAGCGTCACTGTGCGAACCATTCAACGGAACATCATCGATCTGGGCTTTCAGAGCCGAAGACTCACTCGTGTGCCCTTGATGACTGCACGACAGAAAGCTTTACGCCTGGGCCCGTCAACACCGACATTGGACTGTTGACGACTGGAAACATGTCGCCTGGACGGATGAGTCTCGTTTCAAATTGTGTCGGTCGGATGGACGTGTAAGGGTATGGAGACAACCTCATAAATCCACGGACCCTGCATGTCAGCAGGGGACTGTTCAAGCTGGTAGACGATCTGTAATAGTTTAGGGCGTGTGCGGTTGGAGTGATATTGGACCCCTGATAAGTCTAGATACGACTCTGACAGGTGACACATACATAAGCATCATGTTTGATCACCTGGAGGAGGAGATTAGTGTTTAACGTCCCGTCGACAACGAGGTCATTAGAGATGGAGCGCAAGCTCGGGTGAGAGAAGGATGGGGAAGGAATCGGTCGTGCCCTTTTTCAAAGGAACCATCCCGGCATTTGCCTGAAGCGATTTAGGGAAATCACGGAAAACCTAAATCAGGATGGCCGGAGACGGGATTGAACCGTCGTTCTCCCGAATGCGAGTCCAGTGTGCTAACCACTGCGCCACCTCGCTCGGTTTGATCACCTGCATCGATTCATGTCCATTGGGCATTATGACGGGCTTGGCCATTTCCAGCAGGACAATGCGACATCCCACACGTGCAGAGTAGTTACAGAGTGGCTCCTGGTCCACTCTTATGAGGTCAAACACTTCCGCTGGCCACCAAACCCCCCAGACATGAACATTACTGAGCATATCTGGGATGCCTTGCAACGAGCTCTTCAGGGGAAATCTCCACCCCCTCGTACTCTTACGGATTTATGGACAGCCCTGCAGGATTCATGGTGTCAATTCCGTCCAGCACTACTTCACACACTAGTCGAGTCCATGCTACATAGTGTTGCGGCACTTCTGTGTGGCCGGCCGGAGTGACCGAGCGGTTCTAGGCGTTTCAGTCTGGAACCGTGCGACCGCTACGGTCGCAGGTTCGAATACTGCCTCGGGCATGGATGTGTGTGATGTCCTAAGGTTAGTTAGGTTTAAGTAGTTCTAAGTTCTAGGGACTTATCACCTCCGCTGTTATGTCCCATAGTGCTCAGAGCCATTTTGAACTTCAGTGTGCTCGCGGGGGCCCTACACGATATTAGGCAGGTCTAGCAGTTTCTTTGGCTCTTCAGTGTATATTCACGCCAGTAACACATAAACAGCCGACCACCATCACCGTTTCCGAGTTGCTCGACCTCAGACGTCGGTCTACAACAATTTGCCAGTTGTCAAAATCGCTTATGTCAGTGGGTTTCACTATCGGCGGCCCGTATCGCTAGAATGTTTCTAAATTGGTCTCGGACTCGCTTACACTTTCCTTACTTAGTCGTTTGTACCTGTAACGCCACCAGGAAGCACTCTACCACGCAGACCGCAACGCCCATGTTTTAACTTATCAGCATATGTGCGGTGCACATCTTATCTAGTGCCCAGTATTCTATATCCAATAGCGGGGATCAAGAAATGTGCACCCCTGTTCATCAGAAAATAGTCTGAGCCCCTTGTTTAATCCCTTACAAGACGAAAAATTATGGGTGGTAATCATACTGGACTACATGATCTTCAACGCTGAATGTATCCTCGATCTGCCACATCAGAGGGGAAAGTCTATTCGTTTTTATCCGATTCGATAGATCATCCAGCTTGAAACTAGTTCTTTTTTGTTGTTGGGTGTAGACCGACAGTGGCTGCATTGTACTTGGATATCCGCGAAGATACATTGGCGTTCCAGTTATACTGGTATTAAGATGACACTCACATGCCGTGATCCTATTGTGGCGCCAATACAGTACTATCATATTTCACGTTGTAGCTACATAGGGACTTCAGAAAGGAAGTTACACGTATTCCAGTAACTTACAGGAATCCAGCTGGATGATGTCGACAACTGGCTACATTCCCGTAAATTATTTGAACATTGTATACGCCAGGAGACGCTAAGATACAACATAAGTTACACTTGTCGTCCCACAATAATGAGGAACCCCTTGAGCGCGAGGTCGCAAGTTCGATCTTTAGTTAGGCTCATTTCAGTGTTGTGTTAACAAATATGACCGTAAAAATATTAACTACTGATGACTCATCATGTGCACCAGGAGGGCAAAAGGAATTGATTGTCTAGGAGGTACATACATCAATCTTCTATGGGAAGTTCACAAAATGAACATCGTCGGCATTCAAGAAATGTTCAAAACAAGCCATTAACTTGCGCCATGAACACCGAATGAAAAATGGCGAGCGACAGTGATCGCAGCATCAAGATCAGAGGCGCACTCCTTGGGAGCTACAAACCGTGCAGCACGTTCAGCTAGATATTCACATTCAAAGAATCCATATATAATCATACTGATGTAACTGGGTGATGAGGACTGATGGAATGCGATGGCATGAGACCGAATGTGAAACAATGTCAGGTAGCTTATCGTGAAATTGACTATCCTTTAAGGTGAAGCTACAGATAGTGAGATAATACGTTTTATAGGCGCCGAAAAACCGAACATCCAGAAGGTGAGTTTGTCCAATAGTTCCAGTTGGTATGAATTGCAATGTCACACACCTTTTAGAAGGGATAATTTCCTCTAAAGGCCTATGAGTTTTATAGACAGACCAGGAATCAAGCAAAAGAAAATTATTTTGACCAGCTATTCGCTAAAAGCAGAGCTCATACCATTTTTGTAGTTCTCTTACGCCTATTTCGTCACTCTTTCTTGCTGTGACTTAGTCCAAATACTCTCCACTGCCCTCGCAAGATCACGCACACGAGAAAGAATCGTAGGGGGAAGAGCACCTCCAACTTCTCGCAACACAATAAATAACATTCCAACCAGTTTACCATCCAGATTAACAGTCACCATAATTACATACGAATGCGTTAAGGCATTTACGTTAGTTGATATTGATACAACTCCCTTAGTACCTCTAATTTGCAGGGTTCCTTTCTTATGCATTTCCTCTTCAAATCCCGGTGGGTGGGAATTGAAAACAAGTTCCTTACTGAACGATGGTATAAGTTAGTTTATTCCATTTACAACTTTTCGAGCCGATTCTTTCGTGTGTTTAGTACCCGCTCCTCGGACGACGATTGCCATTCACTACATTTCACTGGAGACGGGATTTGTGGCTCCCTGCCTAACAAGGATGATGGACTACATGTTTCAATATCACTATGACTTGAGCACATACCGTCATCATTATACTCCTCATGTACGTTGTCCGCACAGTCGAGCGTATACGACACTGCAAATTCCATTGACTCATCTTGCAAAAACGCTAATATTTCATCTGCCACTTCTTCCTCACTCTGCGAGATTCCTTGGCTTCCCTGCTGACGAAATGTCAACGTCGGCAACTGTTGTCGTAGATATAAAGCAATGTTTGCTTTGTTTATCTCTGCCATTGCTCTGCTTTGCATAACACCAGTAGCGCTGTAGCACTGTTGTGAGTCACTCGTCGACTAAGCAGTTCAACTACGCTTCATATCCTCATGTTGTGCTGACCATTGGATACCTCCAGTTCCGCCCCCCGTTGTCATCAGCAGTCAATATTGTGATTGCATGGTAGACAATATGTGGGCCGTCGACTGCAGTAAATGTCATTGGCCTTTTGCGACCTTGCATTCAAGAGGTTCCTGGTAAGGCCTTTACGCAACAAAGGTGTCGCCTTGTCAGAAGCGTACATGTTACAGGTTGCCAAGGACAAAGATAACAGGTGCACCGCAATGTGAGAGTGAAATGACACCGCTACTGGAAACGTACTCCAGAGTTTAAGTACGATGGACAGTACGATTCTTGTGGCAAAATGTTGAAGTAGCACGCAAATTCACCGAGAAATTCTGGTAGTATGTGGAACAATGGAATGTCATGTCCAGCCGTATGAAATGGTGCCAACATTTTGACCAAAGGTGCACAGACAACGGTGATGCTAATCGGCAAGTCCATATCTGGTACCATTTGATTTCCATCTAATCGGCAAACTGAAAAATCATCTGGGAGGAAATAAATTTTCCATCAATAAGGACGTTCACGCAACGCTTCTCGAATGGCTCTGTTACCACGCAGTGGATTTCTATCGTCGAGAAATTGAACAACTGCTAGAACATTCCGACCGTTACTTACGAAGGCTAGAGACTTTGCTGAAAAATAATGTCAGGTGTAATGCAGCATTCAATAAAAGCTACTTGGCCTACCACAGTAAAGAATAACTTTTTGAAGCGTCCACCCCTTTAGTCAGCGCGTCCGACTGCCCTGCACCTGGCCGGGGTTCGATTCCCGGCAGGGTCGGAGATTTTCTCCTGGATGTTTGTTGCCCTCATCACCATTTCATCCTCTCCGTGATGGAAGTCGTCCAATGTGGTGTCAAGTGCAAAGGCTTGCAAGTCAGCGGGCGAACTTAACCAAGTGGGGACTCCCGCCCGTCAGTGCCATTCGATGATCATCATCCCTTTTCGAAGGGACAGGCTGTAGGGGGGAGGAGGGTGGAATAGATACTGTTGCACACAAAAATCAAATTACAGTACATACTTCGCAACTTGTAGGTGCACGATTTTCCAGTTCGTTGTTGTTTGATTTCACCCACACCCAGCGACTGAAAAATCACAATAATGACTACTATGTCTTCGGAAACAAGCAATAAATTCTCCTGCATTCATGCAATATTGGTCTCAGCTCCCAAAATTTAAATTTACGTCTCCTAGTTCACGGTCGAGAGGAGTTGATCCAAAGAATGTTACGGTGTGGTATGTAAAGCCACAGGGAAGGAGGACAACTTCCGCAGTACATCTACATCTACATCCACATTTATACTCCGCAAGCCACCCAACGGTGTGTGGCGGAGGGCACTTTACGTGCCACTGTCATTACCTCCCTTTCCTGTTCCAGTCGCGTATGGTTCGCGGGAAGAACGACTGCCGGAAAGCCTCCGTGCGCGCTCGAATCTCTCTAATTTCACATTCGTGATCTCCTCGGGAGGTATAAGTAGGGGGAAGCAATATATTCGATACCTCATCCAGAGACGCACCCTCTCGAAACCTGGACAGAAAGCTACACCGCGATGCAGAGCGCCTCTATTGCAGAGTCTGCCACTTGAGTTCGCTAAACATCTCCGTAACGCTATCACGCTTACCAAATAACCCTGTGACGAAACGCGCCGCTCTTTTTTGGATCTTCTCTGTCTCCTCCGTCAACCCGACCTGGTACGGATCCCACACTGATGAGCAATACTCAAGTATAGGTCGAACGAATGTTTTGTAAGCCACCTCCTTTGTTGATGGACCACACTTTCTAAGGACTCTCCCAACGAATCTCAACCTGGCACCCGCCTTACCAACAATTAGTTTTATATGATCATTCCACTTCAAATCGCTCCGGACGCATACTCCCAGATTTTTACAGAAGTAACTGCTACCAGTGTTTGTTCCGCTATCATATAATCATACAATAAAGGATCCTTCTTTCTACGTATTCGCAATACATTACATTTGTCTATGTTAAGGGTCAGTTGCCACTCCCTGCACCAAGTGCCTATCCGCTGCAGATCTTCCGGCATTTCGCTGCAATTTTCTAATGCTGCAACTTCTCTGTATACTACAGCATCATCCGTGAAAAGCCGCATGGAACTTCCGACAATATCTACTAGGTCATTTATATATATTGTGAAAAGCAATGATCCCATAACACTCCCCTGTGGCACGCCAGAGGTTACTTTAACGTCTGTAGACGTCTCTCCATTGAGAACAACAAGCTGTGTTCTGTTTGCTAAAAACTCTTCTATCCAGCCACACAGCTGATCTGATATTCCGTAGGCTCTTACTTTGTTTATCAGGCGACAGTGCGGAACTGTATCGAACGCCTTCCGGAAGACAAGGAAAGTGGCATCTACCTGGGAGCCTGTATCTAATATTTTCTGGGTCTCGTGGACAAATAAAGCAAGTTGGGTCTCACACGATCGCTGTTTCCGGAATCCATGTTGATTCCTACAGAATAGATTCTGAGTTTCCAGAAATGTCATGATACGCGAGCAAAAAACATGTTCTTAAATTCTACAACAGATCGATGTCAGAGATATAGGCCTATAGTTTTACGCATCTGCTCGACGACCCTTCTTGAGAACTGGGACTACCTGTGCTCTTTTCCAATCACTTGGAACCTTCCGTTCCGCTAGAGACTTGCGGTACACGGCTGTTAGAAGGGGGCAAGTTCTTTCGCGCACTCTGTATAAAATCGAATTGGTATCCCGTCAGGTCCAGTGGACTTTCCTCTGTTGAGTAATTTCAGTTGCTTTTCTATTACTTGGACACTTATTTCGATGTCAACCATTTTTTGGTTCGTGCGGTGATTTAGAGAAGGAACTGCAGTGCGGTCTTCCTCTGTGAAACAGCTTTGGAAGAAGGTGTTTAGTATTTCAGCTTTACGCGTGCCATCCTCGGTTTCAGTGCCATCATGATCATCATCCCAGAGTGTCTGGATATACATCGGTAAAGGTAGGCGATCTAACACATACAAAGTTTACTCTATTGTGTATTAGCAGCCCGACGTTAGCTGTCTACGCTTACTTGCTAGATGGAGTTATTTCGTTGTTTCGTTGCTGTCTGTAGAATTTTACAACCTTCCGCAAAGCTGAAAAGGATTTGAGGCTAATAAGGCAGATATAGTATTTTTTTTTTATTTTTTAACTGTTTACAGATTTTAGATTTTTTACTAATTATGTTTGTGGTTATTCTGTAACGTGCAAGAACCCAGGAAGAGGAGTCAGGAACAGTAGCTTGAGTGTAACGAAGAAGTGACGTCATTTACTAAAATAGCAGAGCAACACAAGAGACGAATGCCTGGGAACGGTCATCAAATGATGCACTACGCTGTGCAAAAGAAAGGCTAGAAAATGATAGAATAAGGCCTACGAGTAAAAGAAAGAAAAGATAAAAATAAAAAATAGTAGTTAAGAGCCCGAATATAAATGCAAACCCCAGAGTCAAAACCAAGGTCATCTGCGGAATTTTTCTATTACACTCCTGGAAATGGAAAAAAGAACACATTGACACCGGTGTGTCAGACCCACCATACTTGCTCCGGACACTGCGAGAGGGCTGTACATGCAATGATCACACGCACGGCACAGCGGACACACCAGGAACCGCGGTGTTGGCCGTCGAATGGCGCTAGCTGCGCAGCATTTGTGCACCGCCGCCGTCAGTGTCAGCCAGTTTGCCGTGGCATACGGAGCTCCATCGCAGTCTTTAACACTGGCAGCATGCCGCGACAGCGTGGACGTGAACCGTATGTGCAGTTGACGGACTTTGAGCGAGGGCGTATAGTGGGCATGCGGGAGGCCGGGTGGACGTACCGCCGAATTGCTCAACACGTGGGGCGTGAGGTCTCCACAGTACATCGATGTTGTCGCCAGTGGTCGGCGGAAGGTGCACGTGCCCGTCGACCTGGGACCGGACCGCAGCGACGCACGGATGCACGCCAAGACCGTAGGATCCTACGCAGTGCCGTAGGGGACCGCACCGCCACTTCCCAGCAAATTAGGGACACTGTTGCTCCTGGGGTATCGGCGAGGACCATTCGCAACCGTCTCCATGAAGCTGGGCTACGGTCCCGCACACCATTAGGCCGTCTTCCGCTCACGCCCCAACATCGTGCAGCCCGCCTCCAGTGGTGTCGCGACAGGCGTGAATGGAGGGACGAATGGAGGCGTGTCGTCTTCAGCGATGAGAGTCGCTTCTGCCTTGGTGCCAATGATGGTCGTATGCGTGTTTGGCGCCGTGCAGGTGAGCGCCACAATCAGGACCGCATACGACCGAGGCACACAGGGCCAACACCCAGCATCATGGTGTGGGGAGCGATCTCCTACACTGGCCGTACACCACTGGTGATCGTCGAGGGGACACTGAATAGTGCACGGTACATCCAAACCGTCATCGAACCCATCGTTCTACCATTCCTAGACCGGCAAGGGAACTTGCTGTTCCAACAGGACAATGCACGTCCGCATGTATCCCGTGCCACCCAACGTGCTCTAGAAGGTGTAAGTCAACTACCCTGGCCAGCAAGATCTCCGGATCTATCCCCCATTGAACATGTTTGGGACTGGATGAAGCGTCGTCTCACGCGGTCTGCACGTCCAGCACGAACGCTGGTCCAACTGAGGCGCCAGGTGGAAATGGCATGGCAAGCCGTTCCACAGGACTACATCCAGCATCTCTAAGATCGTCTCCATGGGAGAATAGCAGCCTGCATTGCTGCGAAAGGTGGATATACACTGTACTAGTGCCGACATTGTGCATGCTCTGTTGCCTGTGTCTATGTGCCTGTGGTTCTGTCAGTGTGATCATGTGATGTATCTGACCCCAGGAATGTGTCAATAAAGTTTCCCCTTCCTGGGACAATGAATTCACGGTGTTCTTATTTCAATTTCCAGGAGTGTAGTTATGGCTTGTTTCATCTCTGGCAATTAGCCTAATTAAGTATTCATGTGAAAATGTCTAGGTGCACCGTGGTTCGGAGTCCAAGTTAAGTGGTAGGTTTTCCTGTAACTGAGTAGCTACTTGAGTTCAAAGACGGGGACATACCAGTTCCAATTGAACCTTACTAAGTAACGCACTGTGGTGATCAAACAAACCTTCTGGTAATTAAATTGCGCAGGATAACTGTAAATGATGAGGTGGAAGTCACGGAGTGAGTCTGAGAGTGGTTTGTTCTACAGTTAATATCTGATTCTTAGAAAGGTTAATGTTGGGGAAACATTGATTGCACCAAGAGCTAAACTGACAGGTAATGAGTTGAAGGTATAGTTGAAATGTGTAGAGCGTAAAGCACAGGTCTATGAAGGACGTTCAGTCTGCTTACTGGGGGAAGCGGATAGGAGTACGGGGTTTAGGTTCATATTACACTGTTAGAGTTCTTCGACAAATCTTGTGTTGAGTCTAGGACCACGTTTTGACTTCTGTAAAAGGTATTGAATGATACCTACTTGTGCTTTAATTACACATCCTATCAGAATGGTCAGACTGAAAGTCAACCTGGTGCTCGTATGCATGGAGTAAGCGTCAAACAGTTAACTTCGTGAGATGATTTGTAATTAAGTCAGTTTTGATTCCACTGATTCACTGAGCATTATCTCTCACCAGCATTTGATCAAATTCAGAATAAAACCTCCGATTTACGCCAAACAAAATACGGTATTAAGAAACCAAATAGTCTATTCAGAAGACTCTGACTGAACCAGGCTAAAAGTAACGTTAACAACACAATTTACAGATCATTTTGAATTTATTCACGAACAAAATCACATGTAACTTCAATTACTAAATTTAAAGTCGTTAAGGGGAAGTTTACTATCTTTGGCCCGAAAAAAGAATGGTCTTTGAGAATTTTTGTTTCGGGATTTGTTATAGATATCAGTGTCAAATTTGGTCAAAATGTTTATTGGTATTTCCTCTACAAACTGCAATTTTTTCGACCGAAAATGTTGAAGAGCAAAGGCGGGAGTGCCGTCGGAAAGAAACAAAATTTCGATGTAGACCTCCACGCGCGGTATGTCACAGGTCAGCCGGCTCGTCTGAAATCAGAAATGAGTTGACGTTAGCGAAGTACGTAAAATTCTTTAGGAGTTGTACCTCGCTTAAGTTATTTGGATCATAGGAAACAAAATGGAGGCCATTTGAAAAAATAGGGTTTCTTCACCGATTTTTCGACTTCGTCACCCAAGTAAAAATATTTATAGTTGATGGATCGGAATAAAAGTGGTAAAACTCCTACAAAATTTAGCTAGCTTCGTCGGAAACAAAGAATCATGATAATCGGCTCAGTAGATTTGCAGTTACCATACCGCGCGATAAAAAAAAGAAACGTCATTTCGAGAAAAAAGCGTTTGAAGTTTTGACTACATATAAATGCAATATTATGGAACGTACGTTCAATCTGCTATTTCAGGTCCATAAACTAGTTCTTCCTGTTCCTCAATGAGGGCGTTCTGCTCGATCTGGGCCATCCTGCGCTGCTCCAGAGCCGCTCGCACGGCCGGTGACAAGCGGTTTTCGGCCGCTTGAATCCGGTGGTCGTCCGAGTGCTTGACGAACTGCGTCGAATAGAGTCCCAGGGTGACGTCCATCGTTGTCATGGACTTCAGAATTGCTGAATACCCTTCGTTGAAGCTGCTCATTGCCAGGAAAGTCGCAATCTCCACAGTCATCGCACCAGAATGCATATGCGTGGGGGCTAACTTCCAAACACACGCATTCAAACTTTCATTTGAATTTTGTGTGTTTCCTCCCAAGCACCGGCACAGTAACTCGTCCTCCGAAAGAAAAAAACTGGTGCGTGAAAAAGGCCGATTTCAGGCAGATGCACTTTTTTGTTCAACCGCGAATAACAAACATTTCCATTCCGTATTCGGAAAAACCGTTTCAGGGGTTGAGTCAAAACACATTTATCGATCCAAAACTGCAGTTATAAAAAATTCAATTTTTTGAACCAAAAGATAGTAAACCTCCCCTTAAAGGAATACTTGATATCGTTTGTATAACACAGTAACTACTTCAATGACTGTTTCTCAACAGGTGGGAAAAGCCTCAGCTTGATATGAGAATGGATTCGTGTGATTTACATGAACACACACATTCATCCCACAGTACACTCACACAGAAAGAAAATCACATAAGGATAAAATTTATGCACTACACTGAAACGTTAGCTTTACTGATCAACCGTGTGGTCGGTAGCTCGCGTAGAAATCCTCCATCTCGAAGGTACGAAAGAATACAGAAATACATAAGATGAATGCAAATTCTCATACGATTTGAAATTCTAGTTAAACAGCACGTTTGAATCAATAATAGCGTTGAACTGAAGGCTATCCACGTGGCATAAAGTCACATGGTCTAGTTTAACTAATCAATACAGAGGAACACCTAACTTACTAACTGCATTTAAAACTGAAACATGAAAACAGAATTCTAATACGAGAACACCCTTCCCCCCAAGCACAACACATTCGCACATAAAAAATTCACACTAACAAAAGCGAGACACAAAGCACTCTACCATCAATAAGTAGCGGTAGGACAAAGAATCGCGTTAAACAACTAAAATGTTAATAAGCATAGCCGTTCTCCCTAACTGAAATACACTCCTGGAAATTGAAATAAGAACACCGTGAATTCATTGTCCCAGGAAGGGGAAACTTTATTGACACATTCCTGGGGTCAGATACATCACATGATCACACTGACAGAACCACAGGCACATAGACACAGGCAACAGAGCATGCACAATGTCGGCACTAGTACAGTGTATATCCACCTTTCGCAGCAATGCAGGCTGCTATTCTCCCATGGAGACGATCGTAGAGATGCTGGATGTAGTCCTGTGGAACGGCTTGCCGTGCCATTTCCACCTGGCGCCTCAGTTGGACCAGCGTTCGTGCTGGACGTGCAGACCGCGTGAGACGACGCTTCATCCAGTCCCAAACATGCTCAACGGGGGACAGATCCGGAGATCTTGCTGGCCAGGGTAGTTGACTTATACCTTCTAGAGCACGTTGGGTGGCACGGGATACATGCGGACGTGCATTGTCCTGTTGGAACAGCAAGTTCCCTTGCCGGTCTAGGAATGGTAGAACGATGGGTTCGATGACGGTTTGGATGTACCGTGCACTATTCAGTGTCCCCTCGACGATCACCAGTGGTGTACGGCCAGTGTAGGAGATCGCTCCCCACACCATGATGCCGGGTGTTGGCCCTGTGTGCCTCGGTCGTATGCAGTCCTGATTGTGGCGCTCACCTGCGCGGCGCCAAACACGCATACGACCATCATTGGCACCAAGGCAGAAGCGACTCTCATCGCTGAAGACGACACGTCTCCATTCGTCCCTCCATTCACGCCTGTCGCGACACCACTGGAGGCGGGCTGCACGATGTTGGGGCGTGAGCGGAAGACGGCCTAACGGTGTCCGGACCGTAGCCCAGCTTCATGGAGACGGTTGCGAATGGTCCTCGCCGATACCCCAGGAGCAACAGTGTCCCTAATTTGCTGGGAAGTGGCGGTGCGGTCCCCTACGGCACTGCGTAGGATCCTACAGTCTTGGCGTGCATCCGTGCGTCGCTGCGGTCCGGTCCCAGGTCGACGGGCACGTGCACCTTCCGCCGACCACTGGCGACAACATCGATGTACTGTGGAGACCTCACGCCCCACGTGTTGAGCAATTCGGCGGTACGTCCACCCGGCCTCCCGCATGCCCACTATACGCCCTCGCTCAAAGTCCGTCAACTGCACATACGGCTCACGTCCATGCTGTCGCGGCATGCTGCCAGTGTTAAAGACTGCGATGGAGCTCCGTATGCCACGGCAAACTGGCTGACACTGACGGCGACGGTGCACAAATGCTGCGCAGCTAGCTCCATTCGACGGCCAACACCGCGGTTCCTGGTGTGTCCGCTGTGCCGTGCGTGTGATCATTGCTTGTACAGCCCTCTCGCAGTGTCCGGAGCAAGTATGGTGGGTCTGACACACCGGTATCAATGTGTTCTTTTTTCCATTTCCAGGAGTGTAGATACTCCAGTACGACTTGCCACAGCTATGCTGCTAAGAAACGTATTAGCATCTTAACTTCGGCCAAATCCTTACACATTACAAGTATCTGTACTTACATAACAAGAGATGACCCGAGCAGACAATCTCACCTTGCGACGACCCAGTGAACGTTGCTCTTCCACGCTAGCGGATTGAGGTCCCCAGGTAGTAACGGAAATGGGCAGAGAAAATACTTTCCGATTACGTGTACCAACTATAGAGCAGAAACATCTATGGAGTGAGCATTCAGATGAGCAGAACGCGAATTCTGTCCGCAACATCTACTACGGCTCAAGTCAATTGATTTTGGGACGGCTCATTTTAGCCCGTGTGGCACTTACCGTATTTTGAGTGTTATTACTTCGCTGCTACAGACTGATCACCTTCAGAGGGTTGGGTTGTTTTTGGGGAAGAGACCAAACTACGAGGTCATCGGTCTCATCGGATTAGGGAAGGACGGGGAAGAAATTCGGCCGTGCCCTTTCAAAGGAACCATCCCGGCATTTGCCTGGAGTGATTTAGGAAAATTACGGAAAACCTAAATCAGGATTGAACCGTCGTCCTCCCTTCAGAGGTGTAGTGAAACACTGTCTACGTGTTTTACAGACATCTCAACAATTTGATACCAGAAACGGAAGTTGGCTTAAAAATGTGAAAAGCAGTGGTTTTGTGGTTTTTCGTCACAGTATCATAGCTCCGATTCCTCTTTACTTAGGTTTTTTCGGTAACGGGATAAGAACTGACAGCCAACAATGTTTTCTTACCTTTCCTGTTGCACTGATCAATATTGTCGAATATGTTGTAATTAATTACGTTAGCATGACACTGTATAGGAAACTGTCTCATACGGATATACTTAAAGACACACAAGAGTCAGAGAACGTGCACAAATTAGAGGAAATTAATCAGACTAACATTAAATTTAGTCTGCATATGAACGTAGCACCGATATTTAGACACTGACTGGCAGTCTGCCGAAACACACTTGCAAATTTATCTAGCACTTGTCTCATAAACAAATGGCCGCATTATCGCAGGAATCATCTCTACAATGCAAGACATTACAATATCGTGTCTCGACATTTTTCAACACATTTGTTTTACATACCTATGAAAACTAACTGGTCTTCCTCGCACGTACTTCTCTGTACGTCCGTAGCAACGACAATACTGCCCCATAGCAGTTACTAAAACTCAAACGTGCAGAAACGTATGTTGAATAAGGTGACTACGTATAATATTCAAGTTTAATTACTGTCGAAAATTTCAGACAAGCAGCGTCGTCCCAAAAGTACGTGAATAGCCCGGTTTGATTTGGAGAACATGCAAAGTAGGTTATGCTCACTCCGTAGATGTATATATGTGGCCTGTTGTACCAAATTATAGCTGCTAATCAGTTTCCCCTAATGTCTCTATGGCTCAGCAGAAGCTACTTAGTCTTTACACAAAACTTGGATAAATTGCCAGTACCACTCAATGAGTCCCTGTCCAAGAACCAAAGTACATGGAAGCATCACAACAGAGAAATACACACGCTCTCTCTAGCAGACGAGACAAGGAACGGAAAATGGAAAAATAGCGGCGTAACATAGACTGTAATATACAAATGGGAAAAGGCAAAACATGACTACATACCCATTTAGTATACCTATAGATGCAGGGAATGTAAACTATAACTTGAGAGAAGTCTATTGCCGTACGGTTAAAGGCACTGCAGTCTGGAACCGCAAGACCGCTACGGTCGCAGGTTCGAATCCTGCCTCGGGCATGGATGTTTGTGATGTCCTTAGGTTAGTTAGGTTTAACTAGTTCTAAGTTCTAGGGGACTAATGACCTCAGCAGTTGAGTCCCATAGTGCTCAGAGCCATTTGAACCATTTTAGAAGTCTATTAAAGTGCCGCTGTGGCTGTCTCACGAAACGCTCTGCTGTCCATCCTTCTTCCCAGAATCGAAAACACAGACGAACCGACCACTAGGGGTGCAAATAAGTACAGAAAGGCTGAAGGCAGCTCAATAGTCGCAATGGAAACAAGCATATTGGAAAGTTTCTGTATGGGAAAGTAAATCAGTAAACTGTTAAAGATTTTTATGAAAGATATTTAACAGAGATCTTTTATATTGTAATACTGGTCTTAGGTATGTAAAAGATATACAGAGTGTTCATCGGAGGTGAGGGTATCATCTGGAGTGCCCCAGGGAAGTGTGGTAGGTCCACTGTTGTTTTCCACCTACATAAATGATCTTTTGGATAGGGTGGATAGCAATGTGCGGCTGTTTGCTGATGATGCTGTGGTGTACCGGAAGGTGTCGTCGTTGAGTGACTGTAGGAGGATACAAGATGACTTGGACAGGATTTGTGATTGGTGTAAAAAATGGCAGCTAACTCTAAATATAGATAAATGTAAATTAATGCAGATGAATAGGAAAAAGAATCCCGTAATGTTTGAATACTACATTAGTAGTGTAGCGCTTGACACAGTCACGTCGATTAAATATTTGGGCGTGACATTGCAGAGCGATATGAAGTGGGACAAGCATGTAATGGCAGTTGTGGGGAAGGCGGATAGTCGTCTTCGGTTCATTGGTAGAATTTCGGAAAGATGTGGTTCATCTGTAAAGGAGACCGCTTATAAAACACTAATACGACCTATTCTTGAGTACTGCTCGTGTGGTGTCACCGCCAGACACCACACTTGCTAGGGTGTAGCCTTTAAATCGGCCGCGGTTCGTTAGCATACGTCGGACCCGCGTGTCGCCACTATCAGTGATTGCAGACCGAGCGCCGCCACACGGCAGGTCTAGTCTAGAGAGACTCCCTAGCACTCGCCCCAGTTGTACAGCCGACTTTGCTAGCGATGGTTCACTGTCTACATACGCTCTCATTTGCAGAGACGACAGTTTAGCATAGCCTTCAGCTACGTCATTTGCTACGACCTAGCAAGGCGCCATATTCAGTAATTAGAATGAATTCTGAACACATAATATTGTGAATCGTGTACTGTCGAGAGCGACGTTCATCATTAATGGATTAAAGTTAAGTATCAAACTAATTACATCCGCTTTCTGAATTCTAATTCCTTGTCATGTTACAGACCTTACGTCAGTATGGTTCTTCCCTCCTCACGCCAGCCAGCGTGAGCTAAGACGCGTGCATTTCGGCCTCCTCTAGTAACCCGGTGTTGGCTCTTCTGCCAACACAACAGCTCGAGCGTTTGGGATCCCTATCAGGTCGGACTGGGGGAGGACATAGAAGCAATTCAGAGGCGGGCTGCTAGATTTGTTACTGGTAGGTTTGATCACCACGCGAATGTTACGGAAATGCTTCAGGAACTCGGGTGGGAATCTCTGGAGGAAAGGAGGCGTTCTTTTCGTGAATCTCTACTGACAAAGGAACCTCCCCATTGCACCCCCTCAGATTTAGTTATAGGTTGGCACAGAGGATAGGCCTTGAAAAACTGAACACAGATCAATCGAGACAACAGGAAGAAGTTGTGTGGAACTACGAAAAAAATAAGCAAAATATACAAACTGAGTAGTTCATGCGCATGATAGGCAACGTCAAGGAGAGTGTGAGCTCGGGAGCGCCGTGGGCCTGTGGTTAGCGTGAGCAGCTGCGGAACGAGAGGTCCTTAATTCAAGTCTTCCCTCGAGTGAAAAGTTTACTGTCTTTATTGTCGCAAAGTTATAATCTGTCCGTTCGTTCATTGACGTCTCTGTTCACTGTAATAAGTTTAGTGTCTATGTTTTGCGACCGCACCGCAAAACCGTGCGATTAGTAAACGAAAGGACGTGCCTCTCCAATGGGAACCGAAAACATTTGATCGCAAGGTCATAGGTCAACCGATTCTTCCACAGGAAAACACGTCTGATATATTCTATACGACACTGGTGACGGCATGTGCGTCACATGACAGGAATATGTTGTCGACCCACCTAGCTTGTACACTTGGCGAATGGGTAAAAAGATTCTTCTACCTTGCCCGATTTAGGTTTTCTGGTGGATGTGATAATCACTCCCAAAAAAGTGATGAAATTATAAGAGTTTGTCACATAAACTGCAACAAATGAATGCAACAATTTCACAGTCGTACAATTTTCCCTGTGCTCTGTCAAAACATATGTTTTTAACGTTTTCAAATTTTTCCGTGTGTAGACCGTCAAATCGTGCATATGTCGAAGCAAATCTGAACATGTCCTGGAATTTTGGAGAGCGAAGTTGATTATGTGTGAGTGCCTGAAATTTGATAATTGAACACGATCACGTAAACAATGCTGCTCTGTGTACCTGTGCAGCTTCGCAAATTCACAGAATCTTTTCACATAGTATTTCACTTGCCGAAAACCAAACACATCTAACGGTTGCACAAGAGGTGTACAACCTGGAGGAATGGTAATCACGTCTACTCCCACACTAAAAGTGTACAATGGGTGACCCTTCTGTCCTGTATACCTGTCAAGGAGTAAGACAAAATCTTTGTCCGCGTAAGGAGCAATCACACGTTCACTAAAGTCTTTCACTAGTCTTTTCTCCATTTTTCCCGACGCACTGCAATTCACAATGACATTCGGCGTTTGCGCAAGTACCCTATTCACCTGTTGCTGAACTTGCGGTCCAAATACACCATTTTTTTCCTGCAACCATAAATAAAATGTAGGTAAAAGAAATCCTGCTTTGTTCAGAGCATATTGTGTGGTATAACTATGTGAAGTGGCATGCAGCTGGTCTACAGTACATTCCGTGTCGCCTTCTCCAACTAACGATAACGTGCGGGTCGATTTCATTTCGTAGGTAAAACCGGACTGATCTGTATTGATAATATATGCGTCATCATACTGTTGGAATCTGAAGTTAGTTTCTGTAACAAACGTCTTGGAACACTCTAAAAGTTCTTCCAGTTTATTCGCGTAGTTCTTGCTTACATATTTCGTAATCTTCCTGCTCGTAATTTTGTATTTTCTTTTGAACGTGACAAGCCAATGAGATGAAGCCTTTAAGTCCAGGCCGATTTGTTTAGCGTAATGCAATCCCCAAATCTGTAGGTCTGTATCATTCACTCCATTTCTGGCTTTAATAAATTGTCGGTATACATGGTTTTCTAGTTCACTGAACTTCTGTCTTCGGGTTCCACCTCGTTCCACGACTTCTTTGCAATATTTAATTGTGCTTTTTTCCTCCATCCCTTTAAATTTCTTAAATTTATTTGTTACTTCACTCCATAATCTATATTTGCGTCTTTTAATTGGTTTGGACAGTAACCTGTATTGGAGAATTTCCTTCACGTAACCCAAAGAAATACCATCAGATTGAAGTCGCAGTATTTCCTCTTCGTGTTCTTCGTACGGATCGTCAACAATCTCATCATCTGGTACATACAGCCCCGCAGCAGTCAGCAAGGTATCGTCATCATCACACATACTATTTATCAACAAATGTAGGAAATAATCATACAAATGTTCGACAATCGTTCGATCCCTTAAGGAACTTTCCGATTCCTTACAGTTTGGGAAATATTCATTGACCTTGTTATTGAAGTCGCGAGCTATATTTGCTGGATTCATATTTCCCGCGGAATACGTCTCACGTATTTAATTCATTCTCGTCCAAAGTAGCGAACAGTCAACTGCCAGCCAGGGAGCCTCGTTAGCAGGAATACTCTCTCTTCCGTACTCTGTAGTCGACTGACGTCGTGTGTTTCGATGTTTGTTTAGGTGTAGCGTCCCCATACTACGGCGCAGTTACCTCGCATCGGACGGACGGAGGGACAGATAATAATTGTCTGAAAATAAAAAAGACTTGATCCAAGAACCTCTCGTTCCGCAGCTGCTCACACTATCCACGGGACCACGGCGATCCTCAGCTCAGACTTTCTTTGATGTTGCCTATCATGCGCATGGACTACTCAGTTTGCATATTTTGCTTATTTTTTCATAGTTCCACACAACTTCTTCCTGTTTTCTCGTTTCATCTGTGTTCAGTTTTTCAAGGCCTATCCACTGTGCCAACTTATAACTAAATCTGAGGGGGGTGCGATGGAGAGGTTCCCTTGGGAGGAAATTTAGAGAACCAGCATTTGAGGCTGACTGCAATAAGATTTTACTGCCGCCAACTTACATTTCGCGGAAAGACCACAACGATAAGATAAGAGATATTAGGGGTCGTACAGAGGCATATAGGCAGTCATTTTTCCCTCACTCTGTTTGGGAGTGGAACAGGGAGATAAGATGCTAGTTGTGGTACGAGGTACCCTCCGCCACGCACCGTATGGTGGACTGCGGAGCATGTACACTACTGGCCATTAAAATTGCTAAACCACGAAGATGACGTGCTAAAGACGCGAAATTTAACCGACAGGAAGAAGATGCTGCGATATGCAAATGATTAGCTTTTCAGAGCATTCACACAAGGTTGGTGCCGGTGGCGACACCTACAACGTGCTGACATGAGGAAAGTTTCCGACCGATTTTTCATACACAAACAGCAGTTGAACGGCGTTGCCTTGTGAAACGTTGTTGTGATACCTCCTGTAAGGAGGAGAAATGCGTACTATCACGTTCCGACTTTGATAAAGATCGGATTGTACCCTATGCGGTTTATCGTATCGCGACACTGCTGCTCGCGTTGGTCGAGATCCAATGACTGTTAGCGGAATATGGAACCGGTGGGTTCAGGAGGGTAATACGGAACGCCTTGCTGGATCGCAACGGCCTCGTATCACTACCAGTCGAGATGACAGGCATCTTATCCGCATGACTGTAACGGATCGTGCACCCACGTCTCGATCCCTGAGTAAACAGATGGGGACGTTTGCAAAACAAAAACCGTCTGCACGAACAGTTCGACGACGTTTGTAGCAGCATGGACTATCAGCTCGGAGACCATGGCTGCGGTTACCCTTGACGCTACATCACAGACAGGAGCGCCTGCGATGGTGTATTCAACGACGAACCTGGGTGCACGAATGACAAAATGTCATTTTTTCGGAGGAAACCAGGTTCTGTACGCAGCATCACGATGGTCGCATCCGTGTTTGGCGTCACCGCGGTGAACGCACATAGGAAGCGTGTATTCGTCATCGCCATACTGGCGTATCAACCAGCGTGATGGCATGGGGTGCCATTGGTTACACGTCTCGGTCACCTCTTGTTCGCATTGACGGCACTTTGAACAGTGGACGTTACATTTCAAATGTGTTACGACCCGTGACGCTACCGTTCATTCGGTCCCTGTGAAACCCTACATTTCAGTAGGATAATGCACGACCGCATGTTGCAGGTCCTGTACGGGCCTTTCTGGATACAGAAAATGTTCGACTGCTGCCCTGGGCAGCACATTCTCCAGATCTCTCACCAATTGAAAACGTCTGGTCAATGGTGGCCTAGCAACTGGCTCGTCACAATACGCCAGTCACTACTCCTGATGAACTGTGGTATCGTGTTGAAGCTGCATGGGCAGCTGTGCCTGTACACGCCATCCAAGCTCTGTTTGACTCAATGCCCAGGCGTATCACGGCCGTTATTACGGCCAGAGGTGGTTGTTCTGGGTACTGATTTCTCAGGATCTATGCACCCAAATTGTGTGAAAACGTAATCACATGTCAGTTCTAGTATAATATATTTGTCCAATGAATACCCATTTATCATCTGCATTTCATCTTGGTGTAGCAATTTTAATGGCCAGTAGTGTAAGTGGCCTGTTGTACCAAATTATAGCTGCTGATCAGTCTCCCGTAATTTCTCTATGGCTCAGCAGAAGCTACTTAGTCTTTACACAAAACGTGGCTAAATTGCCAATACCACGCAAAGAATCCCTGTCCAAGAACCAAAGTACATGGAAGCATCACAACAGAGGAATACACACGCTCTCTCTAGCAGACGAGACAAGGAATGGAAAATGGAGAAATAGAAGCGTAACATAGAATGTAATAATCAAATGGGAAAAGGCAAGACAGGACTATATACACACGTAGTATACCTATAGATGTATGGAATGTAAATCAGAACTTGTCATCTTCATCAACATCCTCTTCCATTTCCATAATATTGTCCTCAAGTACATCGCCCTTGTATAGACCCTCTATATACTCCTTCCACCTTTCTGCTTTCCCTTCTTTGCTTAGAACTGGGTTTCCGTCTGAGCTTTTGACATTCATACAAGTGGTTCTCTTTTCTCTGAAGGTCTGTAGGCTGTATCTATCTTACCCCTAGTGAGATAAGCCTCTACATCCTTACATTTGTCCTCTAGCCATCCCTGCTTACCCATTTTGCACTTCCTGTCGATCTCATTTTTGAGACGTTTGTATTCCTTTTTGCCTGCTTCATTTACTGCATTTTTATATTTTCTCCTTTCATCAATTAAATTCAATATTTCTTCTGTTACCCAAGGGTTTCTACTAGCCCTCGTTTTTTTACCTATTTGATCCTCTGCTGCCTTCACAATTTCATCCCTCAAAGCTACCCATTCTTCTTCTACTGTATTTCTTTCCCCCATTACTCTCAATTGTTCCCTTATGCTCTCCCTGAAACTCTGTACAACCTCTGGTTCTTTCAGTTTATCCAGGTCCCATCTCCTTAAATTCCCACCTTTCTGCAGTTTCTTCAGTTTTGATCTACAGTTCATAACCAATAGATTGTGGTCAGAGTCCACATCTGCCCCTGGAAATGTCTTACAATTTAAAACCTGGTTCCTAAATCTCTGTCTTACCATTATATAATCTATCTGATACCTTTTAGTATCTCCAGGGTTCTTCCATGTATACAACCTTCTTTCATGATTCTTGAACCAAGTGTTAGCCATGATTAAGTTGTGCTCTGTGCAAAATTCTACCAGGCGGCTTCCTCTTTCATTTCTTAGCCCCAATCCATATTCACCTACTATGTATCCTTCTCTCCCTTTTCCTACTCTCGAATTCCCGTCACCCATGACTGTTCAATTTTCGTCTCCCTTCACTGTCTGAATAATGTCATTTATCTCATCATACATTTCATCAATTTCTTCGTCATCTGCAGAGCTAATTGGCATATAAACTTGTACTACTGTAGTAGGCGTGGGCTTCGTGTGTATCTTGGCCACAATAATGCGTTCACTATGCTGTTTAGCCGGCCGCGGTGGTCTCGCGGTTCTAGGCGCGCAGTCGGGAACCGCGCGACTGCTGCGGTCGCAGGTTCGAATCCTGCCTGGGGCATGGATGTGTGTGATGTCTTTAGGTTAGTTAGGTTTAAGTAGTTCTAAGTTCTAGGGGACTGATGACCACAGCTGTTAAGTCCCATAGTGCTCAGAGCCATCACTATGCTGTTTGTAGTAGCTTACCCGCACTCCTATTTTTTTATTCATTATTAAACCTACACCTGCATTACCCCTATTTGATTTTGTATTTATAACCCTGTATTCACCTGACCAAAAGTCTTGTTCCTCCTGCCACCGAACTTCACTACTTCCCACTACATCTAATTTTAACCTATCCATTTCCCTTTTTATATTTTCTAACCTACCTGCCCGATTAAGGGTTCTGACATTCCACGCTCCGATCCGTAGAACGCCAGTTTTCTTTCTCCTGATAACGGCGTCCTCTTGAGTAGTCCCCGCCCTGAGATCCAAATGGGGGACTATTTTACCTCCGGAATATTTTACTCAAAAGGACGCCATCATCATTTAACCATACAGTAAAGCTGCATGCCCTCGGGAAAAATTACGGCCGTAGTTTCCCCTTGCTTTCAGCCGTTCGCAGTATCAGAACAGCAAGGCCATTTTGGTTAGTGTTACAAGGCCAGATCAGTCAATCATCCACACCGTTGCCCCTGCAACTACTGAAAAGGCTGCTGCCCCTTTTCAGGAACCACACGTTTGTCTGGCCTCTCAACAGATACCCCGTCCGTTGTTGTTGCACCTGCGGTACGGCTATCTGTATCGTTGAGGCGCGCAAGCCTCCCCACCAACGGCAAGGTCCATGGTTCATGGGGGGGGGGGGGGGGATATTGGTCTTAGGTATGTAAAAGATATACAGAAGTGGAGAGAGAATTGAATCTTTGGGTACACCGATTGGGGTATGAGAGATACGGGAACTGTTGCTGTTTATTTAATCGGCTCCGTTAATCATTCTTACTTTTCTTTGAGATGGTGTTAAGATTATAAATGCGTTCGTGTTGACAGCTGGTGAAAATAGAGCCTTATGAAATCGTTGTACGGGGGCAGTGTGAAGTTAATTGTGTCCCGGCGAGTAAGAGGGCCCGAGTACTCCACGCCGCAGGGACGTCAATGAGCGGCCCCCGCGCGCTGGGAAGCGAAACTGAGTGCCGCAGGACGCGTCGGGCTGCGGGGCCGGGCGGAAGAGCGCCGGCGAGCAGCCGCGCATGCGCCGTGGGGCGGCGGCGGCGCGGCGGCGGCGGCCGGCAGTCGCAGCGCCAGTGGCATGGCACCATGGAGCGACAGCGCCAGCAGCGGTCGCTGCTCCACTACTCGCGCGTCAGCCCCAAGCCCGAACCGCCCTGCGCCTTCTGCCTCGAGGACGAGCACGCGCTCGTAGGTCAGTCTCCCGGACCCGCTTCTGTAGTGTGTAGCCAACTGTGTTTTGTAGACCTCTCACCTGTAGAAGCATCACAGCTGCTGTCGCGCTTCCGACTGCTTCTCCGAAAGTAGTCTGTTTCGTCTCCCACGCCTCGAACAGCTGTACCGAAACAGATCTTACCTATTTTCCTGTACACGCCAGAAACTCCCATTCTCGAAACGTGCCCGTAATATTTTGCATTTTCTACGACGAGTGCTGGAATTTCCCTGTACGTACCTCACCTGTAACTAGAACATAAGCGCTCATTCAATTTCGACAAACAACTGTTTCCAGAGAAACCGTAGCCTATTTGTATCGTACGATAGCGTTCTAGGCACGAAATTACCAAACATTCTACAGTTCTCGCGGCTCAGATAGTCTGTCAATGACAGCTCGTACCGTGGTCGGGTAGATCGCTATTTGTTATTCAGCAGTAATTAGGCTCGAGGGTCGACAGAGTTTGGATGCGAACGAACGCCAGAGAGAAGCAGCTGCTGTCTGTGGATGCCACGTGCGCTAGCTGAGGCTGCGCCATCCGCTTTACGAGCGCTGCGCGAATCGCCCGCAGACGGCCGCTCGCTGTCCCGTTGATTAAAACGCCTTGTCGCCGACGTCGCCTCCCCCTCGTCCCGGCTTCCCCTCCGTCCCATCGGCGGTTCCCATTCACCGTACCCTCTCACCGTAATGCATTTCGTCAGACTGCGACCGTATTTCTTTGAAAGCATTCCGGCAGAATACAGCAAGGTCACCTGCACGTTCTTTGTTGTCTAAAACAGCCGTAAAATCTGCTACTGTTCACAAATTAAAACCCTTACAATTTAACCATTGCCTTGTAGCATTCGTTCAAAGAATAGCATTATAAACGAATATTTATTTACAGTTACGCTACACATTCTACTTGGCATTACATCGTAATCTCAAGTGTACCGTAGAAAATCTTAGACACCGACATTAATATTAAGAAAAAATAACTTAAGCGATGATTGAAAAGGTGTGCACTGCTCCAGAAACCAACGTTTTCTCGGTATGCCGTGCCCACTTGGTAACTTCACTGCTGTTCCGAACCCCCAAATCAGACGAAAGTTTCTCTGAGAACCTAAGAATTCACTGAGGCCGCAAAACTAATGATTTCGCTCGAATAATTCGAATATTTCGGCAAAATGCCTAAATTGTTTCAAATGCCGGCCAATTTGTTTGCGATGCTCGTTATTCGGTTACCGTAACAATGCAGTAGTTCTAAGAGGTGCTTTGCTAAACACTTTTTACTAAATTATATAACAATACTCGTTGAAAGAAAGAAAATATTTTAGTAGTTGTATCGGTCGAGTTGCGAGCTGTGCATCATTACGTTTAATTTACGAAACCGTATTCCTTGCTGCACAAAAATGTGCGTTTAAGTACATGAGGAACTAAATAAGAACTTCAAATAATGATTTCATTTATCACTGCAGATTAAAGTACGATCTGCACCTTTAGCACGATAACTGCACGTAGTTCGTTCAAAATGTTTCACATCTTTGTAAGGCATTTGCATCGTTTATGTACGTTTCTTTTTACGTAAATATTGAGAAATTTTTTACGAACGTCTACCAACTGTATCCTTTCAGCGCATCTGTCTGCTTTTCTCTAAAATAAACAACTAACTAGAGATCATAAATTATTTCTCTAAGTTTTTTGACCCTTTACACAACAATCTGAAAAATGTGTAACATATGACATTTTCTAGAAGTATGTTCGGATACCTCGTATCACAGTTCATCGAAACTTTCCATAAGCTGGCACACTTACCCAGTAATACAACCAAGTGAATCTCAATTCATCATGTCGTCATATAGATTTATGCTCTACATATTTACCACGAATCTTCAGGCGACACAAACCTACATCGGTCATAACAGCGCTTCTCATTAATCATGGTACCAAAAGAGAAATTTTGTATCCTTTTGGAGTTTTGAGCTCAATTGCGGTGCTTACAGAAAAATAATAATGAATTAAGAGTGGATCCGCCTTTTTCCAAGTACACAAATTATTGTTTTGGTTTATCATCCAAAAATGTTTCACCATAGTTCTAGCATCCGCAATGGTTTTTTTTTATTATTTTTCTGAAATATATACATACATGCTATTTTTAGGTTAAGGAATATGATACATCATGTTTTGTTTAATTACACTTTATCCTTTATTTTATACTATGTGTGTCTTGTGGCTGCCACCCAAAATCAACCGCAGGTCTAAATTGGTACACAATGTCATGCACACATGAGGGATGTCAGAAAATTTTTTGATTGCTATCCAATCTGCTGTATGTATGTTCTCGTAAAATTCGTGGTGTATGCCCCTTTTTGTCTTACCGTTGTGGTATTTTGCTAGTCCTTAGTTGTGACAAGTTTGTTTTTATGTACGAAACGTCTTTTTGTGCAGTTGAGCTGAACCTGATTGGTACATAAAAGAAACTTGTCACAGCTAAGGACTACCAAGATACTGTGATGGTAAGGCAAAAACGGGCATATGCCACGAGTTTTACCAGAACACACATTTTAAAGATTGGATAATAATAAAAAAATTCAATGCTGACAATTTTCTGACATCCCTCATGTGCGCAGATGAAATGGTGTACTAATATAGACTAGTAACTGATTTTGGTTGTCAACCACAGGACATGCACAATCTAAAATAAAAGATAAAGTGCACATAAAGTTTAAAGGACAACAAAATCTGATGTATCATATTCCCTAAACGAAAAGTAACCGGTATGTATGCAATTCAGGAAAATAATAAAAAACCCACTGAGGATGTCACAACTATGGTGAAACATATTTGTGTAGCCGGCAACTGTGGCTGAGCGGTTCTAGGCGCTTCAGTCCGGAACCGCGTTGCTGCTACGGTCGGAGGTTCTAATCCTGCCTCGGGCATGGATGTGTGTGATGTCCTTAGGTTAGATAGGTTTAAGCAGTTCTAAGTCTAGGGGACTGATGACCTCAGATGTTAAGTCCCATAGTGCTCAGAACCATTTGAACCATTTGAACCATACTCGAGTGTTAAAACCAAACAATAATTTGTGTACGTGCAAAAAGGTGGACCCATACTTAAGAGAAATTTATTGTTTCTCCTATATATTAAACTTTATATCAGCGTTTTCATTAAACAGTCTACGCATTATGTGAACTACAAAGGTAAATTTTATTTCTTTGTTAAATGTTACTTTATGCTTGAGATCTGAGGGTATTTTGTCCATGGTTTCCGGATTAATGAAATAATTCATTTTTACTTAATTTGTTCTCGGGAAAATATACATTACGTATATTACAGATTATGGACCATCCGCTCTGAAAACATCGAAACATCCATATTCACTCTTCCTTATTTTTAATATAAATCTGCCAATTTTAGAAGGTCTAACGCGATTTACAAATAAATTTCTGCGACATGCTTAGCATAGCAAAATGAAAGTATTAATAGTTTGTGTTACTCCCATAAATAGAATTCATGCTTCGTCGACCGACTCAGTGCACAATTTAATTAAAATTTTATGTATTGATTAAGAAATCTTTAAGTGTGTAAGTACTTCCTGTCGGAAATATTATAACATCTGCTTTATTTAATTCCGAGTTCCGTCCCATAAAACAGATATGGCAGAAGCGAGATTCTATCTTTTATCACTCGTTAGCAAACATATAATAAACCATTCGGCACGATAACAATATTTCACTGGCCTTGCAGGTGTAATTTAACGTTTCACCATCACGGTAGTGTATCAGCTACTACTGCTGTCAAACTGGAAGATACACGATCACCCGAACAACAACTGAAATGATAACACGCTTTACCGCAGACTAACGACCAAAGTATATTTCCGATAGAAATTTACATAGCCATTTAAGTCACAGTTTTTATTATACTGTTGGCAAAACCTGGAGTGGATAACATATTTTTTGTATAAAGAACAAAATAATTGCTTAATACTTACTTACTTAGTTTCAACTTTTTTACTCAGTATGGGTCTGCTCCAGGAAAGCAAGTAGGAGTTGAAGAGTCTACCAAATTAGGTGTCTTGGAAATGGGATGAAGCCTTGCTCTTATGCGGAAAGTAAATCGTACAAGTGACGCAGTGCTTGAGATAGGTAAGTAATTCACACGAGAGTTCATGTACGTGCTGCCATGCCACCGTTAACATGCGTCGAGGGGAAGCTTCCTTTTAATTTTTCTTACGCTGCATAAGTAGCGACAGGATACAACAACGACATATTGTAGTTTATTTCCAGATATGCTATACTAATGACGAAGGAATATATCAGTTTTTGGGAAAATGTATAATGTATATGCACTTTCGGAACACTGAAAACGAGAGAACATTTGCTCAACGGATGGAGCAAGGAATTCAGTTTCAGTCTGAAACGCTATCTGGATACCGATGTCACTGAAGCAAAACTGTATCTTTTATTGACGTGATACAAATAAGAATACCTGTCATAATTTTGTCCGGAGCTCACTCTCATATCCAGTGTCAATGTCCATTAAATTCATTATACAAGATTAAACTAAGTTGTATAAAATGGCCTCAGTTAATGCATTTCGTGTAATGTATGAAAGAAACACCGGTTTTAGCAACTCTGCTCATAAATCAGGCCTCCATTTCCTTTATCGAGAATACTATTCTTTTTCTTCGTCAATAGGTACTTTATAGCAACAAACATGACACTTAGGTTAAAGTCTGCTACTTGCAGATCACAAGAACGTGAAGGGAATTGCAAATTTCGATAAATTAGTATCACTTGCTACCGGTGTCAATAACTGAATACCTTTTCAGAGGTTTTCATACGACCTTATTTTGTTGAGGTTTCATGATTTAACCCATAGAATTTGTAGACTTAAAATGAAGTAATCCAATGATAATGCCGACAAGAAGAAATCACAGTCTTATAATTTATATTTTTATAACGAAAGAGCGTATACAGGTATTCAGAAATTATACAAAAATATCGTTTTTTAAAAGCGAAGCGGAGAAGTCCAACGAGCGCTTACTCCAAGATAAACGCAAAGGTACTGGGAAAGAAACGAGCTTAGACACTCATCAACATGTTTCAAAACATCATTTCAACTGAAGGGGAAATGATAACAGATCTGTATATCCGTAATGGCTTGTCAACAGAGCTGAACACAGTCAGAACTTCTTTGACACTTAAATGCTGCTTGAATCGTATTTGTTCGTATGTGGAAAACTCAGACAGTTCAAGAAACTCTTCAAGATGGATTTTAAGTGAAATATGCAATATACTGAACATGTATGAAGGAGCTGCATCATAGCAGCCTATCAAATCCATAGCAGTTCATTCTTTCAGAGATCAGTCGACTGTATGAGAATAAATGTAAAATGTTCAGTGTAAGCTAGATACACAGGTTAAAAACGCTACAGACAAATAAATCGGCTTTTAAATAAAAATTCCAAAACTATATGTGCACAAAGCTTCAAAAGTATTTGAAGCGTGTTTCACCAGATCTTTTTTACAAGAAACAGAAATTTTTATTTTCTTAGTATTAGTTAGAAATTTTGAAGCTTTCTAAAAACTAAGTATGAATTTATATCACATTGGAAATACAATAAATCTTTAACACATGCGTGATAGTTAACATCCGCCTGGGGCCTGTCACATCGGCCAAATACGTAGTACAAAATTCAGCAGCTGTAAATACCAGAACATTAGAGTAATGAAGACTATCGCTTCTTGTAAACTTCTAGTACACATTCACAGATTTAAAAATTTCAATTATTCTCATAAAACTTATCAAAATAGAAAACTAATTAAAAATTAAGAATTTTCGCTATAAAAGATCCGTAATTATATGCAACTAAGACTTCGACTCATGTATAGGAGCTTTTCCGACAACATGTAGTGATTATGCTAATAGGACCAACTCTATTTTTTTCACATTACAAGAATTGTAAAGAACTCAAGGTTCGTCATTAACATGTAACCAATGATGTTAAGAAGAATTCGGCTAACAGCTAGTAATATTCTTGTTTTATGGATACACAACCGGTTTCCTTGCCTAGAGCTAAATCTTCATGTGCAACCTATGTGACAAACAGACATATAGTGTCACTCAACTCTGTGGATGACAAAATTAATGATGCTGATATTTAAAATATACCAACATTGTTAAAAGGTCATAGGTGTACCCATGACTCCTAGTCAAGATATATTATTCAGTGAATATTGTCACTTTATATTGAAAGAATGGTCGCTTGTTAAAATTTTCCTGATTCTGAAAGAAGAAAAAAATATTTTATGGTGAGAGGGTACTAAATTGAAAAAAAAAACATATTTCCAATAAAAAATAGTCTCTATAAACAAGATTAGTCGGGGCACAATGTAAGTTACTGTGCGTAATCGTATAAGATGAGACTATCTTACCAGTGCGACGGCAGGGCAACCCGGTGTTGGGAACGGAAGAAGCGACCCGCACAAGCGACAAAGACCCACAAACAGGCTGGTGAAAAGGAGACTATCTTGTGGACGGTGTGACGTCATATACTTATGACTAGGAGCGCTCGTTCCCTCCCTTCAGACGCCAGAATAACACTGAATTTTATCACATACTAACACTTAAACGTACAAAAAATCAAAGTTAGCCGGAATGCTATGGTGCTTCAATTGTAACTGATTATTCAACGTGAACTATGCAGTACCTAAAATTTTCAGCTTCTTCTAATATATTCAAAATACGGCTCTTTTCTTTTTTTTTAAGTATTTTTAAATTTTTAAGGGCTTGTGACGCTGTGCCCCGCTTCGCGTTAAGTGCGTTGTTAATGGAGTTCGTCGATTATTTGAGTGAAGGTACTCTTGATATATTTTTTGAAATGACCCACCAGTTTGCCCCATACATTTCTTAGAGCGATTATAGGATGTAATACAGTACACAACCGCTTCATTATATTTATTTACCACAGCTTTTTCCTTATGGCTGAGTTTACTACCTAGATCCGAAGAAGTAAAATACGCTGGAATGATGTTTTAACTTCTCACAAACATGCCTATTTTTTCAGATATCGCACGCAAATATGGTATTCTACCAAGTAAATATCATCCCCGAATTTAAAGTAATTGAAACATAAAGCAATTTGTAATAAAGCCACCATTTCCCTCGCATCCTTAGACGATCTTTCCGAATGGGCATACCGATTCTCTGTGATAACACTTTGCACCTGATTATTAGATACATTAATAAACATCTTTTTGATGTCACATGTCATCATATGTGTAGTTGGCGGTTATGAATACATCCTGCAAATTGGTAGTATGCTATTTCCTATTTTTATGCTAAAATTAGATGTTGAAAATATTTATTCAAATACTCAGCTAGAAAATTTTCTACTTCATAACCTGCACACCGTCTAGCAGTCACAATCGGGCGTAATGTTTTATCTGTTTTGTGAAGCTTTACAGTAGCACGTAATTTTGGTGCAGTTGGGTTCCTTGGTAAAAGTCGCTTCTATTGAATTTTACTTCGAAACTTTTCCGATTTACAGAAAAACTTTTTTAGGTTCGCTACGTATTTTGCCGTTAAATCATATCTAATTTTCATTTTAGTACTCTGCTCATAAAAAAATTGAAATTTACTTCTGTAGTCCGCCTCTAAGATTACTACCGCTGACGTACCTTTCCCGACCTATACTACGACAGCCTGATGTTCTCATAACTTACTATTAACTGATCTTAAAATGTCTCCTCGCAAGTTTTCATTTTTTGCTTTTGTTTTTGTCTCCTTTTCCTGCGTAGATATAAGCTGATTTACTTTCACCGTGACTTCATTACGCTGTGCAGTACATATTCGAGTGGTAACCGTATGAGCTACTACTCTATTCGTTTGTCCCCGAGAGCATGTCATTTGTGAATTGTAGGATAAACCCTTTTGTAATAACTTCTCTTTTTCGGCGAATGTAATGTTCGTTTGGTTACATAACATAGTGTAACCTAAAGATTGCATTTTGGGGCTTCCAGCGCCCTTAAAAACCCGTATTCTCGGTGTAGCACTTCTAATTCCCTTTGATGTGTGGAAGATAACTTCAAACTCACTGTGATATATCATAAGTCACATGATTGCAGGCCATGACAAATTGGAGAAAGCCAGTTGTGCCAAATATAGTTTCCTATTAATCAGATCTTTCTTAGTATACAAGGCCTTAACTTTATTAGTAATGCAAAAACGCATAATCCGCTTACGGCTACTAACAGTGATCCTATATTTACTAGTCAGCATATGTTTAACACAGTTTGGGATGCAACATCGTTTAAGGCCTTAAGATTATCACACGAAAACTAGCAAATACCGCTGAAATAATAGCAATTAATTTGTTTCATTTTGTAATCGATGTTTCTAAGGCACCACTTTGCGGTGGCGCAGGACTCTTAGGTAAGCCAATTCGAATCGCGGTAGTGAAAGTGATTTTCACCACCGGTATTTGGTCGGTGAGGGCAGGAGAGTTGGTGCTGTAAAATTCTCGGTCACAACTTTGCGACAATGTTCAGGTTTTGATACCAATCCTCTAAGCAGCGATGATGGACTGCTTGATTGTCTGCATCTACTGGTGCAAATTCGAATCCTGTTCAGTGTGGTCTACAGATTACGTGGTAATTCGAAGATGGATACTTGAGTGGCTGGATCATCACTCAGTATTTAGTAACGAATCTTCTTCGTCTGCCACTCTCTTTGTCAGCCGTCAGCTTTAATAGTGTCTGGATCTGTGAAGAAAAGAATAGCTTTCGGGATATGAGGGGGCGACTTCGAGGAAGAAACTAGTGGATATTACTTTTATGAACTGTCTGCTTTATCCTTCACTACGTTTGCTGGCATATGAAATGGGGAGGGATCTCAGTGGGTGAGCATTGGAAGCCAGGGTTTAGGTGTAACTCTAAAAGCTCTAGATATTATTCGTATCGCTTCGTTGAACCGTTTTTAGATCTTCTTGACATGTGCGGCAAACATCCAACCAAGTATGCATTATTCCCAAACACTGTAGACCAAGAGGTTGAGGTACGCAGCGTGTTAGCATTACAGGTTTCGACTACAGATTATATCTCGTTCTTATCTTATGGGACGTATCTTCCTCATTGGGTTTGTACGAGAGTTAGCGATCAAGTTTAACCTCTAGATAAATTTGAGTTGAAACGTATTGGTTAATTGGCTTAAGATTCTAAGCTTCTGTGTACTTCCCTGTCACTCAAGTCTTGTCTACAATCATATTAGGGATAAAAACAATACGAGGGCTATTCGGAATGTAAGTTCCGATCTATCGCGAAGTGGAAAACACTGTGAAAATAAAAAAAATGCTTTATTAGCAACTGTTAGCTACAACTTCGAGCCACTTCTGTACGTAGTCACCGCTCCGACATAGACATTTTTCGTAGCCTGGTACGAACTTTCCAATACCCTCGTTACAGAAGGCAGCCGCCTGTGCCTTCCGCCAGTTCTCTACGGTGATTTACAGCTCCTTTTCCGTGCCAAATCGTTGTCTTCACAGCCAGCAATACATGTGAGCAGAGACTTGGGCTGTATTGTGGGTGATGGAACACTTCCCTTCGAAAACGCTGGAGGAGCATCTTCAATGCCCTTGCAAATTGCGGCCGATAATATTGTCAAGGAGAAGGAATCGTACGACAATAATATGTGGGCTGCATGACATCAGGCGAAATCTCACACCAGGTCGTCATACTTGGCGGGAGGCACTATTTTCTAGGTATTTTTACGTGATCACCGTGCACTCATAACTGAAAAGAGTTTAGAGACGGGCGTACTAGGGACACTGCCCAACACATACATACAGAGCTTCATCGGATTTTCATAGTGGTTTCCATTTCGTGGCTACACGATGCAAAAATGAAAAAACGAAACTGCATATATCTCCTACACCAGCTGGAAATATGCATCTGACGATATATATATATATATATATATATATATATATATATATATATATATATATATATATATTATAACGATTGTTCCCCTTTAGGAGAGCGATTGAACTTGAATTCATAATTTCATCTTCGGATGTTTTTCTTCTTTGCTTCCCGAAACCTCCTCATCCTCTCAGAATGCTCCTTCTTCCGTTCCTCTGTCCATTTTTTACCAGGCTGACGCGATGTTCTTTCCCCAAACTTCACACTTGTGATTTTATGCCGGCACTCGGTGCGATCTTAGAGATTTTTTATGTTGATCTGCTGTAGATCCCTCTGGACTTCTTTCAGCCATTCCGTGCCACATTTACTCCTTGTTATAATATTGAATAATTTCTTTGCTGTTCTGGAGTCTTCCATCCTGTAGATGTGTGTATAAAATTTGGCTCGGCGCTTTCTGATTTCATCTGTTACTATGTTGATCTTTCTATAGAGCTCGTTTTGTGGTCTCTTCATCCAAACGCCATTTTTGTTGATTGGACCGTAAATCTTCCTGAGAATTTTTCTTTCCTGTTTCTCTATTTCCTTAATTTTAGAATGACCATCAATCACCATTGTTTCAGCTGCATAGATTGCTTCTGGAAGAATCACTGTTATATAGTGCCTTAATTTTGCGTCTGTCGAAATGCACTTCTTGTTGTAATGCGTCCATGTTAGCTTGTAGGCTTTCTGGAGCTTGGTGATTCTTTGTTCATTGGCAATTCGGTTTAATCCTGAGGACTGTATAGTTTCGCCGAGGTATTTAAAATGGCAGACTTGTGCAATTTTACCATATTTTGTTATTAAAGGGGATTTATTTTCTGGCTGCCTTTTCATGTATTGGGTTTTTTCATAAGATATCTGTAGTCCAGTTTTTTGTGAAATTTCATGTAGTTTTTCCACTGCGTGAATCGCTTCTGTTCTGTTATTGTTGATAATTGCAATATCGTCAGCGAAAGCAAGGCACTTGACTTTAATTCGGTTCTCTTTCTTGATACCAATTTGGATACCCTTTACGTGAGGTTCCCATTCCCTGATTATCTTTTCTAGAACAATATTGAAAAGGATTGGGGATAGTCCGTCCCCCTGTCGGACTCCAGATTTGATTTCGAAGGGTTCTGATACTTCGCCCATGAATTTCACTTTGGCCGTTGTTCCTGTAAGTGTCTGTTCTGTGATTTTTCGTGTCTTTCGGTCGATCCCAAATTCTTCCATGATTTTAAACAGGGTTCCACGGTCCACTGAATCATATGCTTTCCTGAAGTCGATGAATGTAACTACTGTGTTTCTGCATTTCCTCATTTGTAATATTGTCTTTAAGCACCAGATCTGTTCCGCACATGACCGTCCTTTTCTGAATCCGGCCTGGTATTCACCAATTAGTGTATCTGCTTGGGATTCTATCCTGTTTAAAAGCACTTTGGAAAGGATTTTGTAAGCGACTGGGAGCAGGGAAATTCCTCTGTAATTGTTCATGTCTGTCTTGTCGCCCTTTTTGTGTAGCGGGTGAATTAGAGCGCATTTCCAGTCCTCTGGTATCTGCTCCGTTATCCATATGTCTGATATTATATGGTGTAATTTCTGCATAAGTATAGGATCGTTTAGTTTCCAGAACTCAGCAATTATCCCATCTTCTCCTGGTGCTTTGTTATTTTTCAACTGCTTGACAATCTCCATAATTTCTTCAAGATCCGGGGCATGTGAGTCTGGGTGTGTGAATACTGGAGAAGAGAAGACAAGTTTTTCTTGGGGTGGTTCGCAGTTGAGGAGGGAACTGAAATATTGGGCTAAGATTTTGCAGTTATTTTTCGTGTTGGTTTCCAAAGAGCCATCGGGTTTCTTGAAGCACAAGCTAGGCGCTTGGTATCCCTGTAAGTTTTCTCTGAAAGTCTTATAAAAATTTCTTGTATTATTTTTGATGAAATCCTGCTGGATTTCAGAGAGTCTGTTGTTGTCATATCCCCGTTTTTCTTTTCTAATTATTTTTGAGGTCTGTTTTTGGGTTTTAAGAAAGTTCTCCCAGATATATAGTTGGAGTCAGCCTAAACAAATACTGGTCATCAGGTCCAGGTCTTTCATCCTACACCAACTGTGAACAGAAAGCGTCGGTTTGTTTCCCGCTGCAAACGTAATTATTTTTAATGCGGTACTTTACGTGCGCATTCGATAGAGCGATCCGAGACAGTGCAGTACGGTATTCGTTTTATTGCTTTGTATTGACAGGGATATTACAACGCGAAGAACAAACAGTACTCCAGCAGCGGTAGCTGTCTCCTGGCCCGCGCTGACTGCTACCGCCAAACATGCAGCGTTACTGAGTCGCTGCCAGACTGATGTTTTTTAATGTGTGTGAAATCTTATGGGACTTAACTGCTAAGGTCATCAGTCCCTAAGCTTACACACTACTTAACAACGGGGGGGGGGTTTGTAATTTAAACTTCTTAATATGTTATTTTGATTTTGATTTCAAAATTGTGAATGCATCTTAAAGTACAGTCTACTCTCGCAGCAAGTAGTGGTAGCTTTACATCGGTTCAATCCCAGCAAAAGCTCTAACGTACCACATCTCGAAATCTGCGGTTCTGATTCTTTTCCTAGGAGGTACTGGTAGAGGGTACTGATGAGTACCATCACAAATGAAGCACTGTTGTATTGTCTGTAAGTGTCAGCATCGCCTGATTAGTGTGGAGATTGAGCCCTACTGAAATTTAGGCATGAAGTGATAGTTATACACTGCTGGAAACGGAAAATAATACACAGAAGCACCAGTCCAATATTTGTCAAACGATGTGGAGGTGCTCAGCACTTAACGGCATTAAACGATTAAACTTTATTTATATTCGTAAGTGGTGTCCATCATAAACATTAGTATGAGGTGTGCCCCACAGCTACGAACATGTTCTATTACTCGTTATGACATGGAGGCAAACAGTCCCCAAATTTCATCTGGAGAAATTTCTAGCCATACGTGAAACAAATTATGTACCAGCCATTGAAGAGGCCAGCATGAAAGTAAATATCTTCCTGTCGCATCCCAGATGTGCTCTATGAGGAACAAACCAGGGTTCTGGGTAATACAGTCTAGGTTTTTGTGGGTTTATAACCAAACTATCTTTTATGTCAAAATCAGTTAAAATGACATTACGGAATTTGATGGTCTTCTTTGTCTTCGCTACAAATCTATAGTTGGGTTATAGGTAAGTTCCGTGATATTGTTCGTATCAAAGAAAGACATAATTTTACCTATGTAATCAGTGTGATACACACAGACAATAGTTTCCTTTGTCAGCTTTTATAGCTATATCATTATTTTTAGATAATTTGTAACTTATGTTTCTCAGTGTTTTATGCTCTGAAGCTTACTCATATTTGTATTTTTAGTAAGTAATTATTTCTCAGTTATGTTTGTTAGTTCACTATGAGCTCATTTTGCTTCCTGAATGTGAGATCGGATATGTCCAGCGCAACTTTCGTAGTAGATATCAAGTGTTCGATGGCGGAATCATTAAACTTGGTGCTAGACTGTATTTAAGTCCCTTGTTAAGCACATCAGCTTCGTGTTCTGTAAATACAGTATCTGTTAGGTACTTATTTATTTTATACTAAAATAATTGTGGATTGTTATACACTGTTCAGATGGAATGACGTACATATAACATCGCTGGCAACTGTATTTTGATTGTCGTTCTATATTTGTTGAATTAAGGCAGTAATTAATTTGTTATGACAGTAATTTAATAGTTTAGAAGCTACGATGTCATATGTTTACAAAGTATAAGCACTGTTTTACGGGTGATATTTACAGTATTTGGTTGCACATATACGTATGGTTGCTGTATGTTTGCAGAAGTTTATGTCTATAACAATCGTAGGTGTTATTAATTTATAGGTGTTTATTGGCTAGGGGTTTCTTATTTGACGCGAATGCTGCTGTGAACCTCTATGTTCAACAATTTTTCGTAAATTATGACATTCTTGTACGTATTTTATTGACGCTCTGACATGTTTTCAGAGTTTGTATGTGAGCATCTATGGTAAAATTTAATTTTGGTGTGTCTCAGTCGGCCGGAGTGGCCGAGCGGTTCTAGGCGCTACAGTTTGGAGCCGCGCGACCGCTACGATCGCAGGTTCGAATCCTGCCTCGGGCACAAGCGTGTGATGTCCTCAGGTTAGTTAGGTTTAAGTAGTTCTAAGTTCTAAGGGACTGATGACGTCAGATATTAAGTCCCATAGTGCTCAGAGCCATTTGAACCATTTGGTGTGTCTCATCTTTGGCTGTGAATTAAAATAGTGAACCCATGCACACTTAGACTACGTGCACAACAACCTGAGTCACACAAGTCGTCGATTGCGACACACTCGATCGTTAACTGCATTAATAGCTCGACTGTTCTACCAAGCAAAAAGCTCAATAAGATACTGACAAAATGATTTACGTACACTTAACAATATACAGTAAAAACCTCACGGCTTTTAGCAAAAGAGATAGAAGGCATCCAAATCCTATCGAACGCTAAGCTCATCTCGTTTGACTTCACCAATTTATATACGAATGTGCCAGTACAAAAAACAATACGAATCATTAAACATAACTTACTGCAGTTCAGAAAATCATCAATCGCTGCTGCACATGAATTTGTATCTCGTTTGGAAATCGCGTTATCTCATACGTACTCCAAATTTAATAATAAAATCTATACCCAGGCCGGTGGAACGGCTGTGGGTTATAGTATAGCGATTCTAATCGCGCACATTTTCCTCAGCAGCCTGAAAAACGTTCCTCACTTCCAGTTGGTTTAAATTAAAAAACGTTTTATGCTACTAAAAATACGTGAACGACATCCTTATGCTACTTAACGAGACTCAAACAGATATTAATGAAATACCCCCGGCCTTATACGTCAAGAAACAAATTCACGATGGAAATAGAGAAAAACAATGCTATAAATTACTTGGACCTTAAGATCAGCAGTAACGATTGCTACCACAAATTCGACATTTATAGAAACCTTCCACCTGCAGACAGCCTCGTAACTACTAACTCCTGTCACCCAACGTCAGAAACTCGCATATTTTTCTCCATGCTTAATAGACTACAAAATCTACCACTAGAAGCACACACAATTCAAATAGAGACAGACATACTCCAATACATAGCGCGTAATAACAATTTCAACCTTAACATCGCCACTAAATTATACAATAAATACATGACACCTACGCCCAACACAATACACAGCGAAATACGACTAATTAAAGAAACGGTATCTAGAGAGGGAACCAAATATATACCAACTGCATATATTGGTCGAATCTCGGACAAAATTAACGAATTATCCAGAACTACAAATACACAGCTAGCTTTCTAGACTACTAACAACCTCAAACTGAAATTATGATCAGGAACACTGAACCAACAATCTATGGTGGTCCTGGTATATGCAAAGTCATATGTAACAGCTGCAATATTTTCTGCATAGACCAGACCGGAAGAAACATTCTCACACGGTTTAAAGAACACATTCGTAATAGCGATAAAAATTAATCAAAACTTATTCTCTATCTAAAAGACTGTCAATACGTCATAGATACAACTCAATACGCATTTCTGGTACTTCATAAAACTCCGAAAGGTCCTCCCATGAACATTCTCGAGGAAAATGAAATTTGTATACACATACGAAACCATCTATAAGACTTTTCGAACGAAGACTTACTACTTAAAAAAATTTTTTGAAATACTGGAAGAATAAAATGGGTAAATTCAAAGCAGAAAGCACAGCCAAAGATGACGCTCACCAAAATTAAACCGTAAGGTAGTTGCTCATACACATACTTTGGAAACATACATCAGAACGTCAATACAATATGTACGAGAATGTTATAATTTACGATAGGTTATCGAAAAGCAAAGTTAACAACAGCATGCACGTCAAGTAGAAAACCTCTACGCATTAAATAACTATAAATTAATAGCACCTACGACCTCTGTAAACATACGCTACTACAAACTTACAGCAACCACAGATATAGGCGCAAGCAAATAGTGTATATATCATTTGTATATCAGTGGTTATACCTCGTAAATATACGACATTGTAGACAAAACTGTCAAATTACGTCATAGCATCTTAATTAGTACCTTAATTCAACAAATATAGGACGACAGTCAAAACACAGTTGCCAACGATGTTATATGAACGACAATCCATCTAGACAATATGCAGGGTGTTACAAAAAGGTACGGCCAAACTTTCAGGAAACATTCCTCACACACAAATAAAGAAAAGATGTAATGTGGACATGTGTCCGGAAACGCTTAATTTTCATGTTAGAGCTTATTTTAGTTTCGTCAGTATGTACTGTACTTCCTCGATTCACCGCCAGTTGGCCCAATTGAAGGAAGGTAATGTTGACTTCTGTGCTTGTGTTGACATGCGACTCATTGCTCTACAGTACTAGCATCAAGCACATCAGTACGTAGCATCAACAGGTTAGTGTTCATCACGAAAGTGGTTTTGTAGTCAGTGCAATGTTTACAAATGCAGAGTTGGCAGATGCCCATTTGATTTATGGATTAGCACGGGGCAATAGCAGTGGCGCGGTACGTTTGTATCGAGACGGATTTCCAGAACGAAGGTGTCCCGACAGGAAGACGTTCGAAGCAATTGATCGGCGTCTTAGCGAGCACGGAACATTCCAGCCTATGACTCGCGACTGGGGAAGACCTAGAACGACGAGGACACCTGCAATGGACGAGGCAATTATTCGTGCATTTGACGATATCCCTAATGTCAGCGTCAGAGAAGTTGTTGCTGTACAAGGTAACGTTGACCACGTCACTGTATGGAGAGTGCTACGGGAGAACCAGTTGTTTCCGTACCATGTACAGCGTGTGCAGGCACTATCAGCAGCTGATTGGCCTCCACGGGTACACTTCTGCGAATGGTTCATACAACAATGGGTCAATCCTCATTTCAGTGCAAATGTTCTCTTTACGGATGAGGCTTCATTCCAACGTGATCAAATTGTAAATTTTCACAATCAACATGTGTGGGCTGACGAGAATCCGCACGCAATTGTGCAATCACGTCATCCACACAGATTGTCTGTGAACGTTTGGGCAGTCATTGTTGGTGATATCTTGATTGGGCCTCATGTTCTTCCACCTACACGCAATGTAACACGTTATCATGATTTCCTACGGGCTACTCTACCTGTGCTGCTAGAACATGTGCCTTTACAAGTACGACACAACATGTGGTTCATGCACGATGGAGCTCCTGCACATTTCAGTCGAAGTGTTCGTACGCTTCTCAACAACAGATTCGGTGACCGATGGATTGGTAGAGGCGGACCAATTCCATGGCCTCCACGCTCTCCTGATCTCAACCCTCTTGAATTTCATTTATGGGGGCATTTGAAAGCTCTTGTCTACGCAACCCCGGTACCAAATGTAGAGACTCTTCGTGCTCGTATTGTGGACGGCTGTGATACAATACGCCATTCTCCAGGGCTGCATCAGCGCATCAGGGATTCCATGCGACGGAGGGTGGATGGATGTATCCTCGCTAACGGAGGACATTTTGAACATTTCCTGTAACAAAGTGTTTGAAGTCACGCGGGTACGTTCTGTTGCTGTGTGTTTCCATTCCATGATTAATGTAATTTGAAGAGAAGTAATAAAATGAGCTTTAACATGGAAAGTAAGCGTTTCCGGACACACGTCCACATAACATATTTTCTTTCTTCGTGTGTGAGGAATGTTTCCTGAAAGTTTGGCCGTACCTTTTTGTAACACCCTGAATATTGTCTAGATGGATTGTCGTTCATATAACATCGTTGGCAACTGTGTTTTGACTGTCGTCCTATATTTGTTGAATTAAGGTAAGTAGCAATTAATTCTCACTGTTCTGCTATAACATAAATACGTATAATGAACCGAGCGAGGTGGCGCAGTGGTTAGACACTGGACTCGCATTCGGGAGAACGACGGTTCGATCCCGGGTCCGGCCATCCTGATTTAGGTTTTCCGTGATTTCCCTAAATCACTCCAGGCAAATGCCGGGATGATTCCTCTGAAAGGGCACGGCCGACTTCCTTCCCCATCCTTCCCTCATCCGATGAGACTGATGACCACGCTGTCTGGTCTCCTTCCCCAAAACAACCAACCAACCAACGTATAATGAAAATAATGTCACCCATATTGTACCGAAGGTCACTCGATAATATCAGTTTAGCTGAAACAGATCTGTTGTGAAAGTGAAACAAATAAAAATAAATATCACACAGCATCCAGTCTGGACATTCCTTATATATATCCAAATTTAGGTCTTGCATTATTTGTGGGGACCGTTCCTTAGAAAGGGTACGACAAATTTTCTTCCCCAGTCAGAGCTTGTGCTCCGTCTCCAATGACCTCATCGTCCACCTGACATAAAACATTAAACTTCCTTATCTCCTTGTTAGGTTTCATATCTAGTACCCTGCACAACTTTCCCCGTTATTACATTAAAACATCTCTAGTCATCGTGCAGCCAACAATTCCACACGAAAAAATTACCAGTTGCTTATGCTTAAAAGAAAGTAAAAGACCTTCATTAATAAAAACTATTTTTGTTATAACACACGTAAAAAGAAATAGCTGATATCTCATCTAAAAATTTCCCTGATCACATCAGTATTTTTAAGGAACCTAACCAATGTTTGGAATTCAACAGGAAAAGGAGTAGCCTTGTTATCAATAAAGTATTCATCGGTGATCTTAAAGTATATAGACTATACCTCGCGAATGACGTAATATCTGAACGTCGCAATTCGTTATAGTAAACGTTCCTCTTACTGACGAATGTGGTCAGCAGTAGAGTAACATATTACAAAAAGTTTAATGTTGTATAACGATCATCATAATAAAATAAGGGGAATCAGAGCTCGCACGCAAAGATATAGGTGTTCGTTTTTTCCGCTCGCTGTCCGAGACTGGAATAATAGAGAATTATTGTGAAGGTGGTTCGAAGAACCCTCTGCCAGGCACTTAAATGTGGTTTGCAGAGTATCCATGTAGAAGGAGATATAGATGTTATATCCCTTACGAGTTCAGCTACATAAGTGTTTCTACAAAGATCTGAGAGGGTTCGATCTTAAATGCAAATTTTTAACTTTGGCGACTGTGGTCAGTGTATTTGCAGGGAGGTGACATATTTTTGTTTTTGATAAGGGTTTAGAATCCTGGCCACACTATTTAGTATCCGTCCATTTCTGATAACCTCTTCGCCGATGGAATTTGAAACTGATCTTCTTTCACTTACTTTAATATTCCAGGGCCTGCCATAACCATGGAGACAATCTAGAACCCTAACGTGGGTGGGCACAGCGTCTGGCACTGTTCTGCACGTTAAGTAAATAATGGGATGGCGACTCACTGTGCTGTACATGACAGTGTCGCGCACTTATCTGCCTGAAACAATTGCTGACCTGGACTTCGATCGGATGCTTATTGGACTTGTACTGTAATGCTGGTGCGACCTCTTTGCTCTTCAGTGGACTACCACTAGACATTCTTTGCGTCCATATTAGCACCGCTCGTAATGGTAAGCATGTCTATGGTCCCGTTATTGTACAAAAAAGGGCTATTTCTTATTGTAGAGCGTGATGATGTGTTAATACAGCTCTGGCAAGCGAACTAGGAAAGACGAAGGAAGGGTCACTCTGGTTTAACGTCCCACGAGAAAGAGATAATTAGAGACAGAGTACTAGCTCGGGTTTTTGGACAAGAATGTGGGTGAAAATTGGGCGAGTCCTTTTTAAGAGGGCCATCCCGACAATCACGTTAATCTGTTTGGTAAAACAACGGGAAATCTAAATGTTATTGACCAAACAGGGATTTAAAATCTATTCCTCTTAAATGTGGGTCCAATGCCTTAACAACCTCGCTCGGCCATAAAAGACGTTGACACAGTCTACGAGAGTGGGAATGAAAACAGTATCACCTCCTAGCCTACGCATCTCAAATAGTACCATGGAGATACTGAACACAACGTCTCGAGTACATGTACGGACTTCCGGCAACATGCTCTCACTCCACGAGACACAACAGAGAGGTCTGGGATAAACTCGAACAGTATTGCTGCGAGACATAGTCATCAGAAGCCTTACACCATCACCTCTCCCCTGCTTACTGACCAAATACTAGTGATCAATACTTCTTTTACCACCAAAGATCGAATCAACAACTTCTGAGGCACGCACCTCCGCATTACAGTGTGCACCTACGCTAAAAAAATGTAAATAACGTACTCTTTCATTTCGAAAGAAAAATCATTTGTTTGGTTGTGGTCTGTTTTACTTGTGCAATTGTGGCAGTAAACGTTACTCATCTTTAACACCTGACTTTCATTTCTGTATTGAAAGACAAGTATCTTATAACTGTATTCAATTCGAAGCAGAAATATGCATTGTGTATTGTTTTAAGGTATTACAGTTATTTCTTGTGTCTTTCCTTTATGCATGGACGGACAGTCAGAGGTTAAAGGTCGGTCCTGCGAAAATTGAGGGCCTTAGAAACGTAACAAAAGCTTTTAATCGACAAGAGAGAAGAAGGAATATCAGCCGTGTCCTTATCAAAGGAACCATCTCAGCAGTTGTCAACAATCGATTCAGAGGAATAACGGTAAACTTATAGCAGCACGGACTGACGCAATTTCAATTTAGGTATGTGATCCTCACCAATGGTACAAATCTGGATTTACGTGGCTTATATACTTAATATACGTCACGTATAATGCATCTCACGATATAATAATCCTGATGGCTATGCCTGTAAAATACAAGAATTTTTATATACACTGCCTGACAAAAAGGTGAAACTTCCAGAAAGTGGAGGAAACGAAATGAAACTTTGCGGATTGACCCTATTTCAGTGATTACGGGATCGTGTACATTTACAAATAAATTGGCAGTATGAACTCTCTGGTTAACGTTGCCTCCCCCCCCCCTCCTCCACCCGGGTTACATGCTGTGATTCATTTGGGAAGGGTGCTATGAAGCCATTGTACCTTCACGTGGGGCAAGGTGCCCCACAACTGTTGTAACTGGTTCTTGATATCCTGGACACTGGGAGTGTGATGGAATTGACGTTCGAGCTTGTTCCACACGTGTTCTATCGAGGACAGCTCTGGGGATATTATTGGCGACAGAGGTACCTCAACAGTTCGCAGACAGTTGATTAGAAACACTTTCCATGTGTGGACGAGCATGGTCGTGTTGAAAACTGCCTCCACGATACTGTCGCTTGAGAAGTAGCACATGAGGATGCAAGATGTCCGTGATGTACCACTGTGCCGTCAGAATTCCGTTGCACCACCAGCCGTGACCTCAAGCTATACCCAATGGTTCTACACACCATGACACCAGGAGTAACAGCGCTGTGCCTCTCCAAAACATTGGAAGAATGGGATATCTCCCCGGGTCGTCTCCATACCCGCCAACTATGGTCGTTCGGGTTGGAGAAGAGCCGCGAGTCATCACTGAACACATTGCAAAGGGATTCATCAGCAGTCCATGCATCCTGGTCGCGGCACGAGTCCAGAAGCAGCCATTTCCGTTGTGGTGTCAACATCAGCCTAAGCAGGGGCCGGTAGGTCCCTATTCCGGCTGCTAATAGTCGCTAGTGTGTGCTGCGGGCCGGACGCTATGGCCGAGCGGTTCTAGCCGCTTCAATCCAGAACCGCACTGCTACAGTCGCAGGTTCGAATCCTGCCAGGGGAATGGATGTGTGTGATGTTCTTAGGTTAGTTAGGTTTAAGTAGTTCTAGGCCTAGGGGACTGATGCCCTCAGATGTTAAGTCCCATAGTGCTTAGAGCCATTCGAACCATTTGAATCAGTGCTGCGGGATGACACAGAAAGTTGCAAGGAGTCAGTTACTTGATCTCGGATGGCAGGTGCATACGTGAAGAGATTACGACGTGCTTGGTACAGAGTACGGTAATTCTCCCTGTTGGTGGTCAGACGTGGTCGACTACAACCTTGCTCTTACGTTCTTATGCCATCCAGCATCAGGTCACCGTCACATATGGCTGGCCTAGAAGTCCGGGTGCTGCACGACTCGACCAGTTGGCCAAATAGAGACCCACAATGAGTCCCCTTTCAGTCACTGTCAGGTGGTCGTATGACTAGGGCCTCCCGTCGGGTAGACCGTTCGCCGGGTGCAAGTCTTTCGACTTGACGCCACTTCGGCGACTTGCGCGTCGATGGGGATGAAATGATGATTTTCAGGACAACACAACACCCAGCCCCTGAGCGGAGAAAATCTCCGACCCAGCCGGGAATCGAACCCGGGCCCTTAGGATTGACATTCTGTCGCGCTGACCCCTCAGCTACTGTCAAGTGGTGAGAAAGCTGTTTTACATGAGTGCGTGGTATCTTCTTGTCCTTCAGAGTGATAACATCAGAAGCTGTTCATGCCCCTGATATACCCTACCAGTCCGAGTAACAACATTGAACGCGAACTGTTCTAATGCACTCTGGGGGCCTTCTACTTGTCACAGACAATTGAAACTCTAACCCTTTACATACCCTCCAACTCTGTGAACATCCATAAAGTTACATTGACATCGCAGCTTGTCTTCTGTGTGCCTCACCTTTTCTTTGTGAGGAAGTGTAGATACAGCGGATTCAGCTAAATCGTTCAAGATGTCGTTATGTTTTCAGCCAGATGATTCGTGAAAAATTTCTCACAAAAATTTCTCACTAAATGACGTGTAGCCTCTTGTCATAGCTACACTCCTGGAAATGGAAAAAAGAACACATTGACACCGGTGTGTCAGACCCACCATACTTGCTCCGGACACTGCGAGAGGGCTGTACAAGCAATGATCACACGCACGGCACAGCGGACACACCAGGAACCGCAGTGTTGGCCGTCGAATGGCGCTAGCTGCGCAGCATTTGTGCACCGCCGCCGTCAGTGTCAGCCAGTTTGCCGTGGCATACGGAGCTCCATCGCAGTCTTTAACACTGGTAGCATGCCGCGACAGCGTGGACGTGAACCGTATGTGCAGTTGACGGACTTTGAGCGAGGGCGTATAGTGGGCATGCGGGAGGCCGGGTGGACGTACCGCCGAATTGCTCGACACGTGGGGCGTGAGGTCTCCACAGTACATCGATGTTGTCACCAGTGGTCGGCGGAAGGTGCACGTGCCCGTCGACCTGGGACCGGACCGTAGCGACGCACGGATGCACGCCAAGACCGTAGGATCCTAGGCAGTGCCGTAGGGGACCGCACCGCCACTTCCCAGCAAATTAGGGACACTGTTGCTCCTGGGGTATCGGCGAGGACCATTCGCAACCGTCTCCATGAAGCTGGACTACGGTCCCGCACACCGTTAGGCCGTCTTCCGCTCACGCCCCAACATCGTGCAGCCCGCCTCCAGTGGTGTCGCGACAGGCGTGAATGGAGGGACGAATGGAGACGTGTCGTCTTCAGCGATGAGAGTCGCTTCTGCCTTGGTGCCAATGATGGTCGTATGCGTGTTTGGCGCCGTGCAGGTGAGCGCCACAATCAGGACTGCATACGGCCGAGGCACACAGGGCCAACACCCGGCATCATGGAGCGATCTCCTACACTGGCCGTACACCACTGGTGATCGTCGAGGGGACACTGAATAGTGCACGGTACATCCAAACCGTCATCGAACCCATCGTTCTACCATTCCTAGACCGGCAAGGGAACTTGCTGTTCCAACAGGAAAATGCACGTCCGCATGTATCCCGTGCCACCCAACGTGCTCTAGAAGGTGTAAGTCAACTACCCTGGCCAGCAAGATCTCCGGATCTGTCCCCCATTGAGCATGTTTGGGACTGGATGAAGCGTCGTCTCACGCGGTCTGCACGTCCAGCACAAACGCTGGTCCAACTGAGGCACCAGGTGGAAATTGCATGGCAAGCCGTTCCACAGGACTACATCCAGCATCTCTACGATCGTCTCCATGGGAGAATAGCAGCCTGCATTGCTGCGAAAGGTGGATATACACTGTACTAGTGCCGACATTGTGCATGCTCTGTTGCCTGTGCCTATGTGCCTGTGGTTCTGTCAGTGTGATCATGTGATGTATCTGACCCCAGGAATGTGTCAATAAAGTTTCCCCTTCCTGGGACAATGAATTCACGGTGTTCTTATTTCAATTTCCAGGAGTGTATATTATTTCCAGAGATATCGGTATCAACTTTGCTTTTTCAAATGTAATTACAGTAATTTTTGCGGACGGTATCATAGGTGCAAAAGAGACGAATTCAACGGCATTTCGCATCACGATTACTAGTTTCAGAGAAATTAAAATATTCAGAACATATCATTTAATGTTTTGAATATGAAGTCGATTGCTGTCTTATACGGAAGCTCGCGTTGTTATACGGAACTGTCGCGTCAGGCTGGCGCGATGCTCTAGCTTGACGCAGCTGAAAGAAAGAGGAAGGAAGTAAGGCTATGGCGTGCTGCTGACAACGAAGTTATTAGAGACAGAGCACAGACTCGAAATGGTTTATTTATTTTGACTCTTTTTGCACTACGACACTACACAGGTGTGCAAAACCTAAAGATGAAAGTAACATTCGTAGTGCTGGACGTGAACTCATCTGATGAGTGGTAGGAACACGTAATGCACCCAGCAACATGGTCTAACATGATCGTTTTGGTGGCTCAGGTGCGGGGAGGCCTAATGTTGCGTAGACGTACTAATCCTAAATCTCTGAACACGGTACACTCATTGGTCAACGTTACTATGACACTGTACTCCTTTCGCACGTGCGTTTCTTCAGTGTGCATTCGTCGTCTAATTTCATTTTTATGAATTACAGTGCGTGACCGTGGAGCAGCTCTTGCAACGATAGGTTATTCAGCGAACGGACTGCCCTTCCCGTTCCCTCAACTTAAATTCCTTTGAGCGCATGTGGAGTTCGTTGGAAAGACGTTTTGCAGTATACTCACATCCACCAGTGACCATCCGGCAGTCGTCAACCGCGCAGGTGGAGGAATAGAATGCCGTACCCCAAGAACTCGTTACCCACATTGTGGCCAGCATGGCAGCTCGTTGAAGAGCTTGTATTGTCGTCCGTGGTGATCAAAAACCCTATTAAAGTTAAGTGGACTGTCATAAATTGCGGTGACTTCAGTGTAATTATTGTCTTAGAATAAAAGTGTAATTTCTGTTCGTCTCACTGCGTATATCTTGCAATTACCTTCTGTACTAAACTGTAACAGTTCTTTCTATATGTGGTCGAAAATTTATCGAACTGCGTTACAGACTATACGAAAGTTCCTTTCGGCCTTAAGTTTTTTACACCGTGTAGCAGCACAAATAATTATTATTCCATTTTCAAAATTTAAGGTGATACTGATACCTCTGTAATTATTACAGTTATGAAAACCGCGCGACTGCTACGGTCGCAGGTTCGAATCCTGCCTCGGGCATGGATGTGTGTGATGTCCTTAGGTTAGTTAGGTTTAAGTAGTTCTGAGTTCTAGGGGACTGATGACCACAGATGTTAAGTCCCATAGTGCTTAGAGCCATTTGAACCATTTGAACAGTTATGAAAACACAATTAATTTGGGTGGAAACAGATTTACGATATGTTAAATTTGTTCTCATGGGTTAGTGAATAAAGTTAAATTCCTAGAGTTTAAGCATTTTTTCCAAGTATTATTATTGCAGCGAATGCTTTTCGAATTTATCGATCATAACATTACAAAATTAAGTAATAAAGTTTATGAGTGGCGCCTGGAAACGTTTCTGTATGTTTGTCAACAGTACCTCCATAACGACGCGATTAATGACGTGATATTTTCAAGAGGCCTTCGTGTCTTAGTGTGCAGAGGTTGTGGGTTTAGATTCAGCGATTTTTATTGATTCATCTAACATTAGTCGGTTAATTCACTTAAATTAAAGTTAAATTCAATCGCATCTCCATGCCTTTCCAGCTACCTTCAGTGTATATTCGTCCTGCAGCTATATCATTAATAATGAAAGCAGTTAAGGACGCCAGCGGAAATAAGAAGGTGACATTTCCTGTTGTGCGATCATCAAGTAAATGCGTCTTGCGGACTGTCAAGATATTTAAAAGCTTCTGGGTTCCGGCAGTGAGCGCAGCAATTAAGTAAATGCACTTCTGTCTCAGTGGCAGTCCAAAGACGAAACTTGGTTCTTCCCAGACGAGCTCCCTGAAACAAATTTTCTGTAACGGTTAACTACCTATTAATGTTCCAATGTTTTACTCTATTCCACAAAGTTCTTGAATTTAGTAGTATCCCTTACAGGAATTATCGTTGAAGTCAAACAGTATCAATGGAATTTACAGCAGTATGCTCCACCGAAAACTGAACACCAAACAGTATCTCTTCCACAGAATATTGAGCCAGGCTAGAAACTATGAAGGAGTCGTAAGTCTAAACACGTAACTAAACGCAAAAGAAGAATAGGAATGTGCGTGTATCATCGGGCAGATATATTCCGTTGTTCAGATACTACAACTCGTAGTTTTCGCTAAATAATTACCCTACCAGTCACTGGGAATGACTTTCAATGTAATTATGAAGGCATGCAGAAGCACAATGTATCCGAATTTTTTATGTGAAAGCTCTTTTTTATTTAAAAAGCTTTAAGACTTTTCACATAAAAACTTTTATGTGAAAGCTCTTTTTTATTTAAAAATCTTTAAGACTTTTCACATAAAAAATTCAGAAGCGTTACTTTTCAGCACGCTCTCGGAAGACAGGGATGAAGCACAGGATGCTATGATTGGTATTTGACATGTACTTGCCATCTATGTCTACATCTACATCATACTCCGCAAACCATCTAACGGTGTGTGGCGGAGACTACTTCTGGTATCACTAACTTATCCATACTTCCCTGTTATATTCGCGAATGGCACGTGGGAAGAATCATTGTCGGTAAGCCTCTGTAAACGCTCGAATTTCTCGAATTTTCTCGTCGTTATCGTTTCGCGAGATGTATGTGGGAGGAAACAATGTTCAAATGGTTCAAACGGCTCTGAGCACTATGGGACTTAACATCTGAGGTCATCAGTCCCCTAGAACTTAGAACTACTTAAACCTAACTAACCTAAAGACATCACACACATCCATGCCCGAGGCAGGATTCGAACCTCCGACTGTAGTGGTCGCGCGGTTCCAGACTGAAGCGCCTAGAACCGCTCGGCCACATCGGGAAGTAATGTGTTGTCCACCTCTTTCCGAGAAGTGCTCTCTCAAAATTTCAATACCAAACCTCTCCGTGATGCACAAAGCCTCTCTTGAAACGTCTGCCGCTGGAGCTTGTTGAGCATCTCTGTAATGCTCTCTCGCCGACTAAACGTTCCCGTGACGAAACGCGCCGCTCTTCTTAGGATGTTCTCTGTCTGTAGGTAAGGATCCGAGGGTGATGAATAATACGCAAGAATGGGTCAGACGAGCGCCTTGTAAGATATGTTTTTCGTGGATGAGTTACGTTTCCTTAAAATTCTTCCTATGAAACTCAGTCTAGCATATGCTTTTCCTACTATTTGTTTTATGTGGTCATTCCACTTAAGATCGCTCTGGATAGATGGTCCTACATATTTTACGGTAGTTAATTTTTCGAGAAATTTTTCATCAATAGTGTAGCCGTACAGTAGTGGATTTCTTTTCCTTTGTATGCGCAATACGTTACATTAATTTACTTTTGGGGTCAACTGCCAGTCCCCGTACCAAGGTCCTTCTGCAAATCATTACTACCTTCTGGCGTTGTTACTTTCTTATAGACACCTGCATCTTATGCGAATAGTCTTAACGTGCTTCTGACACTTTCTACTAGATCATTTATATACATTGTAAACAATAACGGTCCTATCATACTTCCTTGGGGTACTCCGGAAATTACCTTTACATCTGTCGATTTTGTTCCATTATGAGTGGCGTGTTAAGATCTGCCTGCAAGAAAGTCTTGAAACCAGTCGCAAAACTGGTCCATTACTTGGTAAGCTCATTTTCGTCACTAAACGGCAGTGCGGGATGGTCCAAGTGCCTTCCTGAAGTCAAGAAACACGGTATCGATTTGAGCGCCTTTGTCTACAGAGCTATAGATCTGATGGAGGGACAGAGCGAGCTGTGTTTCGCAAAATCTCTGTTTGCGGAATCAAGACTGATTTTTATGGAGAAGATTTTCGTTTTGCAAAAACATAATAACTTTTAAGCATAAAACATGTTCCATAATTCTACAACAGATTGACGGTATAGGCCTGCATCTTGTAACACAATTATCGATATTACCTATAATTGTCTTCTCTAATTTCATTGTCTGTTTTCACTTAATGTGACTTCTGTACAACCATGCTCTTTGATGTAATATCTGTGTAAATGTTTTATGAAATATTTCTGACCACTTATGTAACTGTAATTAATCTATGGACGTAATTTCAACAGTTATATATTGTGAATGAATGGAAATGTTAAAATTTTACTTGTAATACTGGTTTGTGCATAGGGAATGTAGGTTTGTAATTATGTAGAGCAGAGAGGGAAGACTCTTTGCAACGAAATTGGCTTGACGGGAGTAGAGATGGTGGATGTAGCGGTCGAACTGCAAAGTCCTTTGTGGGAGGAGTTAGTCGGTGGCTACCAGGCAAAGTGTTAACACCCTGTGACCCGGACGAGGCGAGAAGAACCGCAAGACTATATAATATAGCCCCGGATGTGGAAGTAATTTGACTTATTATTCATGGCATAGTCGGCTATCTCTGTACTCCGAAAATCCTACGCTAAGAAGAGAATTTTGCGCGCTTGTTACACAGCAAGACTGGCGTCAACGATGCAGGCCATCCACATCGAAAGAGGCTAAGACGTATGAAAGAAATTTTGATGCGAACTTCCTTCACTATCAGTCTTTGCTGATTGAACGAAGAGACATACGCCATAATGTATAAGCTATTGCAGCATGTGTAATATAACAAGAAAAAGCATATACGTTTGGTGAAAATGGGGGAACACTGAATTTTCATATGACATGAGCAATTCACCGTATGCGTTCCTGTTGGATCCACTACTCAGGCTCAATTATTATTAATGTCCCCGGCAACAAGCACTTCGTTACTGATGTCAGGAAGTCGAAGCAGCGATAACTTTCCTTTCGTTCTTAATTAGCTGTTGCCTAAATAGTACTGTCATATTTTAAAACCCCAATTTTTAAGTTATCTGCGCATATTCTCATCACATACGCCACTGGATTCACATTTTATATACTTATAAGTGCCGTATACACACAATTTACAATTGAAGTGGTCGTATTGTAATAATAAGCATCACTTATGTGACCTGAATAAATGAAAATTAATTTCCATAAATAAGAAAAAGAAACTGACGGGATCCGATCGCAACAATTAGCAATTTAAATGGGTATGTTTGACAGAAAGGTGACGCTGTTTTTTGCAAATTCTCTCTGATAAATTTAGAGAATATTTCTGCTGCCTCCATCATTTATCCCCGGCATGGATTTTGTGTATAACGTAAGAGACATATGATGTGAACGTCATCATACAGACAGTTTAGAAGGGGTAATGCAGGGAAAACCTAATATTCCTACAAGATATACAGAGCCATGTTGTGTGCACTGACTCGTGGAGTATATATGCAGATGTAACTGTAAGATGTTCCTTGAGGTACGGAACATAGCATGGATCAAGAAACAATAAATAAGATTCATGTTGTAAAGAAAGATGTTTAAAATTTATTAAAACAAATTGGTCTCAAAAGATTTTCAGTAGAATTAGTGACATAATTATGTCTACGTCGCTTCATTCAACCAATGAGTATAGACAAAAGTCATATATTTGTCAACTTTCTTCTTACGCGACCGTTTCTTCCAATACTTTCCTGTAACAGATATACAGCGAGCGTTAAAAAGACTAATCAAATCACAATTATTAATTCTCACTGATAAATGAGATGTGTATCAGTACTAGTGATTAACAGTACTTAATTTAGTTTGCACGTTCATATGGAACGGCATGGTTGATCTATATAACAGGCCTATACCAAGGCGTACTGAGCAGAGCTGTAAGCGTACTGGCAAGCAGCAGGTTACGTAGCCTTACAGGAGAGGCTGGCACTAAGAGATTTCCCAGAAGGACTTGCCGGCAGCGGCGAAGATCAATGCCACTTGGTCAGCCGGCCTTTGCTTTGAACATCCACGCCTGGGCTCTGCTCACCAGAAAGTTACAATGCAGATACCATCTTCCATAGTGCAGGGCCACCGACAGAGTCTGTTTTTAACGACCTGAATGTAGAAGGAGGAGAAACGCCTTATTTGGCGAGGCCCAGAAGAACGCTGTTGTGAATGGAACATAGAAAGTAGAGCTTCTGCAAAACACACTGCATGAGAAACCGGGGGTTAGGCCAGCTTTGAAGGCGAGGGGTACCGCCAAGCTCAAAAACTGCAGAAAGCATATGTTTAACACAATTGAAGAACAGCCAGGACTCAATAACACAAATAATTTAGAAGTTAGAGACTCGGCTGTGCTGCTGAGGTCCAATCACATTGGCAGTAGAGAGGGACAGAGAGAGAGAATAGGACACAGGGTTTCAGAGACAAGGGTTAGGGAGCGTGTTATTCGTTAACCGCTTGAAACGCGAGTCAGGGAAGGGGACCAGCACGTTTTCTAAGGCATCTTATTATTGGTTGGCACTCGGAACACCCATAGTTCAGCCAAGCGAAATGATGTGACGAACGAAAAACATGAAGATACGAGTCTTCCTTTCAAAAAGCGGCTTGCACAAAACTTTCTCTGCCAGATTATTCTTCGCCAGTGTTCTCCTGTGCCAGACTTCTTTTCCACACCTTATCAGCGGAGCAGCCAGGCGCCTCTTCAAGACGATGAGCAGGTGACTTAGAAAGTTTTCCAGCTAAACTAAACTTAGGCACGAAACCAAAGATTGATTATTCAGCCACTTCAGCCTCCATCTGCAGATTAACGTGATGAGACCAAACCGTCACAGCGAGACAAGCCATAGGGACAGTCAAATCATTTTTACTGAGTTTCAGTTATTTCAGTCTTCATTCTCAGGGCTGGTTCGGAGATTTTACGATGAACATGCTTTCATCTCCGGCCACAGACGCAAACGCGTATCCTTCTACAGCGCTATCTGCCTGTTAATACTAACATTTCGCCATTTATGTTGCGATTTCACGAATGTAATAGTTTCATACTCATACATGTTTATTAGTGTCAGACTCTAGACCTTTTGACCATATTTGCCAAGGTGTTAGTTAAGATTTGTCAATCCTTGTCGGGTGATTTAGCATGCACCTTTACTGTAATAAACTGAGTTAGCTGCGATTTTTGTTTAATTTTGTAGAAAATAAATTCTTTATTCTTTATTTTGGAGGGCAAAGATTAACCATATCATATGGTTCAAATGGCTCTGAGCACTATGGGACTTAACATCTGAGGTCATCAGTCCCCTAGAACTTAGAACTACTTAAACCTAACTAATCTAAGGACATCAAACATATCCATGCCCGAGGCAGGATTCGAACCTGCAACCGTAGCAGTCTCGCAGTTCCGGACTGAGCACCTAGAACCGCTCGGCCGCCGCGACCGGCTCATATCACATCATATCATATCAACAGGACCACTGTGCACGTCTGTTGTCAACATCACGGCCTATACGCTTACATTCTGTACAGTAGTCGGTATTTCTAGTACTATCCATCTATCTGTATAACTTACTTACCTGATTGTTTTACGCCGACAACAATTCTCTGCGAAACCATAGTGCAGTCTGAAAGAGCAATTGACACTGTTTCATGTATAAGAGGCGATCAAAACGTTTCCTTTTAAGGGTCTTGCTTCAGCGTATATGCAGCATAGCGCCACTCCGATGCGAGTATATAAGCACCGACATCTAGGCAAAGGATTAGTGTGTCCTTCGTGTCTTTCTGACGTTATTACGAAATGCGTCCAAACAGGAGAACATGCTGTTATTCTTTTCTTAGGTGCAGAATGACAGGCACCGGTAGACATCCATCGGGGAATGAAGAATGCATACGGGGTAACATGTCTGACGAAAACCACCGTTGTGAAATGGGGCGCAGTGGGTGCAGCTGCTTCATGATAACGCACGTCCCCATATCAAAAACGTCGTAAGGCAGAAGTTATGCCAGTTCAAGTGGGAGAGAGATGAGCATCTGCCGTGTAGTCTTGATCTCACCCGTTCCATTACCACGCCTTCCGTCCCTTAAAACAGACCTTGAAGGGTCGACGATTCCTCGGACGAGGATGTGCAGCAGGCAGTTACGGAGTCTTCACGCAGCGGGACACGATGTTTTATGAAACGCGTATCTTCAATCCGGTGCGTCGGTGGGACGATTGCTTCACTGCTCACGGCGATTTTTCTTGATTTGTTTACCGATTCTAGACTGTACAGCCTTCGAATGGAAGCTTTTTCTTCGCCCCTTACGTAATGTGAACCCGAAGTCTACCAACAAAATTTCACAGGTTTTCCAGGGATATTTTTTGAGTTTTTTGGCATCAGGGACCTAGAGTAACTACATTTCGTTTGGTTTCTTACCCTGATTTATCGTGTATATGTTTTGTGCTCGAAATATGTCAACGGTATTAACTGTGCCTCTTGTTTGGAAACAAACTTGTTCCATTCAGTGCTGCTCGGTACAGTGTCAGGTTTGCTATGCCTGGCAGTACTAGGTATACCTTATCACTAATAAACAGCAGTATGTATCGGTTTACTGATGAAGTGTTGGCTGATATTCACATCGAGCATGGGTTAACTGATTGCAATGGGTCCCTGATACCAAAATACCCCTTAACATCCTCCAAAATTTTGTAGGGTGTTCGGATTCAGCCTGCAGCACACATTGGTCTGGCGTACACGATAGTGTAGACGATCTTGTAGCCAATATTTTACATCAAATTAAGTTACGTCCAATGTGCAGCTGCAAAAAATTCGAACATATGAATTAGGAAACCAAGCAGAGCTTTGTTTACATGACCCAAAGGCAGATGGTGTTCGCAGTTCATCGACCGATGCTGCTCAGCATGGTGAGCTACGGCATATACCTTTTAGAGACACAAACGTCTAAAATGTCCAGTGGTTAAAAAATTATACACCGATGAGCCAAAACGTTATGATCATTACTTAATAACGTATATAAGGGGCAGTCAAATTAAAACGCGACGGAAAAAAGAATGTAACCTCTTTATTATTTCAAAAGTAATCGACGTAACTGTTAATACATTTATCCCACTGCAATACAAGACGGTCAGTGCTTTCATGGAAAAATGTTTGCGGTTGCCTACGGAACCGTGATTGTAGAAATAATTCAAAAGCCTAGATCACTTAAATACTGTTTACTGGATAACCGGTTTCAACACACTAAGGTGCCATCATCTGATCTGAATGTAGATTAACATATATCCGATGATGGCACTTTATCCAGTAAACAGTATTTAAGCGATCTTGGCTTTTGAATTATTTCTACAACAGAGTGATCGCCCCACTAGGCACTATGTGTTCACTGGAACCATGATTGTACGGGTGGCCGGTGTGGCCGAGCGGTTCTAGGCGCTTCAGTTTGGAACCGCGCGACCGCTACGGCGCAGGTTCGAATCCTGCCTCGGGCATGGATGTATGTGATCTCCTTAGGTCAGTTAGGTTTAAGTGGTTCTACGTTCTAGGGGACTGATGACCTCAGATGTTAAGTCCCACAGTGCTCAGAGCCATTTGTACCATGATTGTACGCAGCATGCACCTCTTCGTCCGAAGCAAATCGACGGCCAGGAATGTATTCCTTCAGGGCTCCAAAAATATGCATATCGCATGAGGAGAGGTCGGGATCGTCTGGAGGATGTGTAAGAGCTTCCCAGAGAAACCTTTGCAGCGTTGACCCAGCCACATGTTGCTAAGGCCTTTTCGATCACGCTGCCGGGAAGTCCTTATTACTTATTTTCCATCTGTCACGTTTTCATTTGAATGACGCTTATACTTTCGCCTATGGAACGTAATACAGCAGTGATTCTGAGTGGCATTCGACAATCCCTTAGTACGGTTTCGGAGTTATGTGGAACCAGATGTCCACGTGCAGGTCACGCAATTTCCGTAAATTATGGGCCGGTGGTTTGTGGGCGCTGAGCTGGAGACAGGTAGTGCCCCACATGGCTACGATAGTGTCCAGAACAAGCGAATTTAGTGACAAAAACGTCAAAATGAGTCAACTATCATGCTCCTCAGATCGCTGTAGCACTATTCAGGGCCTGTGACAGGGGCAGTTAATCTGACAGAAGAAGTCATCGCCATCGGGGAAGATATCAAGGAAGGAGAGACGCCAGTAGTCTGCAATAATGTTCTTATAGTCAAAAGCTGCCATGATACTTTCTATTGCAACCAAAGGTTCCACGGAAGCCCAAGTGAATATCCCCCATAGCATAATAGTGTCCTCACTGACCTACCTTCGTCGCACGGTGCTTGTTTCGAGCAACCGTTTGTCAGGGTGACGGCGTTTCTGGGCGCGAGCGTCGACCAGTTGCATCAACAAATGTGATTCATCCGTCCAGTACCACGGTCAGTTCTCAATGATCCAGTGCCCACTAAAATCGTAATTAGCGATGTCGTTGGGTCACCATGGGAACACATAGAGGTCGTCGGCTGTGGAGCCCGATGAACAAAGAAGTGTGCTGAACGGTACGCTGCAAAACACTTTTGCCCTGTCGTCACATTTATTTATTTACTTATTCACAAGTCAAGCTCTGTAGGACCAAATTGAGGAGCAAATCTTCAAGGCCATGGAACGTGTCAGTACGTGAAATTACGACATAAAAGTAATAACAGACAAAAATAAATGTTTATGAACCCGAAAAAAGTCAAGCTATAAGTTTAAGTAAACTCAATCAACAATACAAGAAAAATCAGTTTTATTTTTCAAGGAACTCCTGGACAGAATAGAAGGAGTGACCAATGAGGAGACTCTACAGTTTCGATTTGAAATTGCGTGGATTACCGCAAAGATTTTTGAATTCTACTGATAGCTTAATGGAAATGGATGCAGCAGTATACTGCACACCTTTTCGCACGAGAGTTAAGGAAGTCCGATCCAAATGCAGGCTAAATTTCTGCAGGGTATTAACTAAGCGAAAGCTGCTTATTCTTTGGAATCAGCTGATATTGTTAATAAGAAAAGACAGTAAAGAATATATATATTGAGAGGCCAATGTGAAAATATCCAGACTAGTGAACAGGGGTCGACAATATGTTCGCGAAATTCCACCACTTATTGCCCGAACCTCCCGTTTCTGAGCCAAAGCCGGCCGGTGTGGCCGAGCGGCTCTAGGCGCTTCAGTCTGGAACCGCGCGACCGCTACGGTCGCAGGTTCGAATCCTGCCTCGGGCATGGATGTGTGTGATGTCCTTAGGTTAGTTAGGTTTAAGTAGTTCTAAGTTCTAGGGGACTGATGACCTCAGATGTTGAGTCCCATAGAGCTCAGAGCCATTTGAGCCATTTCTGAACCAAAAATATTCTTTTAGAATGGGAAGAGTTACCCCAACATATAATACCATACGACATAAGCGAATGAAAATAAGCGAAGTAGATTAATTTTCGTGTCGAACGATCACTCGCTTCAGATACATTCAAATAGTAAAAAATGGCAGCATTAAGTCTTTGAACAAGATCCTGAATGTGGGCTTTCCACGACAGTTTACTGTATATCTGAACACCTAGAAATTTGAACTGTTCAGTTTCACTAATCATATACCCATTCTGTGAAATTAAAACGGCAGGTTTTGTTGAATTGTGTGTTAGAAACTGTAAAAACTGAATGTTACTGTGATTTAGTATTAGGGTATTTTCTACGAGCAATGAACTTAGGTCATTAACTGCACTCTTTGAAACCGAGTCAATGTTGCACACAACATCCTTTACTACCAAGTCAGTATCATTAGCAAACAGAAATATTTTAGAGTTACCCGTAATACTAGAGGGCATATTATTTATATAAATAAAGAACAGGAGTGGCCTCAACACTGATCCTTGGGGCACCTGCCACTCGACCATACCCCACTCAGACCCCACATCACAGCCATTCTCAACACTGTGAATAATGACCTTTTGCTGTCTGTTGCTAAAGTAGGAGGTGAACCAATTGTGAGCTACTCCACATAGTCCGTAATGGTCCAAATTTTGGAATAATATTTTGTGATAAACACAATCAAAAGCCTTAGTTAAATCAAAAAATATGCCTAGCGTTCGAAACCTTTTGTTTAAACCATCCAGTACCTCACAGAGAAAAGAGAATATAGCATTTCCAGTTGTTAAACGACTTCTAAAGCCGAACTGTACGTTTGATAGCAAATCGTGTGATATAAAATGATAAATTGTCTTTACATACACAGCCTTTTCAATAACTTTAGCAAAACAGTGTGGCATAGAAATAGGTCTAAAATTGTCTACAGTATCCCTTTCTGGCTTTGTATAGCAGCTTTACTACTGAGTACTTTAATCGTTCAGGAAATTGAACATTCCTAAAGGAAAAATTACAAATATGGCTAAATACAGGGCTAACATGTGCAGCACAGCACTGTAATATTCTGCTAGGCACTTCATATCCATGAGCGTCCTTAGTCTTCAGTGATTTAAATATTGACTCAATCTCTCTCTTATCTGTATGACACACGAATATTCCAGACATCAATCTGGGAAAGACATTTGCCAAGAGAGTTATATGATTCCCAGTAGAAACTAAATTTTTATTTAATTCACCAGCAATGCTCGAAAATGATTGTTAAATACTGTACATATATATGATTTATCAGTAACAGAAATATTTTTACTACGAACTGACTTTATATCGTCGACCTTGTGCTGCTGACCAGACACTTCCTACACAACTGACCATATGGTTTTAATTTTATTCTGTTAGTTTGCTATTCTATTTGCATACCACATACTCTTTGCCTTCCTAATAACATTTTAAGCTCCTTACAGTACTGTTTGTAATGGGCTACTTTAGCTTGATTGTGGCTACTTCTAACATTTTGATGTAATTCCCGTTTTGTTCTACATGATATCCTTATCCCACTAGTCAGCCACCCAGGCGACCTTTTACTGCTAGTACCTCGTTTAGAACGTGCTAATGGAAAGCAAGTCTCAAATAGCATGAGAACTGTGTTAAGAAAAGCATTATATTTGACATCTATGTTATCGGCACTATAAACGTCCTGCCCCTCTCGTTCCCTGACGAGGTTTAAAACACTCTTTATTTCAGTCGGATTAACTTTGCTACATAGTTCGTAGTGATATGTGACATGTGGTTGAGTACAGAAACCTTTTAGTGTTAAAATTTGTGCATCATGGATCATGGTCTGAAAGGCCCTTTTACTAACAGAATGCCCGCCTAGTACTGAAGAATGTATAAAAATATTGTCTATGGCTGTACTACTGTTTCCCTGCACCCTAGTTGGAAAAAATACAGTCTGCATCAGATCTTATGAATTTAGGAGATCTACCAACATCCTTTTTCTTGCACCATCATATACAAAATTCATATTATAGTTACCACATATAACTAATTTCTCTTAGTTCCTATAAAGTGAATCAAGAACCCTCTCTAGTTATCTGTCACAGATAGTCGCCTATTCTGCTTCACACTACGAGCTAGCCTCAGACCTTTCAGTTCCGTGATGAATCATGATTGGGTTTTACGTCCCGTCGACGTCTAGGTCATTAAAGACGGGGCACGAGCTCGGATTATGTCAAGTATGGGGTAGGAAATCGGCCGCGCCCTCTCAAAGGATCCATCCCAACATTTGCCTGGCGTGATCTAGGGAGATCATGGAAAACCTAAAACCATATGACCAGACGCGGGTTCCGTCTTCCTCCCAAATGCTAGTCCAGTGTCACAACCACTGCGCCACCTCGCTCGGTATTCCGAGCACTTCCAACATCTTGCCTATTCATGGTTTCGCCGCCCCTCAACAGCTTTCTGTAGATACTCAGGATAGTAGCGCTCCAATAGCCGATCAGGTTCGGCGTTTCCTAGATTCTCATTCCAATGCAGCAGGCGATAACAGTGCATTTTGTCAAAGTCCCTTATATCAGTGTATATTCCCATCTACAGCCCATATCTAGAACGATTTGCTATTCGTCTCCGTTCCACTTACACTGGCTGTTCCACAATTGTTGTTACATGCTTCCAGGGGTTGTAGAAGGACTTAGAAGTTTTGATAAGGAACTCATGTCCGGAAGTGCATTGTTTGGACCTAAGATAACTTTGATCAGTTACAAACCTTTCAAAAAATGGCCCTGAGCACTATGGGACTCAACTGCCGTGGTCATAAGTCCCCTAGAACTTGGAACTACTTAAACCTAACTAACCTAAGGACATCACACACATCCATGCCCGAGGCGGGATTCGAACCCGCGACCGTAGCGGTCGTGCGGTTCCAGACTGTAGCGCCTTTAACCGCTCGGCCACTCCGGCCGGCTACAAACCTTTCGCTTCACATTACGCACACAGGGGAGGCAATGAGCATCGGTCAATGTGCTCCACAAGAGCTTCTCCACGAGCTGACTCCTTCTGTTCGTTGAACAAGGTGCATCTGCGACGCACGCATTCATACATACGGTCCTCAGACATTGGTGAACGTCCGCGGGGCACCGCAGTCAGCCCTCTTAGTTGCGAATGTACCAGTTTCTCGCGGCCGTTTTGTAGCTGGATAAAATGGTATGTGATAGACTGAGGCGATCCAAAAAACTCTCTCGATACGTGTGTTGCGCAGCTCTACCATTACGTACTGTACCGTGAAGCGGGAGATTTGAAACAGACCCCATCGTAAAAATCTTACTTTGCATCTAAACGGTACATCTCTAGATATATGTTCCTTACCAAAACTTTATCTTCTAAGTCCCCTCTACAATCTCAAGAATCCTGTGACTGGAATTATTGAACACTCTTAACACGTCACGTGCCAACAAAACCACTAGGCGACATTCACTCTCCCGGTGGGCAGTGCTCATAATGTTTTGGACCATGAGTGTATATATGGATTACTCAAGAGACCATGACATGCTGTGAAATACCGTCCACACAACAACACCTTGTCCAGTTACAACACATTTGTCTCTCTTATAGTCTCCTTTATTCCTTGGACCTTAGTACCCACTCATGATCAGATTATTTAGAAAAAGCTATTGTCTTGGAGACACATTACCCTCGTACCATGGTGAGTGAAATAGGTTGCCGTGTTATGTGACTGATGTGTCGTCAAATTTTGTATTGGCAGCCGGCGTGAGAGTCGAGCGTAGGATATGTGAATATTTATGGATATTTGATGGTGGCCTCGTCGTGACTGCTCTATAGATCGGACACTTCATCTCCACGGATGAGCAGGCACTGGACATTTCCAGGCCCGTCTTGTCAGTGGTGTAGCGTGAGTTACTTGATTCGTGGAGAACCACCGTCGTCGTTGTAATATACATTGGGCGAAGGCGAATTGATATCAAGTGTCGTTTACGATTATTTGGATTTTAACATCGGATACGTGAGCCCAAGTGAACTAAATCTTTGGAGAATTTTGTACAGTACATTACAAAATGGTGAGCAGCTGTAGGATTCTGAACCCATCACCCACGCTTCTACCATTGCTAGCCGGCCGGAGTGGCCGTGCGGTTCTGGGCGCTACAGTCTGGAGCCGAGCGACCGCAACGGTCGCAGGTTCGAATCCTGCCTCGGGCATGGATGTGTGTGGTGTCCTTAGGTTAGTTAGGTTTAATTAGTTCTAAGTTCTAGGCGACTGATGACCTTAGAAGTTAAGTAGCATAGTGCTCAGAGCCATTTGAACCATTTTTTTCTACCATTGCTCTCCACTTCCCACAGGGAATGGAGGTCAGCGAGAAAGAAAATAAAGGAAGATTGAAACATAACGACCCGTAGACTGAACAGTCATTAGGCACGGAGCATAAGCTCGGATTACGAAACGATGGTTAAGGAAATCGGCCGTGCCCTTTTCAAAGGAACTACCGCAGTAACTACCTGGAGTGATTTAGGGAAATCGTGGAAAATCTGAATTTTGGTGGCCGGGCGCGAATTGGAACCATCATCCTCCCGAATGCGAGTACAGTGTGCAACCTCGCTCGTTTGCAGGTCAGCGTGAGCACAGATGCATCTCTACTGGTCGTTCTAATCATGAGAGAAGGTTGCCTGGAGGGCTGAGTCACTGTACGCCTTCGCATACGTCGATGGCAAGCTATGAGTGCCCCTACAATCACAAAAGGCTTTGCTTCCTGCTTGCCAGCATAGCATCATTCACACAGATGGTCTACATCTACATCTACAGCCATACTCCGCAAGCCACTTGACGGTGTGTCGCGGAGGGTACCTTGAGTACCTCTATCGGTTCTCCCTTCTATTCCAGTCTCGTATTGTTCGTGGAAAGAAGGATTGTCGGTATGCTTCTGTGTCGGCTCTAATCTCTCTGATTTTAACCTCATGGTCTCTTCGCGAGATATACATAGGAGGGAGCAATATACTCCTTGACTCTTCGGTGAAGATATGTTCTCGAAACTTTAACAAAAGCCCGTACCGAGCTACTGAGCGTCTCTCCTGCAGAGTCTTCCACTGGAGTTTATCTATCATCTCCGTAACGCTTTCGCGATTACTAAATGATCCTGTAACGAAGCGCGCTGCTCTCCGTTGGATCTTCTCTATCTCTTCTATCAACCCTATCTGATACGGATCCCACACTGCTGAGCAGTATTCAAGCAGTGGTCTAACTAGCGTACTGTAACCTACTTCCTTTGTTTTCGGATTGCATTTCCTTAGGATTTTCCAATGCATCTCAGTCTGGCATCTGCTTTACCGACGATCAACTTTATACGATCAGTCCATTTTAAATCACTCCTAATGCGTACTCCCAGATCATTTATGGAATTAACTGCCTCCAGCTGCTGACCTGCTATTTTGTAGCTAAATGATAAGGGATCTATCTTTCTATGTATTCGCAGCACATTACACTTGTCTACACTGAGATTCAATTGCCATTCCCTGCACCATGCGTCAATTCGCTGCAGATCCTCCTGCATTTCAGTACAATTTTCCATTGTTACAACCTCTCGATACACCACAGCATCACCTGCAAAAAGCCTCAGTGAACTTCTGATGTCATCCACAAGGTCATTTATGTATATTGTGAATAGCAGCGGTCCTATGACACTCCCCTGCGGCACACCTGAAATCACTCTTACTTCAGAAGACTTCTCTCCATTGAGAATGACATGCTCTGTTCCTTTATCTAGGAACTCTTCAACCCAATCACACATTTGGTCTGATAGTCCATATGCTCTTACTTTGTTCATTAAACGACTGTGGGGAACTGTATCGAACGCCTTGCGGAAGTCAAGAAACACGGCATCTACCTGTGAACGCGTGTCTATGGCCCTTTGAGTCTCGTGGACGAATAGCGCGAGCTGGGTTTCACACGACCGTCTTTTTCGAAACCCATGCTCATTCCTACAGAGTAGATTTCTAGTCTCCAGAAAAGTCATTATACTCGAACATAATACGTGTTCCAAAATTCTACAACTGATCGACGTTAGAGATATAGGTCTATAGTTCTGCACATCTGTTCGACGTCCCTTCTTGAAAACGGGGATGACCTGTGCCATTTTCCAATCATTTGGAACGCTACGCTCTTCTAGAGACCTACGGTACACCGCTGCAATAAGGGGGGGGGCAAGTTCCTTCGCGTACTCTGTGGAAAATCGAACTGGTATCCCATCAGGTGCAGCGGCCTTTCCTCTTGTGAGCGATTTTAATTGTTCCTCTATCCCTCTGTCGTCTGTTTCGATACCTACCATTTTGTCATCTGTGCGACAATCTAGAGAAGGAACCACAGTGCAGTCTTCCTCTGTGAAACAGCTTTGGAAAAAGACATTTAGTATTTCGGCCTTCAGTCTGTCATCCTCTGTTTCAGTACCATTTTGGTCACAGAGTTTCTGGACATTTTGTTTTGATCCACCTACCGCTTTGACATAAGACCAAAATTTCTTAGGATTTTCTGCCAAGTCAGTACATAGAACTTTACCTTCGAATTCATTGAACGCCTCTCGCATAGCCCTCCTCACATTACATTTCGCTTCGCGTAATTTTTGTTTGTCTGCAAGGTTTTGGCTTTGTTTATGTTTGCTGTGAAGTTCCCTTTGCCTCCGCAGCAGTTTTCTAACTCGGTTGTTGTACCACGGTGGCTCTTTTGCATCTCTTACGATCTTGCTTGGCACATACTCATCTAACGCATATTGTACGATGGTTTTGAACATTGTCCACTGATCCTCAACACTATCTCTACTTGAGACAAAACTTTTGAGTTGAGCCGTCAGGTACTCTGTAATCTGCTTTTTGTCAATTTTGCTAAACAGAAAATTTTTTCTACCTTTCTTAATATTTCTATTTACGGATGAAATAATCGATGCAGTAACCGCTTTATGATGGCTGATTCCCTGTTCTGCGTTAACTGTTTCAAATAGTTCGGGTCTGTTTGTCACCAGAAGGTCTAATATGTTATCGCCACGAGTCGGTTCTCTGTTTAACTGCTCAAGGTAGTTTTCAGATAAAGCACTTAAAAAATTTCACTGGATTCTTTGTCCCTGCCACCAGTTATGAACGTTTGAGTCTCCCAGTCTATATCCGGCAATTTAAAATCTCCACCCAGAACTATAACATGGAGGGGAAATCTACTCGAAATATTTTCCAAATCACCCTTCAGGTGCTCAGCCACAACAGCTGCTGAGCCATGGGGCCTATAGAGACATCCAATTACCGTGTCTGAGCCTACTTTAACCGTGACCTTCACCCAAATTATTTCACATTTCGGATCTCCGTCAATTTCCTTCGATACTATTGCACTTCTTATCGCTATAAACACGCCTCCCCCTTCACTGTCCGGCCTGTCTCTGCGGTATACATTCCAATCTGTGTTTAGGATTTCATTACTGTTTACGTCTGGTTTCAGCCAACTTTCTGTCCCTAGTACTATATGGGCATTATTATGTTGAAAGGACGTTCACACGGGATAAAATGTGACCTCCGACACGTCTGCCATCGTCCCCCCACAAAGAAATGATACAGGAAGCCACTGTCCTGTCATGTGCATCCGTTTGTTCGCCTACAGCACCCTACAAGTGACTTTCGTGTCTAATAAGATAAAATACCCCCTGTCGCTTTCCAGCTGCGGCACACTGGTTTGGGGAGCACTGTGCCGGGCACTTAATGCACGAGACCCACCTCTAACAAACCTCTTGCGAGTTGGGGTTCAGGATGACTCGGCAACGCATTTGGTGTCTCGTGCAGTCTGTTTCATGGCACAGCGCCTCCATCATCAAAGCGAAACTAATACAGCTACTCATAAGTGTATTTCCGGTAACAAAATCATTTGAGATCCGCATGCTTAACGTGCTGCAGTTGTGGCCCGGAAGATCAGACGCAGCGGTTGCACAGTCAAGAACGGAAACCCTCTAAAATTCGTTCAGAAATGGTTCAAATAGCTCTAAGTACTATGGGACTTAACATCTGAGGTCATCAGTCCCCTATACTTAGAACTACTTAAACCTAACTAACCTAAGGACATCACACACGTCCATGCCCGGGGCAGGATTCGAACCTGCGACTGTAGCAGCAGCGCGGTTCCGGACTGAAGCACCTAGAACCGCTCGGCCACAGCGGTTGGCTGAAATTCGTTTTATAGCTGTTTGAATACAAGTATTCATTATGTATGAAACTGAAGGTTGAGGCATTCTGGGTCCATATACATGCATAGTGAACATATTAGCCTGTTGGAAATCAGTCGTGCAAGTCATAATACATTTTAGTGCGTCTACTATTCACTTACTTAGTACTTATTTCTCTATCTATATTGTCACACCAGATGAACCAGAGAGAGATGATTGTGAAATTTCGTCGAGGAAATGATGAACTACGAGTCAAGAAAGAAAAACACAGGAAAATGAAACTCCGACCATAAAAAGACATCTAGTATAATTGATGACTGTGCATAACAGCATAATTGATAGTTATCAGACTTGAAAGTCAGCAGTGTACCACAAGAACACTTGTAATAATAATAATAATAAATCCATTAACGCAAAATTGAGGCACTACAACACTGTCGTACTTCCGGAGGCACTGTATGCATCTGAAACAACACAAATAGATGGGCAAACTAAAATCAAAGAAATAGAGAAACAAGAAAGGAAAATTCTCAGGAAAATTTATGGTCTGATACAAGAGCAAGGAATCTGGAAGAAGAGACCAACATCAGAATTATATAAATACACAGACAAGATTACGGATACAATAAGGAAAAGAAGAATGCAGTTCTACAGACATATCCACAGGATGAATGAAAACAGAATTTCAAAGCGAATTCTTAAAGTCATCAACGCAGGCAGTGGAAAAACAAAATGGATAAAAGAAGTTGAAGAGGACCTCAGACAAGCACACATAACAGTAAACGATGCAGAAAATAGAACTGAATTCAGGAACATCATCAAAAAACATAAATTTGACACCACAACACAGAAGAGACCAGGATGCAAATGGACAGCGGAGCGAAAGAAACAACACAGTGAACACATGAAGAAAATTTGGGCTCAGAAAAAACATAAACAATCATCATAAAGGAATTCAAATCCAAACGCTCTCTTTAAATGGGAATAATCGAAAATAATAATAATAATAATAATAATAGTTAAGCTTTCTAAGATACCTAGGCATGATCTGTCACACGACAATGTATTTTCGCTAACATCGCAAATTACTTATTGCTCTAACCTTTCGTAATGTCGAAAAGTAAACTGCGCTAATGAGTTAGTGTTCAGCTGTTAATCAGTACATGTAGGGCAAAATTCCCAGCAGTTGTGGAGTATCAAGGTAATCTAACGCCTCAGAACAATAACTCGCCCTCATTGCCATTAAGAAATAAGAATAATATATCCTAGAGAGCGCCTCATACACCAGCGATAACTACCCATTCCTATCGTGTTCTATTCGCGAAAGTAATAGCAGGGCGCAGTAATTTCCACCATGCACAATGCAGCCAGCTATCTGATATTTAACTGCGTTTGGATACAGATGGGAAAAGAAGAGTGGAACTTGGCTGGTAAAACTAGTTTGTATGGAATTCTTTGACTTGTCGTCAGTATTTTCTAAACGAGATGTCCCAGCTATAGGCTGTTTTCACAGATGGTAATTGAACAAAACGGTTCTCAAAGTTAGCCTTCACATTGATTCCTTTGATCATAGGGGGTGGGGGTGTTTAAAAGCACCACATATATATTTCGTAAATAGAGTAATGGCTACTTTACTACGAAACTGATGTCAAAAATGGTTTAATTAATATGGAGTTTATGAAGTTATTCGCTGATTGAGAATTCTTTGACGTCAGCTGTATTAGATATAAATGTACTACCAATTCGTCTTGAAAGGAGGATATAAGATGAACATCAACAAAAGCAAAACGAGGATAATGGAATGTAGTCGAATTAAGTCGGGTGATGCTGAGGGAATTAGATTAGGAAATGAGACACTTTAAGTAGTAAAGGAGTTTTGCTATTTGGGGAGCAAAATAACTGATGATGGTCGAAGTAGAGTGGATATAAAATGTAGACTGGCAATGGCAAGGAAAGCGTTTCTAAAGAAGAGAAATTTGTTAACATCGAGTATTGATTTAAGTGTCAGGAAGTCGTTTCTGAAAGTATTTGTATGGAGTGTGGCCATGTATGGAAGTGAAACATGGACGATAAATAGTTTAGACAAGAAGAGAATAGAAGCTTTCGAAATGTGGTGCTAAAGGGGAATGCTGAAGATTAGATGGGTAGATCACATAACTAATGAGGAGGTATTGAATAGAATTGGGGAGAAGAGGAGTTTGTGGCACAACTTGACAAGAAGAAGGGACCGGTTGGTAGGACATGTTCTGAGGCATTAAGGGATCACAAATTTAGCGCTGGAGGGTAGCGTGGAGGGTAAAAATCGTAGAGGGAGACAAAGAGATGAATACACTAAGCAGATTCAGAAGGATGTAGGTTGCAGTAAGTACTGGGAGATGAAGAAGCTTGCACAGTATACAGTAGCATGGAGAGCTGCATCAAACCAGTCTCAGGACTGAAGACAACAACAACAACAACCAATTCGTGGCTCATGAAAACTTGTGCCGGACATGAACTCGAACCCGGGTTTCCCGCTTATCGCGAGCGGTCGCCTTTATCATTTTGGCTATCCGTGAAAGCTCCCCGAACCGATCCATACCTCCATATGCCATACTGTCTACAACCGTTAAGGCTCGCACGTTGCAGAAGCAACCGGGAGAATGAGACTACAAGAAGCCTATCTCAACAGTATTCTCACCATTTTTCCCGTTGAGAGTTGTAATACTTTTTTTATTAATGAATTCACATCACTAGTTCGAGTAGAAGAATTATGGGCAAAGTTTAAGCAGACTGTAAATAGTGGCCACGAGAATTATGAGACTAGTAAGTGGACTAAGGACGGAAAGACCCACTGTGGTTTAATGACGAGATTCGGAAAATGCTGAGGAAGCAGAGGCTGTTGTACTCACAGTTCCAAAGAGAACGTGCAAGTGATGACAATCAATGGTTAGTAGAGATTCGCGCGTCTCTGAAAAGAGCTATGCACGAAGCGTACAACTACAAGCACCATCAAACCTTACCAAAAGATCTGGCAGAGAAACCGAGAAAATTCTGGTCCTATTTAAAACCGCTAAGTGGTGCTAAGGCTTCCACCCAATCACTTCCATGGAACAAGCATGTGGGGATTGTTGTAGGAAAGGCGAATGGTTGACTTCTAGGAAAGTGTGGTTCATCTATAAGGGAGACTGCATGTAGGACGGTAGAGCGACCTATTCTTGAGCACTGCTCGAGCGCTAGGGGTCCGTACCAGGCCGGAATAAAGGAAAATATCGAAGCAATTCAGAGTCGGGCTGCTACGCTTGTTACTCGCAGGTTCGAACAATACGCATGTGCTACGGAGATGGTTCGGGAAATCAAAAGGGAATCCCTGGAGGGAAGGCGATGTTCTTTTCGAAGAACACTACTGAGAAAATTTAGAGGACTGGCATTTGAAATATACGAGAAATTAGGGCTCGTGCCCAGGCATGTAGATAGTCGCTTTTCCCTCGTTTTATTTGCGAGTGAACGAGGAAAGGAAATAACTACTAACAGTACGGGGTACCTTCCGCCACGCACCGTAAAGTGGACAGCGGAATATCGATGTAGATGTAGATTTGTATAAACATGGTGAAAGATGCTATTGACAGAGTGTGTTCTAATGTAGCGTTTCTTCTTCTACAACCAAATAGATACAACTGGGAGCGATTCTACAAGAGGTAATGATGTTGTTGGTGAATTTTGTGCCCTTATAATTTCTTTTATGTGTATAAGTTTGATTGCAACAATGAAACAGAAAGAGAAACTTCCTTGTAGATTAAAACTGTGTGCCAGACCGAGACACGAACTCGGGATCTTTGCCTTTCGCGGGCAAGTGCACTTGCCCGCGAAAGGCAAAGGTCCCTAGTTCGAGTCTCGGTCCGGCACACAATTTTAATCTACCAGGAAGTTTCATATCAGCGCACACTCCCCTGCAGAATGAAAATCTCATTCTGGAAACAGATAGATGATTAGGGTTAACTTGTCGTCAACGACGAGATCATTAGAGACTGGGCAGAAGTTCAGAATGGGTAAAGATGAGGAAGCAGTCATCCGTGTCCTTTTCAAAGGAACCATGCCGCCAGTGTCTTACCACTTTGTCACCCCACTCGGGCAGTCTCATAGGTAATTTGGTATAAACTAAGTCTCCTAGCTCGGCAAAAAATAAATTCACTTTAAAATGTGTATTAGTATTTGTTCCACCAACTTTGCGTAGATAATCGTTTTACTTTCGACATATATTTTTTTCATTACATTTTCCATGTCTCCTGAGAGTCGTCGCTTTAAAACTGTGTTCAAAATGACGAGTAAGATCCAGTTTCATTTTCAGGGTAATGAGTCTACTTTAGCAATATATTATGGAGAAAGTGAGCATAATACCATTGTATTAAATTTAAAATCATATTCACACATACCTTCCATTATTTGAAGCGTAGTAACTACAGGTTTCACTTTATGCAGCCATTGGGTGGGTAAAGTAGTCGGACACTGTAAACATAAGGCTTCGCATGTATGCGAAGCGACCAATGACTTTTGCACTGCTTGTCACTTCCGACAGGGAGGAGCATTCTCAGAGGGCACGTCGAAAGTTAATCTGAACGCACGTCTGCAGAAGATAATTCTCTTCATAGGTGAGTGAAAGATTAGCTTGAATTGTGACCGCAGGCGTAAGCGAGAAATGGCAACTCAATATCACGCAGCAGACATCGGTGAAAGGGATTCATTCTGGCGAAATGGAGTCTTTCAGTGGGTAGCTATAACTTGCTGCATAGAGTCGCATCCAGCCCCTTCCTTCTCATCGTCTCTAATGACCTCGATGTCGACGGGACGCAAAACCCAATTTTCCTTCCTTCCTATTCCCGCCCCTCCCTGCTCCATCCCTGCTTCCCCTACGCTTCCCAATTCCTACCCTCACCAACGCCATTCCCACGTCACTATTCTAAACGCTTGTAGTAGTGAGAGAAGCGTTGTAAAGGGAAATGACATTCCCTTTCGTGAAGCACAGTGACACCGCCAGTAACAGCGCCGTTGATCGTTATGTGTGGCTGTTGCTGTTAAATGATCACACTTCTTACTTACTGACTTCAGCAGCGCTGTAAGATCTGACACATTAATTTTGTACACTTTAAACACGATTTTTGACATATTTTGCAGTCAACGCTTTGATCATGTTTAATCATTTTCGACACATAACTTTCTTAGTAATCGTTCAACCCGTGATGTCTCCTCCGTTTATCGTAATCGTTGAACTTTGCTGATTGAGGTGGATTTGGGGCTCATTTCCCTGCAAGTCGTTTACGTTACGCCTCGTGTGGACAGATCTGTTGCACAGTGCCAAAATAAGCACCCATAATATGTAAAACATGTGTATCGATGAATACTACACCACTAAAGCTCCCATTCGTTGTCATTATCGTACCACGGAACGCAATAACTGGCAGGCAATCTATAAGCGGCGATCGGTGGGGTACAATAATTACTCATGGCAAGTTGCTCTTTCTCGGTACAGTATTTTTGTGAAATTCTTGCCTAAGATTTTTCACTGAGCTATATCTTTCCTTTACAAAAACACCACTCGTTTATTACACAGTAATTGCAAAAATTATATTTTGCATCACAACAGTTTAGACCCTTCATCCATTGAGATGATCTGACATTATAAAATAAACACACTTTATTAAAACCAACGTGTAAAATAGAGGTGAGAGCTTGCGTTGACACAGAATACCCGCAACTATTGTTGAATTAATTACACCCTGAGATGAATAAAATACGTTTTGAGTTATAACTGTCTCTCATTCGCTTTTGGAAACTTACTAGACTTCATACTTTCGTGACCAGTTCGTTTTTCATGCATCTATGGTCATCCATAGTTAAGAACCCATAGAGCCCGATTGGAATTATATGGCCAAATTAGTAAAAAAAAAAAAAAAAACACTGATAATACCCTAGTTCTTCTTCCATTTCATTAGCTCAGATTATTAGAATGTGGTTGTTGTACACGAATCTGATTCATTTAAATTTCGTAACGTTATGTGACTTACTGAAATAAGAGTAATGCAGTGAAGGTGTGAAATAGCAGCTCTTTGAAAGAGCGGAAGCGTGCGATGCTGGGGCTAAGAGCTTTTCTAGATGTGGTGGCAGCCTATGAGCCCATTAGGACGCTAAAAGTAACTGTAGGCGCTGAAAGGAAAGGTTCCTATGTTTTGCTTAGAGGCTCAACCGATTGTGACACTTATTGCAAGTTTTCCGGTAAGATCTCCATGCCGATAAGAGCGAAGTGTCATGTCAGCGTCCTCAGCCAATATTGGTTATGTGATTTCACATTTAATCATTCGTTTCGACACATAGGTTTCTAGGAAAACTATGCATTTCTGGTCATATATTTTGCTTTTTGCATGTCCACGTTGTTTTTTTTTTTTTTTTTAGTCTGCTACACAGTCATGTTATAGTTTTATCAGTTCTCTGTTTCTGCTACTGTTAGTAAATATGTATGACATTTTCTCTATTATCCAATTCAAGAAATACAGATATCACTGCCAAACACAGACGACACTTAAAATTCAAAAAAGTGTGTACAAAGTTCTCATTTAAAAAAATAAGCAGTTTTCTTGGAATACTAATGGAGGAAAACTGTTTTCAGTTTGGTAGAGACAACACACACTAATATTGAATATAATACCAGTTTTCCCGGTAGATATAAAACAAAAATGCCACTCATATACAGGCTGCGTGCCGCACCCAAAATGGAATAATCCGTGTTATCGATTACAGTCCTCTGAGATTTAAGGAGTTAATTAGGTTTCTTTATTTTACAAGTGGAAGAAAAAAAAATTAAATGATACGAGATATATATAGCCCCGCCTAGCGTTATACATTTTGCTTTCTTCATCTTATAGTTAACATTTAATTATTATATGAATCTTCAAGCTTTATCTTTTTATAATTTTAAGCGCTAACCATAACATTTCTAGTTATATTACTCTGGTGGTACATAGCTTGTATGCTAGCACTAAATATACTAGAAAACGTAATGATCTTGACTTTTCACGTAAAAGTCGTTTTTAATAAAATTGTAAACAATATTCCTCGTGGACTATGAATCAAATTCCTTTTCTATGTTCAGACAGAGATGGTATTGAAGGTACACTCAGTCTGTAAAATTATCCAAGTTTATCTTTTGTTTTCAGTTTTATTTTGTTTAATTCCTTTCGTTACTGATTAATTCACGCCCATTGTGTCTGAGAGTAATACATCTGTCTTATCGAGAACATGTATTCTCATACATGTGTTCTCGTACATGTTGTAGGCCTTGCACCTGAATCGGCGAAAAATTCGAGGTAAGCGTTAGAGACCACCAGGGATAGACTTTGAATCCCCGCTACTCAGTCTGGTCATGAACTAAGACGCAAAACATCTACAGAAATCAGATTGGTAGACACTTTCAAACGCTGATGACATAGTACTAATAGCAAAATCTCTACCAGAAATTCACGGAAATCTTAAGCTTGGTGCACGGCATTAGAACGAATAGGATTTAGAATAAGTAGGACCAAAACGGAGTATATGTATTGCAAATTCTTAACAACGGCCACCAGTTTGAAACCGTAGCTACATCTGGACAATGCCCTTATAACACCAATGGATAAGTTAAACTACCTCTGATCGGTAATAACATCCACAGCTCCAACGGACAAATACATTTGGGTAGTTCAAATGGACGTCTCTAAGAGATGTCATCAAGGGGAAAAAATGTCTATCAAAGTCAACGGAAATAAATACAAACGATCGATAGGACTAGCTCTAATGTACGGTTCAGAATGCGGCCCAAGAGCTAATGAGATGAGCGGAAGCTCCAAGATACATAAACAAGGACGCTACGTCCGTCTGGAGGAGCGACCCTAAAAGATGGAATAATAAACGACCACATCCGGGTACCGTTTGAGGTGGCGAACACAGCGGAGAAGCTTCAAGAGAACTGCCTACGTCAATATGAACATGTTGCATTGTACTCCTTGAACCAAACCATATGGCAAGAACAGTACTTGACACAAAAGAACCGAAAATCGGCCATACACGCCAACCGAATACATGGGCTACAATCTTAAAGAATGACCTGAAAACGATGACACTGCACCCTAAATTATGTAAATACGTTCAGAACGGCGTAACAAGACTAGGAGGACTGACGCCAAGAGACATCGGAATACCACACAGAAGAAGAAGTTATGGTTTTACTATCAAAATTTTATTCCTGCTTCGCAATGAAGGAAAACCATTTGTGGTTACCATCAACGTAACGTTTTATGGTCATTAAACAATGGTTCTTTAATGAGTTTTACGAGTCCCCGCCAATGTAAATAACTCACTCTTCCAATCCACGACTTTGGAGGAAATAATTCTTACCTTTTGCTTTGCAGCATTGTCTGGTTTTTGTCAGGTTTTTAGCTTTTCTTCCTTTATGATCCACAAAGAATTCTGTAGAATTGTTTATTTACTACTTTGGAAAAATCAGACGTTAGACACTGACGTAACATGAAAAAACATAGTGTCCGAAATCAGTGAAGCAATTCTAACTGCCTTACGAACACAATGGGGGCTATCGTAGGAACACGCTTCAGACACATAGTATAAACCTTTACCTACTCAGCTAATGTTGATAGAAATTCTTTTATAGGTGTTTCCCGTAACGTTATTGTTCAAGTTTGAGCCGAGTACTTAACATAGTGGTCTGATGGCCAGTTTGCAGTATAATTAAGTGAAAAAAATGGCTCTAAGCACTATGCGACTTAACATCGGAGGTCATCAGTCCCCTAGACTTAGAACTACTTAAGCCTAACTAACCTAAGGACATCCCACACATCCATGCCAGAGGCAGGATTCGAACCTGCGACCGTAGCAGCAGCGCGGTTCCGGACTAAAGCGCCTAGAGCCGCTCGGCCACAGCGGCCGGCTAAGTAAGTGACTAATAACATTTATGCATGCTAATCATATTTATGAGATAATGATTTAAGCACATTGACAAGAACATCTGCATCTAAAACTATGTAATTCCAGTTTAAGTGTTCGGCAGTAGGTTTCTTTAAAAAAAAATACTTTGTGTTGTGGCTGTGCACTCTTGTAATGTTTTGCGGTTCCTGGCTGGATGAGGAGAGGACTTTATGATAGGTGGGTGGCCGGTTTCCTCTCACTACAACACAAAATGCACACGTGGTTAAAATACACCTTATTTCAGGAACCAACTGAGTACTGATCCTGTAGTTAACAGCAATCAAATAACATGTACTAATTCTTGAATCTTGTCCGTGTACATATCACAACTACTCATGCTCATAAATTATGGATAATGCTGGTGCATGGTGAAACAACGCTCTGGTGGGCAGTTTGAGGGTTTAAATCACCTCGGAATATGACCGTGCGGTGCATTTGACCTGCGGCCGTCGCACTGTGGCGCTGGCAGCAATCCACATACGCTCAGGTGTGTTGGTGCATGTCAGAGTACGATGCAGAGAGTAAGTGTGTAGACTTTTTCAGACGTGCTAATGGTGACTGTCTGTTTAAAATGGCTAAAAGGACACATATAGATGACGTTATGAGGGGTAGAATACTAGGGCGACTGGAGGCTGGTCAGACACAGCAGGTCGTAGCAAGGGCCCCCCGTGTGCCACAAAGTGTGATCTCAAGATTATGGCAACGATTCCAGGAGACAGGAAACGTGTCCAGGCGCTACAGTACGGGACGTCCACAGTGTACAACACCACAAGGACACCGATATCTCACCATCAGTGCCCGCAGACGGCCACGGAGTACTGCAGGTAGCATTGCTCGGGACCATACCGCAGCCATTGGAACAGTTGTCTCCAGACACACAGTCTACAGACGACTGAACAGACATGGTTTATTCGCCCGGAGACCTGCAATGTGTGTTCCACTGACCCCTGGTCACAGGAGAGCCCATAAAGCTTGGTGTCAAGAACACAGTACATGGTCATTGGAACAGTGGTCTCACGTTATGTTCACGGACGCGTCCAGGTATAGTCTGAACAGTGATTCTCGCCGGGTTTTCATCTCGTGTGAACCAGGAACCAGATACCAACCCCTTAATGTCCTTGAAAAGGGACCTGTATGGAGGTCGTGGTTTGATGGTGTGGGGTGGGATTATGATTTGTGCACGTACACCCTTGCATGTCTTTGACAGAGGAACTGTAGCAGGTCAGGTTTTATCGGGACGTCATGTTGCTCCATTATGTCCGCCTTTTCAGAGGTACAGTGGGTCCCACCTTCCTCGTGATGGATGATAACGCACGGCCGCACCGAGCTGCCATCGTAGAGGAGTACCTTGTAACAGAAGATATCAGGCGAATGGAGTGGCCTGCCTGTTCTCCAGACCTAAACCCCATCGAGCACGTCTGAGATGCCCTAGGTCGACGTATCGCTACACGTCTTCAAACCCTTACGACACTTCAGGAGCTCCGACAGGCACTGGTGCAAGAATGGGAGGCTATACCCCAGCAGCTGCTCGACCACCTGATCTAGAGTATGCAAACCCGTTGTGCGGCCTGTGTACATGTGCATGGTGATCATATCCCATATTGATGTCGGGCTACATGCGCTAGAAACACTGGCGTTTTGTAGCACTTGTGTTTCGGGACGGTTTTCTCAACTTATCACCAATACCGTGGACTTACAGATCTGTGTCGTGTGTGTTCCCTATGTGCCTATTCTATTAGCGCCTGTTTTGTGTAGTGCCACGTTCTGTTGCATCACATTCTGCAATTATCCTTAATTTATGAGCATGAGTGTATATAAAATGACTAACGTTCCCTCACGGCTAGCTAACGTGCGAGGCGACGACTGTCACTGTGGAAGACTAGAGCACAGTGCGACGTATTGAGGTGCAATGCGAACTGAGCCCCGATACGACGTACTAAGGTACTGAGAGTGAGAGATTGGGTCAGCTCGGTCGGCGGCGGCGGTCTACGAGTATATGCACGCTGCCCGGGGACGTTATCGGCGCGTAGCCTGGGAGCGTGTCTTGGTCTTGTCATAGGTGCGCTTAGTTCAGACCCTGCTATACAATGTTTCCTAGTGCCGACTGGTGTGCTACCGAAGGCATACTCCAGAACACTTAGCATGAAGCAATGAAAAATAAAGTGGAATTTCATTACCAAGCAGATCGAACGCTGGCAGTTGCTTTGAGGAATATGAGTCTCGAATAGTATTTTGTCTAGGCAGCGTGTATGAAAAGTAATCTATGTTTTCATGTCGATGTTTTAATTAGTTCATATTAATCAGAATATATTTTTTGGGATAAACAGGTATCTGAACCCAGGGGTTTTTGAATCTGTGATTCGGCAAAGTTTGTTCAGATACACCAAAATGCTGTTTTAGAGAAAGGAACTAAAAGCAAATAGCGAAGTTCTTTTGTCTCAGTGAGAATAAAAGAGAGCTCTGATGGGCGTAACTGATAGTAACATTAGTTACTATAGTGAAAAACGAAACCAAAACAGGAGACTTGAATCATATGAAGAAAGGAAATGTCAAACGTTCTAAGTGCCTTTTTACCCAAAAGACGTTTTCTGTGCTTTTGTGTTCTCGGTACTTTGTTGCAAAGTCCTTGACTTGTTCCAAGTGCCAAATCGTGGAGATAAGTTTTCGTCCATGGCGCATGGACTTTGTACCAAGAACTGCTTCCCTCTAGAGTTCCAAATACCACGCAAGGTCCTCTTCGTTTAGTTGATGTACAGCCAGGGATGGTTTGAAGAAACTAAAAGTTTTTGGTGAATGGGCACAGCTGTTTCAGCTTTGACACATATTTTGCAATTATAGAAGCGAGATTTACACAAGCCTGTAGACTCAATTAAACGTATGAACCCATTCCATGTAATTCCAATGTATATAGGTGACCTGTTTGATTTTTAAAGATGCTGCTGAAAATTGTTGTCATTGCAGGAGTATAAGATCTCCGAATACAGTCAAAGCGTCTTTTACTCATACATCACAAATAGCTATTAATAATTCCGCGTCTGAAACAGAAGACTGGAAAAATGTCAGTGTATTGAAAAGAGGAAAGACCTCGACTGATTTATGTCGCGTCGTAATTCACCTGAAAAACCATCCATATTTATCAATTGCGTAACAGAAAGACCTGTTGACACTGTTACCATTACTTCCTCAACAGCACAGAGAATTCTACCGTAAGTCCGCAGCTCGTGGTCGTGCGGTAGCGTTCTCGCTTCCCGCGCCCGGGTTCCCGGGTTCGATTTCCGGCGGGGTCAGGGATTTTCTCTGCCTTGTGATGACTGGGTGTTGTGTGATGTCCTTAGGTTAGTTAGGTTTAAGTAGTTCTAAGTTCTAGGGGACTAATAACCATAGATGTTAAGTCCCATAGTGCTCAGAGCCATTTGAACCATTTTTGAATTCTACCGTAAACTTAGCAAAGTCTGATCCTAAGAATCGACTTGTGTAAGAAACTGGAGGCAATACTGAGAGATTCTTTTTTGTATTTAATTTTGTATTTCTCTTGTAAAATATTAAAAGATGTAAGAGATGTCTGTCGTTGACTACAGTTTCACCGCGTAAAACACTAATTCTGTATTTCTGTACTTCTATTACCACAAATAAAACGTAGTGGCACTAGAAAAAAGTGGCATTCCCTGGTACGGCACCTGGAATGTTCTTACTAAATTATGTATTTTCTAATCTGTCTCATTATTGTTTTAGATTATGAGGTGGGCTGCATAATTCTGTGGTATCAGAATACCTTGTCAATTTTTTGCATACAAATAAGGAACGTACAAAAAAAAAAGATATATTTTTTTTCTCCTGACAAATCTAAGATCTGGCACTTAAACCGGTTGACATTTCCATACTTCATACATTGTCATCAGTCTGAGTGAATAAAATACTTGGTACTAAGGCAGACGTGTACTGTAAGTAGATCAGAAAAAGTAGAAATTTGTCGTAAGGACTATGGGACGAAACTGCTAAGGTCATCGGTCCCTAGGCTTACTCACTACTCAATCTAACTCAAACTAACTTACACTAAGAACAACATACACACCCATGCCCGAGGGAGGATTCGAACCTCCGACGGGGAGAGCCGCGCGAACAGAGACAAGACGCCTCAGACCGTAGATCAGAGCTAACTATAATGATGACCTAATTTAGGTTGGAAAATCAAAGAGCTTTTAGTTCCAATCAATCTAAGCGTTTTCTGTTGTGTCCTTGCTATCGCTCTCTGAAAATAGAAAGCGATGGATTATTGAGAATTTCATCATATCCTCAGAATGTAATACCAATTCTTTAAGCACAAAAGTCACATGAAATCATTGTAAGGCTTTTCTTAAATTCACTCTGTGGGAAAAAGGAAAGCCAGCACTCACCTACGTTCGTGGAAAATAATCGCCGTAAACAAGCTGCCATCCGCGGGAGTCACGCGGTCTTCTATATTATGTAGGCCAGCTCTGTTTCCGCTTGCGGCGAGTCACAGAAACACACAAAATTCCTCTCCGTCAAAATCGACGGGTGCTCGCTCAGTTAAATGAGTTTTAGAGGTGGAACATTATTGGTAAATAGACAGTTACCTCTCTCATTGAGGCTAGACTGTTTGATCGTGTTGGGACCAATGGATGCGTTCGCTTCTCCACACACCACATATTGGTCTGCAAAGTACAAATGTTGATCTACGGTGTGCATATACGCTGGCGGGGTACCGACTGCACCCGTGATAATACCCAAAGAGAGACTCGTCACGTCATTTGTTTCGTGTACACTGAGATTTAAAAACCGCAACAGTACTGGTGTTTCTGACTCATCAGGAATATTCCACAGCCTACTCAGGACACAATCATTGTTTTGCCATTGATACGATATTCTCATCTCTCTCTCTCTCTCTCTCTCTCTCTCTATCTATCTCTCTCTCACACACACACAGACACACACACACTCTACATGTCTATGTGGAAGAGTGGTTAGCACGCTGTATTCGCAATCAGAAAGACGACGCTTCAGACCCCCCTGCTGCAATCCAGATTTAGGTTTATCGTGATTTCCCTAAATATCTCGAGGCAAATGCCGGCGTACTTACTTTGAACAGGACGCAGCTGATTTCCTCCCCAATCCTTTCATAATCCGAGTTTGTGCTACGTCTTTAATGACCGCGCTGTCGACGGGACGTTAAACTCTAACCTTTCTTCCGCCTCCTTTATTTAATAAGGTGGCTCAGTGGTTGGCGAACTGCACTACTGTTCGTGAGAAATGGGGTTCAAACACCCGTATCTTATTTTAGATTTTTCCGTCCTTTCTCTAAATTAATTTAGGCGGATACCGCGAAGGTTCTGTAGACTAGGCCGCTATCAGTTCCTTCCTCTATTCTTGTTTATTTCTAGTTATCGGTGCGTCTTTAATGACCTCGGGACGACACACTCTAATCTTCGTTCCTTCCATATGTTTAATTTTCTATCGTGACAAAATTTCTCTATAATTGTGCATGACTGCTACATAAGGGGGACGTATGTTATCTTTCAGTGTTTTAGGATTTACAATATTGTGTTTGGTTCGTTATAAATACCGAAAAGATTACGCTTCCTAACTTTACCTAAAAGTTTGAGCTTCCACAGTAATTATTTTTGTTGTTTCCAAGGATTCCTCGCGTTGAATGCAACTAAGTTCAGTGTCAGTTCTACGCAGATATACACCGAGCGAACTTCTTACAGTAGAGCGACATTGGGCCTTCATTTAGCAGGATAGCAGTTCAAATCACCGTTCGGCTATCCATTTTTATCTTTCCTTGGTTTTCCTTAACCATTTAATTCAAATGTAAGAATGCTTCCTTTTATAAGGACACGGCCGAATTCCTTCTCAACTACGAGCTTGTGCCTTGTCTTTGATGATCTGGTCGTCGACGAGACGATAAATTTTAATCGCCCTTTTTTTACCCAGAAAATGGTTCCAAATATTTCGCGCAAAGTCTATGTGCTATGGTCTTTCTCTGACAGTTCTCCTAGTTCTGAAGTCTTGAAAATGCAAGATAAGCGAAAACGAAAGCACTTGAGCTTATCTCGTTACTTTCTTTTCTATCGTAATGTGACATATTTAGTTTTTAAAACAGTGAATTTGGATTCTCATCACTTTTATTTAATCTATGCGGGTCCGTACTTGTTTCTGTGAGCTGAGAGACCCAAGGTCATCAGTGGCTTGACGTGCGAAACCCTCTGCTTCTTCGGCTAATCATCGCGTGCCCGTTTCCTTCGCATTGACTCTTGGCACTGTGTGGCACGAGCTATTCAGTTAGGAAGCAGCGAGGACGAGTACTAAATTTAGAAACAATAGAGTACGTATCAACGCCACGGCGTCTGAAATTGGCACATATGCTTGGAACCGGACGTAAGCGTCTTTCTCAAACTCTTCAGATACGTCTTGCTACACCGCAGTACACATTTGCACAGAAGAAACGAATTCTGATGAAAGTATTATCGTCTGTAGAACTCAGTAAATAAGCTGACATAGTAATACGTTTGATGTATTTGTCGATGAGACCATCTAATGCAGAAACTACATCGCGGATCTTCAAATGTAACTAGAAATATTAGATTCTTAAAATACAAAGAGGTGTCCTTTTGGCGCGAAGGAAGCTATGAAGTAGGACTGTTTTTCGCTTACTTCCGTATGCTGCGATAAACTCGTGAGTAATTGACTAACTTAGCAACGTAGGTGGTAGCGTGAATACCCCGTTAGGATCAAAAGACAGTGGCGATGCATCTCTGGCATTGCCTCCACAAGACAATGAAGGTAATGGGGAGCAGTCCACAATTCGCGGGACTGACCATGGTGTACGCGCTGCCCATATATGCTCGATATGACTCATGCCAAGCGACAAGGGCGACACACAATACCCTTATGTCTCTAGAGTGAACCTCAAATCATTCTGACAGTATCCTAGAGTTGCACTGTCTTGCTCTAGGGACATGTCGTCGAAGGGGTACTGCAGGCGAACAAATGAGTGCACATGATTGGATTTCAGGTTGCTGTATCAATCGCATGTGAGAGACGATGGTCGATGTATGAAAAACTATTTCGTTCCTCGCAAGATTCACCCACACATTAATTTCTTTAACATTTGCCAAAATGGTACCCAGTTGGCAAGCGGTGTACATTGTTTCGTGTTACTTTCACGTACTCGTACCCTGTGACAGGCGTGCACGGAAGTGTTTCACAACTCATCAGTCGAGGGGACCATGCAGTTTTCCTGATCATGCTGTTGTGATGGAGGATGACTTCAACTTGCCATGTACAGATTTGGGGAGTCATGTCATCAAAACTGGTTCCAGAGACAGGGATTTGTGTGATATTGTCCTGAATGTCTTGTCCGACTATGACGTCGAGTACATAATTAGAGCCGGCCGGAGTGGCCGAGCGGTTAAAGGCGCTACAGTCTGGAACCGCACGACCGCTACGGTAGCAGGTTCGAATCCTGCCTCGGGCATGGATGTGTGTGATGTCCTTAGGTTAGTTAGGTTTAAGTAGTTCTAAGTTCTAGGGGACTTATGACCACAGCAGTTGAGTCCCATAGTGCTCAGAGCCATTTGACCCATTTTTTTATATAATTGGAGAACCAATTCAAATTCAAATGGCTCTGAGCACTATGCGACTTAACTTCTGAGGTCATCAGTCGCCTAGAACTTAGAACTAATTAAACCTAACTAACCTAAGGACATCACACACATCCATGCCCGAGGCAGGATTCGAACCTGTGACCGTAGCGGTCGCTCGGCTCCAGACTGTAGCGCCTAGAACCGCACGGCCACTCCGGCCGTCGAGAACCAATTCAAGAAGATAACATCTTACACCTCATAGCAATAAACAGACGTGAACTTACCGAATCAGTTAACGTATAGGAAGCTATCAGTGATAATAAAGCTGTGATAGCAACTGTAACTACGTGTTTTACAAGAAATGTTAGGAAAGGTAGGAAAATATTTTTTCCTAGCAATAGTAACGGGATACAAATTTCAGGGTATCTGAGAAGCCAGCATCAAATATTCAGTGATGAGGATAACGATGTGGAGCTCAAATGGAAAAAATTCTGCAACATCGTTGAGTATTCTTTAGACAAGTATTTTTCGAGCAAAGCCTTAGGGGATGGGAAAGCCGCACTGTGGTTTAATTGCTGTTTTATGAATGGGAGGTGTCTGTTCTTTCGGACAGGTCCAAAAGAATAGACACCACGCCTTCATACAATTGATTCAATGGGCAACGAATCCACCTTCTTCAGTGCGGATGCACAATTACGTCCGGGAATCTCTGAGTAGCGAGCATGCAAGCCATGGACAGGGACTGGGGATAGCTGGCACTCGGTAGCAATGTGGGCTGGCCGAGACGCGTGCTGAGATAGTCCGCGCAGTTGTAATAAACACTGTGTCTGAGTAGAGCTGTGATTAACACAACTGCCTAGTAAGCCGGTGATCCAGGGTTCGAATCCCAGCCCGGCACACATTTAGCTGCGTTATAAAATTACTGCTTAAACAGAGAAAAGTCAAACCCTAGTTGACAACCAAGAGCTGAAGAAAGCGACATGAGCTCAAAATGGTTCAAATGGCTCTGAGCACTATGGGACTCAACTGCTGAGGTCATTAGTCCCCTAGAACTTAGAACTAGTGAAACCTAACTAACCTAAGGACATCACAAACATCCATGCCCGAGGCAGGATTCGAACCTGCGACCGTAGCGGTCTTGCGGTTCCAGACTGCAGCGCCTTAGCGCCTTTAACCGCACGGCCACTTCTGCCGGCTAGCGACATGAGCGTAAGGAGAGCAACGAGAGTAGCGTTCAAAAACTTTGAAAATAAAATTTTGTCGACCGATTTGAATAAAAACCCTAAAGTCTTAAGTAAAATCAGTAAGCGGTTCGAAATCGTCTATTCATTCAGTCAGTGACCATACCGGCATCGAAAAGGAAAATAACGAAACTGCTTCACTGCGGAAGGTCGTAATGAGATCCTTCCTTTCGATCATCGTCGAAATGGCAGATACTGAGAAAACCATCAGCGGAATACAAAACGCGCAGGTCATTCCAGTTTATAACAAGGGCTGTAGGAGCGATTATAGCACTACTGCCTATTACTAAATTGGCAATACTCCTATAATGTTACTCTTACGAAAGGATTTTAATTTTAACCGTGACTGTGTGTTATCAATAAGTTATCGGACTATGTTTGTTTTCCTAAAGATTTCTGTAGATGGGAAGCAGTTGCGGAACAAACAGGAGGCGAATCAAAGTACTGTAAGTTATAAAGTAAACCGTTAATTACGTAGAAGGAAAACGGTCGCCAGCCTAATTAGGCAAAGTTGTTTAAAGTATTAGCATGTGTCGTAAAGAAAGTAAACTATTGGCACTGACTTTACTTGATGCTGAAATAATGTGTTGCAAAGAAGGTACCAAACGGTAACGCAATTTATCGAGAAATCAAACCGTAGTTTGGCATCAACAACGCGGAAGGAATATTAACAACTGGCTCTCAGTAACGCTTACTATCTGTCCGTTAAAGCAGGAAATTAATGACAATTACAAGTAAAAGATTTACTGATGGTGGGCGTTTACTAACTTGGAAAATGAATTACTTTTATCAGTTTCATTATTGGAAAATACTGTCTCTGAAATTTTTTTATATAAGTACATCTTTTGTACTGACAATTAATAGTATTCTCGAGGAGCATTCACTTCCTCATACTATTTAGTTCAAATGGATCTAGTACAGTTTGAATAGTTGTAGCCATTTGCTAATTAATAACTCACAAATGTTAGAGAACAATATTAAAATCACTGTTTACTATCTACGTAAGAAACTATAAACACTGTTACTTCCATACCTGCTCAATAACTAATTCCTATGGTAACTCTTCAGATTCTAATGGTCAGTGAGTATTATGAATCATCACAGTGTTTTCAGGTTACTGTAATAGTGTACTGAGATTTCAATAAGAACATTCTTAAAGATGAATACTTTAAAACTTTTCTTGTCAGTTGACCTTTGGTGAAACTTTAACCATCTTTTTATGAAAAATACGTGAAGTACTTCAAAGCTTATTCTCATTTAATAATTATGAAATTTACTACACAGAAATTATTAACCGTAGTGAAAGTTTACTGAAATGCCGTTTCAGCTCAATAAAATAGGATACTCGGAAATACCTTAGCACTTGAGATAGACCCCTGCCTTGGAAAACGATAAAGGATAAAATAAGAGTGCTCGACACAAAGTTTACAGAACACAAACTTATTGCTGAAAAAGAAATTACATCACTGATCCATGCAATTATACGGTACCCAACTGACAATTTGGGATGAAGGTGATGGCAGTGCAGATCTGCTGTGACTATTCAAAAAGGGCGGCGAAAGTATCCATGGATCTTGCTGTGTAACAGATTCTCAAAACTGCGCGTCCGATTTTCGTAGTACAGAGCTAGCCAAATTTTGCCATGAGTAATCACTCAAATTACTTCCACATCCGAGGCTATATTAAATAATCATGCAGTTCGTCTCGCCTCGTTCAGTTCAGAAGTTTCGAACACTTTGACTGCTGCCATAAAGGAGCTTTGCAGTTCGATCGCCAGATTCACCTTTTCTATTGCCGCCAAGCCGGTTTCGTTGGAGAAGGACTTCCCTCCATGTGTTACTTGATTAGAAACCTACATGTCCTATGCATTAACCAGTATTACAGGTAAAGTTATATCATTTCCATTCGTTAACAGTTTAATACTTTTGAAACCACATTACATAAGTGGTCATAAATAATTAATAAAACATTTATATAGACGTTACACCAAAATGATTGGATATACAGAAGTCACATTAAGTAAAAACAGACAAAGAAGTTGGATAAGACAGTTATACGCAATATCGATAATAGCGGCCGGCTGGTGTGCCCGAGCGGTTCTAGTCGCTTCAGTCTGGAACCGTGCGACCGCTACGGTCGCAGGTTCGAATCCTGCCTCGGGCATGGATGTGTGTGACGTCCTTAGGTTAGTTAGGTTTAAATAGTTCTAAGTTCTAGGGGACTGATGACCTCAGATGTTAAGTCCCATAGTGCTCACAGCCATTTGAACCATTTTGATCATAGCGTTACAAGATGCACATTACTATAGGCTTATAGGGTTAACGTCAGTTTCTTGTAGAATTATGGGACATGTTTTGTGCCAAAGAAGACTCACGTTTTTGTAGAACTAAACTATCCTCTATAAAAATCAATATGAATTCCCCAGATAGATCTTCCGAAACTCAGTCAGCTCGTTCTGTTTCTCCATGAGATGCACAGTGCTGTAGACAGCGGCACTCAGGTTGATGCCGTGTTCCCTTACTTCAGGAATGTGTTCGGCTCTGAGCACTATGGGACTTAACATCTGAGGTCATCAGTCCCCTAGAACTTAGAACTACTTAAATCTAACTAACCTAACGACATCACACACATCTATGCCCGAGGGAGGATTCGAATCGGTGACCATAGCGGTCGCGCGGTTCCAGACTGAAGCGCCTAGAACCGCTCGGCCACACAGGCCGGCGAAGGTGTTTGACACCGTTCCTCACTGCTGGTTACTGAAAAAAATACGAATCTGTCGAGTATCGGACCAGATTTGCGACTGGGTTCAAGACTTCCTTGCGGTTAGAACTCAACACGTCTCTCTTAACCGAACAAAATAGACAGATGTAACGGTAATTTCCAGAGTACCCCTAGGAAGCATGATAGGACCATTACTATTTACAGTTTGTATAAATGATCTAGCAGAACGCTTCAGAGGCTCTTTAAGACTGTTCGTAGCTGATGTGATTGTCTATAGGAAAGTAGTAACACCAGAAGTCAGTATAGATTTGCAGAATAACCTACAAAGGAATGATGAATAGAGCAGGATCTGGCTGTTAACCATGATTAAATGTAACACTTTGCCCATATACAGAAAATGAGATCCACTACAGTACAACTACACTATTGATGACAAACTGCTGGAAACAGTATCTAAATTAAAATATTTGGAAGTAACTATCCAGAGCGACTATCTACCCGGACAGACCTTAAGTGGAATGACCACTAAAACAAATCGTAGGAAAAGGAGATGCCAGACTGAGATCCATAGGAAGAATCTTAAGGAAATGTAACTCATCCACCGAGAAAGTGGCTTATAAGACACTTGTTCGGCCGATTCTTCAGTCCTGTTCATCAGTCTGGGATCCTTACCAGGTAGAAGAGGCCGAGAATATCCAACGAAGAGCGGTGCGTTTCTTTACAGGATCGTTTAGTCGCCGCGAGAACGTTGCAAATATGCTCAACAAACTCCAGTGGCAGACGTTGCAAGAGAGGCTTTGTGCATCACAGAGAGGTTTACTAGAGAAACTTCGTGAGAGCATTTTCCGGGAAGAATCGGACAACATAACTAGGTCGTATCTTGTTTGTAGAATCTGACTCTCAGTGTGATTTGAACTGTCTAATGAAGTGTATGCATTAACAACAGTAAATACATAAATTTGGCAGTTCACTGCTCTTTATGATTGTAATGTTTTACTTCCCTAGAGAGCATGCCTTCTCTATAGAGAACAGTCGTTCCAGCGTTTTCTTCTATCGCTACGTCTATGTCTTCGTTGAAATACGGTATAGCGAGTAAAGTATATTGACTCCTATGACCACAGGAATGTCGATTTCTGACTCGTACATACATTCTTGTACCGAAATATCTTCCAGTTTTATACACAGCTTATTCATTCCACAATTGTGTAGGTACTTCTCTGCACCATTAAGCACTACCCAATTTTTGTTTGGATTTTTAATTTAGAATTTCAGTATAATTTACAGCTCATTTAATTCTGTGCGTTATGATATGTTACTGAGTTCTGTTTAGTCATTTCCGTTAACTTTACCTCTGTCTCCATAGCTTTGGTCCTCTAAGGTTAAAATTCGAAGTTTTGGTGCGAGAACCGTTGTCTCTACGTTGCTATTCGCTCCACTTCTATCAAATTCCACTGTTGGACATCCTTGGACAAAAACTGAATATTTGATGACGATTGTCAGGACGCTAAAACCATTCGCACTATCTTTTCCTAAACCAGTGTTGTGTCCGAAATAATTGCGCTATTTCCAGTCACCATTCCATACCAGCTTTACAATGCTTTCAGACGTCTTGCACGTGCGTGACAAGGAAATCAGTCGATAAGTGGTGGCTTCAGATATATCTTTTCATGCTCTCAAAATACGCAACACGTGCTGTATGTTTACTACATTCCTCTGGAAATGTACTATTACTCCAAAACAGTTATACATTCCAAAGAGAATTTACTGAAGAGCGCTTTGGTAGTCGAGAGATCGTTGACTCGGTTATGTAATAAGGCACCTAGTTCTGTATCTTCTCGTGACTTCAAAGCTTGTTCCAGCTCTCCAATCGTGAGTGGCTTTCGTAGGATCTGTAGTGATTTACCTCGCGTGTTGGAGGGTCAAAATACAAGCTCCTCATTAATGCACATTATGGAAACGAGCCTCATTGCAGATTTCTCTAGCCAAAATCGTAGATTATAGAACTTCTTTGCTTTCTTCTTCAGAAGTTAGATCGTAGACCAAACGACTGACGATGCCAATAACCGCCTAGATATTGCCCTTTATCTGCTTGATTGTATGTTTCAAGCTTTTTCTTGTCTTTAGGTAAATTGCCCCAACTACGCGCTTCTTTCGACTTTTTAAAGGCCTCTTCACACTTGTTAGTAAAAGAGTCGCTTCCGTTGTGCTACGAAGGTGGCCCACTCGGAGTACACACTGGATTTTTGGTAGGGATGGATGCAGTCTTTTAATTATCAATAATAGAAACATATTATTTGTAGCTTTTTATGGGCGACTATGATGAAGTTAGCATTTACGAGCCTTCCTCAACTGTTCTCAAAGATTTCAAAAAGTTCGCATTGTTAACACAGCCCTATCTAACTGTGTTACTGAACATCGGAAGATAATCTTCAGTCATTTACATCTTCATGGCGTAGAGTTTTTATTCCAGAGACGGTCGAAACTGTTTCTTTGGATGTTTGTGGAAACATGTATTAAGCATAGCTGAAAGGAGTAGTTCCGGTTTCGGGACCAAAGCGGGCAAGCTATCGTTTAAAACAAGTAGTCTAATGTCTTCTATAATTAACTGCTCCATAATGGTCATCGCAATTATGTCTTCAGATGTGGGAGTGCGTATTTAAAACTCAGTAAATATTCAGTGACGTTTCCGTTTGTTACATTAAATTGTAGCACTCTCGTCTTGAGATGGTCTACCTCAGGGACTGTACAGTGACTCTATCACCATTTCTTTGCCTATTATTTCAGTCCTAACTGTCACAGCCTGCAGCTTACTAATTTCCGAGTAACTGACATTTATTTAATTACACTCGTTTGTGTCTTCTCGATTAAACACGTGCAAGAGTCCGAAGTAAGCAGAGAATTCTGGTTTGTACGTATAATTAACTCCCAACATATGAACCCTTCGTTCGTCATATTGATTGAAAAATCGACTGAAATTTATGTATTTAATAATTAATATAGTATGGTTCATAGTTAAGTAAATAACAAGCAGTTGTCGAAACTGTTGTATCGGGTCTTGGCTTCCTGAAATATGTTTACTACAAAATAAATTATGTCCTTCTGTTCCGAATTCGCTTCCATTTGTTGAGATCATGGGACTGTGAGGCTAAACTGGATACAGGTTACGTAAGATGGGGAGGATAGGAAGACATTGTGCCACATGAATTCCATGACTCATAAGTTCATAGTCCTATCGGTATATACAGACTGATTCTGTTTCCTGTTAAGGGTGGTAACCGTATAGACCATTGTTGTTGTGCTTGAGGCTTTACCTGCTATAGTAGTAACAGCAGGTAAAAGCAAAGCACTCCGTCTTCAGGCCACAAGTGGCCCATCCGACCGCCGTGTCATCCTCAGATAAGGGTGCAGATAGGAGAGGCGTGTGGTCAGCACACAGCTCTCCCAGTCGTTATGATGGTTTTCTTTGACCGAAGCCGCTACTATTTGGTTGAGTAGCTCCTCCACTGGCATCACGAGGCTGAGTGCACCCCTAGAAATGGCAACAGCGCATGGCGGATTGGATGGTCACCCATCCAAGCTCCGGCCACGCCCGATATGGCTGAACTACGATGATCTGACGGAAATCGGTGTATCCACTGCGGCAAGGCCGTTGCCACAGTAACAGCACGTAGAGTGATAGTAATTGTTGTTGTCCTTACTGTTGTGAAATTGACTTCAATTCGTAATCGTATAGCGTAGATGCTATTAGAGGTTGCCGATTCCCAGGTTACATGGATGGGAAGACCATATTACTATTAAATGTAGGAAGTTTGCTGTTGGGAAGAATTTCTCAAAATTTATGCTGTCCTACCATAGGCCACACCACGTCCTAATTCTTGCTAGTGCTTATATTCATCACATGGCTTTTCTGCAACGCGATGATAGCAGCGGTAGTCTAACAAGGGAATGATCCAATTCGACGTGGCTAAACCTGCCCTAAAAATTTCTATACGGTAATAATACACCGAAAGAAATACACTGTCAAAATTTTTGTTACTAAGGTACACTGCAGGTATTTTAAGAAAATGTTGAAAATTACCAGCTTTGTAGTTCTCCAGAAATGTATACCCCTGCTGTTACTGTAGCAGACAGCGTATGTGCAGCATGGCGGGTACATATCCTTGGTTGACAGCACATCACTAGGCAGATAACACGTCACAATACAATCGTAATTTGTAAAGCGAATTTCAGATTCTGTTGATAATTTGTCTGACGCAATTGTTTAAAGCTACTATTCGCTCAAATACGCAACTGGAAATAGCTCATAGTGGCCGTGCGGTTCTGGGCGCTACAGTGCGGAACCGAGCGACCGCTAAGGTCGCAGGTTCGAGTCCTGTCTCGGGCATGGATGTGTGTGATGTCCTTAGGTTAGTTAGGTTTAATTAGTTCTAAGTTCTAGGCGACTGATGACCTCAAAAGTTATGTCGCATAGTGCTCAGAGCCATTTGGAAATAGCTCAGACGATTCCGTGAATTGTAGTTCTGACGATGATTGATGTGCTAATTAAAGTCCACAACAAAAGCAGACTGCCTTCCAAGCCCAAAATCAACACGTGCAGTGATGACTTTCAGTGACAAAGAAAAGGCCGTTTTTTGTTGGTTTTTTTTTTTTTTTTTTTTTAACGAAGTTGAGAGAAAACGTTTAAGCTTAAGCAGTGTGCAAAGCTGGTTTCGTTTCGCAAAATCTGAACTGCAAATAGAAGAAAGATTTACATGAAGTACGAAATGTGCGCCAAAATGTAGTACGCAAAACTGTGAAAGAAAAACTATTCGAAAAATTTAAAACTGCCCGTGGTTGTCAGCGTACTGTTACCGAGGAAAATACACGAGACTGAGAGCTCTGCATTATAAGTGGGACGAATATTACAGATATTCAGGCTTCTTCGACCTGATTAAACAGATTCACCAAACTATACGGGAAGGAAGTCGCAAAATTACGAAGTTTACTTCAAGTAAACGTGAAGAGGAGATATCATTAATAGGTAACATTATAGAGTAATTCGTAGATGACGTGAAATCGAAGCTTCTTGTTTTCCTCTAAAATGCCATGCATAATGCCAGTCAATAGGTTTCTCGCAAGAACTTATCATTTCGAGGGAAAAAATATAGTCCCTTGTGCAGTCGATGGATGCTGATACATTCGTATACAACTATGCCAGCGATATGTATAGCTTTATATTTGCCTTCAGGAATATCAAAGCAAATTGTGAAAAAATAAAAAGAACGACTGTTTATTTGCAAAAATCTTGTAAACTACGTAGCAAAATCTGGAAAAATGGGACAGAATAATGTTCAGTACTACATCCGAAACGCCTTCTTATCGGTAGCACAAAATAATTCATTGCTTTCGTTGGACTCTTGGCTTGGTAATAACGACATCTCAGTCTTTTGGAGAACGTCGAAAAGACTGTTAATACCATTTGGATTCCACCCAGAACTAAAATGTGAAAATGTGACTCAGCGTCTCGGAAAAAAAAAAAAAACAGTTTAACAGTGTAAAATATATTTCAGAAAATTATCGGGCAATATAATTTCCGGTAGCTCTTTGTCATTTCAGGTTTACCAGCGAAACAGTATTCTTAAACTTCAGTCTTTTCTGCGTTATCAATTTGCATCACCACATTATATAGCTGTGTAATGAGCAGAACAACTGCCACGACCATTTCGTACTCATTTCCAGTTCTATATAAATAAACCTAGAAATTACTGTGAAGTGCCTGAATCCGTTAATATCTTGTCAGGTGTACTTGGTTTAACTAAAATGTTTCTTTTCGTGATCCAATAGACACTTCGCATTTTTGTGATGATTACAGGGAATAACAAAGGAATTGTTTCATAGTTAGTACAACATACATTATTCAAAAATTATTATGAGAACTGCGCAACTGAAATTGTTATAAAATACTTAATCTCAATAAATTAAAGTCCCGGTTGATGGAAGTCGTCTGTTATGTAACATCATACACGGTCTTGTTTTCTTTGTCTGCTAGACACTTGTGTGACAAATCAGCTGAAACAGCTTTTCTGTCGATATGATTGGTAGGTTACTAAAAAAATATCGATTTCCAACATTTCACTGTGGTTTAAGTACTAAAAATTCTCTTGTGCGCATTTTGGAATTCGCACCACGCGGCGCTACATTCTCATGTCACAGCTGCGTCTGCTTATTCGCAATAGCGCACTAGGCAAGAAGTGCGGTACAAACCGCCGCTATAAACGGTTCTTCGTGCGACAAAAATTAGTAACTTTAACATTTATTTAAAAATACGGGCAGTGCGCCTTAGTATCTAAAATCCTGACAGTGCATTTCCTTCGATGTATTCTTCCTGTGTGAAATATTTCAGTGTAGGTTTAGAAATGTCGGATTGGACTATTCCCTTGTCAGTTAGACAGTTGTGGTATCATGCAAGCGTTTTTTTAGTGGTGGGCGTTGCTTTTATTCCATCTAGTGTGAATTTTGAATTAGATAGCGCGATAGTTGCATCGCAAATATTTGCAGCATTTTATAACTGTGGCAATATATTGATTTACTAGGCACCTCGGCCGGCCGGGGTGGCCGAGCGGTTCTAGGCGCTACAGTCAGGAACCCCGCAACCGCTACGGTCGCAGGTTCGAATCCTGCCTCGGGCATGGATGTGTGTGATGTCCTTAGTTTAGTTAGGTTTAAGTAGTTCTAAGTTCTAAAGGACAGATGGTCTCAGAAGTTAAGTCCCATAGTGCTCAGAGCCAACCAGGCACCTTGTACCCAAAATAGTAACGTGGTTGGTCAATATTTATGACTCAAATTCAGTATTATAGAGAGACAGTGGCAGGTTCCTTTTCGAGTTTGAACGGTTTAACAAAAGAAACGCCAGAAGCTCATCGAACAAAAGATGAGTTCTTAAAAGAACACACTGGTGTGTTAGAGCGCTGTAAATTATCTTGAGAGTGTCGAGTTGGTCATATGACCATCCACCTCTGATGTAAGACATGCTAGTGAAGTAATGTGTATGTGCCAGCCAATTGTAGAGATTTAGCGCAGTAAGATGAGACGACGTAGAGATGTAACGTAGTGACAGGAAGGAGCTTCTATGTTTGGACGGCGCAGTTTGAATGATGGTCAGATTTATTGCTGTATCAACGTGTCTATATGAAGTGATGTGCCAAGTTTTTTCGGTGACATCGGTTTCAAACCAAACAGTTATTGCTGCAGCCAATGAATGCAGGTCCATCTCAACCAGTTACCGAGTAAGCATTGCGAATGGAACTGCTTGCAGTGGACATTTGGAGTTGAGTACATCGGAAAAAGGCCATTACTCAGAGCGCCACATAAATCTGAACGTCTGCAGTGGGACAAAAAACACAGAAAGTAGACAGTAGCAGACTGGAAGTGTGTAGTGTGGTTCGGCGAGAAGCAATTTTAGCTCTTTTCAGACGATGCAAGACGAGTGCCGTGACGGTGCAACGAGGTGGTTAACAGTCGCTGTTGGAAAGTGTAGTCCAGGCCGGAGGCAGTTCCGTGATTGGGTGCTTTTCGTACCATGACTTCGACTCACTCATTGTGGTTACAGCGAATAAGAACCAGATTGTTTATTGTAGCGTCTTCTGTGACAAAGCGGTGCCCTTTCTTCTAAATCTTCATCATGTGTATACTGTGGACGCTTCCGTCCTCCAAGATGTCGACAGCCGTGTTCATAGAGCTGTATGATTATTCCTGGTTAGACGAAAACTCAGAAACCCTAACACATCTCGACCGGCGCTACGATTTGCAACAGCTGGTGAAACGTAGCAACTACGACGGGTGTTTGAAAAGTCCGTGCAAAGTCTGCGAGATGGCGCCACCGGCGCGTATCGTGGTCATGTTTAGTTAGTAGCTTCTTTGGAAAGAACACACACGAAGATTCAGTCATATTGGTCTATTTCTTTGGGTTTGGCATTCGTGCGAATCAAGGAAGTCGAGTGATTGTCAAAAAATGGACGAAAAAGAATTTTGTGTGGGGCTTAAACATTACTTTATGAAAGGCGCAACGCCTCAGGAGGCTAAAAAGAAGCTTGATAAACATTGCGGTGACTCTGCACCTTCGGTTAGAACAGTTTATAACTGGTTTCAAAGTTTTCGGAGTGGCCATATGGGCACAAGTGATGCTGAACGTTCTGGGCAACCTGTGGGGGTTACGACTCCAGAAATCATTGATAAAATCCATGATATGGTGATGGATGACAGAAGAGTTAAGGTGCGTATGATTTCTAGTGCTGTGGGCATCTCGAATGAACGGGTACATAATATTTTGCATAAACATTTGGACATGAGAAAGCTATCCGCAAAATGGGTTCCGCGATTGCTCACGCTTGACCAAAAACGGAATCATGTGAAGTGTTGCAAGGATGGTTTGAAGCTATTCAGGAAGAATCCGCATGACTTTAAGTGTCGTTTCGTCACTGTGGATGAAACATGGAAACATTACTGTACTCCTGAGACCAAACAACAATCTAAACAATGTGTTAACAAGGGATAACCTTGCACCAAAATAGGCGAAGAACATTCCTTCGGCCGGAAAGGTTATGGCGACCGTCTTTTGAGATTCGCAAGGACTAATTCTCATCGACCATCCGGAAAAGAGTAAAAACTATTACAGGTGAATATTATTGCCGGCTGGAGTGGCCGAGAGGTTCTAGGCGCTACAGTCTGGAATCGCGCTACCGCTACGGTCGCAGGTTCGAATCCTGCCTCGGGCATGGATGTGTGTGATGTCCTTAGATTAGTTAGGTTTTAGTAGTTCTAAGTTCTAGGGGACTGATGACCACAGCATTTACTCGTAAGTCCCATAGTGCTCAGAGCCATTTGAACCATTTTTTGAATATTATTCATCGTTATTGGACCGTTTGAAAACCGAGCTGCAAGAAAAACGCCGGCGATTGGACAGCAAGAAGTCCTTTTCCATCATGACAATGCACCAGCAAACACCTCAGCAGTTGTGGTCGCAAAATTAATGGAAATAGGATTCCAACTCGTTTCATATCCCCACTATCCTCCAGACTTGGCTTTCTCGGACTACTATTTGTTCCCTAATTTGAAGAAATGGCTGGTGGGACAAAGATTTTATTCAAATGAGGAGGTGATTGCAGCAACTAATAGCTGTTTTGCAGACTTTGGCAATTCCTATTATTCGGAAGGGATCAACAAATTAGAACAGCGTTGGACTAAATGTATAATTCTAAAAGGAGACTATGTCGAAAAATAAAAAAGGTTTACCCCAAACATGTAAATAGTTTTTATTTTTGCATGGACTTTTCAAACGCCCCTCATATATGCCTGCAGTCTGGTTCTAATCATCAATGAGTGGCTTCAGCTGCGTATGCCACTATTCGCGTGATACATCTACATCTACATTTAGATACGTACACAGCAAGCCACCGTACAGTGCGTGGCCGAGGGTACCCTACACCACTACTTGTCATTTCCTTTCCTGTTCCGCACGCAAATAGAGCGAGGGAAGAACAACTATCTATGCGCCTCCGTTTGAGTTCCAATATCTCGTATCTAATCTTCGTGGTCCTTGTGGTATGTTGACGACAGCAGAATCGTTCTGCAGTCAGCTTCAAATGCTGGTTCTCCAAATTTTATCAATACCGTTCCTTGAAAAGAACGTCACCCGCCCTCCAGTGATTCCCATTGGAGCCTCCGAAGCATCTCCATAATACTTGCATGTTTTTAGAAGCTACCGGTAACAAATGTAGCAACCCGCCTCTGAATTGCTTCGACGTCATTCTTTACTCCGACCTGGTGCGGATCCCAAACACTCGAACAGTGCTCAAGAATAGGTCACACTAGCGTCCTATACGCGGTCTCCCTCACAGATGAACCACACTTTCCCGACGTTCTCCCAATAAACTAAAGTTGACCATTCGCCTTCCCTACCATAATCCTCACATGCTCGTTTCATTTCATATCGCTCTGCAACGTTACGTTCAGATATTTAAACCTTATGCGGATGACTAACATTTTGTCTGATGTCTTTATTTACTCTTTACTTCTGTACACATTTATTTATGTGTTGCCGCTGAATGAAAATTTGCGGAAATCTCTTAAGTGACATGAAATAAAAAGACTGCACTACGCGGCTGAAAAACCCCAAATTGTGTCTCCCGTCAAAAGTGTCACATCATTTCATACATGTTAGTTTATTCCTAAATTATGTAGTAAAAAATTGAAAAAGTAGACATCCAGGTTTTCTTAAATCTTTGTGACTATATTAGACATTTTGCTACTGGATTTGGCCTCAGTTCTGTCTCGGCTCTTGCCTGAATGATTAATACCTGTGACATCTTAATACGGGCACTGAACGAGTACATTAATTCATTTATTACGGAATAAAATGTGCCCGTCTTTGGTTTTCGGGCTTCCACAACGCTGTCAGAAATTTACGTGAAGATTTATTTGTGACTGAGTGATTTGAAAAGCCTATTGTGTGTCAGTTGAATGAAGTTTTCTAGGCACTGAAGTTTCATTTATCACGCCGCTTAAGCTTAGATGCAAAATAATATGATCTCTGGTTTATTGAAATCATGTGTTTGAGATTTGTGGACTTTATTTCACGACAGTTTGAACGGAAATCAGTTGCTTAAGGTCTTTCTAAGGCTAAACGAACTTTATATCCTTTCTGAAGTGAAGAATTATAAAGTAAATGTTCTGGTCAGTTTTCGAGTGACAGTTCTTAATCACAAGACAGAAACGATCTTTGCAACGAACGTGAAACTTATATCAGCGACAACAACAGTATTTTTGGATGTTTTAAATTTCTCGTCATACAGTATTACTTTAAAAAGGATATCGTTTTCAGGAAATAACTATGTTTTAGAATGTTTAGAAGTTAAAGTATTAACTAATACAGATAGCGTAGAGTGATGGAACTCATGATTAGTGAATTTATTACGGACTTTTCCACAAATAAATATTGATAGAGCAGAGAAAATTTACGGCGTATTCTCCACATCGAGCGAATAGCTATGAGTTACTATACAAACAAGATACCGACAAGCCGTGATAAGGCGATTTTATAATCTCAAATACTTCAAAAGCTACTGCTAACAACAAGCTTACGTCCTGGTCAAAAATGAACCTGCAAATTGATTAAAAATTTATCTGGGAAAATATTCAGTGGTACGAATATTCAGTGGTACGAATTTCACATTATTGCAACAATACATCGTATCAGACAGGCGTTTCATTTCGTCGACCAGTAAGAAAATCTGACCGGCCACTGAAAAATACGTTTTTTGCTACCATAGGCGTTCAGTGGTTCCTCAGCCCTTTAGTGACTTCTTGATTTGGTATTACTACAAAGCTTCTGAGTATATGAGATTCTGAGTTAACTTCTGTTCACAGACGTTTATGTTTGGGTCCAACACCTTCTTCCTTAATAGCAATACGGCTTTGAAATTGTGGTTAAATTCTTGTTCACTAACTTGGCGTGGTGATTGTTGCTTTGTAGATTGCTTCTGACGTTGTGGTTCTTGTAATTCTGACTGCAGTTGCTGATGCCGTGGCTAGTTTAGCTACTGTTGTTGTTGTTGTTGCTGTAGCATCTACTCGGTCTGCTGCTGTTGCTATTGCATTACCGCTATTGGCTACAGTGTAACGTGATGTACGGCAACCCGGTAACAGGATTGTGTCGCTGCCTGCATAATCTGACCTGTGTCGGGGGTATCCCCGTGTTCTCTCTGTTAACGGACGGTACTAATCAGGAGGTAGTATCACGCGAACGTCAACGCAGATGCGGTATGACCACGATGTTTTACCGCACTCGAATGTGTTGCGGCGTGAAATGGAACCAGATGTCTAACTTAGTCGCTGTTCACATTTCGCAGATCACTGATGAGGCCTAATAATTTAATGATAATGGAATATATTTAATTAATATTTAATAATAATTTGATAATGGAGCGGTCGTGAGAGCCATGCGCTTCTACGGGTATTTGTTGCCGATGTGTTTTTGTCAGTTACATACAGTGCATGTTCTCGGCTGGCGTCATATACGTTAACATAAAGCGCAGCAACCATTAACATTAGGAACTGCCAAATATGCTTTTGCACCCCACTGTTTGCTTGACACCATTTAATATCTGGATGGCATCGGCTATCTTAGTAAAAAGAAGTGATCCAGAATTCTCAGTGTACGCATGTCTACCCATGCCAAAATACATTGAGCATTTCAGCAAAGTGATACATTTTTCAGTTAGGTCACAATAATTTGTTAGTTTACAATACAATACAGGTCTCTAATTATACATAGTCAAAGTTCAGCTTAAATGATACATGTTTGCCGACTGTCTCCTTGATCGACATTCTGACTTTTTCAATTCACCGTCAGTGAAACACACAGGAAATTCTTAAGTTTATTACTACCAAAACAACACTACGAAGTAAATTGTTTCACAATCTATGACCTTCAAAAACATTTTCAACATAGAAAACCAGACAAAATTATAAAAATGACGAACACCTACCTGGGTCTGCCGTTCGTTCTCGCTCTGAGCAATAAGAAACCTTTGCATTTCGCATATTTCGTTATAGCGACGACCGGAAGTGTATTCTCTCATCCATATTTTCAGTTCTTGCTTCCTATATCTGTGAATAATGACAGCGCATTCCATCTGCAGAAAAGCTTTTGCGTAATCTTAGAGTAGTTCTACAATACCGACATCATCATTTTCGTGCAACGATCACTTCTTCCGAGTGTTCCTCAACGTAAATTAAAAAAAATGGTAATTCATGTCAGGTTTTAATGCTGTTACGTACGAAAGGACTTTTATATGCACGCTAGTAAATATCAAGTGTTGCAGTGTTGACAATAGGACGAATATGACTATTTTTATGACTCGATCCACCGAAGTCGTACATTAACTGTACACAGCTACAATGAAACTGATCTAACTAGTGATTAGTAACACTATAGCAAATCCTGCTATACCTACAGTATGTATCATGGTTCAACTAGAAGCACTGTGCACTTCCACTCCCCCGACTTGCAAAACGGGTCTCAAACGGATGAATCTGCCGTCTAATGTGATTCAAAACAAAGCTATGGCGTTTCCAGAGGTTAGGTAATTTGCAAGTATACGTAAAACCCTTAACGTCATAAGAAGACTTAGCAGCAGATTGATGAACTGAAAACTAATTCGCGTAGCCACATAGGCACAGTTAGAGCTTTCTATTGTCTTTTTATTCAGTGGTGATCCACCTGTGAAAGTGTGTTACTGTCATGAAACCATAACTCAAGAATGCTTCTGAACTAACAGTAATCAGCGTTATAATGTAAACCTTAGAAATAGATCGCTCGGAAATTGTGAAATATGGGCCGGGCTTTATTCATATATAATAAAATATATAAGTTGCAGCTGCTCGGAAACGAGAACGGAGTCCGGGCTTCCTTTCCCTTAACCTCAATAATCGATAATCAACATTATGTTAAAGATGTGCCCAACACTGCAAGTAGTAAAGTCTCACAGTAAATAAATAACGTGATAAGGCTGGCTGAACGGAGGTCTTTCAAAACGCATTTCAGTAATAAAAGTGGATTGACGAAGGTCTTCGAAACGTTTAAAGACGGGGAGCTCCTTCCGCATTACCGTGAAATAAGGGAAACCGTGCCAAGGATATGATAGGAAAATTGGCGTAGCAATCATTAAAACCAAGGCGTCTTTCGTTGCGGCAGGAAATTTCAGTCACCAACTTTCTCCTAAGAATGCGAAAATATAGGGAGAAATGATCATCATAATAAAATAAAAGTGATTAGAGCTCGCACGGAAGGATTTAAGTGTTCGTTTTTCCTGCACGCTGTTCGAGAGGAACAGTAGAGAAATAGCTTAAAGGTAGCTCGACGAAACCTCCGTCAAGCACTTAATTGTGAATTGCAGAATAATCGTGTAGATGTAGATCGTTAGATTCATTGGCCAAAGAACTGTCGTGCTGATCAAATTTTCCGTACTTTCAGAAACGTTAAATTATTGTTGTCGTTTTCCTTCCTTTTTGCAGCTTTGTCCCGCTCTGTCGGTAACTACTTTGCCTGCTTTGCCGCTGGCGATACGTTTAGGGCCCCTTACTCTCTTCTAAGATTATTGCTTGCGTGTATTTGCTATCATTTCCCTCCATCGAGACCATATCGCAAATACGATTACCTCATGTTATCGTATACTGAAAAGATTTATATATGTACAGCGACTTTGTTGGTATGCAATCAAACTGAGTTATAGCGGTTTTGATAGATTAAAAGTCTGTGTTATACGTTCAAGTTAAAAACATTCCAAAACATGCGAAACCTGTTTTCGAGAATCGCCGAATACTATACCAAACCCAACTATACCTGAGTACCTACTCCAACTACAAACTGGACCCCATATATCTCTTTTTTTCTAAATCAAATCACGTTCCCATTTCATAAGGACTATTCCAGAAATTTGAAAAAGAGTTGTCAATATGCAAATGAATTGTAGCTCGATTTTTAAAGTTGGGGGATATTGGAGGAGTACTTTATTGAGTACTAATACAAAGATGATTATAAATTTCTGGATGAAGAAAGTACTGCGTATACTGAGAATCAAATGAAATGACTGTGGTTATACCTGTAGGGCTCACTGTCATATCCTAGGCTAGTTCATACTCAGCCCATGACGGATCTCATGAAGTGTTTGGAGATGTTCATTAAGAACAATGTACTGTTGTAAGCACTAAATATGTTACATTCGGAGAGCGCCAGTCAATTGCAAAGCAATTGGGACGTATACACTGTGTGATAGAACTGAAGTCCACTTTTTCGAAACCACATAATTTTGCCCCATCCCGACGTTGAAATATGTTCCAAAGGTGTCTACGACCTTCTTCTTTAACGGTGCAAAAGCTTAGCGCACTGCGATATCACCCTCGTCTTCTACGACGCTTCAAGCAGCAAAATTTCTACACATGTGAAATAAAGGCCATAGCTCAGAAATTCATGCGACGTGTAAAATGAGTTAATGGTGTCACATTAGAACCAAAGTTCTCCGCAGTTTTGCCTGATGCAACCGTGGACGTGTCACACGATGGGAATGTAACCACAGCCCCTCTTTACCCACATTTCACCCCTTCTTTTGACACCTCTGTGATGAAAGTCAGAGCAGCGATGTGCACGGATGAAATCACTCGGTTTTCCTATGACTGGCTGAGGAAAGCATTTCAGACACACCGCCGTTCAGAACCAAAAAGAGAAGGCCCTAGGGGACGACATAAAGTGCGTCAGTGAAAACAACCCTTTCCGTGGGACGTTGATTCTCACACATTTCGCGAGTGAAAACGACGGTTCACAGTGCAGGGAGCAAAAGGACGACGTTATTGACAACATTTGGCACTGTTGACACCTCATGAGCGATTAAATCCTTCTCGGCGGACACGACGGAGTTGTAACCACATCGAATGTGATCTGGAGTGCAGTTCAAATGCAATTTTTGCTCTGGGTACATGGTAGAATCGCTAGGGACGGTTCAAAACAATGGTCTTTACGCTTTTTCAGTACTCCTGTTTCACTCCATCGTGTGGTGTGATCGTGGAGGGGTGCGTCATTAACACAGGTGTGAATGAAACGGCAAAGAATCCTTCTAAGACTCCCAGTTCGCCAGAATCCTTGGTGGCTCCCGCTCACATTTGTTGAGTACTTTAAAAATGTGCCTTATACACAGAAAACATGAGAAATACCACTAGGCGACTCCAGACAGACAACTGGGCGTGAAAGTGAGTTTTACCTACACCTTGGACTACTTGATAGGTTGTCTCTGTAAAGGTACATTCTCAAAATACTCAATAAATTTTGGGTGGAAGTCACCAAGGGTTTTAATAATAGTTTATTAACGAATGTGTCAACAGTTGCAGTACTTATATTTGGTGACTAGTTTCAAATCTTAAACGTTCATTTTCAAGCCTGGCCTATTGATGCTGCATTGAAAGTGTCTGATGTTAATAACGAACATCAAAGTGGCACCACATGGTTTACAAAATGTTTGCAGAATGAATGTCACAATCCACACGTGCATCTTAGCAAGTCAGAATCAAGTAAAAAGTTTGATTTTGGGTCTGAATTTGAAAGTTTGATTTTGAGTCTGAATTTGATCCTGACTTGCTAAGAGGCACGTGTAGATTGTGATATCCATTCTGAAAACATTTTGTAAAGCATGTGTTGGCATTTCGGAGTCCATTACTAAGGTTAGGCACTTTCAGTGCAGGCACAATAGGCCAGGCTTGAAAATGAACCTGTAAGGTTTGAAATTGCCAACGGCCTTGCCACAGTGGTAACACCGGTTCCCGTCAGATCATCGAAGTTAAGCGCTGTCGGGCTTGGCTAGCGATTCGATGGGTGACCGCTCGGTCTGCCGAGCGCTGTTGGCAAGCGGGGTGCTCTCAGCCCTTGTGAGGCAAATTGAGGAGCTACTTGATTAGGAAGTAGAGGCTCCAGTCACGAAAACTAACAGCGGCTGGGAGAGCGGTGTGCTGACTACACGACCCTCCATATCCGCATTCAGTGTCGCCTGTAGGCTGAGGATAACACGGCGGTCGGTCAATGCCGTTAAGATCTTTCGAGGCCTGTTCAGCCGGAGTTTAGTTTAGTTTAGTTTTTAAGGTCTGAAATTAGTCTTCAAGTATAATTATTGCAACTCTTAAAAGGTTCGTTACGAAACGCTTTGCTGTTTCCTGTCAACAACATGTTGAAACTGAAAAAAAAAAAACCTATAGTCTTACCAAACTGGGCGAAGTTACAAAGATCCTTCGCCGTTTTATTTACACATGTATCAGTGTCCCACTCGTACATGATAACACCACAGGAGGTAATGAAACAGCTCTGAAAAAGCATAAGGACACTTGCTTCGGATCACGTTCAAATGTCGTGGAATGGTTTTCAACGGTCTCTAGTGATTCCAACCTGTACACCAAAACAAAAATTGCGGTTGCCTTGCACTACAAAGGGATGCGGTTAGTTCAGTTTAATTACAGCTCCGTGAGGTCCGCCAAGAAGGGTTGAATCGCCCAAAGGATGTCAAGAATGTCATCATTTTGTTCATCGCACTGTGAACCGTCGGTTTCGATCGCGGAACGTATGGGAATCAACGTCCGAAGGAAAGGAGAGGCTCATTCACGCTCTTTATGCCACTTCCTGAGGCCACTCGTAAGTAAACCACGCAATTTGTATCCTGGGCTTCGTGGTTCTGACATCCATCACAGAGGTGTCAAAATAAGGGGTGAAATGTGAGTAAGATGGGCTGCGACGACCTTCTAATCGCGTGACAAGCCGCAGTGGTATTGGGCATAATTGTGGTGAAATTTGGTGTAAATGTGACATCACTAACCCATTTCACACATCACATGAACGTCTGATCTCTGGTCTCTTTTCAGCATGTATGTCGACGACATCTTCCTGTTTGAAGCGTCTGCGAACCCGAGGATACCGTCGCAGAGCTCCACGTTTTTATATCTGTGCAGAGAAAGATTGTAATCAACTTTGAGCCAATTTCAAACTTATGCGTTGGAATGGGAGACAATTACGTCGTTTCGCAAGAACTGATGCTTTAATTCTTTGCACAGTGTAAATTCTACGATCGTTGCACTTCTTCATAGTAACACCTCTCAGTATTGATTAGGACACATAACAGAACTTGACTGTTAAAACATGAATCTGAGAGTAACTCACAACTCCCTCAAAGTGGGTGGAAAAGGTAAATCCTTTTGACAGATCCTGTTTGACAGATCTAAAATATACTAAAATTTGTGAAGGGGAAGTTTGTGTTATACCACTTTCAGATTGTGGGGAATCCTGAAACCAAGTGGTAAAGTAAATACTGCTATGACTCGTCGACTCCAAGGGGTGGAGTATCAGCAGGTGAGTTCGAATGGGATGGAATGATCGATCTCTGGGAATAGATGTTATTATGGCGTGACGCACTGGCTCGTACGGCGCATGCTGCTCTGATACTCATAGGAAGCGTGTTTGGAACCAATGGGTAGAAAAAAGATTTAGGTTGTACATTTTGTCGACGACGAGTTGGTTAGCCTGAGGAATGAAATCGGCATTGTACTTTCCAGTGGAACCGTCCCAATATTTTAGATTTAGGAGGAGGAGGAGGAAATTAGTGTTTAACGTCCCGTCGACAACGAGGTCATTAGAGACGGAGCACAAGCTCGGATTAGGGAAGGATAGGGAAGGAAATCGGCCGTGCCCTTTCAAAGGAACCATCCATGCATTTTCCTGAAGTGATGCAGGGAAATCACGGAAAACCTAAATCAGGATGACCGGACGTGGGATTGAACCGTCGTCCTCCCGAATACGAGTCCAGTGTGCTAACCATTGCGCCACCTTGCTCGGTTTCGATTTAGGGAAACCACTAAAAACCTAAATCTATATTACAGACGAGAAACTGAACCACGACCATCCCGAATGCGAGTCCAGTGTTCACCATTGTGTTACCTCGCTCCGTGGATAGGAGAGGGCTGTACACATCTAGGAACGAATATGTAACGACAGTGACGAAAAAAAAGAAAAAAAAACGTAATACGGAAAAGAACATATGAACACTACCGCTGCCATGCTGATACGCCAAAGCGTAGTGGTTTTGACGAATCTAGTTTCAAAATGTCCTATAGTCTGTGCTGCATATGTGTCAGCTGTTGCCTCGGTGGCTTCAGTATGACAATCTGCGTTGTCGTGTGACATGGCGGACCTCACCATAAGTGTGATGATTCGTATGACCATTTCATATAACATACGCTCTCTGTTCCTGTATACTGGAGACAATCAATGCATCAGGATTTTGGAGCTCGAGAAATTACCTTTCCTGGTAACCCTCCATGAAATATTTCAACAGTAAAGGCCATATTACATGTATGGATGCATTTTCAATTCATTTTTGGAAAACTATCGCTCGCATTGTTTCGTTGGTCTGTGCGTTCATCTGATATGTCTGGTAGATGGTTGGCCCACTGTCAAAAGACGTTTGAAGCCGCTGATGTTAGCACGTGTAGGTCTTGCTGAATTCTCTAATTCAGATCTCGTATACCATATTTCCAATCACCAGTGTATGGTCATGTCTGTTGTACACTGCTCATTTGTGTCACAGGTACCTTTTTGGTATTGATGTTTTCGCAAACACCTGTGGATTCACGGACTTCAGACCGAAAACGAAACTAATACTTGTTAAGAAAGTCATATTGTTTAACAAATGACAATACTTCATTTTTTCTGAGGCGAAAGTGGTTATTACTCGCTGCACGAAGATCAAAACAAGGAAGATTAGTGTTTCACGCCCTTCGATGACGAGGACATAATTAGCGAAACACAAGCTCTGATTGGTGAAGGGCATTGAAGAAATTCGTCCGTGTCCTTTTTCCAGGAACCATCCTTAAGCGATTTAAGAAAACCATGTAAAACTTAACTCAGTACGACTAGACCGGGATTTCAGCCCAAGGACCTCCCGATAGTGAGTATAGTATCCTATCCCCTGTGCAACCTTTGTAATCTGAAGCCACAGAAAATGAACTTTTTTTCATGTTTGTTCTGCCGCCCTTGTAAGAATCGGCATATAGTTATTCCTCCATTCTGTAAAGCTTCACGCACGGGGGGACTCTGATAAACGCAGACGGAAACCGAAAGTTCGTTGGTTAGACTGTTAACACAGGGTCCGCTACGGCGTGCAAAAATTCATGCGTACACCGTGTGCTACCCGCCTGCTGGTCTAGGCACGGTACGTCTCGGCTTTTCTCGGTTCTTCTAGATATAGCGCTACATTTTATTTAGTAGTGCTATGCGATATTTTCTTCCAGCATTTGGTGCAGCTGATTTTGGTTGGCACGACTTTCTTCAGTTCGGCAGAATCGTAGTGTAAGCGCTGTTTATCCTTCGTTATTTGTTGGTGGTATAAAAGAAGTTCGGAGATCCAACGGTTGTTTGCGAAAACAGAAGTAGTCTAGCGAACTATTGTCGCAGTCCTTTAAAAATGAATATGAATCACAGAGGAGAAGGATGAGATATATCAACATCTATTACGTAGTCGCATAATAAAGATTTAGTAGACGAGGAAAGAGCTAAAAATTCTAACGATCAACAGCCTATTTGTACAGGACTCATTTTTCTGTACATCAAGAAGCACTTCGTGTTAAATATGCAGGCATGGAAGACACGATGGAACTGGTAGTGCAAATAGTAAATTAGATCGATCATTGCAACGGTTTTTGGTGGAATTGAACGAAGACTATGGGGACGTTATATATTACAGGAAAGGACGTTGGTTAAGTCAAAGGACATGCCTGGAAAAGCAATTTATTTCTGATTCACTTGAGAAAATGGATACATTTAAAAAGAAAATCGCATTGTGGAAGGGGCAACTTATGACAACGAACGCTCACAATATCCCTTAACTCATTGGCATTAAAGAAAACGTAAAATGTGACAAATCCATACTGGCGTTAAATCAATTCCAGGAATAGCTTACTGAACTTTTGAGGACGATGCAAATCTTAAATCTTTTTTGAGCTTTTTGCGAGGCAGTTTGCCATTTCACTTGAGAGCACCCCTAAACATCTGCAGGTAGAACTGGTGAATCTGCAGTGTAATTACCATTTAAAAGACAGATTCTTTTATGTTAAAGCTGTCCAGTAGTTCTGTACTGTTTTCCATGGGAAGAGGTTGCCAACCCGATATCAATGTGTCGCTCAACATAAGTGAATGAAAGGCTTTGATCGATTATGAACTTATGAAACTAAATAAGTCACGATTACTCGGCAACCTGAGTGACAAACATCAGCGAGACTCTCTGTGTCTGTCTGTATGGCAACAGTTTGTGCCAGATATAAATTTTACTACGTAAACAGCGTGCCGAAAATTATTAAAAATATTAAAAATTTGTTTTGTTTGTGACTATGTTGTTGAGAAATATGAACTATGAAACATAGCCACATGCGGCGCTTTTGTAGTTGCCTCCCCTCCCTCCAGCATCCCCACTCTTTCCCCTCTTCCAACACAGACAGCGTGGCGTGGTAGATGTGGGAGTGTGCGCACGGACGTTATTGAATGTCACAGGTGCACGAGCAGCGCACATGGGCACAGAGTTCTTGACCGTTCCTGATGTAACGTAACCACTATTTGCTTTCTTTCTCAGAATAGTTGCCTTGCTTCTCAGCATCTGCTAAACTTTTCGCTGATAACATAGCCATAAAAAGAACATCATTTTGCTTACATCTGTAATATTTTCGAAGGTACCAAAGAATTTTAGGAGATCACAGTAGGTCACTCTAAATGGGAATGCGCCATGAGAAGAAACTTAGGGACAAGCGTATCTCAAGGCAATATAATAGGGTCGCAGCTCTTCAATATATACAGAGTGACAAAAAGCTAAGCTGTTCCCTCAGAATTTACCGAAACCGTTTAAGCTATCGGAATTCTGTATTCACCCAGGTGAATTTTGAATTAGTCGTCCTTAAATAATACACAGCTTCTTAGTTAAAATTACATACATACCAGTTCCACTTTTTCCGATGTAACTAGAATGACTTAAGTTGCTAAATACCAAAGTGACAAATTTAACCGCGTTTCATTCTTCGAAATCTGGAGAGTAGTTTCGGAGAAAGTACGGTATTTTGTACTTAGGATTTGTCTGTTTTGTACATCAAACTGATTATTATCTTGACGGGAAGTTGGCAGTTTTACAGAAAAGTGGATAAATACGTCACATTGGATAAAGGATAAACAGAATGCTGGACCATACTGATATCAGTATAAAGAGGCACAGAGCAGCTTTATATTTTGTTTGTCTACTTCACGTGTATCCTGAGCCGTACACACAAAGGAATTCTGATAGTGGGTGTCCAAAACAAATGACAATTCAAGAAATGCAAACAATTTTTATTTTACAAGCAGCCGAATGCAACGCAAGAGGGTAATGGAGAAGCCCGCAACGAGTAGAGCGAACGACATAGATGTTCTGCGAGCTGTTGCTCATATTCCACATTTTATCTCTAGAGAAGTTGCGATTACCTGCGGAAGTAGGCCACCCAGAATTGTTCACATGTGCTCGCACCAGCATCCATCTGCATCATGCAACTTTACCACCGGGACTGCGGTATCGCTTCAAATTCTGTCATATGGTATTGATGTTCGTCAGGATATAGGTCCTTTCTTAAAGAATTCTCATTACCGATGAAGCGATCATTGTGTATTGTGGGAGTTGAATAGAAGAAATATGCATTATTAAACCGCTGAAAAACCGCACTGGCTGAAGCAGGATGAACATTAGATGAAATTTAGTGCGAACGTATGGCGTGGGGTTGTTGGAGACAACGTAACAAGTCCTTAGTTCACTAAAGTAACATTAACATTTAACAGATACGTTTGTTTCTTATCGCAGTGCTACCAGCTGTCCTAAAGAAATTATTTGAAATAAGTGTACGTATGTGATGCCAGCACGAGGCGTTTCCCGCTCACCCCTCACCTATAGTTCGAAAAGCCCTCACACAGCCTTTTCATGGTCACTGGGTACGACGTGAAACGTTATGAGTTGGCCTCTGCACTGATTCTGACGATCCAAGAGGGATTAAAACATCGCACTGCTGCAGCGTGTCCACTAATATTGAAGAAGTCTCCTCAGTCTCGCCAGAATTCGTTCATCCAACAATGGCAAACTGTATTGCAATATAAAAAGACATTTAGAACAATTTGTAACATAAAAGAAATTTCATGGAAGAGTTCATGACCACTTTCCTTTATTTTTTCCTTTTTACTTCTATTGCTAATGTTATAGTTTTATGTTGTACCTATGTATCACGAAATCAGTTTCATATTAATTTCCTTGTTCGTGTAAGGGTGTCATATAACACTCTGTATACCCCAACTTGCTGTTTTACAAATCTATGTAATTTATAGCATTCACTTGTTTTTCAAGACTCTGACAGAAACGCGACGAGAGCTATTACGTAGTAACCTGACGAATCATCGTTAAATGCAACGGCCTTTGCATTCTAATGTGTATGTCGATACAATTAAATGTAGTCAAGTATGATTAGTTGTAGTTTTAAACTGACATTTTCTCAAGTTTTCCAATTTTTTTTTTTAATTAGACTCTCTTAACTAAGTCAGTCTCGAAGACCCAATCAGCCGGACGGGACAGTTTCATGTGATATCTTAAATTTCTGCGTCAGACATCAATCGGTTTAGTATTGCAAACAGATAGATCCTAAACAATAAATATTTTGATTTCTCTGAAATTCGCTGTAGAATTTCGGCCAGTGAGAGGTGGTTGAATTTGTCTCTTTCTGATTTACTACACGAACAGCAGAAATTGCTGTTTGAAAAAGACAAATTCTTACGAATATCTCTGTAATTTGTATAGGTATGTCGTTTAGTCAGGAATTTCCTTCAGTTCATCGGGGTAAAATACAGTATTGCGATATTTTAAACAGTTCCGGAAATATCTGAAGGGAAATCTTCCTGTACCGGCACGTAACCGAGCTTTCAGTAGCTATCTCATTTCCCTTGAAAACGAATAAATGTTCGTAGACCCAGCAGTTACGTAAAGGTGGTAGTACCGTTAAAAAAAATGTTTCGAAATGTAGCAGAAACTACAGCTGTCTCCAGACATAAATGAATGTAGTGTAATGCGCTAAATATTATAACAGATATGCTACACAATTGTCAATCAATCAGTGGGAACAGTCACTAGCCACAAGTATTTAAGAATACCTGGTCGAAATGGTTGGTGCCTTTACATCAGTCTAGACTATTGCCGGTTTTTGTATATTAGAAAACTCCTGAGTTATAGTAATTCACATACCAAACATATCGCTTACAAAAATGTCGTTCGACTGATTCTTGAGCATTATTTATCGGTCTATGGCACTTGCTAAGTTAAATTAACGGGAGAGGTAGAAAAGTCTGAAAGAAGAATTAAAGGCTCGTCACGGTTTCTTTTAGACAATTTAACGACACAGAGAAATTACAAAAAGTGCGTTGTGCATTGCGGAATTTGTTACAGGGTCCGTGTTCCAAAACGACTTGAAAAACAAATTACGTCCTCCAAGACACTTCTCGTGTAATGACCTCGACGCTCAAATGAGAGAAATTCGGGCTCATATAAAGGGACAGACAGCCTTTCATCCTGCAGAACATCCGTCAATCTAATTAGACAGGAGGAAAAAGATGCTGGTCCTCTTTGTGTACCCCTTGCACTCCCTCCCTCTCTCAAACCTCCTCTCCCACCCGCCACGAACCGTCCGCGGCTACAGAAGGACAAATGTATATTCAAAAATCCTGAAAATTATTACACACCTCAGAAGCCATTACATATTTTGACACTGGTTAATTGGTTGACATGGAACTCTCATTATTCAGCAGCTCTAAAATGCAAGGAGATATCGTTTTAAAATCAATTTTAAAATAAATTCACTATCATCATACGATTCAAGAAATCCACGTGGACAACGAAATCTCCAGTAAAATACATATTACTGTATTATATATTAAGGCTGTCCACTGTACACGTATTTTCTAAACCTCTAGAAACGCATTTAACCTCGAAACTTCCGTATTAGTTATCCCATGCTACCTTACTATTGGTCTCCATTTGGATCAGGGACTTGATTTAGATGCAGTTAAAATAAAATTTTTAGTTTAACTTGAATGAATTATCCACGGATAACTGCAAACATTATCTAAATTTGACACTTGATAAAATCTACATTATGAGCGATCCTGTACAATGCAGTCAGGCTTTTGAGTGTGTCAGTATTAGATCCTGCTCGTTCTGACAACCTCGGTCTTGATCACTGTTTTATTTACATTTTACAGATCCATATGAAGCGCTGATCACTGCTTTATTTACGTTTCAAATGGATGCTTAAAACTTCATCAAAACAGAGATAAATCCCGAGATTGGCCTAAATGCCGTAGTTCCTAACTACGGCACATCATCAGTCGTTTGTCACCCACTGCCGGATAAATGCAGACTCCAGCGTTCTCGATGCCTTACATTCCTCACCCTGAGCAACTATGGTGCTACTGCATGTTTCCGCATGTCGTCTATCCATCTTTCTCTAGCCTCTGTTCTCAATATTTCCCTATCTTCATGCTGTTCAAAACTGTTTTGTGGTTATTGCGGTCTTCAGGCCGAAGAATGGTTTGATGCAGCTCTTCATGTTAGTCTATACTTTGCAAGCATCTACATCTCTGCATAACTACTGCAACCTGCATTGATTTGAACTTGATTATTGTAGTCAAGCCTTGGTCTCTCTCTACAATTTTTACCCCTCCAAAGTCCTCTCCATTACCAAATTGACAATTCATTGATGTCTCAGGATGTGTCCTATCAACCAAACGCTTTTTGTTGAGGAATACATTTATCTTTTTTCCAGTTCAGTTCAATACTTTCTTTATTACTATTCGAGTTACCAATCTAATACTCAACATTCTTCTACAGCACTACATTTCAGAAGCTTCTATTCCCGTCCTGTGTGAATTGCTTATCGTCCACCTGTTACTTCTACACAAGAGTACACTCCAGACCAATAACTTCGCAAAGCTCTTCATAGAACTTAATTTTTTATTAAATATTAACAAATTCCTCTTTTCCATAAATACTTTTGTTGCAGTTGTTAGTCTAAATTTTATGTCTTCCCTACTTCTACCATGAATAGATTTTTGTTGCCCACATATTGAAACTAGTCTACTACTTTCAGCGTCTCAGTGCTTAATCTAATTCTCTCAGCATCGCCTATCACGTTATTTAATTCGATTGCATTTACATCTACATGAATACTGTGCAATTCACACTCAAGTGGCTGGCAGGGGGTTCATCGAACCAGTTTGCGTCTATTTCTTTACTGGTTCACTCTCGAACAGTGCGCGGAAAGAAACGAGAGACATAAGCACTTAAAACTTTCCGTGCGAGCTCTTATTTCTCATATTTTATTACAATGATCATTTTTCCCTGTGTAGGTGGGCGTTAACAAAATATTTTCGCATTCGAAGGAGAAAGTTGTAGATCGAAATTACGCGAAAAAATCTTGCCGCAACAAGAAACGCCTTTGTTTTAGCAATAGCCACCCCAACTTGTACCACACATCAATGTTCGTCCCTCCGCTCTATCGCGATAACACGAAACATACTGCCTTTTTTAACGTTTTCGATGTCCTCCGTCAATCCTACCTGGTAAGAATCCCTTACCGCACAGCAATACTCTGTCAGAGAACGAAAATTTGTAGTGTAGACAGTCTGTTTAGTAGACCTGTCGAATCCTCTGTGTTCTGCCTAGAAAAACGCATTATTTTGTTCGCCTTCTCCACAATATTATCTGTGAGATCTTAATTACTATCCCAAGGTATTTAGTTGAATTTGGCAACCTTTAGGTTTGTGTGATTTATCGCATAATTGAAATTTAACGGATTTCCTTTAGTACTAATGTGGATTACCTCATTTTTTTATTATTTAGCGTCAACTGCCACTTTTAGCACCACTCACATATCTTTTCTAAGCCACTGTGCAATCGGTTTTGATCTTGTGATGACTTTACCAGATGGTAAATGAGAGCAGCACTCTGCAGACAATATATGACGGCTACTCAGATTGTCTCCTAAATCATTTCTATAGATAACAAATAGCAGAGTGCCTGAAACACTTCCTCTGCATCCATTAGTACGAACTGTGTCCTTTCTGACAGGAAATCACAAATCCAGTCGCACGGCTGAGTCGACGCTCCATAGACACGAAATCGAGAAATATGGTATCAATTTGAGATCTCATGTCGATAATATTAATTACTTCGTGATAATAAAGAGCTAGTTGTGTTGTACAAGAACGTTATTTTCTGTATCAGTGCTGGCTATGTCTCAATAGACCATTACCTTCCCGGTAATTCATAATATTCGAACACAGTAGATGTTCCAGAATCCCACTGCAAATCGATGTCAGTCATATGGGTCTGTAATTCCTGATTTGAATTCTGGAATATTTACTCCGCCTCTTTGAAATTTTTTGAAAATTTGTGGTAAGTTCTGTGGGACCAAACTACTGAGGTCATCGGTCCCTAGGCTTACACACTACTGAGTGTAACTTAAACTAACTTACGCTAAGGACAACGCACACACCCATGCCCGGGGGAGGACTCGAACCTCCGACGGGGACAGCCACGCGAACCGTGGCAAGGCGCCAGACCGCACGACTATCCCGCGCGGCTTGGTCTCTTTGTTGAAGGAATTTCGGAAAACCGTATTTCATAACTCCACTTTAGTGTCAATTTCATCGGTAACACTACCATCACTATCATACAGTAAGTGCATTGTTAGTGTGTTACCGCTGATGTACTTTACATACAACCTGAATCTCTTCGGACTTTCCGTCAGATGTGGGTTTAGTTGTGGAAGCTATCAAACGCATTTCACATTGAAGTCCGCACTACGTTAGGAGCTGCTATAAAACTTCGCCATTCTTAGGGATTTTGCGTTCTTTTAAATTTGGCATGCTTTTGGCATGACAGTGTTGGGACGTGTTTTGTGCATCATGGAGGATTAGTTCCATCTCTCATTAATTTATTTGGTGTAAATCCCTTCATTGTTGTCGACACTATATCTCTGAATCCAAGCCACATCCGGTCTACGCTTACATATTTAGCTGTGTACGAACGGAGGCTGTCTTTAAGGGAGGCATCAAACGATTTTTTATTTGTATTTTAAAACACATATATATTCTCGCTTCAACGACCTTGTGGTCATGATGCTCCCTGTTTACTCTGGATTATTTGTTGCTAAAAGGTCAAGCACGAGGGTAATCCCAAAAGTAAAAAAATCAAATGGCTCTGAGCACTATGGGACTCAACTTCTGAGGTCATCAGTCGCCTAGAACTTAGAACTACTTAAACCTAACTAACCTAAGGACATCACACACATCCATGCCCGAGGCAGGATTCGAACCTGCGACCGTAGCGGTCTCGCGGTTCCAGACTGTAGCGCCTAGACCCGCACGGCCACTCCGGCCGGCTCCCAAAAGTAAGGTCTCCTATTATTTTATAAGTACATACATCTGTTTATTTCTACAATGGTGTACATCAGTTTACAGCTTGAACATTTAGCTATTTTTCGATATAATCATCATTTCTGTCAATGCATTTTTTGTAGACGCTGTGGCAGTTTTCGCATGCCATGTCATACCAGCTCGCCGCCAGATCCGCGGCTTTGGCGAAGAAGGATGCCGCCAATGGCGTGATTGTTGCTTGGTCTCAGGTGTAAAGTGGTATGCCCAGGTTTCGTCACCCGTGACAATTGAGTCCAGAAAGCTGTCTGTTCGGCTGCAAGGCGGTGAAGCATGAACTCGTTGCCGCATGTGGTCCTCAGTCAGCATTCGTGGCACCCATCTTGTGCACATCTTCCGGTAGTTCAATGTTTCCGTTAAAATTCTGTGAGCGGTGCTTCGGGAAACCTCAGGAGCCAACGAGCAGAGATCATCCAGGATGATCCGCCGATCTTCACGCTTGCTTTGCTCAACCTTCAACACTGTCTCCTCAAAAATTGATGGTCTTCCGGTCCTTTGTTGGTCGCGAATTTCGGTCCGACCAACTGCAAACTCTCTAAACCACTTACGAACATTTTTGACATCCATGCACGACTCAACATACACTTCCGTCAATTTCCGATGGATTTCAATCGGCGCAGAGCCCTTTGCGTTAAAAACCGAATAACTGCCCGCAATTCGCACTAGGCGGTAACATCCAACGGGAGATCCATTCGCAACGGCTGCCAAGCCAAGACTGAGCGCCTCAGCACGGCGTGTGCATGTTTACACACAGCGCGTGAAGCACTCTTCATAACAGTGCGACCAACTGCCACACATCCAGAGTTCTGTACTTAGAAAAAAATAGGAGGCCTTACTTTTGGGATTACGCTCGTATGTTTTCTCAGCCATTTACACTTCGACTGGGCTCCTAAACGAATTGTTCAAAATAATCTTCAGAGAACGCTTGAAATATGACTTCGGTCGATGTTTTATTCCTACGATTGGTTTTAAACAAGTATTTTCGCCTATATATCGAGAGTAAACTGAAGTCGCCAATAATTACAATTGTATGAGTGGGGTACCTATTTGAAATGAGACTCAAGCCGTCTTCGAAATGTTCAGCAACTTTATCATCTGAGTCGTGAAGTCGGTAAAAGAAAACAATTATTAATTTATTCCAGTTATCAAGTACAGCCTCTACCGATACATACTCAGGGGAACTGTTCACTTCAATTTCACTACGAGATAGACTACTTCTAACAGCAACATACACGCCACCACCAACTGTATTCAATCTATTCCTTATGAACACCATTAGGTCCTTTACAAAAATTTCGGCTGAGCTCATTTCCAGCTTTAGACAGCTTTCAGTACCTCTTCAGAGCTTTCTATAAACGCCTGGAGCTCTGGCTTTTTACCAGTTCCTGGATATACCATTGTCCTGCATCTGGCCGGCATTCTTTGAGTCTGAAGCCTTTTTTGTTTCTTCCTGAGACTCTCTAATCGAAAAAACCGCGCAGTCCACTCCACACAGACCCTGCTACCTTTATAGCCGCCTCCTGTGTGCAGGAGATTCCATACATATTAATCTGGACCCTATATCCCAACATCCTATGGCACAAGTCGAGGAATCTGCAGCCGTCACGGTAGAAAAAGCGTCTGAGCCTCTGTTTCAGCCTCTGCACTTTGCGCTGTAGCAAAGGCCCGCAATCGGTCTTGTGGACGATGCTACAGTTGGTGAGTTCTGTCTTCATCTCACAAGAAAGTCTGGCAGTCTTTATCAGTACTCGACACACACAGCGTGCACGATGGACGTCTCCCCTGATTGACAGCCATGTCCCTAAGAGGCCCCTTCCACATCTAGTATTGGAACTCCAAATTACCAATAACCCCCTGAGAGGCTTCCTCTGTAACAGGACAAGTATACTGCAGTCTGACGCAGGATCTTTATCAGCTACCTCAAACCTATTTGTCATGCAAACTGAGGAGGCTTTCGATTGGCCCTCCAGAAAGTCTTTCACTGCCTGCTACACCTTGGAGCAACCTCCCATTCGACCACATATGAGGGACCAGTCGCAGCGGATAGTAACTGGGGTGGCCACAGTAGTGGAAAGATCGGGGAACACGTGGAACGTGCTGGATTTCCCTTGGATCCCCCGACTGGCACCATACAGTGATGCTCATTAGCAACAGCCTCATGTTGCGCGAATGAATCCAGCACCGCGTGGAGTTATGAGCGAAGGGTTACCAACTCAACTCACCCTGCATCCGAACACAGCATCACAGTCCCTATCCATACTAAAGACGGCGGAACTCTGCGCTACACAGTTATCAAAACGGTAGACTGTGTATAGCTAGGACACAAACAAGCAAGAAAATTAAGAACTAGATTAGTAACCACACAGGTAACTGAAAATAAGTCGTTACCGTTTGGAGCTCCTAAAGCTAATTTACAAACGAACGCTATACTTACCTGTGCGACTGCAAGAAAGGAACTTGCTGCCTTATGAGGTCCCTAACATTCCACTACAGTTGTTTTACTTTTGTTGATTTTCATCTTCTAACTTCTTTCCAAGACATTATCCATTCTGTGTAACTAATCTTCAAAGTGCTTTGCTGTCTCCGAATAATTAATATATGATCGATGAAGCAAATTGTTTTTATTTCTTCTCCCTGAACTTTAATTCCATTTCCAAATTTCTCTTTGTGTTCATTCATAGCCTGCTCAAAGCACATTTTGAATAGCATTTGAATAGCGTCAGGGATAGGCTACAACCCTCTGTCATTCCCTTCTCAACTACTGCTCCCTACTTCGACTCTTACAACTGCATTCTTGTTTGTGTACAAGTTGTAAATAACCTTTCGGTCACTGAATTTCATCCCTGCTAAAGAGTATATTCCTATTCACACTGTAAGAAGCTTCTGTAAGTCTACAAACGCTTTAAACATAAGTTTAAATTTCTTCAACCTATCTTCTAAGATAAGTCAGAGGTTCTGTATTACCTCATGTGTTCTTACATTTCTCCGTAACCCAAACTGACCTTTCCCAATATCGACCACTGCAAATTTTTCCATTCCTCTGTAAACAATTCGTATGAATTTACTTGTTTATCTGTTTACTTATTTCGTTGTTGTTGTTGTTGTTGTTGTGGTCTTCAGTCCTGAGTCTGGATTGATGCAGCTCTCCATGCTACTCTGTCCTGTGAAAGCTTCTTCATCTCACAGTATTTACTGCAACCTACATCCTTCTGAATCTGCTTAGTGTATTCATCTCTTGGTCTTCCTCTACGATTTTTACCCTCCACGCTGCCCTCCAATGCTAAATTTGTGATCCCTTGATGCCTCAGAACATGTCCTACCAACCGGTCCCTTCTTCTTGTCAAGTTATGCCATAAACTCCTCTTCTCCCCAATTCTATTCAATACCTCCTCGTTAGTTATGTGATCTGCCCATCTAATCTTCACTATTCTTCTGTAGCACCACATTTCTAAAGCTTCTATTCTCTTCTTGTCTAAACTATTTATCGTCCATGTTTCACTTCCATACATGGCTACACTCCATACAAATACTTTCAGAAACGACTTCCTCACACTTAAATCTATACTCGACGTTAAGAAATTTCTCTTCTTCAGAAACGCTTTCCTTGCCACTGCCAGTCTACATTTTATATCCTCTCTACTTCGACCATCATCACTTATTTTGCTCCCCAAATAGCAAAACTCATCTACTACTTTAAGTGTCTCATTTCCTAATCTAATTCCCTCAGCATCAACCGACTTAATTCGACTACATTCCATTATCCTGGTTTTGCTTTTGTTGATGTTCATCTTATAGCCTCCTTTGAAGTTTTTCCATTCCTCTGTAAACAATTCGTATGAATTTACTTGTTTATCTATTTACTTATTTCGTTGTTGTTGTTGTTGTTGTTGTTGTGGTCTTCAGTCCTGAGACTGGATTGATGCAGCTCTTCATGCTACTCTGTCCTGTGAAAGCTTCTTCATCTCCCAGTATTTACTGCAACCTACATCCTTCTGAATCTGCTTAGTGTATTCATCTCTTGGTCTTCCTCTACGATTTTTACCCTCCACGCTGCTCTCCAATGCTAAATTTGTGATCCCTTGATGCCTCTCAACTGCTCTTCCAAGTCCTTTGCTGTCTCTGACAGAATTACAATGTCATCGGCGAACCTCAAAGTTTTTATTTCTTCTCCATGAATTTTAATACCTACTCCGAATTTTTCTTTTGTTTCTTTTACTGCTTGCTCAATATACAGATTGAATAACATCGGGGAGAGGCTACAACCCTGTCTCACTCCCTTCCCAACCACTGCTTCCCTTTCATGCCCCTCGACTCTTATAACTGCCATTTGGTTTCTGTACATATTGTAAATAGCCTTTCGCTCCTTGTATTTTAACCCTGCCACCTTCAGAATTTGAAAGAGAGTATTCCAGTCAACATTGTCAAAAGCTTTCTCTAAGTCTACAAATACTAGAAACGTAGGTTTTCCTTTCCTTAATCTTTCTTCTAAGATGAGTCGTAAGGTCAATATTGCCTCACGTGTTCTAACATTTCTACGGAATCCAAACTGATCTTCTCCGAGGTCGGCTTCTACCAGTTTTTCCATTCGTCTGTAAAGAATTCGCGTTAGTATTTTCCAGCTGTGACTTATTAAACTGATAGTTCGGTAATTTTCACATCTGTCAACACCTGCTTTCTTTGGGATGGGAATTATTATATTCTTCTTGAAATCTGAGGGTATTTCGCCTGTCTCATACATCTTGCTCACCAGATGGTAGAGTTTTGTCATGACTGGCTCTCCCAAGGCCGTCAGTAGTTCTAATGGAATGTTGTCTACTGCCGGGGCCTTGTTTCGACTCAGGTCTTTCAGTGCTCTGTCAAACTCTTCACGCAGAGTATCGTATCTCCCATTTCATCTTCATCTACATCCTCTTCCATTTCCATAATGTTGTCCTCAAGTACATCGCCCTTGTATAGACCCTCTATATACTCCTTCCACCTTTCTGCTTACCCTTCTTTGCTTAGAACTGGGTTTCCATCTGAGCTCTTGATATTCATACATGTGGTTCTCTTTTCTCCAAAGATCTCTTTAATTTTCCTGTAGCAGTATCTATCTTACCCCTAGCGAGATGAGCCTCTACATCCTTACATTTGTCCTCTAGCCATCCCTGCTTAGCCATTTTGCACTTCCTGTCGATCTCATTTTTGAGACGTTTGTATTCTTTTTTGCCTGCTTCATTTATTGCATTTTTGTAATTTCTCCTTTCATCAATTAAATTCAATATTTCTTCTGTTACCCAAGGATTTTTACTAGCCCTCGTCTTTTTACCTACTTGATCCTCTGCTGCCTTCACTACTTCATCCCTCATAGTTACCCATTCTTCTTCTACTGTATTTCTTTCCCCCATTCCTGTCAATTGTTCCCTTATGCTCTCCCTGAAACTCTGTACAACCTCTGGTTTAGTCAGTTTATCCAGGTCCCATCTCCTTAAATTCCCACCTTTTTGCAGTTTCTTCAGTTTTAATCTACAGTTCATAACAAATAGATTGTGGTCAGAGTGCACATCTGCCCCAGGAAATGTCTTACAATTTAAATCCTGGTTCCTAAATCTCTGTCTTACCATTATATAATCTATCTGATACCTTCTAGTATCTCCAGGATTCTTCCATGTATACAACCTTCTTTTATGATTCTTGAACCAAGTGTCAGCTATGATTAAGTTATGCTCTGTGCAAATTCTACCAGACGGCTTCCTCTTTCATTTCTTACCCCCAGTCCACATTCACCTACTATGTTTCCTTCTCTACCTTTTCCTACTCTCGAATTCCAGTCACCCATGACTATTAAATTTTCCTCTCCCTTCACTACCTGAATAATTTCTTTTATCTCATCATACATTTCATCAATTTCTTCATCATTTGCAGAGCTTTCTTCATCATTTGCAGAGCTAGTTGGCATACAAACTTGTACTACTGTAGTAGGCGTGGGCTTCGTGTTTATCTTGGCCACAATAATGCGTTAACTATGCTGTTTGTAGTAGCTTACCCGCACTCCTATTTTTTTATTCATTATTAAACCTACTCCTTCATTACCCCTATTTGATTTTGTATTTATAACCCTGTATTCACCTGACCAAAAGTCTTGTTCCTCCTGCCACCGAACTTCACTAATTCCCACTATATCTAACTTTAACCTATCCATTTCCCTTTTTAAATTTTCTAACCTACCTGCCCGATTAAGGGATCTGACATTCCACGCTCCGATCCGTAGAACTCCAGTTTTCTTTCTCCTGATAACGACGTCCTCTTGAATAGTCCCCGCCCGGAGATCCGAATGGGGGACTATTTTACCTCCGGAACATTTTACCCAAGAGGACGCCATCATCATTTAACCATACAGTACAGCTGCATGCCCTCGGGAAAAATTACGGCTGTAGTTTCCCCTTGCTTTCAGCCGTTCGCAGTACCAGCACAGCAAGGCCGTTTTGGTTAGTGTTGTAAGGCCAGATCAGTCAATCATCCAGACTGTTGCCCCTGCAACTATTAAAAAGGCTGCTGCCCCTCTTCAGGAACCACACGTTTGCCTGGCCTCTCAA